>NW_027325364.1:32573064-33259564 GCF_036924035.1 Leuresthes tenuis
ACTTTTGTTGGCTGTGTGGGAGAAAAAAAAGCTTAATATTTTTCACACAAGAGTTACGATAAATTAAGAAATATAGTCACTGCAGACTGTTTCTGATGCTTGTAAACAACATAACAGATAAAATAATATTTACATATATATATACATGCCAGTGTGGATATTTAGCATTGTGTCAACATCCAGTAAGGCAGATAATTACCAGATATAACATGAGTCTTCCTATCACGTCTGTTAGTTTTGTTATGTTAAGTTTCTGGTTAGTCTTTAGTTTTTTGCCATGTTTTCCTTAGTTTCTCTTGCTTTGCCATCAGGTTCACTCACTTCACCTGTGCTTTTCACCTTAGCTGCACTCCATCACAATCACCCACCTCAGTATTTAGTTTCCAGGTTTCCTCATGCACTTGGCCAGATCCTTACCGTTATCCATGCCATGTGTAAGTTATTCATGTAGTTCAGGTTTGTCCATGTTGGCTTTTTAATTTTTTTTCACAGTTATAGTCAGGTTTTGTCCAGTTTTTCATAGTTAGGCTTTTTGTATTCCGGCTCAGCTGCACCTTTTGTTTGGATTGTTCACCACCATGCCACCCACCACTCAACGTGATACTTCCTATATCATTCAGTTTTGTCAGAGTAAAGTTATTTTTAACAGCTCTACGTATAGATCAGTGTATTAGGCCTGATAATTCATCTTACTTTACAACCATTAATTGAAAGGTCCCGTGTCACACCTTTCCTCACTTTGCTCTCTTTTTCCTCCTGTTTAATTTCTCAAATTATATTATGTACATGTGACATTACTGTGGTTATTAACTTGTGTTTCCCTGTTCCAACAGATATCCTTTGAATGGTGTTATGGTGTTTCCCCCCCCCCTCTTTTCCCTCTTTTCTGTCTTCTCAAACCCCAGCTGGTCGAGGCGGATGGCCACCCTTCCTGGTTCTGCCAGAGGTTTCTTCCTGTTAAAAGGGAGTCGTTCCTTTCCACAGTCGCCTCAGGCACGCTCAGGACGGGAGATTGGACTGAAGACAAGTTTCTGTGCAATCTGTTGGTTTCCTTAGCTAAAATATCTTATTTTGAATTGGCTCGGTTTGTATGACACGGACTAATTTGATTTGATTGGATTATGATTACAATGAATTGGACTCTAATTTGTTTGATTTTGACAGTATAATTGAAGTGCCTTGAGATGCCATTTGTTGTGATTTGGCTCTATGAAAATAAACTGCATTGAATTAAAAGACGTTACTTTTCTACTTTCTCAGGGAAATCAAAACTAACAGTACATTTTAGTGAGCTCCGTGTTACTCTTTGCTTTCCTTTATTCAATTTGATTTGCCACAATGAATAAAATGAAAAGTAGAGTTCAAACTTTCATTGTCCATTTTTTTCAGTGACTTTACAAATGGGCAATTATGATTACAATGAATTGGATTATAATTGGACTATATCATTGAAGTGCCTTGAGATGACATTTTTTGATTTGGAGCTTTATCAATAAAATGAATTGAATTAAAGGTAGCCTGTACACTGTTGCATCATTAGATGCTCCATAAAACATAAACTGGTTGCATTATTGGGTCAGGGCTGGCATGGATTGACACACGTATGTATGAACACACAAAGTTTGAGGTCAAAGAAGTCTGCAGGTTTATTCATCTGTTTGGTCTCTCTTCAGTTATTAGAGCTCATTAAATGTATCAGTGATTTGCATGGAAATCTTTAGCTACACCTTGTTAATGTGAGGTGGGCAACGAAATCGCAAAGAAATCCCAATTTTTCTGTTTTGTTGATACGAGGATCCTCCTAACCAGTGCAGTTAAACAGCAAGTCTTAGCATGGCACAGACCCATGATATGCTCTGCCTCCTACACAAGCGGCCATCAACAAAACCTGCCAGGATCCAATGCAGCATTCCTACGTACACTGCAAACTAATACCATTGCTTTCCATTACACCCCCACCATACTCCAACCATCTCCACTTTCATTTACACATTTCAGCATGGTGTGTGCAGTAATGCACAGACTTTTGCTGAATAGCCAAATTAAAACCTTCATTGCATCCAAACACCCTCCTCAGAAAATATGTGGGAAGCTGCAGCAACACACAACTTGTTAATGTTCTTTTACTGTTGGTGAAAATATAGTGGGGCTATTTCTCACATTGAGAAGAAGATCACACCAAATAACTGAGTGTTAGACGAATATGGTGTAAAAATCTGTAGAGGAGTTCCTGGTTGAAGAAGGTATGGACAGCGGGATTAAAGGATCAGACAGGGAACAGTTCAACATTGGACCGATACAGAGCAGAGGAAAAAGAACTCCAGGTAAACAGAAGGAGGCCATCAGTCAGCCACTATTTTCTCTATAATTCACTGGCGGCAGAGCACATTCCAATGGCTGAATAGCCAGAACACATCACCACATACAGTACCATAACATACCACATGAACCAGTTAACTAGATTCTGACTGTAATCAGGGCTAATACAGATATCAGTAAAGAAGATATTCCAAGATGGGCTGCTCGGTGGTGTGGTGATTAGCACCGTTGCCTCACAACAGAGGGTTCCAGGTTCAACTCCCAGCTGGTTCCTTCTGTGTGGAGTCTGCATGTTCTCCCTGTGTATGTATGGGTTCTCTCCGGGTAGTCTGGCTTCCTCCCACCGTCCAAAAACATGCATGTTACCCCACCTCTCGCCCAATAACCACTGGGATAGGCTCCAGCCCCCCGCAACCTGACCGATGGATTAAGTGGGTATAGAAAATGGATGGTTGAATAGGAATGGAAAAGTAGATCTCGTCCAGTAAAATTCTGCCCATTTTTTGAAGACCAAAGCTACAGAATCCACCTTAAAGCCAAACCCTGCATTTCTTTAACCTAAAAGTTAAAGCAAATATTGTTTGGGACTGGATTCAAACTCCCGCCTTCGACCTTATAAGCATTCTTGAATATACTGTATAACAATTGTGTGTGAGAGTTTTACATAATGCAAGCATAGGCATGGAATAGTTTTTTAATAGGCAGAAATAAGTATTCACAATTTTGGGCTCCAGTAAGTGAAGTCATTTTTTTTAGCTGGTATAGTTACAGTTGCACTGATGTAGCTATCAACACATTCTGGAGTGAGATTGCCTTGCTTTACTTTAATTTATTATGTCTATACTGGCTTCTATGTACAAGTTTGACTGGTTATGATGGCTATTATCTTTTGTGCTTGTGTGCTGTGCTAGATATGCATGTCTACAGAAATGAATGCTCCATGTTACAGGAAAGGATTAAGTTCTAGTGCTGGCACAAGTGTGATTACATGAGCAACACTCTTGATTCAGGGACCTAAAATAACATCTACGGTACCTCATCTGTATAGCTTTTTCTGACCCGATCTTAACATAAATCGAAAACTAGTATTTTTATTGTCTTCATGTTCGTTGTTTACATCCTGCAATTCTGACAAGCATCTGAATAATTATGCCGATAATAGGGCTGGTTATTTGGGCAATGTAAGAAAGCATTATATGTTCCACCTATGAGGACTGAAGGGACAGTTGCTGTGGATTAATCATGTTTTGAGATGGGACTGAGCAATGATATTAATCAATTTAAGTGAAAATAGCAATGAAAATGTCAAATATTGCCAGAAAGCAAGTCATTGTTCTCTCACAAAGAAATATATTTTATTTGAGAAGGTATTTTGGTCATTACTCAGCAGGCTCATCCAATCTGCTTTGTTGTGTTACTATTTAACACATGAGAAAGATTTGTTTTATTCCTGTGGGTGCTGTGTTCTTTGACCTAATCACAAGGTGCAGACAGAAAGAGAGCAAGGAGGCATTTTAGTGACAAAGACCTCCCAGGGGAGCTGCCTAAGACATATGTAGGACAGAGGAAAGATTATTAATAGATGAGATAAAAATAATCGACAGAGGTGCTGTGACACATTACAGAGGAGACTGCTACTCTTCATTCTGATTGAGTTAAACAGTCCCTTTGGCAAAGACACAGACATGTGCTCCTCCTTTTTGACAGACTACAACAAAGGAAAAGGACAAAAATAAAGAGCATGTGGCAAGGGAGGAGGGATAAGGAGGGGAATTACGGTTCAGTAAGGAAGATTATTGTCTTCAACTCCTAATATCCATGAAAACATGTTCATCTAATGATTTTCACCAATGTAGGTTTGTGCACTGCTAAAGTGTTATCAGCCTTGTACAAACTCATCTCCTCTTTGCTAGTTAAATTACAAACAGGTTACGTGACTGAAACACTCAAGAACACAACATAAAAGTTGTTGCAGTTTTGCAATTTCTCAAAAGAGAGAGAAAATACACTAAGGAATGATGAACTACTGTAACATGTTTCAAAGAGAAACAGCCTGAAGTGCTATAATGACTCAATAATTGTCAATTTTAGGAACAGTTGCATGCATCAAAAGATCCCATACTTGACACCACAATTCTAAAGGAAATCAGGAGAGCCAATGAAAGGCTCAGTAGGGGATTTACATTTTTAGGACTTCATTGCAGCAGAAATCAGTATGCTGTATTCAGACTTGACTGTACATGAAAAAGTAATTAAGAATTATTTAGGAAATTTTTTTAAAAAACTTGACGATTGTTCAGAAACAACTACGTAAGAATTATTGATTGTGAGTATTTAACTCACAAAAAAAACAAGGCAATCTTGCTTTGATGATTTGGTTTCTGCTGAAGGCTGTGGGTGTTGAGGAATGCTGCACCATCAACAACATCAGGCATTTCTAATCATACAGATTATGTACAGATACAGATCAGTATAAACATACAGATCATCCTAAAATAATATCACATTGCACTGCCAGTTACATCTTGTAGTAACAGTAAGAGCCTGTCATTTCGCCAGTCATCCATCCCATCCAAATAAGCACTCCTTATATCACGACAACAGAGTGCACCAGATACCGTCACTCTGTTGCATTTGTTAATCAGTTGATTATGTCATATCCCTACAATTCAAATGTGCTACCAGTACTACAACTAGTGCTCCTACTGATAAGGAAAATCTTTTTTTTAAGCAGAAACATGAGTAACAGATATTACTGATTAGTCATGTAAAAAAGAAGATTCCTCTGACTGAACACACTGTTGTTTAGTAACTTGTAAAGCCTTTTTCTCTGTGTAATCATTTGCAGCGGCTGCAGAGCACTGTAGGTGAGTAGCACATTAACTTTTATTTATTCATTTTGGAGATATGGAGATATGGAGATACAGAAATTGAATAGCACGGTCTCTCCTCCTAACAGCAGTTATATGTTATATAATCTGTACCCACCCTTATCAGGATAGTCTCTTCAACTCTCCTAGATACCTTTTTTCTTTCTGATATTGTTTTATATGGAGTACATGCTGGTTTAGCAAAGTTCGGATTGCAAGATTTTCAGCATCCCTTGTGGGTGTATTGTTCACACTACATGACATCATTTTGATCAGTACACACGTTTTTCACACTGACCTGCAACAAAGGTCAGATGCAGCTATTTGCTCACAGCTACTCAACACTCTGCTGACTCCTTGAAAGTGTTAAACACTACTGTAGATATTTAGTTGAGGACATCTCCACAAGCTTTACAAAGCACATCTTTGAAATGTTGACACATAGCGATTGATGACATCTGATTAAACTTACTGTTTTGCCAATATTAGTCTGTGCAATTAAAATGGTGCTTAATATCTTGAAGTGTGAGTCACTTCCACTTCTATACATCCTTTCAGTCAACCAAAGAGGGCTCAAGTGATGCAGGATAAACCACTGCACTTAATGCATGAGCATTTTAGCTAATTAACAAACAGGCTAATATCTAAAATTAAATCATGGCAGTTGCAATCAACCTAACCACAAAAACAGAAAATGAATTGGATCTGTACCATAATTGACATAGAACAGGAGACAAGGGAATAACTGAACCAGCGACAAAAACATTACTATATAATTGAAATTTTTAAATGAAAAGCGACTATTTCAATGTTATTTTTTCCAGTAGCTTCATCTTCCCCCACTTATCTAAATTATTTTTAATTTTCTTTGAATCTAAAAATAAAGTGACAACAATTCTCTTAGGCCTTGACAGTGATTAAAAGATTTTTCTTGCCTTTACAAACCCACACAAATCTACACTTTTACAGCATTAGGAATGGTATAATGCAGAAACTAGCACATGCAAATGTTAGATTAAGATTGGACTACTCTAATTCTTTGTTCTTTACTCCCAAAACTTATCTGAAAACCCTGCAGGGTGGTGTGGTGCTTAACACTGTTACCTAACACCAAAAGGGTTCCAGGTTCAACTCCCGGCTGGTTCTTTCTGTGTGGAGTTTGCATGTTCTTCCCGTGTATGTGTGGATTCCTCCGGGTACTCCGGCTTCCTCCCATCGTCCAAAAACATGCATGTTAAGTTAATTGGTGGAAGTTTGAATTTGCATGGTTGTGTGTTTCCTTTGCCTTTGTGCAACCAAATGATACACCTGTCCAGGGTGTACCCTGCCTCTCACCCAATGACAGCTGGCCCTGTAATGGATTAAGCAGGTATAAAAATGGATGGATGGATGATCCAAAATGCTGCAGCCAGAGTTCTGATGAGATCTAACAAGAGAGATCATGTTTATCCTGTTTTAGCTTCTCTTCATTGGCTCCCTGTTAAATTCAGAATAGAATTTAAGTTTATTCTCCTCACATATAAAGCTCTTAATGACTGAGCTCCATCATATCTTAAAGATCTCATTGTAAGATATTTTCCTAACAGAGCACTTCGCTCCCAAACTGCAGGTTTTCTTGTGGTTCCCAGAGTTTCTAAAAGCAGAATGGGAGGCAGATCCTTCAGTTATCAGGCCCCTCTCTGTGGAACCAGCTGCCAGTTTGGTTTCAGGAAGCAGATACTCTCTCTACCTTTAAGATCAGGCTGAAACTTTCCTTTCTGATAAAGCTTATAGTTAGGGATGGCTCAGGTGACCCTGAAATATCCTATAGTTCTGCTGCTATAGGCTTAGACTGCTGGGGGAGCTCCCATGATGCACCTCTCCTCTCTCCATGTACATATGACATCATTGTTGTCATTAACTTGTGTTTCTCTCTCTCAGCAGGTATCTCTGGCCTGGTGTTACGGTGCTTGTTGTCCCCTCTTTTTGCTTTCCTCTCAGCCTCTCCTTCGCTGGGTAACTTTTTCTTGAATTGGACTGTATCTTGGAAGCGCTTTGAGATTTTTAAATGCAGCAGCCAGAGTGCTGATGAGAACTAACAGGAGAGATCATGTTTCTCCAGTTTTAGCTTCTCTTCATTGGCTCCCTGTTAAATTCAGAATAGAATTTAAGATTCTTCTCCTCATATATAAAGCTCTTAATGACCGAGCTCCATCATATCTTAAAGATCTCATTGTAAGATATTTTCCTAACAGAGCACTTCGCTCCCAAACTGCAGGTTTACTTGTTGTTCCCAGAGTTTCTAAAAGTCGAATGGGAGGCAGAGCCTTCAGTTATCAGGCCCCTCTCTTGTGGAATAAGCTGCCAGTAAATGTCCGGGAAGCAGACACCCTTTCCACTTTTAAGATTAGGCTTAAAACTTTCCTTTTTGATAAAGCTTATAGTTAGGGATGGCTCAGGTAATCCTGAAACATCCCATAGTTAAGCTGCTATAGGCTTAGACTGCTGAGGGACCTCATCTGTCACACCTTTCCTCACTTTGCTCTCTTTTTCCCCCTGTTTCATTTCTCAAAAGACTTTATGTACATGTGACATTATTGTGGTTATTAACTTGTGTTTCCCTGTTCCAACAGATATTCTTTGAATAGTGTTATGGTGTTTTTCCCCCCTCTTTTCCCTCTTTTCTGTCTTCTCAAACCCCAGCTGGTCGAGGTGGATGACCACCCTTCCTGAGTCTGGTTCTGCCAGAGGTTTCTTCCTGATAAAAGTGAGTCGTTCCTTTCCACAGTCGCCTCAGGCAAGCTCAGGACGGGAGATTGGACTGAAGACAAGTTTCTGTACAATCTGTTGGTTTCCTTAGCTCGAATCTTGTTTTTTTAAATTGACTCTATATGAATGAATTGGATTATGATTACAATGAATTGAATTACAATTGGCTTGAATTGGACTATATTATTTAAGTGTCTTGAGATGACAATTGTTGTAATTTTGCGCCAAATAAATCAAATTGAATTGAATTGAATTGATTTGGTGCTATGTAAATAAAATTGAACTGAATTGAATTGAATCATGATTGAGGATGCCTATACCTGGGAGGAATCCAAGGAAGATGCCAAAACCAAATGAACTAGTGTGAATGGTACGAAAGAAAAAAAAAGTATTGAAATGATCCACACTTAATAATCATCTTTGCTCATCTTTACCTGACTGACCATATGCATTGCATTGTTTTTATTTCTAAACTGAATGCATACAGAAAACACACAACATAGGTGTCACTATTATTTGTGTGTGATGTGTACATTTTTACTTGGTGCTTTTCCGTGACACTTTGCAACAGAAATCTGATTAGGTTTAAACTGGAAACATATCAAGATTAATGACAGGTATGAACAACATTCATAAGTAAGTTTGACCTATGATAAACTGTTAGTAAGAGAAATGACATGTTGGCATATAAAACACCAAATAACAACAATGTTCAAACTTTCCTTTACTATGATTTTATCTACAGTAATAAGCTGCAGCAATGAGTCATTTTATCATTGGCATGAATTCGTATGACTTGTGTAGTTTTTTGTATTGCAGCTCTGACAAATGCCAGTGACAAGATGAGATGATGTCCTCATATGAAAAAAAGGTTTTCCTCCGATTATAAGTGTGCTGCTACTGTAATGACAATAAACCATCATTGCCTGACACTGACTGGAAAAGAAGCTTTGAAATGTAGAAGAGTGATCATTTCAGCTGCTGTCTTCCACCGCCTCTGTGTTTTACACAACCATGACCACACTTGGCACACTAAAATGAAACGATAACATGGCAGATCATAGTGCCTTGAAAAAACTGTGACTGTAACAGACCATTCAGCAAAAATATCCTAATTCACTGCTCCATACAAAGCTATTGGATGGATGTTTTACATGAGGCCCAGCTATTACTGGAGTTGGCTGCAAAGCTTCAGGTGATAGGTGTTGACTTTAGGTCTTGAAACAGTTACTTTGCACAGCTGAAATCATGTTGTTGAAGATAAAAGCAACTGATTCTAAGCAAATTCTCTTGTGGTTAAATGGTAGATGTTGTGGTTACAAAGCTGGTTTTGCATTGTCGATGTCAGGGTCCATGCCAGTTGTTGCTCTTTATAAGCCGTACCATCTGACTATCAGTGTCTTGTCATCATTGAAGCGTGCAGTATATAGAAGTAAATGGTAAATGGACTTGTATAGCGCTTTTCTAGTCTAACTGACCACTCAAAGCTAATCAAAGCTTCTAATCATTCACACCCCACATTGCCCCCCAATGATACACTGGGGGGCAATGATACACTGGCAATGATACACTGGGGGGCAATGTGGGGTTCAGTGTCTTGCCCAACATGCTTCGACATGTATCCTGGGGAAGCCAGAGTCAAACCACCGACCTTCCGATTGGTGGGCGACTGCTCTTCCTCCTGAGCTACAGCCGCCCTAAAGTAGATGAAGTGTGTTTCTTCAGCTTTTCATTTCATAGACAGGATGCTGCACAAAGTCTGCTGGAGTAGAAGAAAGCTCACTGGATAACAGAAGACAAACCCTTCAAGTCTTCAATCAATACTGCTGGCATCAATATTCCCCACCTTACTGCTCTAAAACACCAGAGTCCTGTTAACTAACAGTCTTATCTCCCACTGCTCTGCATGTGTGTGTTTGTGTGTGTGTGTGTCTAGCTATCTTGGAATGGAAGACCAAAATAGAGCAGGATAGAATTTGCACTCAATATGGTATTGATTCATTTTTGCTCATTTCTCATGTCTGAAGCAAGTTTAATTGGATCTACCATAATGACATGCTATGGATGAAGACAGTGAAAACAGCTACAAAATCTAAAACTACCCAACAAGTAACTTTTTTCTAACAAAATGTCCGCCATGGTTAGATTGTCCTTGTCTTAGGAGTATGTCAATCTCAGATGAAACAAACACTTGGAAATCAATTTATTCCTCTTGTGTTGTAGAATTGATCTATCTGAATCACAAATAGAACTTTGAGTTCATTAACTTAAAAAAGTGTTCTTTCATGTTTCAAGTTCATCTTGCACACATTTTCCACACTGCGTTTAGAAGAATACTGCAATACTAAAGACAATAATCACAATAATATATATATAAACATTTGTCTACAAGCAAAGAAAAGATCTGTTCATACTTACAGTATAGAGCTGTGTGCCACATCACTGAAGATAAAAATGTATATTCAGAAAATAATCATTTCCAACCAGGTGAGTTATCAATATGCAGCACTAATTGAGGATGATAGTGAATGGCTCTTTAATCTGTAAACATCAAACATTGTTGCAGTGTAGCCTCGGGCTGGTTCTGCTAACCCAAAGGACAACATGTACAAAAAATGAGGGAAGACAATCAGTTACTCGGCTCTACTTTGTTCGAGTTCTATAAAATGAGTAACAGCACTGCTTCTGTATTTATTTAGAAAATATATAGTCGAGTATCTTTTCTTTAATCTGCTCTAAAGATAGTGATATCAGTCTCAATAAGACATTATGAGAGCTAATGTCCAAATTGCGAGAAGTAATTCAGTTCTGTTCAGTTTAGTTAAATTCAATTGAAGACTGCAAAAGAGTACACAACATATGTTTGACTTTACAGAAACTTTTGTTTTGCGTTATCTGAAACTGTCTGCTTTAAAACGGGTAACTTTTAAATGCCAAAATACATGGTTAGGGGCAACTATAACAACTACACAGTGTATTTTCTGTATATAAGACATGGTTGGGTTTAGACATCCATCCATCCATCCATCTTCTATACCCGCTTAGTCTGTCGGTCGGGTCGCAGGGAGGGCTGGAGCCTATCCCAGCGGTCATCGGGCCAGAAGGGTTTAGACATTTAAAATCATATTCATGGATAAGCATGAAAATACACAATAAAGCTTCAAAATTAAAAAATATATGACTGCAGGCAGCAACACGCAACATAAAACGTTGCCATTTCAAAGTTTTCCAGTCTTTATTGCCATGCTACTGTGTTTTAGCACTGAGGTAGCTATACCAGTGTACGTTCTGGAGTGAAACTGGGCTGGATTGCCAGTATATCACTATACACGACATCCACTAAACACTATTTAGACTGTTTTTAATGTGCAATATTTATTATGTGTAATATTTGATCAATAGTCCGTATCCTGACAGTGCACCATCATTTCGTTGTACATTCTTATATAATTATAATAAAGTATCTTATCTTCTTTTATCTTTTGCATGATGACCAAAATGTGGTTTGTGACAATAGCTGCCAAAAAGGCACCTCAGATGCACAAATAGATATGAGAAACTCTTTAGCTATCATTGTCCTCTGGCTGCAGATATCGTGTGATGCAGGTTTGGGATCAGCAAACGCAGCCACTCTCTTCAGTGGAGTATGCACTTCAAATGTATTTGTCTAAACCTTCGGTAGTCTTTGGTCTAAATCACTTCCCGAGCAGGGATGTTTTGATTTCAGAATTACTCCATCAACTAATGATATTAATTTAAAAGTCATATTTCAAAACAAAACTAAAAAAAAACAATCAGAAAGAGGGGAAAATGCACAGGAAGACACTACGAAAGGAAAGAATGTGAGGGTTAAACAGAATGACAACCACTTTTGATATAGATAACAGATCATTTGTAAAACAACTTTACACTTGCATCACAGAGCATAGGGGCATGACTGTGTTGTGTTTCCAGTTTTTTCCGCATTGTGAGAGTGAGCAAGTAACAGATAGAAACCTGATTGTAGTACAAGCTCTCAGAGATGATTCTTCATCACCTTAAACAAGTGTGAGGCAAATGTCCTACGGCCACTGCTATGCTAATGAAGCTTCTTTGTCAATCCGAAGTCACCATCTTTGACATATTAACATGCTTATAACTCAAGTCATGAGGATAAACCTGAAGTTCCCCTGAGCCAAATGAGACAGGATGTCCACTTTTTTACAATGCTCTCACTAAAACAACATTATGTATTTCTGCATGTAATCTAGTTATGTCCTCAAGAGATTCCACCTATATGTAAATGGATGATTTTACTTAGCAAATCAACTCAGTAAATCAGATAATCTATTGGTTAGTCAGTCTAACAAAAACTTGCTGGACTGTTACGTTTGTGGTTAACAGAAACATATTTGTCTTCTTTAGTGAACCTCTATCCTTGTATCCAATGCTGATAGTTATACAAATTTAGATGAGAGAGATTTTAATCACCCTGTTTCATGTGTGTTTTTTCCTCACTGTTATATCATCGCCCTATCATCTGAATGTCTCCTTTTTTTTATTAAAGGGACCAACTGCCCTTGCACTAGTTGCTGGAAACATTTCTGGATGCAGTGATGAGGAGGCAGAAGAAGAAGTAAACACAGTTATTGAAAGTTAAAAGAAGGTGAAGATGAGAGCGGCTTTTTCTTTTCTCCCTTCTTCTTGATCCTTTCCTACTCTCTGTGTTTCTCTGTGTCGACCATCTCTCTTTTTCTGGATTATAGACTCTCAAGCTTTTTTAGTTAGACTTCATCTCTCAATTCCCAGAACAGTTAGAAGGCAAAGGAGGAGATCAGAGTCTGCCACCCCGAACCATCTTCCTCACTTTCACACCCACTTAGTTTTTTTCCCTCTTTGTACCATAAGCGTGCAGACATTATCTCAGTTGGAAGGTTGTGGGTCAACAGCTAATTTCTGCACTGGAGCTCTTAATGTTTCCTGGCATCCATTATGGAGAGACAGAGATTGGTGATAATTAGACAGGAGGAGTGAAGGTGTTTTAACTGCACATGCACTGGCTATGGAAAAGCTCAGTGAGGGGGAAACTGTGTTAGAATATACAGCTGCCGTAAATGAGAACTACAGCAGCCTGTCAATGATAAAGTTGCGTTCGCCAGAAATGATACAATTAGCAGTAGGCCATTCTCAAGTTTAGCACCAAGCTGACTCTGCTGGCAAGTGACATTCAGAAAACCTGAATGTTGGACCGTGTTCCTGTCAATGTTGAACACTGTGTGTGTCTCACTGTCACAGAAGCTATATCTGTTTGTCTTTGATCATCCTCTTTCCCTCCACAGAAAGCTCAAGCATTGTGTTAAGCAGTGTTCCCATTTCAAATTAATACAACGTGCTCCAGGCTGAATACTTAAAAAAAATGGGCCCCTGCAGTCACTCTTGTTGTAAGAAACACGTGATAAGTCAATGTTGATATTCTCATTTGGAAAATATAGATAAAACGTTTCGTGTTTGAGAAAAACTACTGTATCTATCACATCTGTAAAGTGTGAACATCAATCTGAATCGACCAGGCAAGAAATCAGGCAAGCTGGAAACAAATGCAGAGTCAGCAATATATTTTAAAGAAAAAAATCGTATTTGACAAAATAAGTTATTTTGATCAAGAACATTGGGATTGTTTTAACATTGTTGAGTCTTACAGCATTTTACGTGCCAGATTTGTTTTAAAGCCATGTCATTTGTTTTTTGTTCACAATTTGTCTGAATAATTTCTTTAATGACTGCAATCTATTTAAAGCCAATGAAAATGCATACAAACCTAAAACAAATTTTTAATGATAAATTAATATTGCATTAAAAAGTAAAAATTGTGTTTTCCTGGTCCTACAGGATCATAGTTAAGCAAGACAAAGCAGAAGCACATGTCTTTGTTTTTAATCTGTTAATTATCAGGTACTGTCAGAATTAGCCCAACTTGGCTTTTCTGGCATTCGACAGAATTTAACAGTCCTTAACAGTGAAAAGAGTTTAATTTTCCTTAGGAAGGTCACATTTTTCAAAGTTGATAAGATCATAAAAATACAAGTGATTAAAACAAACTTATGTTTAATTGATGATAACTCTTCTCTCAAGATAAATGATGCAACAAATGCAATGTTTTTTGCTGAAATTACTACTGGATGAGAAAAGACAGGAAAAAGAGAGGCAATGGGAGCTGAGGGCACTCAAAGGCTAAGCCCTGAGGTCACAATCAGGATGAAAACCCAGCTTTGTGTGAGGACGTGTGTAGACAAGCTCACATTCAGATCCCTGCTAAATCGATCAGTCCCCTACATAAATGTAGGGGACTGATAGCAGAGAGCAAACAGCCCGCAAAGAGAAAATGTCAAACTAATGTCAGTGCCGGTAGCCACATGCTCTAAGACAAACTCTTTAAGGGTCAAAAGAAGCCAGTTATAACTCTATTAGACTGAGAAATTGATAGCTTTGTATCTGCAACGTGGCATCTGCATCACGTGTTGTCACAGTGTCACAGGAGGAAAGGGCGAAGGACAGGAAGACAAGGGCTGCAAACTAAGGTGAATAGGTATAATGTGGACAAGAATAATGATAGAGAGATGAGGAATTTGAATTTAAGACTCTGGAGACTCAAGGATTGGTTTTCATAGAACTAAACTTCCTCCGTTAAGACAATGGAGGTCAACCTAACATGAAAAATCGTAACTGTAAAAGCTTTCTCTGAAGGCATGTTGACACATCACAAACATGAAAAGGAAAAAGGAGTTTCAGGGTATTAGTGATTTTCAATATACTAACTGTCACCCTGTTATGGCTTCATCTTAGTTTCACCTTTGCTGTACCTACTCTGACAGCTCAAGTCATTAGTGATAAAGTACAGTTTTGTCAATACACGGTACGGTTCATGGAAAACATCCAAGGAAATAACAGAATGTAAAACAGGCCTTTTTGTTTGTTGTGGTAAGCTTAATTAGTTTGCATATTTAAATCTCATGCCTGCTCATTATCTTAAGAAATTAAGGATCATTTTTACATTTCTTGAGGATTCAGTTCCCAACAAAATTTTAAATAAACAGAATAAAGGATTGAAGCCAACTGGGAAGGAGGGTACACCGGAAGGAGCAAAGTTCAGTAATTTTAGAATATATGCAACAATCAGCCACAAATTTTGAAACATAGAATATAACTATCTAGATACAATAAAATGTTAATAAGACCTTTTTGTATCATACATATGAATATTGTTAGAGACAACACATAAGTTCAATTAATTTAAATTTAATTAAATGAAATTGTACTTTATTAATCCGAAGGGAAACTATATAGCGGCAGTATAGATAATTATCAAATATATGCTATGGTTATGTATGGATAACAAAATAAATAGAATAAAAATCAGCAGACAAACATTTAGAAAGTAGAAATGTAGCACAGAGGTGTGGTAGAAATGTAAAATCAAATCATTTAAAAGAGGTAAAGCGGTTGGGACACAGCCACTCTCATAATAAAGGTTTTTCTCATTGTAAACCTAATCAGTCCTGCAGGTTGCTGTGTCACGGCCTTATCGGCAGCAAGTCTGTGGAGCTCTCAATTTTGTTAGTTGTTAATATGATTATATGTAATTTTTTATTTTTTTATTTTTTGACAATGTGCACTGCTACCAGTAGAGCAGTGTAGACAAGAGAAGAACTGTTGGCACTGTTAAGGATTGGACGCGGAATTAAACATCCAATTCCGACCGAGATAAAAAAAAAGCTGTACCGTAGATGCAGAGCTGGAGCAAAGCTAAAGGCAAAGAGGCCCAACAGGAGGTGGAGGTACAAGCCTTTTCTGCCCTCAGTGATTATGGGAAATGCTAACTCGCTACCTAACAAGTGTGATGAGTTAGAGGTGCTCCTGCGGAACCAACGGCTGTATAAGGAGCAGTTTGATCTGTCTGTCTGAGTCCTGGCTGAACGACAACACACCAGACTCATGTGTGGACATACCCGGCTTCACAGCCGTACGAGCGGATCGTGACCGGAGTACGAGCGGTAAGCGGAAAGGCCGGGGTATTATCCTGTTTATTTTTATCAGAGATGGGTTAACCTGCGCAAAGTGACCGTTAAGGAGAGGATATGTTGTCCAGACATTGAACTGCTGTCAGGTGCTTTCCGTGCATTCTATGCGCCCAGAGAGTTCCCAATTTACAGTCGTCATCACTGTTTACATTCCACCGAGGGCAGCACCGACAATGGCGTGTGACGTCATCCATGACGCCGTTGCTAGGATACAGACCCAGCATCCTGAGGAATTCATTGCTATCACAGGGGATTTCAACCACGTCTCTCTAGCCTCCTGCCTGACTGGCTTTGTACAGTATGTGGACTGTCCAATACGTGGAGAAAGGACATTAGATCTGTTTTATGCTAACGTGAAGGAGGCTTACAGGGCAGTATCTCTTCCACCACTGGGTAGATCTGATCACAGCATGGTCTATCTATAACCCACATACAGACCTTGTGTACAAAGACTTCCTGTTACTACCAGATCTTTCAGGAAGTGGTCACCAGAGGCGAGTGATGCATTGAGAGACTGCTTTGATGTCAGAGACTGGGCTGTACTGCTGGAGGAAGAAGAAATGGACATTGACATGGGCAGGAGGGTCAGCACCATCACTGACTACATTAACTTCTGTAGGGACACTGTGATTCCAGTGAGGACTGTAAGGTGCTATCCTAATAATAAACCATGGATCACCAGTGACATCAAAGACATCCTGAACCAGAAAAAGAAGGCCTTCCAGAATGGGGATGGAGAAAGACGGAGGAATGTACAACAGGAGCTTAAAAAGAGACTACGTTGAGCTAAGGTGGAGTACAAGAAAAAGGTAGAGAGACAGCTGGAGAACAATAACACCAAGGAGGTGTGGAGGGGCATGAAGATGATCACGGGATACAGACTGAAGAACTCTGTCTGTGGAAGGTGATGATGATGGAGCCAATACTTTCAACCAATATTACAACAGGTTTGATAGTGTGGCTTTTTCCACCTCTGCTGCTGCTCCCTCCACCCCCATCACTACAGCTGCTTCCTCTATCCTGCTTCCACTGCCCAGCTGTACTTCCACCTCACTGGCAACTTGCATCGCCAAGCAGCAACTCTCACCAACAGGCTTCTTCTGTCCATCTGTACCTCCACCTTTGCGGCAGATTCCACCACCAGGCATCCTGAGCCCAGCTGCACCTTCACATCTGCAGCAGCTACCACCTCCAGGCCTCCTGAGCCCAGCTGCACCTCCACCTCTGCAGCAACTCCCACCACTATCCCTCCTCTGTCCAGCTGCACCCCACCCCCATCTCTATGACTGATAGCAACATCACTCCTGTCGCCATCCCTCCGCTACAACCTCTGTCTCTAACTATAGAGGAGGTTGGAGCTGAACTCAGGAGGTTGGAGCTGAACTCAGGAGGCTTCAGTCAGGAAGGGCAGCAGGCCCAGATGGAGTCTGTCCAAGGCTTCTGAGGGACTGTGCTGGTCAACTAGCAGTTCCTCTTCAGAGGCTCTTCAATATGAGCCTTGAGATGGAAACAGTCCCGGTGCTGTAGAAAACTTCTTGTCTCATACCGGTGCCCAAATTAGGGCAACCGGTGGAGCTGGATGACTACAGACCGGTGGCTTTGACATCTCATATCATGAAGACCTTGGAGAGAGTCCTTGTTCATCGCATGAGATTGCAGGTTGCTGAGGATCTTGACCCCCTCCAATTTGCCAACCAGAAACACATAGGAGTGGAAGACGCGATTTTGTACATGCTGCATCGGGCATATGCTTATCTGGATGTGCCTGGTTCATATGTGTGAATCATGTTCTTTGACTTCTCCAGTGCCTTCAACACCATACGGCCTCCCATTCTGAAAGACAAGCTTCTAGGTATGGGTGTGGCTCCCTCCCTGACATCGTGGATTATAGACTATTTGACTGCCAGACCACAGTATGTCAGGATGGGGAGATGTGTTTCTGGAACACCACTGCTGATAGACATCCTCTCCACAGCATCCTGGCAGGTCACAGGAGCAGCTGCAGTGAGTGGCTCATCTCATGCAGGACTGAGAGGTTCAGGAGGTCCTTTGTCCCCACAGCCATTAGGCTTTTTAATAGTGACTGCTGACATGTTCTTCTCAAATTTATTTTATTTATTTCATCATTGATTATTATTATCTTAATTATTATTATCATTATTATTATTATTGTTGTTGTTGTTTAGTATGAAGTCATTGTAAATATTTATAATTTTTCGAGCTACTCAACTAATTAGAATTTCCCCCACTGGGGGATGAATAAAGTATTTTTCTATTCTATTCTATTCTTTCAATGTAATCTTTTTCCACATCAGCTTTTTTTTCTTCTTTTGCTGACTATGAACCTTTAACTGAATGTACAACGCATTGTAAATTCATATCAGACAGTCTTTACAGGCTTTTATAAGAGAATAGTCATGATCTTTTGGTGCTGCTATTTGAGACTCTTACTTTATTACTGTGTTTTTATTTCAGCAACTGTTTTCACAATGCACTGCACTCTGACTGCTTTAACAGCTTGGTAGTACCATCAGACACAACACAGCAGGAATCTTCTTAACTCAGCTGAAGTTTGACTCACTGTTGTGTCTCCCTCTAGACAGAGAGACAGAAAAAAATGCCTTCCTGGAAATAGCACTGTTTTATTTCTCCTTCTTCTTTCTTTTGTCTCAGGCTACAAATCAAGTAGAAGTAATTTGATTTAGCCATGGGCATTTGGCATCAATTGCCTGGCCTGCTGGAAGCTCCGGTCAAGTGTTTGTCCAAATGGTAAGAAACTGAATCACAGAAAGAGACAAAGAGAGAGAGCTGTGGAAGATAATGTAATAAAGGTGAAACGTCAAGATTAACTAAGTCAAATATATGTAATTGTCCAAAGATGGTCCCAAAACAAGGATCCCTGTCAACATATTGACAGAAATTAAGGTGCAGAAGGTTGCTAAGTTAGGCAGCCATAACAGAATGTAATGTATATTTTATCATGCCTGTAAAAAAAAATTCCTCCAAACTTCATGCCATCAGTTTTGCCTAATTGAATTATTGATGAACCTAATCTGAAGGTAATTCTCTGACATATTGGACTAATTTTGAATTTAATGAAATAGATTTACTTGGATTATGATTATGATTACATTGAACTGAACTTGTTTGAATTGGAAACTATATTGAAGTTCCTCGAGATGACATTTGTTGTGATTTGGTACTATATATAAATATATATATATATATACTGAATTGAATTGAATGTCCTTCACAGTAATTCAAATAACTTCACAAGTATTATTTGAAAATGAAATGTCAATTGTTAAACTCAAAAAAGGAACTATGTTATGCTTCCATCAGGCTTTTTCCCACAGTCCAAAAGCAAGCACATGCTTAACTAGTGATTCTAAATCGACCCTTAGAGTGAGTGTGAGTGTGTATGGCTGTTTGTCACAAATGTCTCTGAGTTGGCTTTGTGATAGACTGGTGACTGGTCCAGAACTTACATTGCATCTCGTTCAATGGCAGATGATCTAAAGAATTGGCAGAACTTATTACAGCTGTCAAGTATTGCTTTCCTAATTATACACACACACACATATATCTATATATCTATATTTATATATATAGATATATGTATGTGTGTGAATTTGTATATATGGTGCACTGAAATAAAGAATACTTTTTAAGAAATACAGCAAACTGTCCATCCATAACTAAGGCATGGGAGACTGCCAAATAAAAACTCACAGCAGTTTTAGCTACCTGCCTAAGAAGGTACTCCAGAGAAGCAGCAGCCATGAAAATAAGTAGAATGTTCTCCACTGAACCTTCCAAAATATACTCTCAGTGGCAGGGTAATTAGGTGATAGAAGACTCACCCAGGGCTGAGAAAGAGGTATCACATAACACCAAGCTGATCTGAGAGCCGACCACCACAATCTTCCAGAAATATTCTCATGTTTGAGGAGTTGGACTCCACCTGGCCCTGGCATATTAAACACATACTGGCTAAACTAACTAACTGCACTAATTAACTACTCAAATGAACCAACTGCTAATGCATGGGACAAACCCAGACTGGTTACCCCCCAACAATCCTCATCATGAAAGATCCTCACAAGGGGGTGACTCCATCCAACTGTCAATACTGTCAACCTGCCTCTGTATAACATGGAAGCTCCTGTAAAACATAATATTGGATAAGATTAGTAGGCACACCGTTTGATACATTAGTGGGGCCCAGAAGGCGTTTGGTTGTAACAAGGAGTTAAACATCAGCTACTGATGGACAGAACTGTCACTCAGGGATGTAAGAGCAGAGGTAGCTGGAGTGATGCTGTAGTGTCGCGAGATTCTGTGAGACTATCAGCAGATTCTAACATGGCGCGCCTCTAATCGAGCAAACAATATAGTAAGATTATAATTACACCAATAACTATTGTTTGAATAAATATATTATCGGGTAAAACAAAATGAAAACACTGGAGTACAGTGAAGAAAGCCTGGAAAGCCTTACGGATTACATCGATGAGTGTTTTGACAGGATCGTCATGGGGAAAACCAACCAAACCCCATCCACCAGCAAGACGGCTTCTACTTCCAAAAGAAATCGCAACGAATAGTCACCCGGTGCGACGTGTCCAGCTGGAATTGATTCGACTGTCATTTTAACATTGATTGATAAGAAATTATCTAGTTTCGACGCCCGTATGTCTCTGTTAGAGATTCTACACAGAGAGTTTCAGGCATTACGGGAGCCGTTGGAGTTCAGCCAGCAACAGGTGCAGACGCTGGCTGCAGAAAACACAGCCCTCAGAGGATCGGTGAAATCACTCACCGAAGGAATGAGCCGGATCTCTGATGATAAAAAGAGGATGAAAGAATCAATTATTGATCTCCAGGCTCGCAGTATGAGGGACAACCTTGTGTAAAAAACGTTATCCAAAATCAGCTGAAACTTCCAGGAGATGCAGTGAAAAACATCACTTTTCACCGAGTCCACCGCCTGGGAGGGAAGAGAACCGATGCCTGCCGACCGAGACCAATTGTGGCCAAGTTCGAGCATTTCCAACAGAAGGTCCAAGTGAGGGGCCGCGGCAGGGAGCTGAGAGGAACGGACTTCAGCGTCAACGACCAGTTTCCCAAAGAAATC
Source organism: Leuresthes tenuis (assembly GCF_036924035.1). Lineage (NCBI taxonomy): Eukaryota > Metazoa > Chordata > Actinopteri > Atheriniformes > Atherinopsidae > Leuresthes > Leuresthes tenuis. Next base: position 32,594,196 of record NW_027325364.1, read on the forward strand.
CTAGAAAGACGCAGGGTCCTGTTCCCCATCCGGAGAAAGTTCATGGAAGGAGGCCCCCGAGCTGTCATCGCGGTGGATAAATTATTCATCAATGCGCAGCTGTACCGCGACCAGGAAACCCAAGTCTACCCAATTCACAGTTATCTGTCAAGGCAAAATAGATAGCTCACTGCCAGTCTTACTTGCATAGAAGGTTATGCAGGTTACATTTGTTTATTTGGGTTTGTTTTGGACTTTTTTTCTATCTCACACTTCCACTCTTTTGCACTGTTTTTCTCTTCTGTCTTTCTTCCCCAACCCGCTGCGTTTCCACCTCAATATGTAATGCTAACATGCACGGTGCACATAGAGATTTGAGCAGCACACGCAATAAAATACCATGCTTAGACAACATTGACAGCGCGTACACATTGTAGCAAGTGGTGTCCACACTCACGAACCAACAATCAATCGCATGTTCATGCAAGCATATGCACACACGCGCACGGGATGCTTTTAGCAAGCATCCAGTACTGCGTTAGTCTGAGCAAGTCCACGCTAAGGTTTATTTCATGGAATGTGCATGGAGCTGGGTCCAGGGAGAAGAGATTAAAAATTTCCAATAAATTGAAGGATCTACAGGCAGACATTGTTTTATTACAGGAGATTCATTTATCAAAGACGGCAGCTGATGTTCTCACCACAGCACAGTTTCCTCATGTGTACTCAGCCTGTTACAACTCCAGACAAAGAGGTGTAGCCATTCTGATAAACAGAAGAGTAAATTTCACCGTAAACAACACAGTTATAGATACAGAAGGTAGATTTATAACTTATCCATCCAAAATATATATAATGCATTGCTAACATATATGCTCCAAATGTTGATGACCCCTCATTTTTTCACTCCTTTTTCACTTCACTCTCTGATCACTCAGATAACACACTCATCATAGGAGGAGACTTGAACATGGTTTCTGACTCAGGAATAGACAGACTCAGTACTTCAGGAAGTCAGCGGAACTGGCAGTCCACAACTATTGTCAAGCAGTACATGAATGATTTTGGTCTTTGTGATGCTTGGCGCTCCCACCACCCCGCACTTAGAGAATACACCTTCTTCTCACCGGTACACCACTCATATTCAAGAATTGATTATTCCTTAGTTAGCAGTTCCTTGATGAGGAATATTTCAGACACCAAAATCCACCCCATCACTATCAGTGATCACGCTCCAGTTTCTATCACACTGAAGAATAACAGAGTTATCAGCGAGGAATTGGAGATTTAATACATCATTACTAAAAGACTCTGATTTTATATTACTTTCTGTATATTTTGAAAATAATGACCTGCCAGGAATGTCAGCTTGTATTCTCTGGGAAGCAGGAAAAGCAGTTATGAGAGGCAAAATAATCTCTTTTTCAAGAAAAAGAGGGAAAATTCAAGGATATCAGAATTAGAACTAACAATTCAATTATTAGAAGTTGCCTACAGTGCCTCTAAAGAGGAACACATAGTGAATGAATTAAGAAAAGCTAAATTTGAACTAAATTAAATTATTGATAAACAAACAGTTCCTGATAAAAAGACTTCACTTGGAGAACTTTGAGCATGGCAATAAATCTGGAAGGTTCCTAACCAATCAACTAAAGACAAACAAAGAGAAAACAACAATCAGTTCTGTTTAAGACTCAAAAGGAAATGTCACCCATGACCCCGATGTAATCAACAATGCTTTCAGAGACTTCTATAAAACCTTATATTCATCACAATATGATCCACCAGACATTAAAATAGATCAGTTTCTTAGTAATATCAACCTTCCAAAATTTCCAACCAAACAGGCCATGGCTCTGGATTCACCTCTCTCAATAGGAGAACTCCATGAAGCCCTTCAACATATGCCTAGTAACAAAGCCCCGGGACCAGATGGTTCTCCAGCAGAGTTCTACAAAGAATTTTGGACTGTTTTGGCACCTGCATTTCACAAAATGGTATTAAAAGTTAAGCAGAATGGCAGATTATCCCCACACATGAACTCCGCTAACATTATCCTGCTACAGAAACCAGGAAAAGACCCCATACTTCTATCCAGCTACCGCTCAATATCTCTAATAAATGCAGACCTCAAAATAATTTGGAAAACCCTCGCCAAAAGAATAGAAACAATAACTCCACTTATAATATATCCTGACCAGACAGGTTTCATAAAGGGTAGACACTCATCTACTAACACTTGCAGGCTAATTAATCTCATAGACTATTCTACCATCAACAACCTGGAAACCACAATAGTCTCTCTAGATGCAGAAAAAGCATTTGATCGAGTTAACTGGAAATTTTTATTCGCAGCATTAAACAAATTCGGGTTTGGGTCATACTTCATCAACTGGATAAGGATATTATATAGCTCCCCAAATGAATGTGTCAGGACAAATTATCAAACTTCTCCAAGCTTCAGTCTGCAGAGAGGTACAAGACAGGGTTGCCCACTTTCTCCCTCACTTTATCGATTTTCATAATTTTTCATTGAACCTTTAGCAGCTGCTATCAGACAAGATAGAAATATTAAAGGCATTCAACCCCAAAATATGGAGCATAAAATAAGTCTTTATGCTGAGGATGTATTACTTTTCCTTCAGAACTCACAGACGTCTCTCACTCACACGATCACACTCATAAATAAATTTTCTGCACTTTCTGACTACTCTAGTAAGTAAGTAAGTAAGTAAGCTTTATTTGTACAGCGCCCTTCACAGACCAGGGTCACATAAAATAAGTCTTTATGCTGATGATGTATTACTTTTCCTTCAGAACTCACAGACGTCTCTCACTCACACGATCACACTCATAAATAAAGTCTCTGCACTTTCTGACTACTCTAGTAAGTAAGTAAGTAAGTAAGCTTTATTTGTACAGCGCCCTTCACAGACCAGGGTCACAAAGCGCTTTACAGTTATAACAGAGCAATAAACAGGAAATACATACAATTTTAAATTTAAAAGGCCTTGACAACTCAGTACCAATCATATCAGCCCCAAGGCAACTAAGCAAAAAACAACAACAACAACAACAAATAAATAGGTCTTAAGTTGTCTTTTAAAGGAATCAACAGACTCCATCGAACGCAGAGAGAGTGGAAGATCGTTCCAAAGCCTGGGAGCAACAGCTTGGAAGGATCAGTCTCCTCTGATCCGGAAGCGAGTGCGTGGCACCATAAGTAAATTCTGATCCACAGACCTCAGATCCCGAGCTGGGGCCTAGGGCTGGATCAGATCACTGATGTAGGGTGGAGCCTGACCATGTAATGCTCTGAAGGTTAAAACCAGAATTTTAAAATGTATCCTAGAGGAAACTGGCAGCCAATGAAGGGCTTTAAGAATAGGGCGAGAACTGCAGGCGAGACAGCTCCTTCTTGTTTAGACATAAAAACAAACTATTACAATAGTCTAAATGTGAAGGCATGGATTACTAGGTCTAAATCATTTTGTGACACCATTTTTCTGAGTTTGGAGATTTTCCTCAGTTGAAAAAAGCAGTTTTTGGTGAGCTGTTTACAGTGTTGTACTAATGACATGTCTTTGTCAAACACAACACCCAGGTTTCTAAGGCTCGGCTTCAAAGACTGGCCCAAGTCACCCAAGTAATGGTTAATCCCTGGAATGGAGTCATCAGGGACAATAATCTGTGTTTCTGTTTTGTCCACATTTAACTGTAAGGTGTTATCACTTAGCCATTGTTTTATCTCCACCAAGCAATTTACTAAGGATTTTAGCCTCTGGAGTTCAGTTGGCTTGAAAGAGTAGTAAAGCTGGATATCATCAGCAAATATGTGGTAGGAAACATCTGAAAATCTCTGGATGATTTTTCCCAAAGGAATCATATACAACAAGAATAATACAGGACCACAGTTCTGCCCATTAAGTGTAGGTTCCAGAATATACCTGTGATCACTTTACAGTCAGGAAATATTAGATATTTAGGCATAAACATTTCCTCCAGGCTCTCAGAGCTAACAAAGCTAAATTATGGGAAACTATTAAAGACAGTAGAGGACGATCTCACTCGTTGGAAGTAATTTCCAATATCACTTATGGGGAGAGGTACAACCATTAAAATGATGATACTACCAAAAGTTAACTACTTCTTCTCAATGATCCCCATAAAACCATTCGCTACTTGGTTGAGGTCACTAGATTCATGTATCTCCAAATTTCTGTGGAAAAACAAACGTATTAGTTTAAAAACCCTACAGAAGACCAAGGACCCAACTTTAGCCAATAGGTTATAATATATATCAAAATGGTTTAAACCTAGCCCAATACACGAACCATGGATAAATATAGAACAAGCATTGTGTGATAATCTGGAAATCTCACAAATGTTTCAAAGGCATTAACATTAGCACCTGGCTGACAGCCTGGTGGGAATTTTTTTAAATTACAAAGTCTTCACTTCTCCCGTGTAAGCTTACACCCATCTGGAAAAATACTGACATCCTGCAAAACAAAAATAAATGCTAAACTTCACTTTATGGAAGAACAAAGGAATAAAACATCTGGAACATATAATCCAAATGGAAGTTTTATTTAATTTGATGAGCTCATATCACAACATTTTTTTAGTTTTTTGCTTTGCGGTAAGACGTATTGCATCACTTCCTGTTACTTTGTGTGTGCACTGTGACAGTTCTCACTCCTCTTGAACTACTAATAATCACCTTATTTCTCCCTATAATTTACACATCTTGCATAGTTAACTCTATGCATACTTGTTATATTCTAACGCTCACTCGTACAGATCTTTAGTCTTTATTTTTCACTTTTTAGTGGTGTGTCTGGTTCTCTAGTTTAGCATGGCTACCAGTTCTCTTCCTCCATCTCCTGCTTTCACCTGCTCCGTGTGTCAGATGTTCAGTTACTCCTCTGCCTCCTTTAGTAGTAATGGTACATGTAACAAATGTAGTCTTTTTGTAGTTTTGGAGGTGAGGTTATCTGAAATGGAAGCTCGGCTCTGCACTGTTGAAAACCACCCGATAGCGAGCCTGGCCCCTTTAGTCAGTGCGGAGCCACCTAGCCTTGCTAGCCTCGCTCCATTCCGATATCCCGCCAGTCTGACATCCATTCAATCGCTGGTTGTCTAGATGGTGTCCAGCAAACAACGTGGGCTACATAGATAATTGGCAATGTTTCTGAAAAAAAAACCTGGTCTGATGAGGAGAGACGACATCCATCCCACTTTGGAAGGAGCGGCTCTCATTTCTAGAAATATGGACGAATTTATTAGTCATCCAAAAACATGACAACCCAGGGTTGAGGCCAGGATGCAGAGTTGTAGTCTTACACACTTCTCTGCAGCCTCCCGTTAGTTAGTTAGCTAGCCATCAAAAATCACAAAAGGAGCTAATCCTCTTGTGAAAAAACATTTTAAACAAAAAATTTAACTGAAATATTAGAATAAATATTAGTTTAATGAATATTAGATCTCTCCCTTCGAAGTCTCTGTTAGTGAATGATTTGATCTGTGATAATCATATTGATATATTTTTTTTTACAGAAACCTGGCTGCAGCAGGAGGATCATGTTAGCATTAATGAATCAACTCCCTCTGACTCTTTAAATGTTCACGTTCCTCAAACCACAGGCAGAGGAGGAGGAGTGGCAGCTATCTTCAGATCAGGGTTACTAATCAGTCCTAAACCCAAGATTAATTTTAGCTCTTTTCAATCTCTGATTCTCAGTTTTTCCCAAAGTGGAAATCACAAAAACCTCTTGTGTTTGTTGATGTGTATCGTCCACCTGGCCCTTATTCTGAGTTTCTGTCTGAACTCTCAGAGTTTATATTCCAGTTAAAGCTAAGTACTGATAAAGTCATTGTAGTGGGTGACTTTAATATTCATGTAGATGTTGAAAATGACAGCCTAAATATTAACGTTAATTCTATATTAGACTCTATTGGATTTTCTCAAAGTGTTCACAGACCTACTCACTGCCTTAATCATACCCTTGACCTTATGCTGATTTATGGCATTGAGAGTGAACAATTAACAGTGTTCCCGCATAACCCTGTCCTATCTGATCAACTTTTGAATTTACATGACTTGACTATACGGCTCAGACTAACTATATTATTATTCGTCATTGATAGAAGAAAATAAGAATAATCCCAGGTTTCTTTTCAGCACTGTTGCCAGGCTGACAAAGAGTCCGAGCTCTGTTGAGCCATGTATTCCTTTAACTCTCAGCAGTGATGATTTCATGAGATTCTTTATCAATGAAATAGTTTCTATCAGAGAGAAGATTAATGGAATCCTTCCCACTATTATCACTGCATCATCAAGTAGAGCAGCTTTAGAAGTATCTTTAGAACCTGATTTGTATTCAGACGACTTCTGCCCAGTTGATCTTTCTGAGCTAACAACAGCAATAGTCTCTTCTAAACCATCAACTTGTATTTTAGACCCAATCCCAACCAGACTGTTCAGGGAGGTTTTCCCCTTAATTGACACTTCCATATTGGATTTGATCAATCTGTCTTTGTTGACAGGCTATGTACCTCAGACTTTTAAGGTTGCTGTAATTAAACCTTTACTTTAAAAAACCAAGTGTTGGCTAATTATCGACCTATATCCAATCTCCCTTTTTTGTCTAAAGTTCTTGAAAAAATAGTTACAGCTCAACTTTGTGATCATTTACATAGAAATAATCTGTTTGAAGAGTTTCAGTCAGGATTCAGAGTGCATCATAGCACAGAAACAGCACTGGTGAAAGTTACCAATGATCTCCTCTTAGCCTCTGATAGCGGACTTGTGTCTGTGCTTGTCCTGTTGGATCTCAGTGCTGCATTTGATACGATCGATCACAGCATTCTGTTACAGAGACTTGAACATGTTATTGGGATTAAAGGAACTGCATTTGGCTGGTTTAAGTCATATTTATCTGATAGATTCCAGTTTGTTCTTGTAAATGAAGAATCTTCCTCACACATTGGAGTAAGTCATGGAGTTTCTCAGGGTTCTTGGACCAATTCCTCACTTTGCTCTCTTTTTCCCCCTGTTTAATTTCTCAAATGATTTAATGTACATGTGACATTATTGTGGTTATTAACTTGTGTTATCCTTTGAATGGTGTTATGGTGTTCCCCCCCCCTCTTTTCCCTCTTTTCTGTCTTCTCAAACCCCAGCTGGTCGAGGCGGATAGCCACCCTTCCTGAGTCTGGTTCTGCCAGAGGTTTCTTCCTGTTAAAAGGGAGTCGTTCCTTTCCACAGTTGCCACAGGCACGCTCAGGACGGGAGATTGGACTGAAGACAAGTTTCGGTGCAATCTGTTGGTTTCCTTAGCTAGGATATTATTTTTTGAATTGGCTCTATATGAATGAATTGGATTATGATTACAATTAATTGAATTCCAGTTGGCTCGAACTGGACTATATTATTTAAGTGCCTTGAGATGACAATTGTTGTAATTATGCGCTATATGAATAAAATTGAATTGAAAATAGGATAGGCAGCAATAAATTCCTAGAATATCAACAACTTAAGTCTATAATAACTAAGAAATATATGCTCCACCAACCAGACTTACATTCTCCCTATTAGGGTAGCAGAATTTCTAAGCATCTGCACCCCAAAACTACAATCAAAAATATATAAATTATTGTCTAAGATAGATGACACAATTTCTCTACAATCCTCAAAAAGTGGGAGGGAGCTCTATCTATCAGTTCTAATCATAACTTCTGGCCACAAATATGTTTGAACATATAGGGTTTCAAGTCATTCTGAAGACTTGAAATCCTAATTTAGAGCTCATACAATACAAAATTCTTCACAGAACACATTATACAGGACAAAGGATGTTCAGGATGGGTCTGACACACTCAAACATCTGCTCACATTGCACAGATAACACACCTGATGATTATGCACATGCTTTGTGGTTTTGTACGCCTGTCCAGAAGTTCTGGCTTATCAACATGGCTAAAGTGTAGCATTCCTGCATGCCCCACACTATGCATACTGGGTGACTTAGACAACATCAACGTGGAAATTAACTCAGCACACATGGTCCTGACAGTGTTATGTATCGCAAAGAAGACGATTCTCATGAACTGGAAAGCGAAGAACAATCTGTGTATTAACCACTTTAGAAATTTTATTTTAGATTATATTAGCATGGAAACAATGTCTGCCTCCTCAAAACATCAATTGGCTGAATTTCATTCTCTCTGAACCCCGCTGATTAGCTTTATCACATAGTGGTGGTGGTGGGTTGCTGTCCTGTCGATCTGGGTGGTTGGGTGTGTGCCGGGGGGGCTGTGTGGCTTCGGGCGTCTGGTGGTTGGCTTGGAGGGCAGTTTTGGGGGCTTGTGGGTGGGGCTGGCTTGCGGGTGGGGCTGTCTTGCGGCGTGCGGCGGGGTCACTTAGGCCGTGGGGTGGTGGCCGGGCCGCTCTGGCATGTGTGGTGGTGCTGGACCTGGGCCCTGGTGTCTGGGAGCTGCCTTGCGGACCAGGTGAGCCCTGCCTGTGCCTGGGGGGTCTGGGTTGCCCTGGGAACGCCACAGTATAGGTGGGTTGATGCAGATCCTGGTGCCAGGCTGGTTGCTCTTGGACCTCCGATATGTCCGCAGGTTGTTTTTTTTTAGGGTGTTGAGGCGTGCAGTGGGGTGGGGCGGTGCTTATCCGATCTGCGACTGGTGTGACTGCATGATTTTATTATTTTTTTTTTCTCTTTTCTTTATTTGTAGAGTCCCTTTGGGGTGGGGTGGGGTGAGGTGGGATGGGAGCCTTCTGATGACACAGTAGCTCTCTGAATACAGTAGCTGCAGGCCTCGAGCCTGGTGAACATCAGGCCCTCCTGTTGTGACAGGTCACAGGAAACGCGGATGCCTATTGCAGCCAGTCTCTCACTGCCCTCTCTGGGCAAATAACATGGAGACCATAGAGGTAACTTTGATGTGTTGAAGACAAAGAAAACTTAATTGCTTAGATGTGTAAAGACTAACCAATGCTATTTTATATTAAAATACTTTCCAGAAGACATACAATAAGTCTCTGAATGCTGTTTCGCTAATCTACTGTGCAGCCACACCTCAACAAACATGACTTGATAGAATGGTTATTTGTTTTATTCATTAATTCTATTTCTTTACATTCTCACCAGAATATTCGACAACATGTTTGCAAAGAACATCTAAACAAGGCAGGGCTATCGAAGGTATCAACCTGTGGGTAGATGAAGGAAAAATGGAATTTTTTGCCAGCATTGACAAAACTTGATATCAAGGGTGCAGACATTGTGCAGACTGAAGGTTTTGCTATTTTCCTCACAGTTCAACCACCTTAGGATTATTCAAATTCTTTAGATGACTCCAATTGAGTAGTGAATAATCAATCTCTTGAACTGGAAACCCCTTGCTAGATAATTGGGAAAAACTCCAAACAAGACCTAAATCACTTAATAGTGTAAAAAGGTTTATATGGGTTGTTATAGTTGCAGAAGGTAGTGAGACAAAAATTATAGTTAAGGATGGCATCTCTGCTGCTGTAGGCTTAGATTGCTGGGGGATCTCCCATGATTTTTTCTTCGTGTACATGTGACATTATTGTGGTCATTAACTTGTGTTTCCCTGTTCCAACAAGTATTCTTTGAATGGTGTATGGTGTTTCCCCTCACTCTTTTTTGTCCTCTCAGCCCCCAGATGTTTCGGTGCAATCTGTTGGTTTCCTTAGCTAGGCTACTTTCATTGAATTGGCTTTGCATTTCTGAATTGGACTAATTTGATTGGATTATGATTGTATTACAATTAATTGGATTCTAATTGGCTTTAATTGGACTGTCTCTATAAAATGCCTCGAGATGACATTTGCTGTGATTTGGCGCTATATGAATAAAATCTAATTTAATTCAATTTAATGAACATTAACTTTACAGGTTGCTAAAACCTTTCTTTTGGGCTCAGTTACCATGCATAAAGTATTAAAGAAATATGATCTTATTCTAAAGTGCCAACTTTATTTTTTAACTTTATTTCTCTGCATGTGCCAGCAGTTTTCAAAGGCCAGTGTGAGACCTGTGCTTAACTTTCTCAAACATTCAAAGCCCTCAAAGTTGGTGTTCTAAGTTAACTATGAATGATCTCTGAAAGTAACAATAAAAAATGATGCAGCAGTAAAATGACAGTGATATCACAACAGACAAACAAAAAACCCACAATACATATTTAAAAATGTGTTAATAATAGGCAGACAGCACACATACAGTATACAATCAAATGAAATCTGTTTTAAATGTGAACCAACCCAGAGCCAGCTGCTGATATGTGACAACAAGGTGAACTACTGCCTGCTACACCAGGAATACTAGGACTATTAAAGGAGAAAAGAGCCACAGGGCAAACTGTCTATTTCCTTTTTTAGCCCGTCACCCTCCAGTGGTTCATCTTACGAAGACAAAGGCAAAGGGGGGTCGGGGAATAGAGTAAAAAATGAGAAACATGATAAAGACAGACACATTACTAAAAATAGACATTCTAATAATTGTATACTAAAACCGTTGTCTGTTTTACTTAAAGGACATATTGACATCAACCAAGATAAAAATATCATAAAGTTCTAAGCTAAATTATAAGAGGCTGTCAGTCCAAAAGTATGTGTACCTTGTTGCTTTCGTATTTCCTCCTATTTTCCTCTGCATTTTTTCTTTATTTTCATTCCTTCTATTGAAAATGTATATGAAATTACATGGAGGAGAATCAGATAATGATGCCCATGGACTGTCAAGCAGCTAAAATGGATGTTTTTTTTTTCAAATTTGTGTCTGTCAAATAAAGGTTCAAAGGAAATTAAAAATGACAGATTTAAGTTGTATTGCACTTTAGAAACTTTACCAATTTTTCAAATCTAAAAATATATTTGTCTGACAAATTGAATGATCTATAAAACATGAAATGGTAAATTATTCAACAGGAGCAATGAAATCTCCTCATTTCGTTTCTATTTGCCTCCACAAACTTCACAAAATATTGAACCTTGGGTTCCTGCATGGCTACCCTACCTTACAAGATGATTTTCAGGATAATTCCAGTTGTGATACATACCTTCTAAAGGTCAGTTCTGTCTTCTTCTTATTAGAATTTTGATCGTCCAGCAAAGATAAAAATGTAATTTTCTTGAGGAAGAAAACAAAAACTCCTTCTAGATTAAGATTTTGTCAATTCTTTTCTATTATGTTCATTTGACAAATCTTTAACACCAGGCTATTTCCCTTTTGAATACATATTAGGCTGAGAACAACAAGGAACTATGTCAAATTTGCTCATTTGGTAGATATGTCATCATACCTGTGAGCAGTGTAGCACTTGATGTGTTATGATGTGCTTGCAGTTATAGCATTTCAACTTTTTTTTATCCGGAGAAAGTTACACTTTATCTTAATAAATCAAAACTACAAAGTCTGTTCCTAGTATAACCAGTTTTCTCTTGATGATGTTTCAATGTTTTACTCATATGTATGTGGAGAACGTTTATTTAATGCTTCACTTAATGCTTAAATGGTTTTCCTTTCTTTCCAGTCCTAGGAAATTAAGCCTGTGACTTCCAACTGCCTATTTGTTCTGTCATATTTTATTTCTGTGAACTATGCAGACAATCATACAGCCTGTTTTTGTTAGCTCCTTTACTTTGGCATGTAGCACGGAATTGTCTCACACTCCTCAGTATGGGACACCTGCCAACACTCCTGTCACTCAGTGGATCCACAGTACTTATTTGCACTTTTGAATGAGGTTTAGAACTTCTCTTCCACAGTTTGCCCTTGGACTTTTTTTCAGATTGTTCTTGTTCAAGCAACCTGAGTCACTGTATAGCACCATTGACTGGCTTTTTCTTGACAGGACTAAGTGACTTAAGGCAGGTGAATATTGGCAAAGGAGCATGGTACAAGAAATTTTCCCAAACGTCCCATGTGTAGTAGTCTTTGTAGTATTTCTCTGTTTGATCAATTAGAAGACATAAAATGATGCTTGAAAGTTTGCGAGATTTTCACACATGGTCGAAGAGTAGTTGAAAAAACCCAGTCAATAAATGAGACAAAAATATTACACTTGGAAATGTATCTGTTCAACGAAATTATCCAGTATTACATATCTGTGTATATATGTGGCAAATGTATCTGAACTCCGAGGATGAGCTGTTAATTTGATGGTGAAACTAATCAGTGGGATGGCAAAAAGGTGTGACTGGACATATTTTTTTTTACAGATCATACACATATATGGTTAAGCTGATCTTCAAAAGACATTTTCTTAAGTTTATGTTTATGTTCATGCATTTAGCAGACACTTTTATCCAAAGCGACTTACAAATGAGGATATAACATCACAGCTAACATCAAAGCTAACAATAAGCTACATAGAAGGAACCCACTAGTCAGACTCTGTCAGAGGTGACAGAGTAGAGATAGGGTGCATGCATAGAAGGAAGTGCAGAAAGATAAAGTGCAGTAGAGGTGGCAGGGAAGTACAGGGTAAGTGCTAGCATAGGAGATGCTTTCTGAAGAGCTGTATCATTCGTTCATTTGTAAGAGATAATCAGTGACCTGCTTAAAGACCACCCTTTCAATAGTTTTAAACAGAAACAGGAGGGGAGAGACCAACTGATGGTTCTACATGAGTCGGAAGGAGGGAAGGTTTCTTGAGCAGCGGTGTAACCCGAGCTTGCTTGAACGTTGTAGAAAATGTGCCCGATACTTATAGTTTACAGCTTATATATAGAATATTGTGACTGTAATCTGTTTATAACCCGCTGGTGCAGTAAAATGATGTGTACTGACTTTGGATTCTGGAACAGGGATAATTGTTTAGTGGCTGTGGACATGAATGTAGAAGGCTGTCACTTAAAAACTAAAGTTTACCTCCTCAGGCAGAGAAAAGAAAAACAGATTAATAAAAAAAATCTTGTCTCATTTTGGCTGAGTTGTTGTTTCAGAAACTCCATGTGAGACGTTATAGTGAATAGTGGTGTGGTTCTGTGAAGAAAATGTTGCCAGATTGCAACATCCCTGGTAAAAATAAACATGTCCTCTCAGGTATTCCCACTGATGCCAATAAAGCTTGAGCCAATAAAAATCTGTGTCTACAGAGTTCTGTGTTTTGGGACTGAATGGTAACACTTTCATGCTGTATTCAAGAGCTAGATATTTGAGTGTTGGCATGTTTTTTGACCAGTGTAAAAAAAAAAAGCTTTATTCTCTGTCCTGATGTGTGGGGTCCAGTCAAAAATGTATACCCTACAGTATGTGTGTAGACACTACTAGTCAGATGCTCGACTGGAGCCTTTTCCAGCTGTCATTGGGCAAGAGGCAGGGTCACCAGTCCATCACAGGCTTGCCAAAGAGCTGTTGAATAATTAAGTGATAGTAAAACATGAATGCTGTAGCGGCAGCTAATGTCAATCAGTAAATGAGATGTTTATGCTCTGCTTTAACAGATGCTCCATTGCAACTGAACCTGCAAGAATATAGATTTAGAATCCTTTTGTTTTTGCATGTTCTTCCTTTGCATGCGTGGGTTCTCTCCTGGTACTCCGGCTTCCTCCCACAGTCCAAAAGCATGCATGTTAGGCTAATTGGTGACTCCTAATTGACAGTAGGAGTGAGTGTGAGTGTGCATGGTTGTTTGTCTCATTTGTCTCTGTGTGGCCCTGTGATGGACTGGCGACCTGTCCAGAGTGTACCTTGCCTCTCACTCAGTGACAGCTGGGATTGGCTCCAAGCCCCCAACGACTCTGAGCTGGGTGAAGCAGGTATAGAAAGTGGATGGATAGATAAACAAAACTAGAAAAGAAAGAGGCGGTTTCTGGTCCAAAACATTCTTATGTCAAGAGGTTTCAAGACTGTAACATGTTCATTTTTCATGTCAAGAGTGGACTATTGGCTTCAGCAGATGATTGTGCCCTCTGAGTTCCCCTCTTTTTTGTGACAGTTTTTCATATTTTCAATTCTCTGTACATGTTTTGGCCCAGCCAATTCTCACCTCAACTGTGTCAGATATTGCCATTCTGTCATGACCACTTGGCATAAAAAATGAACACAGATTGAACTCAACACAAAGGCAAATGCAGTAAAAATCCTCACATTCTTTAGGTTCCAAAAATATTAATCAAACAGCCAGTGAAACTGAAAGTAAATCTTGTGTCAAAAAGAAGCAGAAAATCATCCTCCCAAACTGGTCTCAACCTAAGGTGTCATGAATCAAAGTCCTCTTGCTTACCCTATCCCTGTTGCCATAGTTGAGTTGAATTAAAAAAAAACCTCCCTTATTAATTTCTCTCCAAAGCTGTCTCTTTTTTCCCATTAGAAAAGTATCCTATTTCTTCTCTTTCTCAGTCTCTATCATGCTTTTACTATCACACAAAAGGATCTATAAACTCCTTTTTGAGCTATTTCCTTCCACCCACGAGTTCTCCTGTTCTTTAAATAGAGTTTGCTTTCTAAAAGAGATGAGGCTTGACTGAGATGTCTTGGGAAATCAAAGCAGCTCCCCGCCCACTGTATCAATACAAACGCACAGGAAAACACACAGACAAATTCACATTTTGAGAAAACTAAACCCAAATCAAACAATAAGGAGATACAATGAGCTGTTGTGGATATTTGGTATACATAGACATCTCCCTCGAGTAACAAATGACTAATCAGGAAAATCAAAGTTAAAAAAGAGATTCATGAAAAAATGACAATGTCACGTTTTAAGTTTTGTTGTCATGTTTTCACGTTCTTTTTCAGCTTTCCAGGTTACTTTCTTGTCATTTTTGTACCTTCGCCTGATCTTCTAGTCCTGTCTAGTAAATCTGTTTGAACCTCCACTTTTGTCTACGAGTCTGTAGAATCCTTCTGTGTGCCGACCTTGATAGCGATAGAGTGACTTTAGACACAGTCTGTAGAATTGTGGAGAAAGGGGCATAAATCCTGATGGCTGTGCTGTCACAGCAGTTCCAAGAGCTGCCTTTTTTAGTGTCCTAGAGAATAACTTTTCTATGCATATATCTCAGTGCCTTCAATAAACAATTTAAACTGTCAATAATAATAAATTTAATTTCTAATGCACTTTTCATCGAGAAGATCTCAAAGTGCTACAAGTTAGAACAAGGTTAAAAATCAGTTAGAAATCAGCAATCATATGCCTTTCTGAATAAAAAGTCTTTTGTGGAGTCATGGTGGAGAGCCTGGTACTGGGGACCTGGAGGAGCATGGAGTTTGTGGATCTGAGGGTGCGGGTGGTGGACTGTAGGGTGATGAGTTCTTGGAGGTATGCGAGTGCATGTCCATGGATGCATTTATGGGTGAGTAGCAGAAGTTTGTAGATGAGTGATTGAAGGATGGGGGTGATGTGCTCATGCTTACGGGCTCTCATCAGGACCCTGGCAGCGCTGTTTTGAATATATTGCAGCTTCTGGATGGTTTTGCCAGTTATCCCGATGAAGAGCCCGTTACAGTAGTCCAGTCTTGAGGAAATGAAGGCATGGACCAGTTGTTCTGCTGCTGGGAGGGGTAGAGTGGAACGGAGTCTTGAAATGTTGCGGAGATGGTAGAAAGAGGTTTTGGACAAGTGTTTTATATGGTCGTTGAAGGTCAGGTGGGAGTCCAGCCGAAGTCCCAGGTTTGTTGCTGAGGAGGAGAGAGGAATGATCTGTCTGTCGAAAGTAAGTTGGGATATGGGTGAGGGGTGAACCTGATGTGGGGCACCAATGAGAAGTGCTTCTGTTTTACTGCTGTTCAGCTGAAAGGAGTTATTGTTCATCCATGCCTTGGTTTCCTCAAGGCAGGAGGTGAGGGATGACAGGGCTGTGGAGGGCCTTGGGGTGGTTTTGATATTTGTTGTGTGTCATCAGCATAACTGTGGAAGAGGAGTCTGTGTTTTCTGATGACTTGACCGGGGCAAAGCATGTAGATGGTGAAGATGATTGGGGCAAAGACTGAACCCTGGGGAACGCCACAGGTGACACGGAGTGGCCTGGACTCACATCCTCCGAGCGAGACATCTTCAGTCCTGTCTGAAAGATAGGACTTAAACCACTGAAGTGTGTGGTCTGTCAGTTGAGTGATGTTATGGAGACGCTCAAGGAGGATGGTGTGGTCCACAGTATTCACATCCAGTAACACTGGATGCGAATAAACTCAAGGCGCTACTGTCATCATTCGCATCCAGTGTTACTGATGCAAAAAAGTCTTTCTACATCAACAAGATTCATAGTACTACTGACACCCGGAAACTTTTTTCCACCTTCAAAACTCTACTTAATCCTACTGCATCATTTTCCTCATTTACCCCTCTCACTCAGAGCAGTGTGTCTAAACTTCTCACGTGTAGCCGTCCTACTACATGCCCGCTGGACCCCGTTCCTACTAATCTTCTCCAATCCATTGCTCTTACTGTAACTACAGCAGTCACGCCTGTGATTAATGCTTCACTGACATCTGGCACAATTCCTACCACATTCAAGCAAGCTCAGGTTACACCGCTGCTCAAGAAACCTTCCCTCCCTCCAATTCATGTCGAGAATTATCGGCCGGTCTCTCTCCTCCCGTTTTTGTCTAAAATCATTGAAAGGGCGTCTTTAAGCAGGTCACCGATTACCTCTCACATAACAACCACTTTGACCCAAACCAATCTGGGTTTAAAAGTGGACACTCCACCGAAACGGCTCTGTTAGCTGTGACAGAAGCCTTAAAAGAAGCCATAGTGACAGCTGAGTCCTCTGTACTTATCCTGCTCGACTTATCAGCGGCATTTGACACTGTCAACCACAGTATCCTTTTGTCCATACTCTCTGGCATGGGCATCACAGGGAGAGCACACTCCTGGTTTGAATCATACCTCACTGGTCGGTCATTCAAAGTATCCTGACTTGGTCACACTTCTGCAGCGCACCACCTCGCCACAGGGGTCCCCCAAGGCTCAGTACTGGAACCTCTTTTTGCCATATACACCAACTCACTGGGAGAGATCATCCGATCACATGGCCTCTCATACCAATGTTATGCTGATGATATCCAGCTCTATCTGTCATTCCCACCTGATGACCACACAGTCTCAGACTGTCTCTCTGACATATCAACATGGATGAAAGCCCATCACCTCCAACTTAACCTCCCAAAAACTGAACTGCTGGTCTTCCCAGCCAAACCAACCATACACCACAGCATCGGCATCCAAACCGAATCCCTATCTCTTGCTCCATCAAAGGTTGCTAGAAACTTGGGTGTCATGATTGATGACCAACTAACCTTCAAAGATCATGTTACCTCGGTTGCTCGTTCATGACGCTTCGCATTGCTAAAGATAAGAAAGATCAGACCATGCCTAACCCAACATGCCCCCCAACTCCTGGTGCAGGCCATGGTCATCTCCTGCCTTGACTACTGCAATGCTCTCCTAACTGGTCTCCCAGCCTGTGCTGTGAAACCTCTGCAGATGGTCCAGAATGCGGCGGCGCGTCTAGTCTTCGATCAGCCTAAAAGAGCACACGTCACCCCTCTGTTCATTGAACTCCACTGGCTACCCTTAGCCGCCTGCATTAAATTCAACATCACTGATGTTAGCCTACAAAGTGCTTAATGGAACGGCTCCCATCTACTTGAATGCTCTTGCAAAGGCTTATGTCACAACTCGGTCCCTCCGTTCGTCCCAGGATTGTCGTCTAGCAGCTCCTACACCACGCCTATGACAATCCAAACTCTTTTCATGTGTTGTCCCACGATGGTGGAATGACCTACCGAGCGCTACCAGAACAGGGGCGTCCCTGTCTATCTTCAAGAAACTCTTGAAAACCCAGCTCTTCAGAGAGCATCTCCTATCCTAGCACTTACCTTGTACTTCCCTACCCCCTCTATCTTATCACTTTATCTTAAACATATTGAAGGCTGCTGTCAGGCCCAGGAGGATGAGGAGTGATGGTGACCCTGAGTCAGCAGTCATCAGAAGGTCGTTTGTTACCCTGAGCAGAGCTGTCTCGGTACTGTGGGCTGAACAGAAGCCTGACTGAAACTTTTCAAAGAGGTTTTTATGAATGAGATGGTCCTGAAGCTGTATGGCAACTGTTTTCTCAAGTACCTTGGATAGAAAGGGGAGGTTTGAGATAGGCCTGTAGTTTGCGAGGTTGTCCGGGTTCAGAGAGAAGGGGAGGGGACGAATGATAGCGGCTTTGAGAGCAGGTGGAACATGGGCGGTTTGAAGTGAAAGGTTAACAGCCTTATGGATGATTGGGCTGAGAAAGGAGATGTATGATTTTTTCTAAAATCCTTGATTTTGACAAATAAATTTCAAAAGGCTATATCTTAAAACTGATAAGAGATAGAGACTTACACACCTAATTAGCATATTATGATGTCATAGGGTGGCAGCCATCTTGGATTATAGAATTTTTATGAAATTTTCATGTTTCAATGATGAAATGCAGCCTTTTTCCCCAAATATGCCCCTATTAATCTCTGTGCTATATTCAATATTATATATTCAATGTAGCCAGTGAGGAACTCATACTGATTCAACTTGCTGTAGCTCAAAAAAATTATATTGAAGGGTGACGTTTTTTGCGTCAGAGGTGAAGTGTGACATGTCTGCCAACCAGAAGTGGAGAGTAGGTACAAAATATGACGTTATTTTTGCCACAATGAGCTGTTTTAGTCAAGACGCCATCATGTCGACTTAAGTCGACCATGGCGCTTAGAGGGTTAAGCAGGATAGTTGGGAAGGGGTCTAGGCAGCAGGTGGTCAGCTTCGTTCCTCTGATGATTGTCTCAGTGTGATTCTGCTGGACAAGGAAACAAGGAAGGGATGGCAGACTCCCGCAAGGGGGGTCGGAGCAGAGGGGAGGGAGAGGAGGAGCCGGGCAACAGAGAGCGGATGTTGTTGACCTTCGATCTAAAAAAGTCGATGAAGCTGTTGCATCGCTCAACTGTAGCTTCAGCCAGTGAGGGTGTTTGTGGCTTCAGTAGGGGATTTATTGTGGAGAAGAGCTTCTTAGACTTTCCAGTGTTCCTATTGATAAGGTTGGAGTAGAATGTTGACCGAGCATCTTTTAGGGCCTGGCAATAGGCTTTTTGATGTTCGCGGAAGGCCAGTTTGTGGACGGTGAGCCCAGTGCATCTGAGTTGAGTTCCAGCTGTTTTAAGTTTCCGTAGTTCCTGTGTGTACCACGGAGCAGAGCATTCAAACGCGACTTCACATGTCTTAACAGGAGCATGACAATTGAGAACACTGCTCAGAGAAGTGTTGTAATGCTCCACTAGCTCATCCACAGTTTCAGAGGCTGGGCAAGTGATGTGCTGGAAGTCTGCGGCCAGGTCCACTGAAACAATCCGTTTCAAATTCCTAAATTATATCTGGTGCTTGGGTCTGGAAGGAGGCAGCAGGGATGTCAGAGTCAGTGAGATTACTTTGTGGTCAGACACTGAGATCGTAGACCTCGAGGTTCTTAATAGAGGCTGAGTTGGTGATGGCCAGATCCAAGGTGTGACCTTTGTTGTGGGTGGGAACCTCGACATGTTGCTGCAGACCGAGACAATCCAGCAGGCTCAGAAACTCTGCTGCCAGTGGACAGGAGGGGTTGACAACATGAAAGTTGATGTCGCCAATGATTATAATATTATTTGACATGGTGCAGAGTGATGTGAGGAGGTCATGTATTTCAGGGAGAAATGAAGAGTTTGGTTTTGGGGGACGGTAAATTAGAAGCGCTGTCATGGAATACGGAGGTCTGCATTTAAAAGCTAGACACTCCATGGAGGTGAGGTCAGGCAACAGAAGAGGTGAGAGTTCCCGTTCAGTCCGGTGGACAATGAGTAAGCCACCACCTCTGCCTGAGGTTCGTGCTCTTTCCATGTAGTTGTAGCCAGGGGGTACTACAGGGGGGCAGGCCAAATTACTTGGCGTGCAATTACTTTGCCCTTTCATGACACTAGGCCCCACTGACTAGTCAGACAGAACCCTCACCTGTAGATGTCACAACATCTACCCTGAAACAATTCTTTGGTCAAAGAAAAAAGAAGCTGTATTGATATCTGTGTACATGGTTTGCAGATCTGTGGGTATGAACTGCAAACCATAAATATATGTGCATAGATGGGATATCCATGTGCATGAATTATGATTACATGAGCATGGATTAGAAAGCGACAGTAACCAACAGCACAGATATGAAAAAAAACATTTTCTCTCCTGACCAGAGGTGAACTCTAACACGATGCAAAGGCCACATCGGCGTGATGATCAGCTGATTCAACCCACACTGAGGGAGCAATGTCTGCAGTGTCGAGAAAAATTGCAATGTAAGTAAAAGCAGCATATACTTTCTCAGTTTGGGATAATTCATTATCTGTGTACCTCCTTTCACATCCTGTTGATGGCTTAGTGGACTAATTACTCTTTTACTGTTGAGAGCTAAGAATGACCCAGACCTTTGTACAAGCAGCAAACACACACAAACTGCTAAAGTCCTGAAAGAGATCTGGCAGCAGGCTCTCATAATACGGATGATGCTTCAATAAAGATAAAAGGTAATGAAAGAACTTCTGTGGCACCGAGGACATATAATCCCAGCCCCTGGGAGAAGGAAGCCATTATCCATCCACAACATAATCTAAATAGCCTGAAAGTTTAATATGAGGTTTTAGAGAATTGGATTTATGGTATATCAGTAAAAAATCAGCCAAATGACAGATAAAAGCTGTATAGTGCAGAGGGTAGCCTGTGGTGATATTTGTCATTGTGGCACTGCAACCTGCCATTGATTTTCTTGTAGGATTATTATTCTAGTTTCTTCAGAAACTCCAGGCAGGATATGGACTGGAGTCCATCTTCCCCTCAGCAAGATCATTCAAATGAATAACCCTTTCCAAAAGAGTTATTGATAGGGAGAGGTTTCTCTGCCATTCTCAATCAGAAGCTTTTACTCACAATATATAGAGCTCTGGTCCCTAACACCTGTCTTCCAAGCAGTAGGAGTAAAGGAAGAGACATCTGGAAAGCTCAGATGGAACCCTTGTAGCAGCCAAGCTGTACAGATTTTAGGTTTCAAGTTTCACTCCACGCACAGCTGGCAGCACAGTCTGAAAGCATTATTACTAATTCATTAAATGAACACTGTGTTTTCAAGTTATGAGCCAGCTGTTTTTATAGCATCAAAGATGAGTCTAAGATTTGGTACAGTATCCATTTCAGGAGAGAGATCAGAACATGAAGATTTGCTGTGAGGAAGATCATATTACGAAAAGTGATTCCGTACATTTTTTATCAAATTAAGCCATCGTTAAGTCTGCCATAAGTGTGTCTAAACTGACCACAATTACTATGCTCTACACAGAGGCAAGTTACAAAGTTACCAAGTCTAACTTTCAGACAAGACCAAAAGTCAAAAGCTCCCAGCTCTCACACGCTTGGAGTCGATATTTAGGCAGGACAGTTCACTCAACACCACTTATGTTCACCACATGGTGGCACAAAAGAGATTAATTATTTGGATTTGTCCTCTGGGATCCATGAACTTCAGCAGTAGATTTATTTTCAGTCCATTAATTAGGACCAAGTTGTTGGACCAACATGTATGGGTGCATGGTTGTTTGATGTGTACCACTGCTGTCTAACAGCACGAAGGCTCCGGGTTCAAATTTCGATTAAAGCCTTTCCATGGGGAGTAGCGTCTTCTCCCCATTAATGCATGGATTCTCTCCAGGTCCTCAAGCTTCCTCCCGCAGTCCAAAAACATGCATATTAGATTTATGGTAACTGTAAATGACCCTTGATGTTGATGTGCATGGTTGTTTGTCTCTGTGGACTACTGCCCAACAGCAGATAGGCTTAATGAATAAACATTTATGGCAAAGGCAAATAAATGAAAATGCACTTAAAAAGAAAAAATATAGATCTGTGGAGGACACAAGACCACAATAAAAAATTATTTTACTTAACTTTTAAAAATTTTTCATCAGATGAATGGCTTCTGGTGTCTCTTTCATCAGAAAAAAGAAAAGAATTTAAGCACAGCTGTAAAGGAATGAATTATTTTATTGAAGACAGTTATTTATCTTTTTTTTCTTCTCTGTCATTGTCAGTACTTATTCACGTATCAAATGTTAATGATCTTTATTCCTATTAAAATTTGAATTAATTTCTATACATATACCTGTTTTATGTATAATGTCTCTACACTGACTGCAGAACATTTTTCTAATGCTCCATCACAAGTAGAACATCAAGTGACCACCAACACCTCAAATGAAATGCCACCAGTTCTATGGTCACATACTTGAAATAGCCTAGTTTTGCGTTTCTCAACAAAAAACATCTTCTGTCTTATTTCCTAAAAAGCTATCTTTTTGTTATACTGCGGCACAATAACGATTTGTTTCAGTTTCCAACTGACTGAAGCCTGGTTTTGGATATTACTAGCAGCTGATGTTGGTTTCACAAAGTTTGAAGATGTCTTTGCTTACCTAAACCCTACCAACAATTAACAATAATCCTTAGTTAGCAGGGTTTTTTTTGTAAAAGTATTCTGGGTTAATATGTTTTTATCATTTAATGAGAACCTGATTGACAACTGCCATTAGTTATTAGAAGAAGCCATTGGCTGCTGAAGGTTCTGACGGCTTTGCTTTGCGGTAAGACGTATTGCATCACTTCCTGTTGCTTTGTGTGTGTGCACTGTGACAGTTCTCGCTCTCCTTGAACTACTAATAATCACCTTATTTCTCCCTATAATTTACACATCTTGCATAGTTAACTCTATCCCATACTTGTTATATTCTAACGCTCACTCTTACAGATCTTTAGTCTTTATTTTTCACTTTTTAGCGGTGTATCTGGTTCTCTAGCTTAGCATGGCTACCAGTTCTCTTCCTCTATCTCCTGCTTTCACCTGCTCCGTGTGTCAGATGTTTAGTTACTCCTCTGCCTCCTTTAGTGGTAATGGTACATGTAACAAATGTAGTCTTTTTGTAGTTTTGGAGGCAAGGCTTTCTGAATTGGAAACTCGGCTCTGCACTGTTGAAAACCACCCGATAGCGAGCCAGGCCCCTTTAGTCAGTGCGGAGCCACCTAGCGTAGCTTGCTCTGTTAGTCGTCCCCGAGCAGATCCCGAGCAGCCGGGACTTAAGAGTGGCTGGGTGACTGTCAGGAAGAGGAGTCATAGTTCTAAAGTCAAGCCCGTGGTTCACCATCAACCTGTCCACGTTTCTAATAGATTTTCCCCACTCAGCGACACACCCGCTGAGGAGAAAACCCTGGTAATTGGCAGCTCTATAGTCAGAAACGTGGCATTAGAGACACCAGCGACCATAGTCAAATGCATTCCAGGGGCCAGAGCGGGCGACATAGAATCCTATTTAAAACTGCTGGCTAAGGATAAACGTAAATACGGTAAAATAGTTATTCACGTCGGCGGTAATGACACCCGGTTACGCCAATCGGAGGTCACTAAAATTAATGTTGCATCGGTGTGTAATTTTGCCAAAACAATGTCGGACTCCGTAGTTTTCTCTGGACCCCTGCCAAATCTGACCAGTGATGACATGTTTAGCCGCATGTCCTCATTCAATCGCTGGTTGTCTAGATGGTGTCCAGCAAACAACGTGGGCTACATAGATAATTGGCAATCTTTCTGGAGAAAACCTGGTCTGATGAGGAGAGACGGCATCCATCCCACTTTGGAAGGAGCGGCTCTCATTTCTAGAAATATGGACGAATTTATTAGTCATCCAAAAACATGACATCCCAGGGTTGAGACCAGGATGCAGAGTTGTAGTCTTACACACTTCTCTGCGGCTTCCCACCTGATGCTGCCCCCCCCTCAATCAAAAAACACAAAAGGAGCAAATCCTCTTGTGCAAAAAAAATTTAAAACAAAAACTTTAACTGAACAAAAACATCAAACTATTAAATGTGGTTTGCTGAATATTAGATCTCTCCCTTTGAAGTCTCTGTTAGTGAATGATTTGATTTGTGATCATCATATTGATATATTTTGTCTTACAGAAACCTGGCTGCAGCAGGAGGATCATGTTAGCATTAATGAATCAACTCCCTCTGACTATTTAAATGTTCATGTTCCTAGAACCACAGGTAGAGGAGGAGGAGTGGCAGCTATCTTCAGATCAGGGTTACTAATCAGTCCTAGACCCAAGATTAGTTTTAGCTCTTTTGAATCTCTGATTCTCAGTTTTTCCCACCCAAAGTGGAAATCACAAAAACCTCTTGTGTTTGTTGTTGTGTATCGTCCACCTGGCCCTTATTCTGAGTTTCTGTCTGAATTCTCAGAGTTTTTATCCCAGTTAGTGCTGAGTACAGATAAAGTCATTGTAGTGGGTGACTTTAATATTCATGTAGATGTTGAAAATGACAGCCTAAATATTAACTTTAATTCTATATTAGACTCTATTGGATTTTCTCAAAGTGTTCACAGACCTACTCACTGCCTTAATCATACCCTTGACCTTGTGCTGACTTATGGCATTGAGAGTGAACAGTTAACAGTGTTCCCTCATAACCCTGTCTTGTCTGACCATTTTTTAATAACTTTTGAATTTACATTACTTGACTACACGGTTTCTGAGAAGAATTCTACATATAGAAGGTGTCTGTCAGAGAATGCTGTAACCAGATTTAAAGAGTTGATTTCATCATCCTTTTCTTCACTGCCATGTGCTGATATGACACAGGATGGCTACCTAAATTTTACTCCAGTAGAACTTGACTCTCTTGTTGACAGCACTACAGCTTCAATGCGTACAACACTGGACAATGTTGCCCCTCTGAAAAGGAAGGTAATCAGTCAGAAGAGGTTGGCTCCTTGGTATAATTCACAGCTGCGTGCGTTAAAGCAGACTGCAAGAAAGCTGGAGAGACAGTGGCGTTCCTCTAATTTAGAAGAGTCTCAATTAGTCTGGAAAGATAGTTTAATAACGTATAAGAAAGCACTTCGTAAAGCTAGAACTGCGTATTATTCATTATTGATAGAAGAGAATAAGAATAATCCCAGGTTTCTTTTCAGCACTGTTGCCAGACTGACAAAGACTCCGAGCTCTGTTGAGCCATGTATTCCTTTAACTCTCAGCAGTGATGATTTCATGAGATTCTTCATCAATAAAATTGTTTCTATCAGAGAGAAGATTAATGGAATCCTTCCCATTATTATCACTGATGTATCATCAAGTAGAGCAGCTTTAGAAGTATCTTTCGAACCTGAATTGTATTTAGACAGCTTCTGTCCAGTTGATCTTTCTGAGCTAACAACAGCAATAGTCTCTTCTAAACCATCAACTTGTATGTTAGACCCAATCCCAACCAGACTGTTCAAGGAGGTTTTCCCCTTAATTGACACTTCCATATTGGATTTGATCAATCGGTCTTTGTTGATAGGATATGTACCTCAGACTTTTAAGGTTGCTGTAATTAAACCTTTACTTAAAAAACCTACTCTTGATTCAGAAGTGTTGGCTAATTATCGACCTATATCCAATCTCCCTTTTTTGTCCAAAGTTCTTGAAAAAATAGTTGCAGTTCAACTTTGTGATCATTTACATAGAAATAATCTGTTTGAAGAGTTTCAGTCAGGATTCAGAGTGCATCATAGCACAGAAACGGCACTGGTGAAAGTTACCAATGATCTCCTGTTAGCTTCTGATAGCGGACTTGTTTCTGTGCTTGTCCTGTTGGATCTCAGTGCTGCATTTGATACGATCGATCACAGCATTCTGTTACAGAGACTTGAACATGTTATTGGGATTAAAGGAACTGCATTAGGCTGGTTTAAGTCATATTTATCTGATAGATTCCAGTTTGTTCTTGTAAATGAGGAATCTTCCTCACACGTTGGAGTAAGTCATGGAGTTCCTCAGGGTTCTGTGCTTGGACCGATTCTTTTTACTTTATACATGCTTCCATTAGGTAACATTATCAGACAGCATGGCATAAATTTCCATTGTTATGCTGATGATACTCAGCTGTACTTATCTATGAAACCAGATGAAACCTACAGGTTGGTCAGGCTACAAGCCTGTCTTAAAGACATAAAGACCTGGATGACTCAGAACTGTCTGCTTTTAAATTCAGACAAAACTGAAGTTGTTCTCTTTGGACCTGAGCGCTTCAGGGAGAAATTGTCTAGTTATATAGTTACTCTAGATGGTATTTCCTTGGCTTCTAGTTCTACAGTGAGGAACCTTGGAGTTATTTTTGACCAGAATTTATCATTTGACGCACATATAAAACTGGTTTCTAGGACTGCCTTCTTTCACCTTCGTAATATTGCCAAAATCAGGAACATCCTGTCTCAAGGTGATGCAGAGAAACTAGTTCATGCATTTGTTACTTCAAGATTGGACTACTGTAATTCCTTATTATTGGGCTGTCCCACATATTCTCTGAAAAGCCTCCAGCTGATCCAAAATGCTGCAGCCAGAGTTCTGATGAGAACTAACAGGAGAGATCATGTTTCTCCAGTTTTAGCTTCTCTTCATTGGCTCCCTGTTAAATTCAGAATAGAATTTAAGATTCTTCTCCTCACATATAAAGCTCTTACTGACCGAACTCCATCATATCTTAAAGATCTCATTGTACAATATTTTCCTAACAGAGCACTTCGCTCCCAAACTGCAGGTTTACTTGTTGTTCCCAGAGTTTCTAAAAGTAGAATGGGAGGTAGAGCCTTCAGTTATCAGGCCCCTCTCTTGTGGAATAAGCTGCCAGTAAATGTCCGGGAAGCAGACTCCCTTTCCACTTTTAAGATTAGGCTTAAAACTTTTCTTTTCGATAAAGCTTATAGTTAGGGATGGCTCAGGTAATCCTGAAACATCCCATAGTTAAGCTGCTATAGGCTTAGACTGCTGGGGGACCTCATCTGTCACACCTTTCCTCACTTTGCTCTCTTTTTCCCCCTGTTTAATTTCAAAATTGATTTTATGTACATGTGACATTATTGTGGTTATTAACCTATGTTTCCCTGTTCCAACAGATATCCTTTGAATGGCGTTATGGTGTTTTTCCCCCCTCTTTTCCCTCTTTTCTGTCTTCTCAAACCCCAGCTGGTCGAGGCGGATGGCCACCCTTCCTGAGTCTGGTTCTGCCAGAGGTTTCTTCCTGTTAAAAGGGAGTCGTTCCTTTCCACAGTCGCCACAGGCACGCTCAGGACGGGAGATTGGACTGAAGACACATTTCGGTGCAATCTGTTGGTTTCCTTAGCTAGGATATTAATTTTTTTAATTAGCTCTATATGAATTAATTGGATTATGATTACAATGAATTGAATTCCAATTGGCTTGAATTGGACTATATTACTTAAGTGCCTTGAGATGACAATTGTTGTAATCTGGCGCTATATAAATAAAATTGAATTGAATTGAATTGAACTGACACCGTAGCAGAGATTATTCCAAAGCCTTACATGACAACTCTTAATATGGAAAAAAGTTATTGTCACTGACTTTAGAGGTTTGCTATTGAGTGATTTAGGACACTCATAACAACTTGGACATTAATTAGCCAACTTAGAAGAACGGAAAAGTGCTATTTGTTACAACAATTGCCCTCAAGGACACAAAGTCATCATGATATCAGGATGCAGTTCTTAGTACACAGTGTCTGAAGTGTATGGCAGACCACACTATATAATAGTCAGAGGACAGCTTGCCACGAGAGGTTCTATCTCGTATTACCGTCTCAGTGATACAGGAAATGGATCTGGTCATCTCCATCCTCAGAGTGTTCCAGAACAGGAAGAACAGAGCACCTCTGTCAATGTCAGCCCACACTTTAGGTCACCTCCAGCTCAGCTCAGTCAGCACATACAGCACACGTCTTCATTGTCAAAACTTTACCTTTCACCTTAGTTTAAACAGTTGGTATGATGTATCATGATACGGTATCGTGAACCTGAAAGGAACAGGGTGTGAGGAAAATGTGATTGCATTTTGCCACCCTGAGATAGGTTCACATTCCTATGAACTAGCTATGTGTAAAATCTAACTATTTTAAGCAGCTTAGTGCTGATTTAAATATATTTACAAGCAGTCTGTTGGCTGTAGGCCAAGACACAGTGTAACGCTTTCAAAGCCTGCACTGCTAAACTCAATTTAAGAAAGCTAATCATTCAGACTGTCAGTCCTAAGGGAAATATGGTCATGTAACTAAAATATCTCCTATTCTAATGCTCTTTTAAGAGCACCAAAGAGAAGAGCATTGATATGAGAAGACACATGGAGAGCAAGGCAAAGTACGGCCTGAGCAGTGTGGTGTGTAATTTCCTACTTTGCATTTCTAATTCTAATATAATTTTATATGTGAGGATACATTAAATAACTTATTTATATTACTATCTGAGACTAGATATAGAAATCCCAAAAGTTGACTGAAATTTACAAAGCTGTGATTCACAACTTTGCTGTTCTAATCTCAAAACAACAACTACAAGACAGAAAAAAGTCAATCTTGTAAATCTCTGCAGAAGTAATGCCCAGGAGAAAGATATCCAACAAGTGCGATACAATTTCTGCTCGACTCAGCGGCAGGATACGCTAGGCAGCCACAGTGCACACAATGATGCAGAGCAACATGGACCTTATTCCGTTAAGAAAATAGTTGCAAGGTAAACAGCAGTCTGATGCAAAAGTGACTCATTGTAAAGAAGAGTCTACAATGTAGTGTTCATTCAATTGCTATGATTTTTTAGGTTTAAGCTGCTTTGGATGGCAAAAATTTGCTCTTCTTTTGTCCCTGCTGTCAGTTGCTGCTAGCGTGGCTCCCCATGTGAATTCCCCCCTGCTTCTCCTAAAACAGAGCGCTCTGAATGCTGCCTCCTGCAGGTAAGGTACGAGCTAATCATCAGTACGTCACACAACTCTACTCTTATTAAAACTCTTATTAAAACATACTGTTATTGAGGGACTTCCTGATTTGAATTGATTTTTATTGTTTTTTTCAATTTGTTTAGAAAGTGCTATATAGATAAAGTTAATTAATACACCCCATAATGGTGTATTATTAACTGGACATTAAGCTGTTAAACTAACCCACAGTTTACAAAGTTACGACCATATTAACAACAGTTCCATTAACAATAAAAGTTTACAATCTGCAAATAATCAGCGGCTGGGGTCACTTAAAACCCTTTCAACTTTTTGTGCTAAGCACCAATTTGGTTTTCATGTGTTGCCTTCCAGTGCCTCTTTGAGTTTTGATGAGATCTTACCTGTTTTGTTACGCTGTGTGCTGATACCACTTAACTAAAAATCCAACTTCTGACTTGCTATTCTAATGGTTCTTGGTTTTCAAGACATAATGGCCGTTTCTCAACATGCGTATTTGTCTGTACTTGTGATCTTATATACTTCTGAAACGTCACCACTTAAGGACCAAGTATTGTTCCAATTTATCGCATCCAGACAAGTACGCTCCACATTCCCAGATGTGTACTTGCTCCGCCCATTTCAACAAGGATGCTTCTGTGGTGACTTGTGTGGACTTCAGACAGCTTGCTATCCCAGAAAGCAGTGCGGCACAAGCGAAGATGGCAGAGGAGAAAGCACAGAACAGTAAGTTCTGTTCGGAAATGTTACTCTTATTTCAGGTAACTTGGGCTTTAACAACTTTTACACAACTTTGGTGTTTTACTTCAACTTTGTGGTCTCTCGATGAAGTTTAAGTCGTTTTTAAAAACGGC
This sequence comes from Leuresthes tenuis, assembly GCF_036924035.1. Classification (NCBI taxonomy): domain Eukaryota; kingdom Metazoa; phylum Chordata; class Actinopteri; order Atheriniformes; family Atherinopsidae; genus Leuresthes; species Leuresthes tenuis. The sequence goes on from NW_027325364.1 coordinate 32,623,888, forward strand.
TTCAGGGTTTTCAGAAATACGAGCTGAACAGCTAATATATGAACTTGATGTTATGTTGAAGTGATTAGATTTAGATGTTAGATGCAGGAGTGCATACAATACATACATATACACGACACTTTAAAAAATTTTTTGTGAATAAGAATTAAATTGAACGGATTATTTAAATTTTTTTGTTTTAGGGTCGGCTCCAGAAAGAAACAGGTCCAGCACACTGGTGTTCAGACGGCAGTACAGAAAAAATGAGACTTAGAATAAGACTAATTTATTCAATCTCTGTCTTACCACACCGCATTGTAACCTAAAAAGTTTAACTAACCCTGAATATTTTTCTGCTAGCTGATGTGAGATGTGTATTCATGTTTGTGTACTAAATCGTTTTATTTAAATGAAAATTAAATCTTCATTATTACATCAAACTGATTGCATTGAAGGTATTTTTCTGTTTAAACCCATCTAAAGCTGGACTGATGATCCTGAGATGTCAAAGTGCACAAACACTAAATATAACTGTAGAATTTACTTTTTATTCTGTATATCAGCTCATGTTAAAGTACTTGATTTCTACTGTTTGTATAATTCTGAAATACTGGAAAAAGGGAAAGCGATCACTAACTAATCACCTGCAGATGCTCAATCTTCCTGGGATTTGTTGTTAAGTTGCACTTTCAGATATCGCTGGTATCATATATTAGTGCCCTTTTTCCCATAGTTTATCATAGCACTGCCTTTCCATGTGAAATATGTAGAGCTAGTCCCACGCTTGCATATTCAAGTGTCCTTTAGTTGGATCACAAGTTGGTAAGAATTTGAACATTTTTTATGCTGTATCTCAAGTTTGACAATAGCTGCTATTATTTGATCAATTAAAAAAAGGCTTAATCTGAAAATAGTCTTTCATAAATATTTGTCATTCTGTAGTGGAAGGATTTACACGAATTAGCTTCTGAGGCTTTCACCTCTGACATTTGACTTTAATAACTCTTTATTACCTGCAGTTTACGTGATGGCACTTTAAATAGCCATTGCACTTTGATCAGGTTAATATTTAGCCCACATGTTTAATTGCTCCTAATAAAGAAGATGTTTTTAAAAAGGTTTGGGGGTTTCTTTATTACATAATTCACAACTAAATACAGTAGTTGAAGAAACTTTAAAAAGTAAGGCAACCAGCTGCAAAGCTTTCATCTGTTCATGTGAACCTAAATCAAGAGGGTCAGTCAAAATGGGATCTTTAGTTTGTCAAACTTATGATGACTATTCAGATGTACTTGTGTATTTGAGTTGAGACGACTTATCGACCTGAGGAAGTTGGTCAAGAAGTTGTCTCACCTAAATAAATATACAAGTATATCTGAAGGTCTGAAGGTACTAACAGTATTCAGTAAAAACAAGTCTATCAGTTGTGTCCAAATGTTAGACAGAGCTTCAAAAATAACCAAACTAAATGCTTATGGGATCATGTTTTAAAACAGAAGAGAATATCATATGTAATCTTTATTTAAATTGTTTCCAAAAGTAGGTAGGGAACAAGCATCGAGAATCCTCAACCTTATGAAACAGTAGCACTGCTCTATAGATGTTTAAATAAAGCCGGTGAAAAACAGGTCAGTGACACATCATATGCCTCAATGAGGGAAAATGCAGTGAACGTTGCTAACTTCCTTCTGCCTCAATAAAAATGTCTTCTGGTCAAATCCAGATTCACAAGGACTACAGAATCACAAATGGACCTCAATGTGACTTTTTTCCATTGTCCTTGTTTCCCACTTAAACTAGCTTTATTGTTTGGTTTTATCATGTCCATTATTTTGGTCAAATGGAGTATGGAGCAAGCAACCTTCAAAATGTTCTTTCACAGAAAGAAAACACCTATGATCTTTGGTGAAAAAGTCTCCCATGAAAAGCAGTACATGCAAAAAAACAGTTTGTCAGCTCGCTCTTCTGAAAATCCCTTGTGTTCATGTGTGGAAATGGCTTTAAGTCTCTTCAGAGTGCTTGTGCCCCCTCCTCAGAAGTGTAAAAAACTGATTTAGTTTGACAAAGTAAGACCTCTGAGCAAAGCCTCTGTCAGCTGGTGTAGACTTCAAAATGAACATTATTTTATCAGAGCCCTGTGATGGACTGCAACCTGTCCACGGTGTACCGTACCACTTCTCCAGTGGCAGCTGGGATAGGCGTTTAACCCTCCAACAACCCTCAATTGGATTAAGCAGGTATAGAAAATAAATGGATAAATTACATATTCAGTTAAATGACGTATATGTTGCTGAAATGGGTGATATATATATATACCCTTAGGAAATGTCTATGATTATCTGCAACCGAGACCAAACAAACCCAGTGAAAACTGGATGGGAAATCTAAGATGCAGCATTTCAAACAGCTCTTAAATATTTCCTTTCTTGGATAAATCAGGCCAATTGGAATCTCATCATATCCCTCACTATGTGGGAGTGTAACTGAAGATGGTGTGTTATTCAGTGGAGGAAGCCAGCTTTGCTCATTTGGAGAAAGATTCATATTCATGCTTGTGTCAACATAGACCTTAGCAGGAAATAAGAGGCACAAGAGGCAGAGAAGCTCTGGTAAGAGCAACACTACACTGCCATATCTTGGCATAACATGCAGTCGTTTGCTGTTTTATTAAGGCTAAAAATGATACATTTGAACTTGAAATCCAGCAGCCTTTGATAACTGTGTCACTTAAAGAAGTTAACTGTCGCTAACCACAGGGTTGTCATGGAGTATTGTCCTCTAGGTGCTTTTGAAAAGGTAGCAGGAAAGTATGCAGTCAGTCAAATCTCCCTTCCAACAACTCATTTCACATGATTAGAATGTTTTCATTATGCAAACTGAGGCTCATCTGTTCCTGCACCGGTTCTGGTTAAGAGTTAAATAGAAAATATACAGATTATCACATTTATTTGTATAATTACTGTCTTTGAGCTCTGGCAACTGAGAAATATACTCCAATTGCTGCGTAGTCTTGCCCAGGGGCTCTCTTATTTCATTTGGTCTTTCATTTAGCAGGTAAAGTTCCTTTGAGATATAACGTCTCTTTTTCCATGGAGTGCTGCTAAAGAAAGTGAGGCACTTTGTTACAGATTATCAATCATAAACTGCCAGCATGATTTCAAATAGCAGCACTCTGATCACATGACACTGCTGGTAATTTGTGAAATGGAAAATATCTGAACGTGTGTCAGATCAGCAGCACAACATATCCTTGCTTGCATACTAAATTGCAGTTTGTTAAAAAAGGGGCTACATTTTGTGAAGTTACTGCCACTTGAACTGAGTCTGTGTTGACATTCACTCAGGTTTATAACCATGCCACAGCAGGAAGAAGGAGGACATTCATACATTTACCTTGACAACAGGTAAAGGTTTCATCTCAATGTCACAAATGATTGTTTTGTATTTTCTAAAACTTTCTGCTGTTAATTTTCAGAAAATTGCATTGACTGATTTTAAATATCAAATTTAAAGCACTGTTGTTTCTGCTGTAAAGCCTGTACTCAGAGGAGTATACACTTATCACGCTGTATTATCATGACAAAGTCACTTCAGGACATAAAACGTGAATATTAAATCTTACTGAGCACTGAGTATTACAGGTTTTGTATAGATGCAGAGTCTCTTATATTGTAGAAAGAGAGAGCAGACATTAGTCCAAATCTGAGTTTTCATAATATCCATTTAGCTCAGTGCAAACGTTTAAAGTATGCTTTCTCAACCTAAAAACTAAAATGTCTCCCAGTAATCTGGAACCGTCAAGGCTTTACGACCTAAAGCTATTTTTCTTAGTTCAGTTTTTTTGTCACATGGACAATTCAAGCACACACACACCCCAGGTGTTTGCCATACAAAAAAGACTTTGGAAGGTAATTGATTTCTTCTTTTAAATGTATTTTCCTTTTCAGAAATATCCTCTTTAAGATTGTGCCATTTTTAATCCGATTAGTTTAATCTGATTGAGGTCAGATATAGTTCAACCAGCATGCCTCTAATTGAAATGATAGCTTCGGTGCTTGCTCCAGATAATCTTGACTCCCAAGACTTTTTTTAATTTGACTTGCTAATTCAAGTAAAGAAGCTGAAGAGCAGGTAAACAAATGACCTAAAATCTGTTATATCAGCATGTGTATTTGACTGTTTCTGCTGTATCAAATACATAATTAATGTAAACTGGAGGTATCTGGATTGGAGTCTGTAAGATAGTGAGCAATAACAAAGAGGGCTACTTTTCAGATTTATGAACTCTCACTTCAACTGTATCCTTTGGCAACATACTCATCCCCCAAATTGCCACCTGTGTGTTCATTGTATGTCAGACTGCAAGTATGTGGCATATCTGACGCGGGAACAACCTCTGCTCATTCAACTCCACTGGCTACTTGTGGCTTCCCAAATTAAATTCAAGTCAATTATGCTGCATTGAGAGTGACATTCAGTAAAGCTTTCTCATATGAGATAACTGTGATAACCAATAAGAGAAGGTGGCATTGCTTAATCTTCTTTTATCAGGGGTCTGGTTTGTAACCCCTCTGGGTTTTCACCATCATCCCTGCTGAATCTTTAACATGTTGCTCATACTAGAATCATACTCAAACCTTTTTTTTTTATCGTGTAGATGAATAATCTCATCTCCTTTGATGCAAAAATCTTGGACCGAGGTGTAATTCAAAATCTATAACATGAACCATTTTCATAAAGCTAACCTTTTTCTTTCCTTTTTTCCCTCTACTATGACTATTGGTTAAATGTGTAAATAAATGTCCATCATCCAGTGATGCTGAAAAACATCTGCTGACTTGGAAATGTAGTTAATGTCATCATCCAAGCAGCAAGGATGATACATTGCAGTGTTTTTCTGGCAAAGTTACCTCCCATGTGGTCTCACAAATTTAGGAAGCATGACAGAACAGAGAGTGAATGGGCAGTCCAGCAAGTGTGGCTCTCCACGCATTAAACTGTTATTCTCCCATATTTACATGTTGTGTCTCTCAACAACCTTCTGATGGAATTTATAAACTACATGTCTTAATACAGAATAAAACGTATTGCAAATCATTACATTTTGAATTAGTGTTAGAAGGTCAGTGAGTATATGAGGCAGTTTAAGAACAGTCCTCCACAAAGAAGAACTGTCCTTTCCAACTTTGCCAACATTCACAAATGATTAGCTTCCGCTTTAAGGGTGGGTCGTAGAGTTTTAGGTTTTCTGTTGTTCTTAAAAATAGGGCTATGATTGATGGTGTATTAAGACTATGTAGCAACAGCTGCAGCACAGTAAAACTTTTGAAAGCTTTTGAGGCTTTTGGGGTGCTGCTAAAACACAACTTTTTAAAAATGTACTGAATAAAAGTATCCTTAATTTGGTGGCAAAGTGTAAGAAACAGATAAACTAAAACACTTTTTTCCTACAAACTGCTAACACACCTGATACACTTTCAAAAACAACAGGGTCTTGCTGTTCCCATGCGCCACCTCTCTACTGTGTTTCATGAAATTGGCTCAATATTTTTTGTGTTATCCTGCAGAGAGACAGAGACAAATACTAAAATCATAGGAAGACTGAGACTTCTGCCTTGATAAGATAACAAACAACATTAGAGCAGCATGTATCCATGAGAAAACTATTTTATCATAGACAATTCATTCAGCAGACACCCATCACACTCTCATTGTGTTTCTGTCAAACAGGCAGTGTGGGCATCCATCCTATTTTATTCCTGGTCAAAAGTTCAGAAATCAAGTTTCTAACAAATGTGTACTTGCTCATTATTCTAAAAGCCCGTTCAGACAGCGTTAGAACTTTTGTGTTCTATTTGTTCTACGTCTCAGCTAATCTAACTCTGAGTCGAGGATTAAAACAACGAATAGTTTCACAACTTCTTCAAATGCAGTTGGAATGCTACAGTATGTGTGCTCACATATGCTGTGAAGGTGAAAGGTGTTGTTCTTTTCCCAATCTCTTCTCTACTTTTCTACACAGATGTTCTTTGGGCAATAGCATTTCTGTTTTTTATAATCAGTGAAATACATACAATTTCATACCTAATGTTCTCGGACTGTAACTGCTTTTCAAACCGCTTATTTACAATTCATGAGTAAAGCACACTCCAGAGCTTAGAGGATGATGTCAATGGTCAGTTTAGTTATTGACATGCAAGCTTTCCAGGGAACACTTTCTCTCTAAAGAGTGAGTTTTTCTAGCTTCAGCCAGTAACATTCAGCTTGTCTGCCCCATTAGACAGTGACCTTCATACTAACACTGAGCATGGCAGCAAGCAATGAGGGATGGTTTAACCTCCACTCATCACAGATAACAGAGACATGAAGTGCAAGTATAAAATGATGTATCCTCTGATATACACACACAGACACACCTGCTGAATGTTAGCAACTCAGTGAGTTTCCATGAATTTTCTTAACCAGAACTTATTTTTACTCTTTATGATGATATTAAAATAATAATGAAGATGAAATATGATATTTTTTTTATGCACAAGCAATGCAAATTAGTGACCTTACTTGTCAAAGGCACATTTAAATAGCTCTAGCGCATTTTGCCCAGTTGAGCAGACAGGAGTCAAGTTACAGAGCTGGTAGGTGTCATTTCACTGTGTATCACGCTTTAAGTTAAAATTCAGTTCGTTCTATTATCAATGGTTGTCATTATGTCTGCATCTGTCTTCAGTCACACCATCTGAAGTCTTACCCTGTTTCATGTTTTTATTCCATACTCAGCTGATTAGATAATAATAATCTCCAAAGGTCTTTCAGGAGCCCTCTGTGGGAATCTGATATCACAGGAGTTGTTGAGACTATGATAACAACTATGGCATTCATATTCTGAATTTTTCTTTCATGTAAGTGAATTTCCACATTGAAAGCTTAGAAACCTATCAATCTCACCTGAGCTGATGTCAGGTAGATCATATTTTGAAAAATTGCTAATACATAAAAAAAGGTCAAGAACCCTTATGAGTGAGTTACAGACATAATGTTGAGCTCTTTAATGGTACTTCTAAGGGTCACTGCTACTCTAACGGCAGAAAAACAACTTGGTAAGTGAAGAATAGCTTGCATAGTAGTGACAGTTTGGTTGCAGCTGATTTAATTTGGATTGATTTTTTTAAAGTTAATCATGAAGATTTTCTTTAAGATTTGCATATCATCCACATTAAATGCCTGGCATTATAGTCTATGAGGTTGACCTGTTACAAGCAATCAAAAAAATAAATATTTAAGAGAGCTCTCCCAAGCCTGGTGTAGGAGTCATAATGATAGAATTAAGTGGCACGCCCAGCGTTATCAGCAGGGTTTAAGAATCCAAAATGAAATACAGACTTACTTCCAGACAGGAGGTGGAGGGGTGCTGAAGTTGTAGACTGAATGGTCCTTGTTCTTTAGATAAAACAGACGGGCCACTCACATCTGACTGTCATCCCAGTGAATGAAAATCCTGATTCTAATTTCATCCTCAATGAACTTCTGATTCTAAAGCTTCAAAAACCTTAGCTACTGATAGCCATTCTTATCCTGAAATATAAAAATTCTTTCAAGCCCTACTGCTCTACACAACCCTGCTGCTTAGATTTTGACCATTTCTTGTTCAGTCTATTTCTCAGAACTTATCCCAAAAACACACTGAGATATAATAGCCACCGACTGGCTCCTGATGCATTCTTGCAAAACCAAAGCAAATTATGTAACGTTCCATATTTAAAACATAAAAACACTCATTGAAGACCCACAGATAACCGCTGAGCAGTTATGGCAAGAAGCTGATGTCTGGGGAATCATAAGATTCACTGTCCAACAGAGGCTCAGGTGGTATCTATTGTGACTCTATAGCTGTCATCAGACTCAGGGCTGTTTGTCCAATGACTAATAAAAGACTAAAATTATTATTGCTTCATGACCAGAAATGTCTGATACTCTGCAGAAGGAAAATGGATGTTTCCCAGAGTACATTTTTACCCCATTATCCCAGAATGCTTCTAAGCTGGGAGTCAGTTTAATGTAAAGAGACAAGAATGACGTACACAGGAGCTCACCAGTCAATCCGTCTATGTTTATCTCGAATGGATGTAAATCTATTTTAGTTCCATTAACAGAGAAATCAATCTGCACCTCATCAGTTTGCTTTAATGAATTAAAGAAATCTACAGAGTGGATTTAATTACCAAGGACTTTTTAAACTATATTAATTTCCAGTTATAATTCTAATATTGATAACAATCTTTAATTACCATTATTCAATTCAGAAGTGCATCTATCCATATTAATACATCTATTGTGATGTTCACGATAGTTAATGGTTATCTGCATATTTACTGTGTCAGGAAAAATGAAAGCAAATGTTTTATTTTAGTCATTCCATTCCTGCAGTTTTTCTCTTTTTCTGTGGTTGAAGTCAGGGGCCAACTGCTGACCCTGGCATTAAGAAGGGAGAGAAAACCCTGCTGAGTATAAAATTACTGGATACTATCCATTTAATCATCACCAAGCAGCTGTAAAACAAGCAGACTTGGGGTGAAATGTGTTAGCATCGTAGCGGTAAGGTGTTGCAAAACCATCTAAGATGATGAATTGTAGTTCTTCTTCATATTCTAAAGGTGCTCAACTTCAAACTGAGGGTCAAAGGTGATCCAAATGCGTCTCTTACCACAAAACAAAATGTTTGCTGTATTCCTGAAATATGTGAGGCAGCTCTCCATGTTAGAAAAATGTACGGTTCATATTCCTTAGAAAACACGAAATGATGTTACTGGAAAATACAGAATTCTCTCATTCTGTGTTTTTTCCCCTCTCATGCATACATACTATAGCATTGCAAGTAAATATCCAGAGCAACACAGACACAGACATCACAACTACACCATGACATCCCACCTGAAATCACATCTAACACACACATGAACATGAACTCCTGGAAGACATTGCTAACAAATATCAGGTGGTGGTGTAGTGTTTATATGAGTTAACGTATAATGACAAACTTCAAAGCAACAAGTTACAAAATGTCCAGTCTTGTCCTCCTCTTAACTTATTGGTCATACTGATATAAATTTTTCATTCTAGCTCCAGTAGTGCAGGTCTGTCCCAACTCACTACCACTCATCCAACACGCCTGAGGATGAAAGCACACAGTCAAACTTTCACAGCGACAGAAGAGGAATTCATAGTAGCTCACCAAATCTCAGGACATGTGGCATCCCATGAGAGCATCCCACACAGTGTAAAAGCAGCAGTAGAAGCCTGACGGTGCACCTGAATCTTGGTTTAAATATCAACAGGGAGGAAATCTTCATGGTGCTTGTGTGGTGCACAGAAAATTTAATCCCTGAAACGGTATATTCCCCAGATATTTTTTTTTCTCTTTTACCCCTTTTAATATTTATTGGGACAACAGCGAGATATCACGGCATGATCTTCACACATCCTTTTGCAAAAAATCACTGCGTGTCCAGCTCACTGCGCCAAGAAGAAACAGCCCTCGGACTCAGCTGAACAAGATGATGGTGTAGGTGCTGGCAGGGTATCCATGTTAAGCAAGGCAGGGTTTGAAGATATCCATTTACTGAAAGACAAAGGCAGAGATAGAGGAGTGTGAGAGGGCGCTGATCCAGTGTGACCAAGTGACAACGAGAGTAAGTGAACCGGCAGTCTCGGCTGCTTTACCAGTCCGATCTCCTCCTGCTGCACTGCCGCACAGCATCTGACGTCGTGTCAACACTAGTAGAATGAGAGTGTACAGGATGGATCGGGCATGTTTCTCGACTGCAGCTGGTCTCACATCGTCCTTTGGTCTGTATACCCTACCGAAACTGTTATGCCTCTTCCGCTCCTGCTTCTCTCCTTCTATCCCTCTTTATCCCTGATTTCGCGTCCCCGGCCAGCCAGTCGACGCTCTCCGGTTTCCCTCAGATTTCTCCTCGGTTCAATCGCAGTTGCGAGCAGCGGAGCGCCACTGTGCACAGACTTGTAAAAGCCAATCTATGAATTTGAAATGATCGCCTCTGTTTGATCGGAGTCACTCAAGCGCAGACTCATATGAGTGCTCCTTGAAGCAAACCTGGCACGGTACAGTATGATGAATAGCCTCTGCTCATCCCCGGTTGTATTTCAGCACTCCTTTCTTTTGAGTTATTACCTTTTCAGATATTCTACTTTTCCTCAGCCAGAGACTGAGCAACCAGTTAGATCAAAACCCTCAACATTAAATTTATATTTTTGTGTGTTGTCTGACTTTGACACATGTACCTCTTCAGTTCTTAAGAACAACCAATGAATCACAGGATATTCTAACATTGACTGAAAGGTAAAAACACTGACAGCAATATTCAGAATTTGAACATCTAACATGTAATTTAGAAATAAAGCAGAAATTTCACGAGGAGCTTAAAACAACATGTGTGCGTTCCAGGCCTACTGGATTTCCGTGTATAAAGACACAATTTGTTTCTCCATTATTCACAAGGCGTGCAAATGTTCATGAAGTCATTTTTAGTCACATTTTGGTTAGTTAATATAATCCAGAATTTCTCAATCTAATAGATTTATTTTTCCAAACTTCAGTAGTAGATCAAGTATTTATCATGAAGGTTTAGTGATTGTAAACAGCAAATAAACAGCTGGTGTGGCTGATGCAAGCCGCGAGGAAAACGTGTTTCGTAAAAATGAACATTATTCTATTGAAACATTACGTTATAATATGATAGACTGTTATAATGTAACCCGCACTCTAACGTACAATTAAAGACAGCATCTTGTTTGACACGTAGGCCACGGCATCTATCTAAAGTGTTAATTGTGAAGAATAAAGGACTGTAAAGGTGTTTTCTTTCCAGAGTTTTTTTTTTTTTGCTTCGTGGATGTCTCAGTTGGACAGCGCCCATGTTTCAGCACCACGGACAGAGCTCACTCTGTACTGATTGGGCTGCAGCAGCAAATCCGCATCTGGTCCGTTGTGTTTTTCTGCTTCCTTTCTGTTTCCCTCCTGAATCAGCAGCCGGATATTCCGTATGGACTGACTCCATATGATATTACAAATTAAGCTTAAAGATTGAATATTGTTGCCATCTGTCTCAATAGGAACATCAATATATTGTGACCAGCACTAGTTACTATCCTGCCGGCTGTTTCAAAAATTTGAAATAAAGATTCCACCCCAAATGTAAGTAATTAAAAACAATGTTCAGTGAGGTGGAACACACACCACATGGTAGAACTCCCCTGCAGATTTTTAATTTTCGAGAAAGCAGTCGAACGATTTATTTTTTCTTAATATCTTCAAACTTCAGAGGTTGACAGTAGGTTTTTCTAGAGACACGAAATGTGATAAGTGAACAAAATGTGAAAAACTACAACCCCGCATGCAGGTGAAGTCACACTAGCTCAGAGTTGCAACGAACAGCCCTGAACTACTGTTGTGTAATCAAATCTGTACTTTTTCTTTTTTCATTTTTCTTTTTGTTTTTGCTCTCCTTAATGATCGGTACACGCTTTTAATTGGTGGCACGCGAAAACACTAATGTTAAAACATACACTAATGTTTTAAAGTCACGTCCTTTCAGCGCTTCAGTTCAGCAAATGCTCTTTTGCTCATATTTGCTAAATTGAAATGCAGAATTCATAGCCGGTCTCTTGAACTGTAGATGTTATCTACCAATAATTTATATTTACGACTTCTCATAGTGTATTACAACACTGAGGACACCAAGCCAAGGAAGAGGAGAACCCCCGAAAAGATGGCAAGCTTCCCCGGATAAAGGTCGGGCAAAGACTTGGGAGGTCACGTTTCCCCAGTGTTTAGAAGTCGGACTCTGTCCACGCAATTAAAGTGTGCTTTGCACTCCAGACGCGCAGATGGAAAATTATATTTCCCAGACGTACCGCATTGAAGAACTTGACATTAAAGGCGTCTCGCGTTCTTTTGTGCGCATTTTGCCAGTAGGAAAAATATGTGAGAAAGAATCTTGTTAGGTTTCATTTGTTTTTTAAAAAAAGATGGACTGTTCCTGAAAAGATGCGTGGCGCGGAAGAAATGGGGAAACCCGCAAGTTAATAATTCAAAGAAATGTACAGTTTGAAATACTCGGCTTACCTTAGACAGAGTTGAAACAGGAAAGTGTCCAGAGCAGCACAAAGAAGTTGATTTGTTTCTTTAGAGGAGCCGAATCGCTTTCCCCGTACTTACATGTGGCAGCTCTGCGCTTTTCGGCCGTAGGGGAGACACGCCTCCTGTCGGATGGTAGGACTCAGTGCTTAAAGCAACACGGGGGCACACACAGGACCAGGGGAACTCACCCAAACCAAGTCTGCAGATTCACATCACCCCGGTGATGACAGTTTGTAAGGGCGGACTAATGCACACCCAAACCCTTTAAGCACTCCATATTTCAGCGCCAATGCTCTTTATGAAAATACACCATGACAATTCTTAGCCACCACAATTTGGCAATCAGATACGCTAAAAAGCTATAAAATGATCATAGAATCAACGTTGGAGACCGGCAAAGCTCTGGTGTGATACTTTGAGACGCAAAAATGCCAAGAATATACAGTCTAGTCCATTAAACCCTTCACAAAACAGCATCTACTCAGCTGTCACTGGCTAAAAGATTGAAACCAGGCACTAAGGGGAAATAGCACAGGTGAAAGCAACATTTTAAATCAATGGATATTACAATTCAGTTTCCCCAATTGATTACTTCCATTGAAACATTTGTTTTTGTGTAACAAATGTTCTCTAAACCTTTATAGAAATGAAGCATTATGCTGTTTGATATGCACATGCTTATTTTTTTACATTTTCTTTCCAGTTGGTTATATGTTATGGAAATCAAATTAAAAAATTTTGCCTTCAGTGTCTCACTTTGATTCAACAGATTTCATGTCAGCTTGGGGCACTTTCATCGGACAGATGATGCCAAATCTCACTGTTTAATTTAATGGATTAACCGGAAGTTTGATGAACCCAGTTTTGGCCATTTTACATTTAGGATTTTATAAGGACATTTACAAGGCTTAATGTTGATTTATAAACACAGTTTCATGGAGTAATTTTGCATAAAAATTAGTAATCTGAATTAATTACACTTTGACATAAGTGGTGGGGCAAAGAACTGATCTCTGTCTTCCAAACTGTAGCACTCAACTTTACAATGTTGGTGCTTAAAAACTGAATATAGATATCAGATCACAATGTGTGGTTATTCACCAAGTTATGATTTCTACATCCATACATTCCTCTGTATGTATGCACCAAACCCTAAACGCTTGTGTGAACCCAAGTTTATTTCATACTTGATAAAGTATTGAAGGTAGTGGATACAATGTAATCTATAACTTCAAGCCAAAGTGTTTGTACTGTTGTGTAGCACATTATAACAACACTAATTTGACCATTAAAATGGTAATTAAAAAAAATCACAAACCATTATTTAAAAAATTAAAGAATTTACATGTTTTGTAACATTTGGCTAAAAAAAGTCTAATTAAGGGATTCTGTGTTGTGACTTTGTTTATAGTGTTGTTTGGCACAAACCTAATATCAATTAATCAAACAGGGAATTCGAATGCAATGATTGTGTGATGATTTTCCTTCCTGAGAATTAGTATTTTAGAAAAATCTCTAACTCTGTGGTAGGATTTTGTCATTGTTTCAGTTGTATTAGTTCAAAATGAATAAGTTAATATGCAATGTAATTCTAACCGAGAACAAAATCAAAATAGTATACTCTTTCCTTTGTTTTCTCTTGTTTTATGTCTGTTTCTGTCAGTTACTGTGTCTGTATTAGTCATTGTCTAAATTTGCCTTCTTCTACTTGTTTACCTTTATTTACTTATCTATTCATCCTGTTTGTTTGATTATTTACATATTTATTCATCTTGCAACTCAATACTTGACTTCCAGTTTCCTACTAACCCTCCAGGAATAACACTCCTCAGGAATCATGGTTTGTTGGTGTGGCTGGTGGGACGGGAGGGATGTTTATGTTAATCACCCTGAAAAATACATGCTCATACAATGTTTGAGCATGTATGTAAATGCGATGTGACACATAAAATTAAAAAAAAATATTTGAGTAAAATAGTGGAAAACACGTGCCATATAGAACTTCTCAGTTGCAGTAAATCACCCAGTAGACATAAAATTTGGATAACAATGTACAAAACATATTTTTTTGCATATAGTAGAAGGTACATTTGCAAACATATACATTTTGTCTGTATTCTTTAAGTCTTTTCTTTTAATCCAAACTTTTTTGTCTTCCATGTACTGTGTGTAGATTGTTCGCTAACTCACTGACTTCCTGATGTTCACCATATGGAGTATAGAGGCAGACAGCTGATGCATTTCAGACACTATTTGTATGTAGTTCTGCTTTGTACTGATGCACCAGATATTTACAGTTCACCAGCAGGATATGTACATACCTAATTTAATATGCTAGACAGCACAAGTTTGTCATTTTTGGTTGAAAGCATGTTGTAATAAGCATCTATGTCCTCAAAGATGACATAAAACTGCTCTATGGATCTGTACACTTTTTGTCTCTCATTGCACTGCATCTACCCTCACAAGCATGAACAGCTCTAACTATATAAGTGGTAAAAAAAAGTGTTTGAAACCACACTAAAAAAACCTTGAATTTATGGTTCCTGTACATAAATTAGCTCTGCATCTTGAGCAGCAAAGGACACTAACCACTTCATATGCTTGAAAAGTCTGAGAAATATTATATGGTCACCAGACATTCTCAAGAAGTAAGAAAGCAATCCACAATAACAAGCTGCGTATGTTAGCACTAGCAGTAGCATTCTCCATTAGCTTGTGGTCTATTTTGACTAATGTAGTGTACAGCTTCTGTGATTGGTTTGATTTTGTGACCATGTGATTGGTGTGTAGTGCACTATATAGGAAGGGAAAATTTACTGTTGAAATTTTGAACAGCACAACAAAATGGCTGATTCAATATAAAGAAGAACAACTAAACAATTCAAACACAGCTTATGACTCTCAGCTATCTACACCCAACAAACCAGCGGCTCTGGGTGGTAATGAGCCCAGTTTGTCTGAGTTTTAGGACTTTAAACAACTTGATACCGCACCATAAGTTTTTGTTTGTTTAACTGTTAATAACTAAATGTGAACAATGACACATTTATCATCGGCACATTTTTTTGCATGATTTTCATGTACGATTACCTGCACTTGATCATCATGGAAGTTTGTGAAACTGCTATGAACCTTAATCTACCTAATATCCTGAAACATTGATTTTCATTTTTTTCGTTTTGCAAATGAACAGTGTGTGACAGTATTACATGAAAGGAATGATTATCAGATTGAACAGTCTGTATTTTGTAGGTTGGAGTTTGTCTTCAGTTTAACTCAGTACTGTTTGGTTAGGTTTGGGTATTAAAGACAAATTTTTTGTGGTTTAGGCAATAACAATTAGGGGTTTTGGGGTTTGGGTGTTAAAGTCTCCTTGGGTGGGGTAAGGAATTAAAAATCACTTTGGATTAGAAAAATATTACAACGTGTTAAAACAGACTTTCTCATTCTATACTTAAAAGTCCCATCTCCTCTGCTCTCCTGCTATAGAAAGAAAAACAGACACAACAACATCTTCCACTGAAATACATTACTTTGAAAATAATGTTGAGTGTCATGAAAATTGATAAATGCCCATCAGAATGAATGCAAAAAAAGTTTCATCACTATTTCTCATTTAGCCATGAAACCATACTGGGTCATCTTAGTTGGTTCAAAATATTCCATAATGATATCAGTAATTGCACATTTAGTCCTCTCTCAAAGCAGAGTCTTAATCTTACTACCTGCTGTTCTTGCTTGCTGTTTTTAAATTGAGCAGGCTATGTCTTTATCATTTTTTTTAATCTTGGTCATAGAATGGGATGCCATGTTTTTACAATGGAAAGATATACATTTTAATAAATTATATTCAAAAATCTTGAATTTGCAATTATGACAATAAAATTTCCAAGAATAGGCTCACATTAAATTCTCATTGTCCCATACTTCACTTTATTCAATTTTACTTCCCAATGCTACCCCTCCTTTAATTCAACGGGCTCCGATGGTGACCACATCCAGCTAGCGCCAAAACAAAACTTCTACATATTCATTTAGAAAATTCAAGGGAAAATGTGAAATAGCACATGAATGATCTTCAACTGAGTTATTAAAAAATGACACTTGGTATGAAATTAAAATAAATTGGCTGCTTTGCTCTGTAAAAGTCACTTTACATATTAGATTTCAAATCAGAATGACTGAGAAGTTAAGATACATGTTTTTTTCAGTTCACTGCTTGGCATCTGTGATGTTTCTGGATTGGGCAAACAACGATGCAGAATCAGAGATCAAGGGGACAAAGTGGGGCTATCAGCCAGAAATAACAGCAACAAGATATACAATTTATCGGTAGAGGAGCACAGTAATGGAGGCCTGATCTGGAGCCATAGTTTAGAGCTGAAATGAAAGGGCACTTTGATTGCTCCACTCTCCACGAGCCCCCAACAGTGGGCAGCGTGAAGAGTTGAATTGTGGGAGCTACAAAAAAAAGTCAATGACAGCTTTGTGATCTAACAACCAATAAAACTCCCAATATGATGAATAAGGTAAATTAAACCCCTGAGTAAAATGAGAATTATGCTGAAAAGAAAAAAAAGGGTAAGGTAAGATGAGATAGCATGAGATAAGAAATTACATTACATACTATGTCTGAATAATGGTGGAAATACAACAAAAACACCATATATACATTTATGTTATGACACATGGTCCATATTTTAAGTCTGTGCAGTTCCCCATCTGGGACTGGCTGATTTTCCCTTGCTCCATGACTTTGTGCCCGGCTGCTGCTCCTCCAGTGTATCAGTACTCTAACTGCCACACTAATCAGAATAGCCTACACATATTTAAACCTTGGCTGTCTGTGCTTTAATGGGTAGGTGTCAGTCTCTGTGTAAGCAGCTTGTCTCCTACACTTTTGTGGGTAATTGTCTGTAAAGACTTGTTTGACATACTGTGTGCATGACTAAAAATACAAGAGCAATTTTAATGAGTGTGAGTTTGGATTTACAGATTTATTTTTATTTCTTCACTGACTGGAGCTGAGCTCCACAGTGCTCAGTTTTCATAATCTTCCCCAAAATATATTCAAACTCTTTTGAACAAAAAGCCTGTTGAAAACTCATTTCTTTTATTGTCACTGTAAACTCCTTTATACCTGAGTTGCTTTGGACAAAATCGATGTACTATAATAACCACTCACCTAGGGAAGTTATGTGATTCCGCTATGTTACTGTACCTTAGACTGTTGATTCTACACACAGTGAGGGGATGTTATCTGTTAAGGGAAATGAGGCATTGAAGAGTTGAACCATACTGTACTGTATTATGTTAATAGACTAAATATGATGATTTCACACGCGGCATTGAAAAAAGATAAGATAAACCCTCTAAGTTGACAACAGGACAGCAGCTCATGGCCAGCAGTTCAACATCCAGTGTGCAGTGATGCTCTCTCACAGTAGCCTGTCCAGGACTTCACCCTCTGTTGTTAACAAGCACTGCAATCCTCCCCTCTTTATTGTAACCCCCCTGCCTGCAGTCTGAAAGCTTGGTGTTGAGGTGTTCGTCATTTCTGTAGTTGTGTCTCAGTGAAACAAAAAGTATTGCTTGTTCATTTTATCTGCTAGCAATCTCATAGGAATCAAATTGTTTAAACTTCCTCCTTCTATTTCTCTATTTTGTTCTTGCTCTGCACCTAAAATATATACATTCTCTTTAACTCATATGGGTCTGGGGTCTTATTCCATGCATTACTTGAGCCTCGAAAAGCTCAGCTGCTGCTCCTACCTGCAAACAACTTTTTTTGTTGGCATGGTTACACATAATAAAAGATGTTAAAAAGGACCAGAATTACCAGCAGGAATCATTCCAGTAACACAGCATCCAAACTAGCATAGAAAAATGCCCTCACAGAAGGGAGGCTCAGCGGAAAATCCAAAGAGGACTAAGAAAAACACAACAGATCCAAAGTTATTGCAGTAGGGTGTCAGCAGTGCAGCATTCTAAAAATATTCTATGGTGTCTCAGGATTTGTGCTCCTCTTATATGAAAGCAGCATTTGAACTATGTGCCATGTTTGTCCAAAATCTCCTAATCAATATGTTAATAATCTAACTAAGGTTCTACAGAGCTTTTTCTGGTACTGGGTAGGTTCAGCATTTTCTGTAGTAAGGTGTCCCCATAAAGGCATAGGCTGAGACCAGGTCACTATGAAGGAATGTCCACAATTACGAGCACTCTTTGGTTATGATTCTTTATCCTGCTGCAGTAAGAATCCTTCCACACAAAAACTCAACCAGAGACTGGGGCATGTTAATATAATAGAGTCAATTTCAAACTGTTTCCAACTCCAGATTAAGAAAAAAATTAAAAGAAAAAGAAAAACTAAACTACACATAGCATAGCATAAATTAGATTTAGTGATGATTTAGATATGTGAAACAGTTTCAAGTCTTTGCAGTTTTCTCTGATAAAGCACATTATGATTAAATGGTGCAACCTACACCAGCTTGATAAATTAGATTTATTTTTTAGAGATATTATCTGTGCTTTATTCCTCCTTTTGACTGTAAACAGTGGTAATACTGAGAGACAGATGACAACTATAGTTCAACAGCAAAATCCATTTTGCAGAAAGAATGGCACCAGGATATTTAAGCCAAAATTAAAATTGTTACCTACTCTGTTAATCATGTTAACACATGCACATCTGCTGTGCTACACGCAACAAGATAAACATTCACTCATGTCCTTGGATTCAGACGTGTCCCCAGTGACAACATTTAGTAGGTAACTCCTGATGACACTCATGTCTGTGCTTGTGGCAACTGTCCTCAACGATAGACTTTTATGGCCCCATCAGTGAGACAACAAACGCTCAGTCACCATACAAATTAGCCCCAAAACTGAGGTAAACAATTGTGTCTTTCCTCTGGGGGAATTCTCAATGTCAAAGCAAATCAACACCCATTTTGTTTGTCAAGAGGCTGCCACATAGTTAGATACCTTGATAGTATATGTAGTCCTGTTGTGCAGTCTGAAAGGTGTTAGTTGCTTTTTGGACTGGAATAAGAAAGAACTGTATTTCTTACACTTTCTACAATTTAATGTTGAAAAGTAACAGGCAATAGAAAAGACTGAGAGAAAAGAAAGGCAAAAAGACACAAATTATTTATTCATTTACACAACTAATCAACTACCTCAGAGACCTCTATGCTCACCCTAGGCAATGGGTTGTATCTTAAGCAACAACTAATTTTTGTCATCATCTCTTCCTCTTCCCTGCTTCAATTTGCTGCTGCCTGACACCAAAAAGATACAGGTATGGGGGCACTATTTAGACTAAAAACACCACAACAGATGATGTGTTTTTGTAAGATGTTGTGTTTTTTCAACAATTTAATTCTGAATGTTGACACTCAGACACACAAAAAAGGAATCTTATAGGTCATGCTTTATGGAACCTTTACATTCTCGGTTGACTTTGTCTCTGAATCTGATCAGTTACTCTGTTTCTCAGCCAGTGCAACTGTTATGAGGTGTAATTGTGGGCTGCTATTGCTCAGGAGGAATGGCTGTCTGCCAATCAGAAGATCTGCAGTTCAATTTACACATTGAATTGCTTTTGGCAGGACACTGAATTCTACATGGCCTCTGATGTGTTCGGAGTGAGAATGCCTGTGAAAAAGCATCTTTTAGTTAAAAAATATCTTTCAGTGTTCAACGAGACGTTCACACTGAGGGTCTTAATGCTCAAATCCGATTTTTGTTTGGCTGTTCACATTACCTCTAAAATGTGGCCTGTCTACGGATTGCTGTGTGAACAGCTCACGTTCCTGAAGTGACCTGCACGCGCAGTTGATCATTGATGACATCACGCCAGTAGACCACGCCACAATAGTGTTTCCTGAAGCAACCATGGCAACGGCAACCGGTGCTGCAGGAATGGATGGCTTAATGCTAAAAATCAGGGCTCTCAAGTCTGACGAGACACATTCATTTCAACAAGTTCTCACGCTCACATGCCACACATGGTATTTCTCATGCTGAAAAAAGTATAATATAAATTTCCGCTATCGCTGTGGAAATGGCAGGGAATAAGCACGTCTCCCATGAGTCTGAGCAGAGCAACACTAACAACAACACTAATGATAATATAAGTAATACAAGACCTGTCCCAGTCCCTTGGAGCCAGGAGTGGTGGGATCAGCATGTGGCTGGGTACACGGAGCAGGAATTCTTCCAGAACTTTAGAATGTGGAGGAATGCCTTTCATCACATTTATCAGCGCCTCTCCCCAAGACTTTCAAGAGGAAACAGTCATTCAGGAGATCCATCTCCTTGAGAAAGCGCGTGGGAGTGGGGCTATAGTGGGTAGCAACGGGGGCGGGTTACCGCACCTTGGCCAACCTGTTTGGCATCGCAAAGTCCTCCGTTTGCGCTATTGTGCATGACTTCTGCAAAGCCGTGCACCAGGTCCTCATGCCTGACTGTATTACACTACCCCAGGGAGACGATCTCCAGGAGGTGCTGCGAGGCTTCAGGCAGAGGTGGGGTTTCCCCCAGTGTGCTGGCGGCGACCGACGGGAGCAGTGCAGTTCGGGTCAGAATGACGCATTAAAAGCGACCTGGCTGTTCGGACTGTGATCGCATTAAAAAAAATCAGATACGTATCCGATTCAGTACCACAGTTAAAAGTGGTCTGATTCCGATTCGGAAATGTCAGATCCAATGCGACCTGTGCTGTTCACACTGCCAAAAGCAAATCAGATATGGGTCACATATGAGCGAAAAAATCGGATTCAGGTCACTTGCAACTGCAGTCTGAACGTAAAACAAGTTTAGGTTGCAGCTATCTGAACCGAGATCGGTGATATGTCTAATGGGCAACACAGTGTTTCTCTTAATGAAAAACTATCAATATTCCAGATTTTCATTTTACTAGTAGCTTGCTTTTTTATTGCTTTTTTTTTTACCAGTTGCTAGTGTGTGCTTTTAAAGAGGAGAGAAAAAGAAAATGTTGTTATAAAAAGAAAGGATATTTCCCAACTTGAAGAGCTTAATACAGGTGTAACTTCTCTACAGGAGACTCATTTACACACTGCTGACCATCAGAGACCAGTTTTCACTTTATTGTTTTATGTTGTCGAAAGTAGCCAATGTAGAGATGGTGGAAAAGTTCAAAAGTTAAAAAAAATCCTGTTTAAACTAAGCCTATTGGCCACAATGTTCCTAAAAGTCAATAAAGCTCATTATCTTATTGCAGAACCCTTGACTGTGGACACATTTGTATGCATTCATATGGGCATGATGCCACATGCGATACACTACATCTTTCTTTGGTAATTAAAGCAGAACAACCTGAACACTCAGAGCCAGACAAAAAACTAGTTTGAAAGGCTTTGTCTGTCTACCCTCATAACACCAACACTATGGTAATGTTAGCCAGAAGTTATTATGTGGAATTGCAGATTGCTGAAAAACTAAATTAGCTGTTTGCAGATTGCAGACAATAGATATTTTCAGGGAAATTAGCCCTTTATTTTATTCACATGAATAAGATATTCATTAAGGGCATAACATATCAGAATCAGAATCAACTTTATTGGCCAAGTCTGTGAACACACAAGGAATGTGACTCAGTTTTTTCTTAGCTCACAATGTACATAACAAACATTCAACTAGAAAGAACAAGGACAACAAAAAACAATAAGTTAAAGAAAGGTATAAAAATAAATGTGTGGAGTTATTAGTATATTCCAGTATATACATGTTATCCTATTTACAGTGAGGATTATGCTGTTCATTTATATACAGGCAGAATATTGAGCATACTGAGCAAGATATGACATTATGAGACATAAAATGCAAAGTGAATGATTGATTTTGGAGTCAGGGGGTTACTGACACTGGTCAAGTCTTCATCAGTGTGACGGCCTGGGGGAAGAAACAGTTTTTGTATCTGGATGTTTTGGTGTTCAGTAACACATGCCAGAGGGGAGAAGTTCAAACAGATTGTGTCCGGGGTGTGATGGGTCTGCAGAGATGTTACCTGCCCTTTTCCTGACTCTGGATGTGTATAAGTCCTGGATGGAGGGCAGGTTAACACCAATGATTCTCTCTGCAGTCCTGATTGTCCGTTTCAGTCTGATCCCGTCCTGTTTGGTGGCTGATCCAAACCAAACGACCATGGAGGTGCAGAGAACAGACTGGACTATTGCAGTGTAGAACTGGATCAGCAGGTCCTGGGGCAGGTTGAACTTCTTGAGCTGATGCAGGAAGTACATCCTCTGCTGGGCCTTTTTCACTATGGAGTCGATGTTGGGTGCCCACTTTAGGTCCTGGGAGATGGTAGATCCCAGAAACCTGAAGGTTTCTACAGCAGACACA
Organism: Leuresthes tenuis; assembly: GCF_036924035.1. Classification (NCBI taxonomy): domain Eukaryota; kingdom Metazoa; phylum Chordata; class Actinopteri; order Atheriniformes; family Atherinopsidae; genus Leuresthes; species Leuresthes tenuis. The sequence goes on from NW_027325364.1 coordinate 32,646,401, forward strand.
GAGTTATTAAGATGTTGATGGGGGGCAATGTGGGGGGGTTGCTCCTAAAGTCCACTGTCATCTCCACAGTTTTGAGCGTGTTCAGCTCCAAATTGTTCTGACCACACCAGAGGGCCAGCTGTTCCACCTCCTGCCTGGATGAAGACTCGTCACCGTCCCGGATGAGACCGATGACCATTGTGTTGTCTGCAAACTTCAGGAGTTTGACAGATGGGTCTCTTGAGGTGCAGTCATTGGTGTAAAAGGGAGAAGAGCAGTGGGGAGAGCACACATCCCTGGGGGGTGCCTGTGCTGACTGTCCGGGTGCTGGGTATGATTTTTCCCAGCATATCTACTGCTTCCTGTATGTCAGGAAGTCGGTGATCCACTGACAGGTGGAGGCTGGGATGGTGAGCTGGGGGAGTTTGGAGTCGAGGATGTCCGGAGTGATGGTGTTGAACGCTGAGCTGAAGTCCACAAACAGGATCCTTGCATATGCCCCTGGGGAGCAGAGGTGTTGCAAGATGTGATGCAGTCCCAAGTTGATTCCATCATCCACTGACCTGTTTGCCCGATATGCAAACTGCAGGGGGTCCAGCAGGGGGTATGTGATGTCCTTCAGGTGGCTCAACACCAGTCTCTCAAAGGACTTCATGACCACAGACGTCAGGGCCATGGGCCTGTAGTCATTTAGTCCTGAGACACCTGGTTTCTTTGTGACCAGGATTATTGTGGAGTAATACGGAGGGGTGAGGGTGGTGCAGGAGGTGATGAGGTTTGTTTAATGCTGGATCCAGTGATGGGTGTGAATGTCGACTTCTCAAACCTGCAGGAGAAGACATTCAGGTTGTCAGCCAGTTCACAGTTCTCTCCTGTAGTTGATGATCTCCTGTAGACCTCTCCACACTGATGCAGGCTTGTAAGCTGAGAACTTCTTTTTCAGCTTCTCAGTGTAGCACATCTTTGCCACTTTGATCTCCTTTGTCAGCGTGTTCCTGGTCGTGTTGTACAGGACTCTGTCCCCGCATCTGTAGGCCTCCTCCTTGGCCCGACGAAGCATCCTGAGTTTTGCAGTGAACCAGGGCTTATTGTTGTTGTATGGGCAGAAGGTTTTAGTCAGCACACACAGGTCTTCACAAAAGCTGGTGTAGCATGTCACAGTGTCAGTGAGTCCGTCCATATCTGTAGCAGCAGCAGCCTCAAAAACACTCCAATCTGTGCAGTCAAAGCAGGCCTGTAACTCCATCTTTGACTCTGCGGTCCATCTCTACAGGCTTAGCAGATTTGAATTTCTGCCTGTAGTTTGTGAGAAGATGAACCATGCAGTGATCAGAGAGCCCCACAGCTGCACGGGGGGCAGAACGATATGCTTCCTTTAAAACAGTATAACAGTGATCCAGAGTGTTTTTGTCCCTGGTGGGACACTTCACATGTTGTCTGTAGCTTGGCAGTTCATGGCTGAGGTTTGCTCTGTTAAAGTCCCCAAGAACAATGAGCAGGTAGTCTGGATGCTTCCTCTCCATGTCTGTTATCTGGTCAGCCAGGTGTTGTAACTCCTCAGTAACACAGGCCTGAGGTGGGGTTTAAACACCAACCCGAATAAACAAAGAGAACTCCAGCAGTGAAAAAAAACGGCTTACAGTTTAAAGTTTAAAGTGACTCTAAGTGGGGGCTGCATGATTTCTTCAACACTGTGACATCTGTACACCAGCCTTGGTTAATATAAAAACAGATTCCGCTTCCTCTCTTCTTCCAGCTTCGCTACACAGTCCGCTCGGAGAAGTTGAAAGTTCATCTTGTTGTTTAGAGAGCGGACATTCGCCAGGTGTATTGACGGGAGTGCTGTGTGAAATCCCCGCCGTCTGAGCTTAATGAGCACGCCGGCTCGTTTGCCCCGTCTTAGTTTCCTGAACATCTCATAGAGAGCAGCTGCTCCTCCAACTAAAAGTTCAGAGAATATTCCAGAATCATATACGTATGTACCAGAGAGGTTCAACATTAAGGCTTGTTTGTAAATTAGCTTAAAACACATCCAGTTCACAATTTAACATACAGTAGTAAATGCAAACATTATGAGGCAATTCTTGTAAATGAAGAATCTTCCTCACACACCAGAGTAAGTCATGGAGTTCCTCAGGGTTCTGTGCTTGGACCGATTCTTTTTAATTTATACATGCTTCCATTAGGTAACATTTTCAGACAGCATGGCATAAATTTCCATTGCTATGCTCATCATACTCAGCTGTACCTATCTATGAAACCAGATGAAACCAATAGGTTGGTCAGACTACAAGCCTGTCTTAAAGACATAAGACCTAAATTCAATTCAATTCAGTTTATTTATATAGCACCAAATTACAACAAATGTCATCTCAAAGCACTTAAATAATATAGTCCCAATTTAAAACCAATTGGAATTCAATTCATTGTAATCATAATCTATATCCAATCTCCCTTTTTTGTCTAAAGTTCTTGAAAAAATAGTTGCAGCTCAACTTTGTGATCATTTACATAGAAATAATCTGTGTGAAGAGTTTCAGTCAGGATTCAGAGTGCATCATAGCACAGAAGCAGCACTGGTGAAAGTTACCAATGATCTCCTCTTAGCCTCTGATAGCGGACTTGTTTCTGTGCTTGTCCTGTTGGATCTCAGTGCTGCATTTGATACGATCGATCGCAGCATTCTGTTACAGAGACTTGAACATGTTATTGGGATTAAAGGAACTGCATTAGGCTGGTTTAAGTCATATTTATCTGATAGATTCCAGTTTGTTCTTGTAAATGAAGAATCTTCCTCACACGTTGGAGTAAGTCATGGAGTTCCTCAGGGTTCTGTGCTTGGACCAATTCTTTTTACTTTATACATGCTTCCATTAGGTAACATTATTAGACAGCATGGCATAAATTTCCATTGTTATGCTGATGATACTCAGCTGTACTTATCTATGAAACCAGCCTGTCTTAATGACCTGGATGGCTCAGAACTGTCTGCTTCTAAATTCAGACAAAACTGAAGTTGTTCTCTTGGGACCTGAGCGCTTCAGGGAGGGGTTGTCCCACATATTATCTGAAAAGCCTCCAGCTGATCCAAAATGCTGCAGCCAGAGTTCTGATGAAAACTAACAGGAGAGATTATGTTTCTCCAGTTTTAGCCTCTCTTCATTGGCTCCCTGTTAAATTCAGAATAGAATTTAAGATTCTTTTCCTCATATATAAAGCTCTTAATGACCGAGCTCCATCATATCTTAAAGATGTCATTGTAGGATATTTTGCCAACAGAGCACTTTGCTCCCAAACTGCAGGTTTGCTTGTGGTTCCTAGAGTTTCTAAATGTAGAATGGGAGGCAGAGCCTTCAGTTATCAGGCCCCTCTCTTGTGGAATAAGCTGCCAGTAAATGGCCGGGAAGCAGACACCCTTTCCACTTTTAAGATTAGGCTTAAAACTTTCCTTTTTGATAAAGCTTATAGTGAGGGATGACTCAGGTGACCCTGAAGCATCCCATAGTTAAGCTGCTATAGGCCTAGACTGCTGGGGGGCCTCTTATGTCACACCTTTCCTCACTTTGCTCTCTTTTCCCCCTGTTTAATTTCTCAAATCATATTATGTACATGTGACATTATTGTTGTCATTAACGTTTGTCTGTTGTCATTAACAGGTATCCTGTGAATGGTCCATCTATCATCTACCGCTTTTCTGGGGATCGGGTCACGGGGGTAGCATCTTGAGCAGAGAAACCCAAACGTCCCTGTCCCCGGCCACTTCTTCCAGCTCTTCCAGGGGGACCCTGAGGTGTTCCCAGGCCAGCTGAGAGACCTGGGTCTTCCCCGGGGTCTCCTCCCAGTGGGACGTGCCCAGAACACCTCATCAGGGAGGTGAATTTGAATGGTGGTATGGTGTTTGCTGTCCCCTTTTTTCTGTCCTCTCAAACCCCAGCTGGTCGAGGCGGACAGCCACTCTTTCTCGTTCTACCAGAGGTTTCTTCCTGTTAAAAGGGAGTTGTTCCTTTCCACAGTCGCCACAGGCACGCTCAGGATGGGAGATTGGATGGAAGAGAAGTTTCAGTGCAATCTGTTGGTTTCCTTAGCTAGGATATTATTTTTGAATTGGCTCAGTATGAATGAAGTGGATTATTTTGAAATCAATTAATTGGATGGTTACAATGAATTTAACTCCAACTGGCTTGAATTGGACTATATTATTTTCAAGTGCCTTGAAATTAAATTTTTTGTCATTTGGCGCTATATAACTAAAACTGAATTGAACTGAATTGAAGTAAATAACTCAGAAATGAAAGAAAATACAAAATACCGGTAAAAGAAAAAAACAACAAAGTTGAACATGCAAAAGTCGGCTAAATGTACATGATAGAAATAGAACTCAGGTATTTCAAAATATCAAATAAAAATATGTAAAGAATAATATGTCACAACATATAAAAATAACTCATGTAAAAGTGTTGGTGCATGGAGTTACCAACCTAGCTGTGTGGCCATCACATTAATCTTTAAAAAAACAGCAACAACTCTTTAGAAGGTAACGTTGTTATATTCATTAACTAAGCTGTTGGTATTAGCTACTGCTAAAGAAAAAACCTTGACGAATTACTCCTCAAATACTTACATTTTCCTAATCTGAGGTTCAGGCACTGAGAGGTGGAACTGATCCCTGTTTGTGTCTCAGTTAGTCCAGCAATCCAAAGCAGTACAAACAGGGGGGGGGGGGGGGGGGGGGGGGTTGCTGTGTATTGGGCTTGCTACCCAGAGATACTATTAGATCCCATACCTGTTTTCTGTTTCACAGCTACACCTCGTCACTAAGCACCTTCCCCAGTATTTAGTTTCCAGGTTCACTCATCGCAATCCCTCATTTCCTTCCATGTTCACGCCACGAATGTTAAGTCAGGTTTTGCCTCATAGTCAAGTTAAATCTATTGTCTTGTTTGTTTAAATTCATAGTTAGGTCTTGTTAGTTATGCCATAGTCTTGAATTGCTTTGTTTTTTCATAGTCTCGTTTTTTGGTATTTGGATATCCGGCTCAGCCGCGCCTTTGTGCTGTTTGGAATCAACCCTTTGTTTTTTTAAGTCTGCATCTGGGTCCTCCTTCTCCTGCACCAAGAACCCTGACAAGATACTTAGATACTTACTGTGCTTTAGTTAATTAATACATCTAGAAATTAGGGAGCAGGAAATTAATTACCTTTATGCATCTAAACAGTTGATAATGAATAAAATGGTAACATTTTCAAGTTTTCAAATCTAGATTTATTGTTTATAAGGGAAGAAGTTATTCAGTGTCATTTAGAGAGGACTGAAACTGTCTGCAATTAAGACAAGTTATAAAAACTGATTTTGCAAAGTAGACTGGACATGCTAGATGTTTATTGTTGAAAAGAAGTCATCAAAGACTCAAATACGCTTTTCAATTCTCAAGGATTCAAGGATTTTGTTTGTTTGGATTTGTTATTGTATTCTTACAACGAAAATTTGTTGGCACTCAAGAGAAACAGACAAAGCAACAACAAAGAATAAAATAAAGTGTCGTGAATAACAAAAAAGAGTAGTAAAAACAGTTATATATATATATATATATAGTAGAAAAAGATATGTACAGTTCTAAAAATGGTGGAATTATAAATATGGTGCAAGTATACATTGACACAGTATGTGTAGTATATGTAGTGACACATTAGTGTAATGTGATGAATTATAAGGATTTATCCAAAAGTTCTCACTATCTGAATAACCTTGTTTTTGCGCACCACCTTCAATCGAAGGAAAAAGACAGAATCTTACGATTCTGGCATGTTAAATTAATTATTAATTAATAATTAATAAATTCCAGTCTCATATTATTCGCTACTAATGAATTCTCGTTTTGTTGGACTCACACATACATTATGAACACATACACAAAAGCCGGTTGATTTTATATATGTATATATATGAACCATTTATTAAAATGACATGACCAAAGACATGAACCTTAAGACAACAGGAGAAATGCTTTGATTATGGATGATTATATAAGAAACACTTAGTGAATTGAAAAGAACTAAAGGGAGGGGATGGATGGATACCGGAATCATTCAAATTGTCTAGGTTAGTTACTATTTGAATTTAAAGGCTAACAGCTTGGGTTAATTTATCATTTTAACAGTGAATTCTCTCGACACCCACCGCATACCGTCTAAAATGTAAGAACCGGGCAGATCTTACGGTTAGGTCAGCTCCGAACCACAGGTAATTGCCGGCGAGTCCAATTGGGTTTCTCTCGGTTCCGCGACTCACGGCCTTCGTTGTGGTTGACTTTCGGGGACTTTAATTAAAGTGGCCTGGACCGGTCACTCTTCTGCACCGGAGGGGCTTCTGGTGGCTTCTGGTGGCCCAGAAGACGAACAGGGTAGTGTACAGGAATTCACTGCAAATAATGACAAAATTGTCCAAGGGTCGAGTTGGTTTTGGTTGTTGACCAACTCTGATGAGGTGAACTTAGATTCACAAAGTATTGACAAAAAACTTAAAGCTGGCTCTCTTGGTGAACAAATAGGTGAGGAAGCTGCAGCAGCAGAGTTTAAAAACATGCTATAAAAAGGAGACAGGATGACGGGCGAACAAAAACGTATCTTTCTACTACATTCTTCTCTTTCTGTCTTTGTTCGGACCTTTTTCTTCCATCTCATCTTCCTCTCCTGCAATCTTCTGGTTTCTTAACTCTGCAAAACCTCTTTCTCCTCTCTTCCATTTTCGGACTCTCTGCAAGACTCTCATTCAATCATTTCAAGACTCTGCTCCTCTCTTTTTCTTCTTCTTCAGTTCTTCTGTTCTTCTTGATCCAATCTGACTTTTCATCACAGATTTTTTGACTAGCGGAGGCGGGGCATGACGTAGGCTTACACTACTTCCTCAGGAAGAACATCCTCTGATGGGCCTTTTTAACCAGATTGGAAGTGTGTAGTGTCCATGTTAGATTCTTGGTAATGTATGTACCAAGAAATCTGACGGATTTCACTCTCTCCACCTCCTCACCCCTGATGTAGATTGTGTGCTGTGCCATTCTCCTGGTTCTCCTGAAGTCAAAGATGACCTCTTTAGTCTTGGAGGTGTTGAGGACCGGATCGTTGTCAGCACACCACCCTGCCAGATGTTGGACCTCCTGCCTGTACCGGGTCTCATTATTATCCGCAATGAGGCAACCACTGTCATCTGTGCAAAAAGCTACAGTGTTGGAGGAGTGGGTGGGGACACAGTCCTGGGTGAAGAGGGTGAGCCCACAGCCCTGTAGTGTGCCAGAGTTCATGATTACGGTGTCAGATGTCAGGTTCCCCATCCTGACATTCTGTGGTCTGTTGGTCAGGAAGTCCATAACCCATGAACAGAGTGAGCTGGATAGTCTGAGGTTTATGGGTTTGTGGGGGGCAACAGTGTTGAATGCGCTGCTGAAGTCCACAAAGAGCATCCTGACATAAGCATTTGGTTGCTCTAGGTGCTCCAGGGTTGTGTGATGTGCAATGGAGACTGCATCCTCTGTCGATATGTTCACCAGTACGCAAACTGATGGCTGTCCACTGTCTGCAGGGATGCTGGTCTTGATGTGTGTTAGTACCATCCTCTCAAAGCAATTTGTGTGATATACAAACATCAACTGCATTTCCTTTTGCAGATCTTAGACAAAGATATCACAAAATGTCTAAGTTGGAGGTATTGCTTAAACTTACTTGCACATTAGCTAGACTGTTCATGATGTTGGCCAGATAAACTCTTTGGTCTTGGCTCCATCCGGGCTTGTTTACACTGAACACACACTGATTGGCTCTAAGAAAGCAGTGTTATTGTTGAATAAACTGGTGACGTTTTACATAAAAGATGTGAGGGAAAAAGTGAGACTGAAAGAGACGATCTTTGACAACATAAGATTTTGATTTATAAAACAATGCTGTGTTTTTTAGGGGATACTGAAAGTGAACTTTAAGCAAGGAAAAATTGTCCGAAACAATTTGGTGTCGAATTGGGCTTTCCAAAATTTCAAAAGCAACATCCATCAACAGTGCAATTTAAGACTCACATTTTTATACTTTTGAGATCCAGCAGTGTGAAATTGTGGGAAGCGAGAGTTTGCAGTAATACATTTCTTTCATCTCCTCACAAAACCTATAAATATTGTAAATCAAGGGTAAATACTGTTTGTTGATGGCAATTTCCATCCACTTTATTGCCCTTGCCTCTCAGTAAAAAGACAGTACTTGCATTGGTAAAAAATAAATCTGTCACTTGGCCACGTTTTTCATATAGCTTTTAACTCTTTTTTAATGTATCTAATCATATAAATTGTCAACCTTTATTCAGTGTAGACCACAGTGGCAAAACTATGTGCAAGACTGAAGCTGCTCTAGTTGCACAGCCTGGTGCTTGTCAAGCACAAAGTTCATTCATGTTTCATAGCAAGGTGTAACAGTCTACATACTTTGGCATGGAGGAGCAAGAAGAGGTCACACACCAGTAAGGGTGTTTTGCCCCCTACCCCTCTGATTACCAATTACTGCCGTGCTCTCCAGTTGAGGTTCAAGCCAAACACCCGGTTCCATTTTAATGAGACAGAGGGTCACTGCTGTGCAGCTGACATCAGAATTCTAAATACCAGAGCATATCAGCCTGTGTGGCAAAGATGCAGTTTCTGTTATGATAGAGTATGAATCGCCACAGTATACTGCTGGGTCCAGTAATCACAATCATAGGATTGAAGGTCGGTGAGCCCTTCTGAGATGGCATCATGCCTAACACTGGATAACTTGCTTCCTTCTTGAACAAGCAACCTGTTCTGAATATCACTGAGGTATGTTAACAAAGCCTATGTTCTCTCATTATGAGTCTGTATGTGTGTGTATCTGTGTGTGCGTGTCTGTGTGTGACAGAGGGAGAAAGACTTAGCAAAGATCTAAGCTGCACTCCAATACACTACCTACCAGCACATGCAAGTCTTGCTGAGCTGACCACCTGCACAGCTGCTGAGGAATACAATCATTGACGTACTCATCCCTCAAACTGATGTTAACAGCTAAATACTAAGACATGTTAAAAGAGAAAATCAGTCAACTGTGAAGGTAAGATAAGCTTCAAAATGAAAATATCAACTAAACAAACTAAGTACTGCAAAACTGAAGGGCTAATATTGTTAAACTGTGACATATGTGACAACATAAATCAAAACACAGTCCATTGTAACAATCCAATAACTTGTAAGTATATTTGTTTGGGTCAGCTTATAGTTAGGGATGGCTCAGGTTAGCCTCAAACATCCCATAGTTAAGTTGCTATAGGCCCAGACTGCTGGGGGGCCTCTTATGTCACACTTATGTCACACCTTTCCTCACTTTCCTCAGTGGGTATTTGAGGACCAAGGTATCCTTGAACTCGCTAATCATCTGGATTAGGCCAGACTGGAAGGCCAGTCGCATTGCTGCTGACCCCACCCACCCAGGATACAAACTGTTTGAAACGTTACAGGTTCATAAACTCCAGAACCACAAGGCTGACAGACAGCTCCCCTCCCCCCACAGACTCACACACACACAGACACCCGGACCCCCTGCAGACTCTCACACCCGCTTGCTGCACCTCAAAGACTGCTAAAGACTCTTTGCACTAACGGGCTAACTGCACTTTATATTGTTTCTGTAAACGCTGACGCTGCTCTATCATCAGTGCAATGATTCTCACATTCATAACCATTCCAGTGCAATAACTACAAGTGCAATATAAACAATTTTTATTACCTGTACATATAGTTTTATATTTAAACAATGCATATTTTATTCTTTATACATACTCATTCTTTTTTATGCCTTTTCATTTTTCTCACCAAGAGCACCACTGCAATTTTGTTATGTTCCAGAAACATAATGACAATTTACATTTTTGAATGTTGAATCTCCAGAAAACCAACCCTATGAATTTTAATGCTAGCACAAATAACATTGTGTGAAGTAGGAGAACTGCTGCTTCACCACCTTTAGATGTGGTTTCTGAAGTCATTACTGAAAGTGATTGATGTGATCACTAGGTCATCTCCTTTATACTGTAGGCTGGGTTTAAGTATTTTAGTATTATCAAGATGACAAACCGTGATTTCTCCAAGGTAGGAGCTAACCATCACCTCAAATGTGTCAGATAATGCATTTGTCTCAGTATTCTTCAAATCCGATGACAAGATGACAACAGCTTCAGTAGCTTGCTTATCTTCATGTGTAAGTCAGTTGTGTATAACATCTGATTTTTCACTATTATGAACTTCATCACTCTCATCTGTAAGATATTTAGCATACAGCAAAGTCTGCTTTTTTAAAATCTTTTGATACATCGATTGTACTTTCTCCTCCTCCTTTATGTTTCCTCACTTTTTTACAATCATGAATCCACCCCAAATTATTTTTTATGTTTTATGTTTATATTCAAATTTTCCACAAACAGTTGTTTTCTTGATTCTTTTGCACTTGCACCTTTATTTTCCAAACAAAAGCATCTTGCTGCAATTTCAACTCTATATGTTGGGATGTAGCCAGCATGAGTTTCATCATCTATGATGGTAAAGACTGTGGCACCAATCTGTAATAACACATATAATTATTAGTTATTCCCACTACACTCATGCACAAACTTACTTGCTCACACATACGCAAAATCAATGCACTTTGTAGCCATGTTTTCTAAGTGCTAAACAGTTTTTTAAGTTGTTTATTACACTTTTATTCTAGTTGTAATCACAGTAGTATTCATCAGCAGTTCATCATCTTTACCAAGTACAAACAATTTAAGTCAGACTTCATATCGTTGGAAAGAATGGGTAGAATAAATTAAATGCTTCCTTGTAGGCACTTTGTTTTGGAAGTCAATACATCACTCGTCATGTGTTAGCTCACAGAAGTCCAAGAAAACATTGTCTCACCAACATTGTCTCTCATGCATATGGATTCATGTTGGATACAGATGAGTTTAAGCAAGCACCTGAATCAGATACTTTCCTGATATCTACAGACACATAGTGACTCTTGTGGTAGCAATAGCCTAACACAGGGGTCAGCAGCCCGCAGCTCCGGAGCTGCATGTGGCTCTTTCATCCCTCTGCTGCGGCTGCCTGTGGCTTTGGAAAATAAATAATGAGTATTTCATTTTAAGTGATTTTAATGTAATTCTGCATGTGAAGATTATGGTGATCTTGTAACATTAAAGTAAAACGTGTTTAATTTTTTGTTGCTCAAAATATGCATCACAACCACTGATGTGTGACATCCGCCAGCAAGCGATTTATTGAGCTTTTTGACCCCCGGTAGGCCTGCTGCGTGGGCAGATTAATTTGCTTTCACTGCTGACGATATGCTTAATATGTGGGGAGAAATTGGCAAACAACAAAAAGTAAAATGTTGCAAGACATTTCCAGAATAATTACACAGCCTTTGCTAAAAAATATGGATTTGCTGCAGGTGGATAATTTAAGTTTGGCTTTTTATTTCATAAATACAAGGAGGACTCAAATAGACATGAGTATTTTATTTGAAAGAAGCCTTCAACCCAGCGTTAAATATTTTGTTTTCTCTGTAGCAGTTTATTGGTTTTATAAATGCAACAGTCTATAGTTTTTTATACACAGTATAAAGATAAAAAAACATGTATGCAGTGTTATCTTCATTTTAGATGTCACACGGGTTTTGTGGCTCCCGATGTTTTCTTTTCTGTGGGAAACGGGTCCAAATGGCTCTTTGAGAGTTTAAGGTTGCCGACTCCTGGCCTCATCCACCACTAATTTTTTCTTTCTTTTTTCTTTTCTACATAACCTACATTTAAACACATTATATGTGTCCTCATTTAGGAAGCACCTGGACATAAATGGATGAACTACCCTCCTAGTAGAGCAGATTATTGCATTTTTCAGGAAAATCTGTCACAAGTGGAAAGAAGCACCAAAATTGGCACAAATACTCCTTGGGGATTGTTTTGTTGGTAAAACCCATTAGCCACACAAAAATGGCTGCCATTTTTTCCAAGATGGCCACCAATTGCCTTTTCAAGATGGCGGCGCATACGCATGCAGCGGCTCAGGGCTCTTGGCTTTTGTTTGTTTTGTTCGTGTTTTTGTTGTTGCTCCAGTCACTGGAAGCACTAGTTCAGTAAGGCAGGGCTGAATTATTGAACATTGGTGGAAACTGCCAAACTGATGCACCCCCTGAGTTTGATTTCATACACCAGAGTTCCAATGGACCACCACGGCTTTCGCCACCCCACCTCGGCCTAAGAGACGGAGGACACACCGCAAACAAAAGTGGGGTAAGAGGAGTGGCGTGTGCGCTAGGCTACATGCTAACCTGCACAGACCGTCTCTTCCTCGCCAATGTAAGATCACTCGTCAACAAAATGGACGAGATTCGGCTGAAGATCATGTCGAGGATGGACAGCTGTGTGGCCATCATCATGGAAACCTGGCTGCAACATATCTGAAGGCACAGTGGAGTTAGCAGGGCACTCTTTGTTTTGTGCAGACAGGACTGCAGCCTCAAGTAAAAGCAGAGGCGGAGGGCTTGCGCTTTATATCCACAACTCCTGGTGTACAGCCACACACATCATCGGAATGCACTGCACACTTGACCTGGAATACCTGGCTGTGAAATACAGGCCATTCAAGACGGTGAGAGAGTTCTGCTCCATCCTCATCATAACTGTTTACATTCCACCGCGGGCAGATGAACGCCAACTCCAGCTGTGATTGTGGCTGGAGACTTCAATCATGTGGAATTCAAAGCAGTGCTTGCAAAATTCAAGAAGTTCATACAATTTCCCACCAGAGACAATATCATATTAGATCAAGTTTACTGTAACATCCCGGGAGCATACAAGACTGCAGCAGCTCCTCACCTGGGCATGTCGGATCACATCTCTGTGGAGCTGACTCCGGCATATAAACCTCTGACCTGCAGGACAAAACCATCTACCAAAACAGTTCAGGTATGGACTGAAGAGGCTTCTTCAGCACTACAGGACTGTTTTGAACTGACTGACTTTGAAGTGTATAAAGATAGCTCAGACTTGGAGGCCTACACATCATCTGTCCTGGACTATTTGCAGTTCCGCATTGATGCTGTTCTACCCACAAAAACCATTAAGGTGTTTCCAAATCAGAAACCATGGAGTGTGACAATCCAATGTGAGTGTGAGGGTGTGAGTGTGATGCTGTAGTGTCGCGAGATTGTGTGAGACTATCGGCAGATTCAAACAAGGCGCGCCTCAAATAGAGCAAACAATATAGTAAGATTATAATTACGCCAATAACTACTGTTTAAATAAATATATTATCGGGTGAAACAAAAACAAAACACTGGAGTACAGTGAAGACAGCCTGGAGAGCCTCACGGATTTCATCGACGAGTGTTTTGACAGGATCGTCATGGGGAAAACTAACCAAACCCCATCTGCTAGCAGCAAGGCTTCAACTTCAAAGAGAAGTCGTAAGGAAGAGTCACCCGGAGCGAGGTCTCCAGCTGGTAATGATTCGGCAGACATTTTAACATCGATCGATAACAAATTATCCAGCTTCGACGCCCGTATGTCTCTGTTAGAAATTCTACACAGAGACTTCCAGGCATTAAGGGAGTCGTTGGAGTTCAGCCAGCAACAGGTGCAGACGCTGGCTGCAGAAAACGCAGCCCTCAGAGGATCGGTGAAAACACTCACCGAAGGAATGAGCCGGATCTCTGATGAGAACAAGAGGATAAAAGAATCAATTATTGATCTCCAGGCTCGTAGTATGAGGGACAATCTGGTGTTTTCTGGAATCCCGGAGCAGGCAGACGAGGATCCTGAACTCGCAGTGAAAACTTCATTCAAAATCAGCTGAAACTTCCAGGAGATGTAGTGAAAAACATTACTTTTCACCGAGTCCACCGCCTGGGAGGGAAGAGACCTGATGCCCGCCGACCGAGACCGATTGTGGCCAAGTTCGAGCATTTCCAACAGAAGGTCCAGGTGAGGGGACGCGGCAGGGAGCTGAGAGGAACGGACTTCAGCGTCAACGACCAGTTTCCCAAAGAAATCCTGGAAATCCAGGGTTCTGTTCCCCATCCGGAGAAAGTTCATGGAAGGAGGCTCCCGAGCTGTCATCGCGGTGGATAAATTATTCATCAACGGGCAGCTGTACCGCGACCAGGAAACCACTCCTTGCCTCTTCTAAACTCCAGGTGATCTGTATTCGTTAACTTATATGAATCATTTCACTGTAGATGACATAAGTAAGATGAAATAATCTATCCAATTCACAGTTATCTATCAAGGCAAAATATATAGCTCACTGCCAGTCTCACCAGCATAGGATGTATGCAGTTCATATTTGTTTATTTGGGTATGTTTTTTTTGTTTTTGTTTTTCCTTTTTCTATCTCACACTTCCACTCTTTTGCACTGTTTTTCTATTCTGTCTTTCTTCCCCAACCCGCTGCGTTTCCACCTTAATACGTAATGTTAACAAGCACGGCGCACATAGAGTTTTGAGCAGAGCACATAATCAAGTTCCACACAGCATCGACAGCGCAAGTACATATTGTAGCAAGCTCATATTGACAACTGAAACACCAACAATGGCATGTTCATGGAAGCATATATGCACACACACGCACGGGATGCTTTTAGCAAGCATCCAGCACTCACTGCGTTAGTCTGAGCATGTCCACGCTGAGGTTTATCTCATGGAATGTGCATGGAGCTGGGTCCAGGGAGAAGAGATTAAAAATCTCCAATAAATTGAAGGATTTACAGGCGGACATTGTTTTATTACAGGAGATTCATTTATCAAAGACGGCAGCTGATGTTCTCACCACAGCACAGTTTCCTCATGTGTACTCAGCCTGTTACAACTCCAGACAAAGAGGTGTAGCCATTCTGATAAATAGAAGAGTAAATTTCACCGTAAACAACAGTTATAGATCCAGAAGGTAGATTTCTAATAGTTAATTTATCTATTCAAAATATGAATTTATGCATTGCAAATATATATGGTCCAAATGTGGATGACCCCTCATTTTTTCACTCCTTTTTCACTTCACTCTCTGATCACTCAGATAACACGCTCATCATAGGAGGGGACTTTAACATGGTATTAGACTCAGGAGTAGACAGACTCAGTACTTCAGGAAGTCAGCGGAACTGGCAGTCCACGAATATTGTTAAACAGTATATGAAAGATTTTGGTCTTTGTGATGCTTGGCGCTCCCACCACCCCACTCTTAGAGAATACACCTTCTTCTCACCGGTACACCACTCATACTCAAGAATAGATTATTTCTTAGTTAGCAGTTCCTTGATGAGGGATATTTCAGACACCAAAATCCACCCCATCACTATCAGTGATCACGCTCCAGTTTCTATCACACTGAAGAATAACAGAGTTACACCACCAGCTAGGAATTGGAAATTTAACACATCATTACTAAAAGACCCTGATTTTATTAATTATTTCAAAAGGGAATGGTCTGTATATTTAGAAAATAATGACCTGCCAGGAATGTCAGCTTGTACTCTTTGGGAAGCCGGAAAAGCAGTTATGAGAGGCAAAATAATCTCTTTTTCATCAAATAAGAAAAAGAGGGAAAGTTCAAGGATATCAGATTTAGAACTCAGGATTAAATCATTAGAAATTGTCTACAGTACCTCCAAAGAGGAACACACACTGAATGAACTAAGAAAAGCTAAACTTGAATTAAACAAAATTATTGATAAACAAACACAGTTTCTGATACAAAGACTTCGCTTGGAGAACTTGAGCACGGCAATAAATCTGGAAGGTTCCTAGCTAACCAACTAAAGAGAAACAAAGAGAAAACAACAATCACTTCTGTTAAAGACTCAAAAGGAAATGTCACCCATGACCCCGATGTAATCAACAATGCTTTTAGGGACTTCTGTAAAACCTTATATTCATCACAAAATGATCCATCAGACAGTAACATAGATCAGTTTCTTAGTAATATCAACCTTCCAAAATTACAAACCGAACAGGCAATGGCTCTGGATTCACCTCTCTCAATAGGAGAACTCCATGAAGCCCTTCAACATATGCCTAGTAACAAAGCCCCGGGACCAGATGGTTTTCCAGCAGAGTTCTACAAAGAATTTTGGACTGTTTTGGCACCTTCATTTCACAAAATGGTATTAAAAGGTAAGCAGAATGGCAGATTATCCCCACACATGAACTCTGCTAACATTATCTTGCTACAGAAACCAGGAAAAGACCCCATACTTCCATCCAGCTACCGCCCAATATCTCTAATAAATGCAGACCTCAAAATAAATTGTAAAGCCCTCGCCAAAAGAATAGAAAAAATAACTCCATTTATAATACATCCTGACCAGACAGGTTTCATAAAGGGTAGACACTCATCCACTAACACTCGCAGGCTAATTAATCTCATAGACTATTCTACCATCAACAACCTGGAAACCACAATAGTCTCTCTAGATGCAGAAAAAGCATTTGATGGAGTGAACTGTGAATTTTTATTCGCAGCATTAAACAAATTTGGGTTTGGGTCACACTTCATCACCTGGATAAGGATATTATATAGCTCCCCAAATGCGTGTGTCAGGACAAATGATCAAACCTCTCCAAGTTTCAGTCTGCAGGTTGACAGGGTTGCCCACTTTCTCCCTCACTTTTTGCTATTTTCATCGAACCTTTAGCAGCTGCTATCAGACAAGAAAGAAATATTAAAGGCATCCAACCCCAAAATATTGAGCATAAAATAAGTCTTTATGCTGATGATGTTTAACTTTTCCTTCAGAACTCTCAAACGTCTCTCACTCACACGATCACACTCATAAATAAATTCTCAGCACTTTCTGACTACTCTATCAATTGGTCTAAGACCACAGTTCTGCCCATTAACTGCAGAGTCCAGAATATACCTGCGATCACTTTACAGTCAGGAAATATCAGATATTTAGGCATAAACATTTCCTCCAGGCTCTCAGAGCTAACAAAGCTAAATTATGTGCAATTATTAAAGACAGTAGAGGACGATCTCTCTCGTTGCAAGTCCTTACCTATATCACTTATGGGGAGAGTTACAACCATTAAAATGATGATACTACCAAAATTTAATTATTTGTTCTCAATGATCCCCATAAAACCATCTGCTACTTGGTTTAAGTCACTAGATTCATGCATCTCCAAATTTCTGTGGAAAAACAAACCACCACGTATTAGTTTAAAAACCCTACAGAAGACCAAGGACTGTGGTGGATTAGATTTACCTAATTTTCAGCACTATTCCTTAGCCAATAGGTTACAGTATATATCAAAATGGTTTAAACCTAGCCCAATAGATGAACCATGGATAAATATAGAACAAGCATTGTGTGATAATCTGGAAATCTCTGACCTGCCACTTATTAGTCAAAACGTAAAAATTCACAAATGTTTCAAAAGCATTAACATCAGCACCTCTCTGACAGCCTGGTGGGAATTTCTTAAAATAACAAAGTCTTCAATTGTCCCATGTAAGCTTACACCCATCTGGAACAATCCTGACATACTGCAAAACAAAAAAATGCTAAACTTTACTCTGTGGAAGATCAAAGGAATCAAACATCTGGAACATATAATCCAAAATGGACATTTTATTTAATTTGATGAGCTCATATCACAACACGAGATAGGCAGCAATAAATTCCTAGAATATCAACAACTTAAATATATCCTCCACCAACCAGACTTACAACTCCCGACTAGGGTAGCAGAATTTCTAAGCATCTGCACCCCAAAACTCGGGGTCTGTGGTGGCTGGGGGGCTGCTGGCCCCCTGGTGTGCCCGCCTTGCTACACCCCAGCGGAGTTGAGGGAGGGAGGATGTGTGGATGTATGGGACGTGAAAGTGTGTGTGGTGATGATTGGGCCTGGATCTGGGACTTGCTGTCGCCTGGCCTGCTTGTGCTTCTCCCGATGGGGGGGCGGCGTTGCCTCTCCCCGCTGCTCGCGACTTCACCCACCTTTGGGCACGTCTTGACTCCCAGGGCACTTGGCCAGGGGCGCTGGGGCAGGCGCTGACCCACTGTGTGGCTGTCTGGGGCGCTTGGCCCTCCTGGGTATTGGGTGGGGCCTCTGCCGGGGGGTTTGGGGGCGCTTGGGCTCCCAGGGCCCGGGTCTAGTGCACGGCCCATGTCTGGGCGGCTGGGGCCTGGCGGGGTCGGTGGGCTGTTGCCCCTGGCTCCCGGAGGGCCTCTGCCCTATGCTTATGGGGGCTCTGTCCGGGGGCTTCCTCTGCAGTCTTCTGGGTGGATGCGTGGTTGTCCCTGTGGTGGGCTTCCTGGGTTCTGTGCTCCGTGGGGGCTGCTGGTGGCCTGGGTCTTGTGGCCCTCTCTGCCTGCTTCTGATTGCTGGGGGGGGGGGGCTGTGGATTGTGGCTCTGTACACTTATACACTCATAACTAAGCACGGTTACCATGTAGGTCCTGTGCCATGGGTGTTGCATGTTCTCACACACACAGACACATTTATTAGCCCAGTAGCATGCTCGCTAAGCAGTTGATGTCTATATCCACAGCTGTGTTGTATGCGATTACCGCTTCTTGTGCTTGTTTTTGTTTGGTTGTGTGTTTGTTTTTTCTCTGCTTGTCTGCTTTCAGGTGCTCCTGGTGGCGCTAAGGCTGGATTCCCCTCAGAGGCCATGGATTGTTGTCTGTTTGGTTTTTTACAGGTGTAGCATCTGGTTGTCTGGTTTTTGTTTCTATTTTTGTTCTGTTTTCCCTTCGTTCCCCTTCTTCTTTCCTTGTCCCCCGGTCCGGTTCAGTTGCAGCCTACAGGTCAGGTGACAGGATGGCCAACAGAAGGGCCCGGACAGAACTGAGGAAGGACATCCAACAGGCCAAACACAGGTAAAGACAGCACATTGAGGAGCACTTTGCCAACAGCAACCCACGGGAAATGTGGAGAGGCATCAGGACTATAACAGACTACAGGAACACCAACCAGAAGGTCAGCTATTACCTCACCCTGTCTGACACCCTAAACAGTTTCTTTGCACGCTTTGAAACACCTGGCAGCAGAGAGACTGTTCATCTGCCACAGCTTGAGGAGCAATCCCAGGCTCTTGTCCTAAAGTAACACCAGGTGAGCTCCACCCTGAGGAGGATCAACACAAACAAAGACGCAGGACCAGATAAGGTGTCAGGTCGGGTTCTTAAGCTGTGTGCTCATCAGCTGGCTGGAGTGTTCATGGACATTTTCAACCTGTCCCTGCAGCTCACTTCAGTTCCTGCTTGCCTCAAGTCCTCCATCATTGTGCCTGTGCCGAAAAAAATCTGCTGTCACCAGCCTCGACGATTACCGCCCTGTCGCTCTGACACCGGTGATCATGAAGTGCTTTGAGAGGATTGTCCTAAGTCACATCAAGAACATAATCCCTGCTACTCTGTACAGACATCAATTCGCCTACAGGGAGAACCGATTGACGGAGGACGTAGTCTCACTAGCACTCCACACGGCCCTGACTCGCCTGGAGCATCCCAACACCTATGTCAGGATACAATTTGTGGACTTCAGTTCAGCTTTCAATACTGTGATTCCAAAAAGACTGACGCTGAAACTTCACAACCTGGGACTGTCTGGTCCCCCTGTGCTTCTGGATCAGAGGCTTTCTCACCAACAGGCCTCAAGTGGTGAGAATTGAGGACGGCACATCGTCCACAGTGATCCTGAGTACAGGCACACCGCAGGGATGTGTGCTCAGACTGGTCCTTTTCACTTTGATTACACACGACTGTTCTGCTATTCACTCAACAAACATGGTTGTGAAGTTTGCAGATGACCCACTGTAGTGTGTTTCATATCGGACAACAATGAGACTCACTACAGAGAAGAGATCCAGCATCTGACAGGATGATGTTTAGACGACAACCTTGTCCTGAACACCAGCAAGACCAAGGGGGTCATTGTGGACTTCAGGAGATTCAGGAAGACAGAGCACACCCCTTTCCACATTCATGGGGCGGAGGTGGAGCGGGTGGACAACATCAAGTTCCTGGGCATCCACATCACATCTGACCTCAGTTGGTCCATGCACTTTTCCCACCTGGTGAAGAAGGCCCAACAAAGGCTCTTCTTCCTGAGGAAGCTGAAAAGGACTGGACTCTCCCCTCAGCCTCTGGCAAACTTCTACAGAGCCACAACAGAGAGCATCCTCTGTCTTAGTGCAACAGTGTGGTATGGGAGCTTCACTGCACAAGACAGGGAGGACCTGGCCCATGTGGTCACAGGGGATTGTGGGGAGTCCTCTACCACACCTGGACTCAATATACGACAGCCGGGTCCAAAGGAGGGCCAGTCGTATAGCCACAGACCCCACCCATCCAGGACACGGACTGTTTGTGCCTCTTCCATCCAGAAAGAGATACAGGAGTATCAAAACCCACACCAACAGACTGAGACACAGCTTCTTCCACAGAGCTGTAAAACCCATCACCTCCCACCCTCACCCATAGACTTGATTATTAAAAACCCCAGCAGACAGACACTCGCACTGCGCTTTATGTAACTTTAACTTTTATGTAACTTTAACTTTAAATTTTTACTATTTTTATTTTATTTTCATATTATATAGTTATCTTTATATTGTGTTTTGTTCTCAGCTGCACTCCATCACTAATCACCTCCCTTTAGTATTTAGTGTCCAGGTTCCCCCATGCACACGCCAGATCCTCACCATCATTCATGTTTCAAATTTGTCATTGGTTTTCTCGCTCATGTAATGTCCATCAAGTCAAAGTCTTGTTAGTTTTTTCATCGTCTCAGTTTAGATTTATTGTATTCCGGCTCAGACGTGATTTTTTGTTCTGTTTTTTTTCATCAAATAAATCAAGTTTTACTTTAAAATATCTGCATCTGCGTCCAACTCTTCCACGCCACTTACACCACATCACCATTTGTGGCAAAATCATACATTTTTGACCACAGATAAGTCAGATTCATTGTACTGGAGAGGCTAAGAAGCTCCCTCTGAAATAATATTATTGACCTCTGACTGGATAGTGTAGTGGTGTGATTGCCACCTTTCGTGTGGAGACCTGGGTTCAAATCTCCTGCATGAAAGGTACTCCCTCCAGTAGGGGTCCCTAGGCAAGATGACCTTACCCTATCTGCCTACCTGTAAGTTGCTTTGGATAAAAGCGTCTGCCAAATGCATAAACACACAAACACATCTCTGGGCTGCTATAGATGTCATAGGGGAGAGTGGTCTAGTATGAGCCAGTGGGTTGGCCCACATACTATTTTTTAATTATATTATAGATTAAGATAATAAATATAATAGATTATTATCTTAAATTATTACCCTAATCCTATCCCACTGTTCAGTGTGTTATTTGTCGTTATGTGATCATAAATCTATGAAGCATCCATTTCTATCTGGCTGTGGTGGAGAGAAGGACATAAGAAACAGATTTGTTTGTCACTTTTATGATTGTCAGTTGATGACCATTATCAACATAAAATGTGTTAGAAAAATTATATAGTTATACTATGAGAAAAGCTGCAAGAATAAGAGTTTCTGTGATGGGGGAGGCCTCCTCCTGTCTTTTGGTTCTCATAATACTATGTAGCAAGCAAATGTGTTTTGACTGTCTGAACTCGTCTTCCCATAACATTGAATAGCTAGTAATGTCTTTTCCTATAACATTGAATGTCCCTTTCCCATAACTTTGTGTGGCCAGCAAGCATAAACAATATAAATAGCAATAGGACCATTTTATGAGTGAGACAACTCTGAGCCAGCTTCCTGACAGGTTGTGCAGACTTGTCTCTTTCTTACAAGAAATAAATGTTTCGTGTTAATCGTATCCAGCGACTCTAAGCCTAATCTTGAGAGAATTTTTCTGACAACATGTTAGGGATCTATTTAAGCTTTTCTTACTGTACTGCTAGGCTAGCTTGGCTATATAGCTTGCCTACAAACAGCACACTTGTAACTACTGAAAAGTTTAGCAGTAAACTAAATACACTTGATTTAGACAGGGGAAAAACTGATGCTGGTGTAACTTGTATAATCATGTGAATCCATCCATCCATTTTCTATACCCGCTTCATCCGTCAGTCAGGTCACAGGGGGGCTGGAGCCTATCCCAGCAGTCATCGGGTATACACCCTGGGTGGGTCATCAGTCCATCACAGGGACACACAGAGACGAACGAGACAAATGTAGCATACCGTGTTCAGGCAGTCTGTATAGTTCCAAACGGGAGACATCTGTCGGTCTGCAGTTCTCTTTATTCACAACTCTGCCTACACACACACCTATAGTATCTGCTCCACTTCCTGTATGTCCGTCCCCTTATATGTTCCCTACTCAACAGGTACACATCTGCTCTCGCTACATCTCCCCCCTTTAGTTAACTGTCAGACTCTCAAAAGAACTTATCTTGTTTTACCATATTTGTTAATAAACATTAACAGTAAAGCCAGTAAACCTAAGTACTAAATATTCAAGTAACCAGCATTACTTTTCCTTTCCTCTCTGTTTTTTTTTCAGTAACGCACATTTACACCTGTAAGCATACATCCTGGTTAACATCTGGCATAATTTTTTTTGTTTGTTTGTTTTTTTATGTAGGGGTCGGGGTTGACTACTCGGGTCCCCAAGCTGTGCAGGGTTTATTCTGCCCTGTGAAACAAACCACAGCTTTCTATCTCGTCTACAAATCCATTCTGTATGGTGGTCTTATGGTCCAGCCCAATCTAGTCTCTCTGGCAGTCTCTGGAACAACCCTGATGTGAGATCGGTTTCTCCTGAGACTTCCTGACGGCAGGTCTATGTTGTAAGACCTGGGTGTCTGAGCTGGACCACTGACAGTCCCTGTTCCCTTTGCGTTTTTCACCCAGACCCTTTGTCCTGGTCTGAGATCTTGTCTTTGTGCTGTGTCGTTTGTTGAACCACGGGGTCTGTTTTTCTTTCAAGTCTTGATCCTTCTGTCTGAAAGTCTGGAGGTCAGGCCATGCTGGCTGTAGCTTCTCTTGGCTGACAGGCAGAGGCATCCTGATGTTGCGGCCCATCAGCAGCTGTGCAGGGGATGAGCCGTGTCACAAGGGAGTGGCTCTGTAAGCCATGAGAGCCTTATGTGGATCCTCCCCCTTTTTCAGGAGAGATTTCACCATTCTCACGGCCATCTCAGCCTCTCCGTTACTTTGAGGGTAGCGTGGGCTGCGGGTCGTGTGTGTGTGAAATCATAGTCTCTGGCGAACAATGCAAATGCCGCTGCAGAGAATTGAGGGCCGTTGTCCGTGACTACGGTCTCTGGGACCCCATGACGGGCAAAAATAGTCTTCATCTTTCCTGTCACCTGAGCTGTGGTGGTGGATGTAAGGTTAGCTACTTCAATAAGGTGTGAATAATAGTCAACAACCACAAGGTACATGGCATTGTCCCACTGGAAAAGATCCGCTGCCACGGCCTGTCAGGCAACGGAGTCGTCAGCAACGGCTCTGGTACACTGTGAGCCTCACGTGCACAGGTTGCAGTTTTCCACTTTTTCTTTGATCTGTTTGGTCAGACCTAGCCACCATATGGACTGCTGCACTCTGGCCACACACTTTGTTATACCTTGGTGATTTTCATGAATTTTGTTGAGCATTTCATCTTGCATTGTGCAGGTATGACGAGTCTTTCGGATTTCATCAGTAGTCAACCAGCAGGTCTTGGTGATACTGCCAGTACGGCTGCAGTTGAGGCAGTTGAGGCGGAAGAGCTTTTCTGCTCAGTACCATGTTTTTCAGCCTTTTACAGATATCATCCGTGTCCTGTGCTTTCCTGATCTGCACCAACCTCTGCTCTGACGCTGGCAAGTGCTCCATTATCAAGTTGAGGGACACACACACATCCTGTTCCAGCTGCATGTCCTCTGGTGTAGGCGGAGCTTGAATTGGTGCCCTGGACAGTGCATCCGCTGTGATTAATTTCTTTCCAGGCACGTGTTCAATCTTGTACGTGAAGCGAAGTAGTCGCAGTCTAAATCTCAGAATGCGAGGTGGTAAGTCATCTAGCACTCTGCTACCCAGCAGGGAGATGAGAGGCTTGTGGTCAGTTTGTATGAAAAAGTCCATCCCTATCAGATAAGACTGAAAACGCTAGCATGCCCAAGTAAGAGCGAGTGCCTCCTTTTCTATCTGGGCGTACCTGCGCTCAGTGTCCGTAATGCTGCACGATATAAAGGCCTCCATTCTCCAGACAGCTGCTTCTGAGACAAAACTCCTCCCAGCCCAAAGGAGGAAGCATCTGCTGCAACTGTTGCAGTTAATTTAAGAATCAAAGCCCCTCTGTGATGCCCAAAGGCAAACCCGCCATCTCATTGGTTGTAAACCAGTGACGAGACTCCGCCCTCGCCAGTGAAAGCGCAGCGCGCTCCCATTCAAGTTAGTTAGTTTTTTCCAGTCTAACTGGACTGTCTAACTTTTTGAGTCTTTTTCTTCCCAGTCTACACTTTCAGACTCTAGACTCTTTTTACTCTTTTAGTCACTTATTTACCCTCTACTTAGACTATTTCACTTATCTCATTTTTGTTACCTTCATGGGACGCTCATTTCCTAGGCAAAATCCACAGGGCAGACTTAACCAAAAAGTTTACTCGAAAACCCAGCTTTTGTTGGGATTATTTTTGACTCGACCCCACTCAAAAGCCACTCATCCACCTGCCCGCATCATTCTGCAAAAAGGGGAGACGAGATACCGCATCAGGTGCCTTCAAGCCGAACCAGAACCAGAGACCGGACCGCATGCTCCAAGGATCCTGAGCTACTCCGCCGGCTACCATTCCACCGGAGAAAGAGAATCTGCTTGGGGACTCGCTTATCCAAACTCCTGGGAAGGCGGCGGCCAAATTCTTTGTATTCTGCTCAAAGTAAGGTCCACCCTTGTCTACCTCTCAAGGAACCTCGGCTGTGGTTTGTTAATAAATAGGGCCGAGTTAAAATAACCAAGTTTTCATTCATGCAGTAAGTCATCCCTATAATTAGCAAGATACCGCTATAGAAATATTCAGTCCCATATATCTCTTATCCCTGGGCTATTGAACTGAATCTTTGGTGTTATGTCCTGATTATCATACGTCCAGAGTGCTGTCTTACCCCCATGTTAAATAAATGACCATATATATATATATATATATATATATATATATAAAATCAATCCGTGTTTCATGTTTTTTAAGTAATTCTGGTCAATTGAGAGAGAATTCTAACCTTCAGTAACGACTCTTATTATGGCAGCCATCTTGAAAAATGGCTGCCATTTTGGAATTTACATGGCTAATGGGGTTTTTCAAAAGAATGACCTAAGAGGTACATTCAATCAAACTTTGGTTCTTTTTTCCAGATGTGAAAGATTTTTTGCTAATCTGCTCTACTATACTGTGTCTCGCTATGACTAGTCAAAGCTCCTTTGTCAGCATGACTAGGACCTACTCAATATTTGGAAGGTAGCCATAATGTAATGGCTGCTTCAAGTAGATGTGCACAGTAGCTATATATATACTTATACAGTTACGCAGTATACTTTACAGTTAAAACTCATCTTAAAATTCAATGATACTGTTACTATTCTTTTAGAGGGCTCTGTATGTGCTGGATACAGCACATTTGTTATAAACCACTAATACTCTGTAAAAAAAATTTGATTTTTCAAACCACAAAAAATTACTGCTTTCTGGAGTAAAGGTTTCTAGTGACCTTTTGGGGAATCTTCTTGATAAGTCATTATCCTTGCTATGCAATGAGTATTCAGCATTGGCTTCAACCCTTTTGCAACATGCACCAGGGAAATTAGATTTATTTACGTCAACTTTGATATAAAAAAGTTAGGCCAGAGGGTGTTTGGTTTACTAAAGCAGTGAGTCAGTTAGCAGCAGCAGAGACTGGCTTCAGCTGGGTGTGAGTAAATGCAGTAGCTTTAGAAACTGGTAGGCTACAGGTCAAGAGCAAGCATGCTGACACTGTAATTCAGTCTGAGGTTTCTTTTTAACAAAATACAATGTGGATACCATAACACACACTCAAATGCACAGGTAAACAGTGAGAGCAGCTTCCTCAGAAGAACAGAATGACACTCAGCAGAGGCAGAGACAGGGGCTAAGCAGGGGAAAATGGGAGAAAGAAAGTGTTTAGCCAGCTCAAGCAGTGCAAAGATGAAAGAGACGGTTTGAAGGACATTGAGATGAGAGTCACAGTGTATTTAGTTAGAAGACTAAAACTGTAGAATGGAGATGAGAAGAGAGTAGGAAAGGAATTAAAAGCCTATCGACCAGCCAATGCAACTGCCTTTTAAATTATATGAGGCCATGTTTAATTCAAACCCTTGCTGTGGAAAGGTAGAGATGAGATACAGCCGCAGGGGGAGCAGGCTGTGTGTACAGGGGCCAAGTTGGAGGATTGTCCTGGTCAATCAATTCTGCAAATCTAGCCAACCAAATCAAGAAACTGGTAATACAACCGGAGCTGATATCTTTCAGAAAGGTTACTACTGTATCATATAAGGTATAAATTATGAGAAAAGACAGCTTTCTGGCACAACTTTGCTAACATTTCTGCTACAGCTGCCTGCTATTGTGCCTTATGTTGGGTTCTGATAACATATTAACCTGTGCTGAGCTTCATATTGGACTTTGTTAACATCTCTGCTACTAATGAGCTTCATACTGGACTTTGCTGACATTTCTGATGCTACTAAGTTGCATGGGTTCTCTCCTGGTACTCTGGCTTCCTCCCACCATTCAAAACGTGCATGTTAGGTTAATTGTTGACTCTAAAATTGAGTGTGAGCGTGTGTGTGTGGTTGTTTGTCTCATTTGTCTCTGTGTGGCCCTGTGATGGACTGACGACATGTCCAAGGTGACCCCGCCTCTCGCCCGATGACCGCTGGGATAGGCTCTAGCCCCCCCGCGACCCGACCGACGGATTAAGCGGGTATAGAGAAAGGATGGATGGATGGTGTGTCAGATCATTCACTACAGTGGTTCTCAAATTACCTTACTTCATCATGTTCAATTATAGCATGTTCTTTTTCAGCCTCTCTCTGATACTAAGCATGTACCTCAGGGTCCAATCCTTGGCCCGACATTATTTTCTATATACAATATTGACATTGATCATTCTGAAGAGGATTTTTTCATTCACCTCTATGCTGATGACGCAGACATTTGTACCATCAGTTCTTTTCCAGATACAATACTTGCATCACTACGGGAAATTTTTCTTATTTGTTCAACAGGCCCTATCCTCCTTAAAATTCCAGATAAACACAGCCAAGAACAAGATCATGCAGTTATGTAGGAAGCTTTCTGTCTAAGATTAAAACTAAAATTGAATTTTTGTCCAGAATGCACTCGACCTTCACTTGCTCTGCCAGACTGGCTCTTGTCCAAATTACATTCCTTCTGAATTTAGGCTATGGTGATATTATATTTTGATTAGCAAGCAAGGTTACTCTCCAGAAGCTAGATGTCCTCTATCATTCTGCTATCTGGTTTGCTATACATACGCCAATCAAAATATACAATGGCACCCTCTATTCTAATTAAGTAATTGCACACTTGTAATATTAATTGATTCATTTTCATTTATAAAGCTCTTCTTGATCTGTCTCCCCTTTATCTGTATTGCTTATTGACACAGTTAAATGTATTATCACAATGCTCGTGCTGCCAAATATATTTTGTTGAAAGTTCCTCAAACTAAAACTGTTTTTGGTGGGTTACTGTTTTTAAGTTGCTGCAGTGAAGGACTGGCATGATCTGCAAAAAACATTGAAACTGGACAGATTTATTTCTAGGTCTGCTTTTAAGGATATTACTGTTAATATTACTGGCATTCTCACTTACACATGCAGTTGTTTTCTACCTCACTGGTATTTCTTATGTTTGCTCATATTCAATGCATATTTATGTTTTTGTCTTTTAGTCTTCATTGTATTTTTTTTATCACGTACCATGCTTATCACTATGCAGGTAAGGTTTGTTTTAAAGTGTTTTCTAACATGTCTTGCTCTTCTAGCCTTTTATATATTTCTATTGTTGCCCAGTTTCTATAAAAGGATTTGCAGTTTGCCAGGCTGTCACTGTAAATAAGACTTTTTTTTCTTGATGACTTGCCTGCTTAAAAAGTACTAAAAGCCAGCAGGGAGGTAAAACTTTAATTTGCTACACAAATCCACAGAGACCCCATATGGCTTGTGCCACTACTGTAAAAAAAATAGATTATTATTTTTATGTTTCCAAATTACTCATACCCACCAAATTTTTAAATAGCTACTGAAACATAAAGTTCTCTGGGTATTTTGCTGTTATAGTTATTTCAAATAATGAAATTTAAAAAAATTCCTATCCATCTAATCAGTCTAAAAGTTGGAAAAAGGTACGATAAAACAAAACAGTTCAACAAGTAATTATAGGTAATTGACTCTACATGTTGAGTAAACCTGTGTCTTTGATGTAACATGACAGTGATGTATGTGTCTTTACTGTCTGTTATATATTCATTGACAGATAAGAGTTTATGACAGGTAATGTATATGAAAGTGGAAATCTAGATAAAACAATCGGTGAGCATGTTTATCATATTTATCCCAATGTACAATGAAGAAATTGCTCTTGTGTATTTATATATTAGCAGTTTACTGTGGTAATAGTAATTTCTAATGTTTTCTTAGCTGTTTTGGTAGTGTTAGAAAGCCCATAGGGACTCTTAGTAGTTTGACTGTTTGGAATTTGTTTCATTGTTAATACTGTAATCATTCTATTGTTAGGAGGAATGTCTAAGTTGCTTCTTCGCAACTGTCCTTAAATACCTCATAGCTATATATGCCTGTGTGTGAAGCTGATGATATCTCGTTATGCTAGTATTTTTCATCAGTAGACGGTGATTGGGGTAAATCATCTTTCTTTGCCATTTTTGTGTTTACTATTTCAACTGCTGTGAGAGAATGCCAAGAAGGTGTACACTGATTTGCATGATTGTGATTCATATTGAAGTAACTTTGTGTCATTGCCATCTGTTGCCAGGCCTGGAGGGTTGCAGATTGCACCTCTGGCACCCTCATTTGAGTTTGCCACACCAGGCACAAGTCTCCTGGCTTACTTGCTCCTGCCTCCAACATCATAAGCAGCTTCTCAAGTGCCCTTGGCTGGGCCTCAAGTATGAAACACATCTCCTCCAGTACTTCAGGCAACGCCGCCATTGCTGCAAGTGGATTCAGCGTTCCTGACCATGCCTCCAGTCTGCAATGCTACATGATGCCTCATCCTCAAACCTCAATGAGCCTGCAAGTTTAGCACCAGGGAGCCAACATGTTGCTCATATTCAGACTGCATCATATCCAGCACATCCATCCCAGTACTGTCAACCAGATTCAAACTTTGCTTATCTGTCATATGGTCCTCCAGTCTGGACATTGGTTAAACCAAATTGTGTCCATGCAGTCTGTGTGGATTCAGTCATTACATACAGCATTCCAAAACTAATGATACCTAATTTTGACAGTGGTAAGGAGAATTTCAATTTGCATCGTTGAAGATGGTGCTAGACAATCTGTTGATTGAGTAATCATCAGCACCTTCAAGAACAATATAAGTAACAAGTGCTCCTCAGCCATGTTGAACTATCTAGTGCACTTCAACTCGCCAAGGCCTACACACAAGACCATACACCACTGCTGTGCAGGCCCAACAAGAGAAATACAGTCAACCCAGACAGCTTGTCCAGACTTTGGGTAAAGAGAGAGAGTTCTGTAAGAGTGCGTGGAAGAAGTTATGCGACAGATACGTAAAAGCAGAATTGTTAGAATTGTTTTCTTCTCCATTTTCATCGTTATAGAGTAGTTAGCAATAACCTTCACGTAACAGCGACACCTCTGTTCAGGAGCAGATTGCAACTACTGGTGCATCGAGTCGCGCCACCATGATCAAGTCAGCTGGTGCTGGTTGCACTTGTTTTGCATTTCATTGTGTTTGTGCATTATGTGGTGAATTTATATTAACGCATGTTCAAAAATAATATACCATAATATATTATGGTACTAACTGATGATGAATTGGTTGAATGCTATTTGGAAGCAAAACATACTGATATACATTTATGTTGAAGTCTATTTTTAAGGTTAGGGGTACTCTTGGTGATTAATTTTTGATGATATATTATCATTGGAGCAATAATGATTTATGTTGCTAATAATTCAGACATGTTGTAGCGAACTCAAGTGTGGAGTTTAATTCAAACTTAAGACTTTGGAAATCTCCCACATTCCGGTGTGGAGATGTTCGTGTGTAAGGACCAGAGATCCTCAGATTTACAGCAACCTTTGCCCATGAAAGCATTTTGGGGGAATTTCTCATCCCCTCTTTCCACAGACCTGTGCCATAAATTTAGCTGAATTCATTGATGACTTAGTTCTAACTAAGCTGAACCAACAACAGACCCTCTCAAGAGAGTATTGAAGAAACCAAAACAGGACACTTCTGATCTTATCTTGATCAAAGTAAACGAAAGGTGACATTTGCCCTGACTCTGATGCAAACCAAAAGCAGATGCCTCATGGAACCTTTGAAATAACCTCACCAAGATTCACTTTTAGCTGAATTTTGAAACTGTATTAAATGTGCTTTATATCTTGGTGCAAGTTCTTTCAGGTTCTCAGTGAAATCACAAGCTGCATTTTAATACCTTTTTCACGAGCGTACATAGAAGAATACTGAAGAAGTCATTATTTTTTAAAAATGACTAATCGGCCTATGGTGCCACATTGCCCCCGAGTGGTCCGTAGTGCTGCATAGTTTAACCCAAAACTAAGTCAACAACTTGCATATGACATGTGACATTTATATGAAGTAATCTAACTGTTACCAAAGTTAATCAATGCTGTTTCTTCTTGTATTCCATGTTTAACACAGGAAAATAACATTGTTTGGTTCGTTATTCATACGTCATAACTTTACAGATATCCATCTGAATTTTGAGACTCATAATCATCATGTTGCATTGTTTTTTATGTCTTTATGTCATAAGTTTATGCTATATCTTTAACCTTTATATCTTAACAAGTTGTGGTGTTTTCAGAATCCTCTGAAAAAATGTTGATGACATGAAGGAATGAAGAAACCAGCTTCCTTTGTTTAATCCAAAATCTCTTACGGCTAGAATTAGCTCCTATTACAAAACACGTCCAGGCAGACGTCACAACAGGTTTAGGCATACCATTGGCTGAAAGGGTAGCGTAAGCCTACGTCATGCCCCGCCTCCGCGAATCAAACTCCGGAAACCGCGACGCAAAGTCAGATTGTTAGTCAGAGTAGAATGGAAGAACTGTAGAGAGATTGAATCAAGATTGAATCGTGAAGAATGGAGACTTTTAAAAATTGATGGAATGAGTGTCTGGTGGAGAGTCTTTGAAAATGGCAGGAGAGGAAGATGAGATGGAAGAAGAAGGTCCAAACAAAGACAAAAAGAGAAGAATGTAGTAGATAAGATACGTTTGTGTTTTTGTTCGTCCGTCATCCTGTCTCCTTTTTATAGCATGTTTTTAAACGCTGCTGCTGCAGCATCCTCACCTATTTGTTCACCAAGAGAGCCAGCGTTCAGCTTGTCAACTTTTTTGTCAATCTTTGGTGAATTTAAGTTCACCTCATCAGAGTTGGTCAGCAACCAAAACCAACTCGACCCTTGGACAATTTTGTCATTATTTGTGGTGAATTCCTACACACCACCTGTTCATCTTCTGAACCACCAGAAGCTTCTCCGGTGCAGAAGAGTGATCGGTCCAGGCCACTTTAATTAAAGTCCCTGAAAGTCAACCAGAAGGCCGCGAGACGCGGAACCGAGAGAAACCCAATTGGACCCACCTGTGGTTCGGAGCTGACCTAACTGTAAGACCTGCCCTGTTCTTACATTTCAGACGTTATGCGGTGGGTGTCGAGAGAATTCACTGTTAAAATGATTAATTAATCCAAGCTGTTAGCCTTTAAATTCAAAGCGACCAACCCAGCTATTTGAATAATTCCAGTATCCATCCATCCCCTCCCCTTAGTTCTTTTCAATTCACTAAGTGTTTCTTATACAATCATCCATATTCAAAGCATTTCTCCTGCTGTCTTAAGGTTCATGTCTTTGGTCATGTCATTTTAATAAATGGTTATAATAAAATTAACCGGCTTTTGTGTATGTGTTCATAACGTATGTGTGAGTCCAACAAAACGAGAATTCACAATGTGTTGGACTCAAATGACATTTTCCACTGTAAATAATGTAAATATTTATTGCCATTTCTCACTATAAATGAAAATGCATCACAACTAAGCACCACAATTCTGTGTCTGTGGTTCATTAAGCACACCATCTTCCTCTGAGTCGAAACGAGATCTTCTGATACTAGCACTACTGATATTGATACTAAGGCTATCACTACCCCAAATGCCGCAATATACATGCTACAATACTATCCTTACAATGAGAACAAAGAATATTTCCTGATATTTCAGAGTTCAAGAAACTAAACACAGGACAGATTGCAAAGTGGTTGACACACAGACAGCATTGTTAGAAGTGTGAAAGATCTTACCAGCCAGAGGTTTGCACACTCAAATGACCCTGCAACAAACCCTGTCCAGCAAACAGAGGACTGTGCTCTGTTCCCACTCCCAAGGTGCACTTGGACAGACCAAACAGATGCCCAAAGGTAATGTTGAAAGTGGTTAAAGCACACAGATCCTGCTTAGATTGCCAGGAGATCAAAAGCTTGGAGGAGATGGGGTAGGTTGTAGTGATACCACCAGCGCAGTCTAACACAACCGTTGAATCATGGTACATCCCACACCATATGGTAAGGCAAAATGGCAAAGACGGGATCATCTTTATCTTTGATTGCTCCTTTCAGCATAATGGATAGTGTCTCTATGACCATCTTTTTCCTGGATTGAAATGGGACTGCATAGAACTCTCTAATGTAAAGACATAGACCACTGGAGTCCACCAAACCCACCACGAGGAGCATCTCAGGACTCTAGCCAATATATACCTATATTTTACCATTTACAACACGAGCCTAAGTTTTTCGACCAGGACCTTTGGAAGGAGAAACTCAGCTGTGATTATGCAATACCCCAGAGCCTAAATAAGAGACTTGCACATATTCTGTGATGCTTCAGAGATAGCATAAGGGTCTATTTATGGATTGAAGACACTCTTCATGCCACGATTAGCGCTTGGTGTGGCTCTGGTGTGAGGAAGATTCTTCATTTACAAGAACAAACTGGAATCTATCAGATAAATATGACTTAAACCAGCCTAATGCGGTTCCTTTAATCCCAATAACATGTTCAAGTCTCTGTAACAGAATGCTGGGATCAACTGTATCAAATGCAGCACTGAGATCCAACAGGACAAGCACAGAAACAAGTCCGCTATCAGAAGCTAAGAGGAGATCACTGGTAACTTTCACCAGTGCTGTTTCTGTGCTATGATGCACTCTGAATCCTGACTGAAACTCTTCAAACAGATTATTTCTATGTAAATGATCACAAAGTTGAGCTGCAACTATTTTCTCTAGACAAAAAAGGGAGATTGGATATAGGTCGATAATTAGCCAACACTTCTGAATCAAGAGTAGGTTTTTTAAGTAAAGGTTTAATTACAGCAACCTTAAAAGTCTGAGGTACATATCCTATCAACAAAGACCGATTGATCAAATCCAATATGGAAGTGTCAATTAAGGGGAAAACCTCCTTGAACAGTCTGGTTGGGATTGGGTCTAAAATACAAGTTGATGGTTTAGAAGAGACTATTGCTGTTGTTATCTCAGAGAGATCAACTGGGCAGAAGCTGTCTAAATACAAATCAGGTTCGAAAGATACTTCTAAAGCTGCTCTACTTGATGATACATCAGTGATAATAGTGGGAAGGATTCCATTAATCTTCTCTCTGATAGAAACAATTTTGTTGATAAAGAATCTCATGAAATCATCACTGCTGAGAGTTAAAGGAATACATGGCTCAACAGAGCTCGGACTCTTTGTCAGCCTGGCTACAGTGCTGAAAAGAAACTTGCTGTACCAGCAGATGGGAAGCTGCAGAGAAGTGTGTAAGACTACAACTCTGCATCCTGGTCTCAACCCTGGGTTGTCATGTTTTTGGATGACTAATAAATTCATCCATATTTCTAGAAATGAGAGCCGCTCCTTCCAAAGTGGGATGGATGCCGTCCCTCCTCATCAGACCAGGTTTTCTCCAGAAAGATTGCCAATTATCTATGTATCAAGACAACCAGCGATTGAATGAGGACATACGGCTAAACATGTCATCGCTGGTCAGATTTGGCAGGGGTCCAGAGAAAACTACGGTGTCCGACATTGTTTTAGCAAAATTACACACCGATGCAACATTAATTTTAGTTACCTCCGATTGGCGTAACCGGGTGTCATTACCGCCAACGTGAATAACTATTTTACCGTATTTACGTTTAGCCAGCAGTTTTAAATAGGATTCTATGTCGCCCGCTCTGGCCCCTGGAATGCATTTGACTATGGTCGCTGGTGTCGCTAATGCCACGTTTTTGACTATAGAGCTGCCAATTACCAGGGTTTTATCCTCAGCTTGTGTGTTGCTGAGTGGGGAAAATCTATTTGAAACATGGACAGGTTGATGGTGAACCACAGGCTTGACTTTAGGACTATGACTCCTCTTCCTGACAGTCACCCAGCCATTCTGGGGTCCCGACTGCTCGGGATCTGCTAATGGAGGGTTACATGCTTACACACGTCCCATCATTCAGACACTATGGTCGGAATGAGGGTATGTTTTTGTTTTTTTTAAACATACCACCTTTCCCACAGTTCCTTTTAATAGTCTATTTTTTTACCGAAAACATTTTGCACTAATGATATGCCAGTGCAAATACGCCCTAAAGTTTGGCGGAGAGCAGTTTGCCTTTGTTTTGTTTTCTGAATGAGTAAATGGAGACGACATCAAAGTTTCCAGACGACATCAAAGCCTCAGACTTTATACATGATTTTAAAGCAGAGGAAAACCACAACCTCGCAAACAAACTTTGATAATCTATTATCAAAATCCCCTGAAATTTCAAATATCAAAATACAGGTATTAATGTAACTCTGGCGAGACTGAAACTGATTGAGCAGAAATACAGTGTCAGTGACCCGTCAGGCAGCCAGCTGGAGGGGAGCTCTTCACAGAGCATGTGTCTTTGGACGCTGGCATCATATGCAAAAGTAATAATTGCAATTATAGATATCAATAACAGCGCTCCAGTTACATACCTGAAATCACTGCCTAATTCTGGCGAGAACATGTCACCTGGTACAGAGGTGAGCATCAATAACGTGCAGAGACTGAGAATAAATGAGATGCGCAAAAAGTTAGAATAAGTTGGTTCCTTCTAGTCTAAACTACTATTATCTGGGGACTACAGGTCAGGACAACTGAACCGTGAACTAGTGTCTGATTACAACATTACTATCACTACCACTGACGAGCGAGCTCCTACCAAACACATCGTATTTAAAAGACTGTGTATCTGGTGTGAAAGATGCGTGCCAGTGTACAATCTCACCGCCCGTGGATGTTTACATTTGGAAATCTGCATTAAATTTTTCGGAAGTTGAAACAAGTGGCATCGGAGTGTGTGATTGAAAACCACCACAGTCTGCTTCCTGTTCAAGGCATCTTCGCCTCCAGTTGCCAAGACTTTGTGTTTTTAAATTACACTCATCTGTAAACGTGTCAAAACATGTAAAATGCATGACCAGAAAGAAGTGACTCACCTGTTGAGTAACGCACATTTCCTTATAAAGAAGGCCTTGTGAGAATGGTGGGACATTTGCATGTCGGAATAGCGGGATGTCGGAATGGGTGTTGCCACTCCTAATGGAGCTAGCAAGGCTAGGTGGCTCCGCACTGGCTAAAGGGGCCTGGCTCACTATCGGGTGGTTTTCAACAGTGCAGAGCCGAGCTTCCAATTCAGACCTCGCCTAACCTCGCCTCCAAAACTACAAAAAGTCTACATTTGTTACATGTACCATTACCACTAAAGGAGGCAGAGGAGTAACTAAACATCTGACACAAGGAGCAGGTGAAAGCAGGAGATGGAGGAAGAGAACTGGTAGCCATGCTAAACTAGAGAACAAGACACACCACTAAAAAGTGAAAAATAAAGACTAAAGATCTGTAAGAGTGAGCGTTAGAAAATAACAAGTATGTGATAGAGTTAACTATGCCAGATGTGTAAATTATAGGGAGAAATAAGGTGATTATTTGTAGTTCAAGAGGAGCAAGAAATTTGAGAGTACACAGACACAAGGTAACAGGAAGTGATGCAATACGTCTTACCGCAAAGCAAAGCTGCCAGACAATCCAGCACATTCTGTTTTTAGAGAAAGTAGCGCGTGGGTCCCCCCTCGCCTGAATTATCTTCAGACTTTCTATTATGTGTATATTATAATTAACACTACTTTTTGCTCCTATTCGATGTTTGCTTTATTGTTGAGAATGCTGCTGAGTGATAACGCTGAGCCCTCACTTGTCGACAGCAATGTTTCCCTCTTCAGATGCTTCATCCAGTCATTATTACTGTCCCCCTCTGACATCAGAAGCATCACTGTCCCGTTTTAAACAAATCTCTGAGGCTTCCTCCTTACTGTATTTTGTTTTTGACGTTCATTTAGCCATGTTTAAAAAAACGAATACGTTTATTTAAAACTACAGAATCTGAAATTACGCACAACGTTGCAACTCAAAAAGCTAGACTACTTCTCTGTGACGCTTTTTACAAGTTACATTTGCCACATATGGAAGAAGAGACCACTCCTCAGCCTGCATACCGTTGTTTTCAGAATTTCATTAGCTATTCAATGCGCCACTCCATAGTAAAATCCGTCGCAATTGGTTCGAGCCTCACACATAAGAATAGGTGCAGATACTTTTGACATATCAGTAAGTAATTGACTATTGTGCCCCTGCAGACAGGG
This sequence comes from Leuresthes tenuis, assembly GCF_036924035.1. Lineage (NCBI taxonomy): Eukaryota > Metazoa > Chordata > Actinopteri > Atheriniformes > Atherinopsidae > Leuresthes > Leuresthes tenuis. Next base: position 32,683,415 of record NW_027325364.1, read on the forward strand.
TAAACAGTCATCTATTGGAACAAGTAAGATGTCATTCAAAAGGTTAAAGCCCAGAGCTGCTTCGGTATCACAGTGTGGCTAATACATGCATGCTAACTGAAGTTATGATCAAGAATGTGCGGAAAAATATGCATCTGACGGAAATTTTGCCACCGTAGACTATGTCTTTGTGGGCGTAAGACTTGTTTTACTAATTTACTGGAGTACATTAACTGGACTCTTGCCAATGTAACAGAACCGTTTTTGTTGGAGTTGTATCTTTTCTGTGACTTTGAAATTTTTTTGTATTTGCGGCTGGTTTTACATAAGCATTTACTGTGTCCGCAGTTCCTATTGTATCCTGGATTGTCATACGCTGTTGGAATCACAAGACCCTTAGCTTTCCAACGGTATATAACATATGTAGGTACATATAAAGGGGAGCTGAGGGAAATCCCAGATTTGCCCTGAAGTATGCAACATCCCGCCAGTGGAACATAAAAACGTTAATAAAACCTTTTTTATCTTTATTGGTATTGTATATGCTCATATTACATTGAACTCGACTAATTGGCTTTAAACGGACTATATCTTTGAAGGGCCTTGATATGACATTTGTTATTATTTAGCACTATAAAAACTGAATTGGAAATGGATATGGATATTGAAATGGATATTATCTTTTTTTATTTATAGTTTGTCTGATAGTAATTGACTTTATTAGTGTGCACATATTCAGTGCATTCATAGCAGCCCTAACACCACAGAGCGCACCAGATTACCAAATGCCAATTTATTTATTTTAATTCCACTCATTTCAATTTAGATATAGATGGGACTGTAATATTTAGAAATGATGATTTCACTTGATATGTTCTTTACATGGCAGCCATAACAAAATGATCTACCATAACTAAAAGACAGGAAGGAGACTCAAATGTTATGTGTGTAACAAGAGGAGCAAATAACTACTGACATGGATGAAAGTGAACCAGGTGACACTAGGCATAAATGTAATTTGTACAGTTATTTCTCAGGCTTGCCATTTTTTAACTGAACTGAAGTGTTGAGAAATGATTCTGAGCAAATGTGCTGTTACTGTATATTATTTTTAGTCATTTGCTTTTTATCATGTGTGAAATCATGATGCTTTGCACCCAAATAGTACGTGGAAATGCCCTTCTGAGGGTTGATTTCTACTTCTATAGTTAAAATTACATATCAGAACCCATACTTTCCGTTTAACTGGATTCGGTTGAATCAGTATTTTCACATTCAACAAAGTCCTTCACAAAGTCAAAAGCAAACAGACTTTACAGAATATACACGCATATTGCAAAATAACACAAATTAAGTTACTACACTTTTTTCCCCAAACATGCTAATATCCACAACATTATGATCCCCATATTTGCCTAAATGTCTGATTGTTGAGCATTTGACAACAAAAATAACCTCAAAATGTTAATTCTTATTTTGCTTCAGTGTACCCAGTAGGTATCAAATGTGTATTTTACTGACGTTCCTCTATACATGCAGGCAATTGTTAGATATTACAGAGTAACAGTGGCATATTCAGCCAAAATATGAGAACTTCTCACCAACACATAAATAAGTAGCACTTCCATGGGTCCACAGCAACACAACCAGAACCAAGTTTGGAGTTGAGCATATGAATTATTGTAATTTTGGATTTGTAGTCTGTATTCTTTACCTACAATATAAGAGTGCTAATGATTCTAAAGCTCAGGAGAAATAGCTCAGGAGAAAGACCAGTTTTCAGTCAATCACAAGGGTGGTGGTTCGATCTTCGGCCTCCCCAGGCCACATGTCGCATTATCCTTTGGTAAGACACTGAACCGCACAATGTGTCAAATGGTGTGTAAATGTGTATGATAGAGAAAAAAGCACTGTGTAAAACCGTATAAAACAGTATAGACTAGTATAGTACAAAAGTACTTTGAGTGGTCAGCTAAATTAGAAAAGTACAGAACTTTTGCCATTTATTTAACCATACTTGCAATTTTATTGTTTGTTGATTACTTGTGCAGTAGTAGAGCTGGAGAATTAAAGGCAATTTTGAGAATCTGAACTCTTCATTTGACAGCAGGATTTTCTGCTTACCAGCAGCATCATAAATGTGTATGTTCCTGAGTGATTTTCTACACTATCTGGAGCTGTGTTCCGTCAATACAAGGATGTTCGTGAAGGACTGACCTGTGCTTGCACTCTTTCATCAAAACAATACTTTCTGTTTCTTGAGGTGAGTGTTACAACACAAAACAAAGCGAAAAACTGAATTCTGTGTATGAGTAGCCATGTGAGGGTTGGTGTCAGGCTTTCTGTTAGAGCTACAGTGAGCCGAGGTTATTTTCATATAGTAGCTATTTCTAAAGAAACATTTAGCCTTGGTTGCCCTAATCATGACAGGATAATCACAGGGTAACATGTCTTGCTCTTGTCAAAGAGATTTCAAGAACAGTATGTAGCTAATTCAGACTCTCAAAGAGCCCCATATGTATGAGTAAATGGAAGAAGAAAAGAAAATTAAAAGAAGTGGGGAGTGGAAGCAAGAGGGTGAAGAGAGAAAATTCTAACTAAGACATGAATGAAACCACCAAAGGTGATTTTGAATCAGCGATAGCGACAGCTAAGTCCTCTGTACTTATCCTGCTCGACTAATGGGCTGCATTTGATACTGTCAGCCACAGTATCCTTTTGTCCATACTCTCTAGCATGGGCATCACAGGGAGAGCACACCTGGTTTGAATCATACCTCACTGGTCGGTCATTCAAAGTATCCTGGCTTGGTCATACTTCTGCAGCGCACCACCTCGCCACAGGGGTCCCTCAAGGTTCAGTACTAGGACCTCTTCTCTTTGCCATATACACCACCTCACTGGGCCAGATCATCTGATGAAATGGCTTTTCATACCAATGTTATGCTGATGATACCCAGCTCTGTCATTCCCACCTGACGACCACACGGTCTCAGCACGAATCTCAGACTGTCTCTGACATATCGACATGGATGAAAGCTCATCACCTTCAACTTAACCTCTCAAAAACTGAACTGCTTGTCTTTCCAGCCAAACCAACCATATGTGGCAGTATGCAGCGATTGGTCCTAGTGACTTTCAGCTGGGTTTGGACCACAGCCAATCGTTGCATGATTATGGCGGATAGAGGTGGTTTGAGAACACCTGTCTGCCTTTCATGGGGTTACGTCATGTCCTGGCGTCTTTCATTCCGCTCTGTGAAGTGACTGGTAGGCTGTCGACAGCAGCTGTATTCGCTTCCATGTTGTCCATCCAGTGCTCATTTAAGTGCTTTTGTGTCCTAGAAGCTTGCTTTGGTATGGCTGTATGCTGCTCTCCACCTCCTCCTACATTCAATGTCCGCTGCGAGTAGGTGCGCGACATTCACCTTTCTTCTAATACGGCGCTGCACATGTAGCAACCTCTGTGCTTGTTTACAGGTGGCTCTCGTTGTAGCTTCAATTCCACCGATCCACAGTGGTTGTCCGGAACGGCCTGACTTCCGAGGGAGCCAAAGCGCGGTGGCTTTGGCTCCCTCCTCCAGCCATGGTGAAGTGTTCATGTCTGTTTTGTGTTGCAGGGCAAATGATAACCGAGCAGCAGCACTCGACCAGCAAACCTGTGAGGGAACACTGCTGCTTTGTCTTTGGTTACTTTGCTTGGTTTTGCTTGGTTTTTTTTTTGTGTGCGTCACTGTGGGTCTCCTGATTGGGTTAGTCAGACGTTTAAAATACATGACATTTTTGCTTATTGTGTGTGGAATCTGTCAGTTAAAACCTAAATAGTATCTGCTGCTGCATCCTGTCCTTGCTTCGTCACGCCCACCACCTGGCATGCAGCGCACAACGTGCTCAACACGACACACTGTTGTCACTCATCACAGACACTGGACCATGATGGCGGCAGTTTCATCGGGGGCTTGGTGGTTGCAAACATAGAGATGACATATGGGTGTATTTTGAATATAAACCAGCAGATAATAAAACAGAGTGCATTGTGACAGGAGACGGTGGCAAATGTGGCCATAAAGTAGGCTGAAAAAATACAACCAACTTTAAGCTGCACTTGAAGGCACCACAAGGATATTTTTTCGAATGAAGTTACAAGTGCTGTTAATGTATCGTATACATACAATGTTACTCGACAATAGGCTCGTAATAAATATCATAGTAAGCTTATAAATTGTTAGGTTTTCCACATACTCCTGGCGCAAATGGGCTGCTAACTTCAGGCTAAAATTAGCTTTGTTATGCTAACGTCAATTCATCTGTTTTTACAAAAAATATGCATCTGGCAGACAAGGCCAAGTTAAGCATGTGTTCCTCATCTGTCACTCATATTTGGGGCATGTGTATGTTCATTGTACTTTAGCAAATTCTGAGAAATAAAGCCACAATTGACAAAGTAGAATGTTTTTGGCTTTTTTGGAGTAATGAACATTGATTCCACTGTTACTGTCAGGAACGATGGTGTCGAGAGAAGGGAGGACTCAGATGCAGACTTTACAAAAATCAAAAGGTTTATTCCAAACGGGCACAAGGCGAAAACAGAAAACGCAGCTGAGCCGGATATCCAAAATATTAAATATTCGCAAAACAAGACTATGATAAATGACAAACAAGACTATGACGAATAAACAAGACAAGACTATGTTTAACTATGAGGCAAAACCAGACTTAGCTTTCGTGGCGTGAGCGTGGAAAGGAAAGTGAGGATTTTGCCAAGACTATGACTGAACCTGGAAACTAAATACTGTGGGGAGGTGATTCGTGATGACGTGCAGCTGTGAACAGAAACAGGTGACTTGCGTGAGACCAAGTGCCAGGGGAAAATACATGACCAGAAACCTGTAAACATAACAAAGAATCTGAAAACAAGAATGATGAAAACCTAAAACCGTGGCATTTACCACTTTATCTGTGTGTAATGCACAATCCTTAGATCAGAAAGTATTTGCCGTTGGGTGGAAACCTTATATGTCTATAAGGTTATAAACCATTCCTTTATTATTGTAATTATTGGTGAAAATAGCTGATCTGCAAGCTCACAATATGTTGGACTTATGGATCTGCTATTTTCACAACTTATGACTGACACTACCCAACAGTAAACCAATACTTATTGACCTAAATTACTTTCTTAAAAGACTATACTTCTTTTTTTTACTAAAACCTTTTTGTCGACTAAAACTGGACTGAAACTATCACATATAGAAGTGACTAAAATTTGACGAAAACTAAAAGCATTTTAGTCCACAAGACTAAGACTAAATCCAATATGGTTGTGAAAAACACTGGACTACACGCACAACTTCAACTATAGTTCTTTGTGGAGGTTTTGGTCCCTTTCTTATTCTTATTCAAGTAATTAAATACTTATAACTAAAAATCAAAGGTTTAGCGCAGTGGTTGTGTAAAAAAATTAAATAAAATTATGTATACTACAAAATACCATAAAACCACATCACAACATACAACATACACTGTTGTTTTGTTGTACAAAGACAAATATATGTCATTAGAACCTAAATGGACAAACAGAAATGAAAGTCACCTCACTGCACCATTAAACTTATATCAGCAGTTGTATAAATATCACAAAAATATGTCACAAAACTTCTGTTACACACAATATGTACATTTATCAAAATACATATTACGTTAACAAAGAATACAAAACAGGATGTCGTACATAATGAAAAGATAGTTATAATAATATAACTATCTTTTTAATGTATAATATAAGTTTCTGACCTAACATATATTCAGAAGTTCCAGTGAGACATGCAATGTTTTCAATCCATAACCATCGGCCGTCCTGGCACAGTATTAGCACAAAATGCGGACTTTATTGAATACATTGGGTAAAACTAAACCAATATGTGAGGATATTGTGCTTACTAACTTTTAAATGGCAAGGAATTTAAATGGAATTCCCTCACTGCTATCCTCTGCAGTCACCTACATTCAGAGCGCATTCTGTTGTACTTGTATTTTATGTGCCCTCGGACTTTAGAGAGATCACCACCATTGAGATAGCAAGCTACTTCCCGGCTGTACAAAACTAGTATCAATTGCAACAGAGAATTTTAAAACAATGTGGTTTTGCAAACAACTTTTTCACCTGGTTACATGTGAATAAACAACAGCATCACAAGCGCATGGAACAACATAGGAGAGCCGGCTTTTCAGGTCAAGACTCAGCAGTTAACCTTCAGCTCATGGAGAGGGAAACTCATTGGAGGAAAGTAATGTACACACTCTAGTGTTAGCCCGATTCTTTCCTTGGAAGCCCAAGAACAAACCGCAGCAATTTTAAGTTAAACAAAGTATTTATTAGTGGTTACATGTAAAGTATGGCAGAGCTGGACTCGAATTGACAGATATCCATCAGCCCGAGCCTCGACATCTGGAGATAGTTCATATTCATCTTCTTCACCTTTATCCCTTTATTTGACATGATTTTATCATTTCAGATAGGAATGTTATATTCTGTATTGTGTCACACCTGTTAGCAACAGCCAACTTAGCAGGCCCCCAAACTGCAAGTGACCACCAACTTTGAGGTGCAGCACAACCAGACAGGAGATTCTTGTTATCCCCCTTTTGATATAACTTCATTATGTGAGCTGTTATGTGTAAGTTGTTCTTCTTTGCGATTATCAGCAGCAAGCAAGTCTTTGCACATGCATATGGAAATAGTAAAACAGTTCTAATGCGTGAGCTAAACCTTTCTGTATCAGGAGTGTTTATCATGATGCTGGGAACAGAACCTCTTTCCCAGAATAGTTCAACCTCCATTACTCAACTGATCGTTTTTACTCAAGTATCGCGTGTGTATGCAAGGAATATATGTATACCTGTTTTAATATTTCTTAAAATTATTGTGTCTATGTGGCCCCGAACCCAATCTCTGTGTGGAATCTTAGTTAATTCTGGACCAAAACTATATGTGGTTCAAGCAGAGGCAAGGCCCTGCTCACTCATAAGTACCATCACAACTTACAACAATAATCAACAAAACTACCAAAAATTTCTTAAATATTGAAACTCAAACATTGCTTGAGGCAATTAACATTACTATCAGGATCGTCCACTGTTCACAGCGAATAGGAGCAAAAAAACCTGATGGCTGATACACAGGAAAATTCTCCTATGGCCGCATTCCCACTTGGCGACCGACCACTGAATTACCTTTCGGTGCCTACGGTCTCACTCTGAACAGTCGATTCACACCAATGGCAATGGACATGTGTATGATTGGTTATGATTGGTAACTGGTAAACGAATGAAAGAGGAATTAACCAAATGATTAAACGAAAGGCATTTCAGAAAATTAAAAAGAGTGTTATCTGGTGGGCGGGGCTCTTTGGGTATGTAGGCTGCCCAAAGGGCCGCGCTACCAGTTCTACAAGGTTGGCTGCCCCTCAATTTTAATCACTCACAATTAGCAAATATTGAAGAGCCAGAGGGGTGAGGGGAGGGGTTTTCCCACACCCCTGTTGCCTGGTTGCTGCCCGGGGTGGGAGGGGCCAGGAGGATAAGTTGTTGTCCTGGTTCAGGGTCTGTGGTGGCTGGGGGGCTGCTCGCGGCTTCACCCACCTGTGGGCACGTCTTGACTCCCGGGCCACTTTCAGGCATGTACTGGCCCACTGTGCTTGGCTGTCTTGGGTGTAAAAGCCCTATCGGGTATTGGATGGGGCCTCTGCCGGGGGTTTGGGGGCGCTTGGGCTTCTAGGGCCCGGGTCCAGTGCACAGCCCATGTCTGGGCGGCTGTGGCCCGGGGGCCTCTGCCCTATGCTTATGGGGGCTCTGTCCGGGGGCTTCCTCTGCAGTCTTCTGGGTGGATGCCTGGTTGTCCCTGTGGTGGGCTTCCTGGGTTCTGTGCTCTGTGGGGGCTGCTGGTGGCCTGGGTCTTGTGGCCCTCTCTGCCTGCTTCTGATTGCTTGGGGGGGCTATGGATTAAGCACGGTTATCATGTCGGTCCTGTGCCATGGGTATTGCATGTTCAGGCACACACACACACACACACACACATTAGTCCAGTAGCATGGTCGCTAAGCAGATGTATTATCATGTCGTCTCAGGTCATCTATATCCACGGCTGTGTTGTATGCGATTGCTGCTACTTGTGCTTGTTTTTGTTTGTTTGTGTGTTTGTTTTTTCTGTGCTTGTCTGCTTTCAGGTGCTCCTGGTGGCTCTAAGGCTGGATTCCCAACAGAGACCATGGATTGTTTGTTTTGTTTTTTACAGGTGTAGCAGCTGGTTGTCTGGTTTTTGTTTCTATTTTTGTTCTGTTTCCTCTTCTTTACTGTTCTTCTTTCCTTGTCCCCTGGTCCGGTTCAGCTCTAATACATGTTATATGTTGTAAACAGAAATAAATAAATGGGCATCAAGGGGAGCTTTACATTTATAAAACTTCCCTTGGCAAAGCAAATCTGAATACCTTTTGGCATAAAAGGTATTCAGACTACAATTCTGCTGCCGTAATGCTGGACAGGACAAGGGGGAAAATAAATAAATAAATAAATGAATCTGTCTCCCCCACCCGCAGTCTACAAAACGAGTCTTCAGAAGCTGTCTCAATAAATCGTGCTTCTACGCCCTCAGTAGCAGTATCAGAACAAACTCAACAGCATGGCGGTAGTTTGAATCAGGAGAACCCTGCTCATAATCAGAGAGATTCACCTCCGCCAATTGAACGTGAACGCTTCGGTAATTTTGAATTAAGGCGTTCTTTCACAGTTCCGCGTCCATACCCCGGTACTGTGCCTGATATTTATGAATTCTACAATGCAGTCACGAGAAATCTTATTGAACTGGCAGAATCAGCAAGATCACTGGCTAGAAGTAATGATATCGTACAGTTAGAATTTGTAAGCGTTTGTCTCGACACATCACAGTTCCCGTCACTGACAAGGAAAATGTAATTCTGGATGCATTTCTAGACTTTTCAGATCAGTTAGTTCAATCTAACGCTGAGATGCCTTCAGATACTAACATGGAGTTAATCCTTCAAGTAGTAAAAAAAACCCACAGGGGGTTCAAAACGCAAGGCTGCAAAAACCTTACTGTGAGTTACTTCAGAGGAAAAAGCGTCACTTGTACTTTACAGATAATTGTAACAACCACCTCTGCTTTGCCATCAGCCTCACTCATGTTTCTGACCCTAACCTCACTGATAACCAGGCCTTAGTACAGGGGAGAGAGTGGTAGCGTCTAGCTGGCCTTACTGAGCAGACGCCTGTATCCTTCAGTGATGTTGGAAAATTTGAAAACATCTTTTCGTTTCACAGAGCCTCAGATCACCAAGCTTTGTATAAATTTGAGACCGATTTCAGAGATCGATTGAACCCTCTCTTTCTGTTATTACTCCAAACCACTACTATGGAATAAAAATTCTTATGGGTTTTATCGGGTCAAAATACGTCTGCCGATACTGCTACATTAGCGGTAATCATCCCCACACGCATTAATGTCCAGGTTACTGCTCCGTCTGTTACGACCCTTCTTGTACTTCTTGTACAGTTCAACCCTGTGTTTTATGCTGATTGTAATAGGAGCTGTTGTAACTCGTCATGCTTCACCAGACACAAAGAACCTCGGAAGAGCCCCAGAGCCGGTATGTGTGTGAGTGATTGTGATCTGGTTCAAAGGTGTCCGTCCTGTAAGAGATTTTATCATGTTGCGATGACTAAAGAAAAAACTCTTCACGTGTGTGAAGGGCTAAAATGCACAATCTGTGGTGAGAAATTGCCTGCCAATGTTGCTGTAACTCTTGGTGAACACCTATGCTACATTCAACCTCGCGTCGGTAATGACCAACTTGGTGAAAAAATAATCTATGATTTTGAATGCTTTGTCAACGACGTACACATCCCCTTTCTGGTCTGTGCAAAAACGCTGAAAGGTGCAGAGTGTGTGTCCAACAGTTTTTCCTCCATTTCAGGAGGCCTCGATACAAAGGGTACACGTTTATTGCACACAACGGGCGAGGATACGATAGCTACCCGATCCTCAATGTTATGCTACAGCTAGGTATTAAACCCTCGCTCATCATGCAAGGCAGCAAATCTCTCTGTTTTACAGACCGTGATTATGGTTTGAAATTCATAGATAGTTTGTCATTCCTGGCTATGAAACTGAGTATGATGCCAAAAGCATTAGGTTTCAGTGATCATACCAAGGGTTTCTTCCCCCACAGATTATCATCAGAACAGAATTTGAAATACGTGGGACCCTTTCCTTCACCGAGCTACTACTCTGTAGAACTCATGAACCCCCGCAAGCGGGAAGAGTTTGACAGATGGTACGGTGAAGCGTGCCAGGGCACCTTTAACTTTCAGGAACAGAGTCTTCTTTACTGTAAAAATGACGTCGACATACTTTCCAGAGGGTGCCTTAAATTCAGGGACCAGTTCTTTAACGAGACGCACGTGGATCCCCTCACATGCATCACCATTGCATCAGCCTGTATGAAGGTTTTAACCAACTTTCTGCAGCCTAAAACCTTGGCTACAGGCATCAGTGTAAAACTTTCTCAAATGCATCCATACAGTGGTCGGAGTGGTTAGCTTCTAGCAGAAACATGAACATCCAGCATGCATTGAACACGGGGGAAAAGAAAATCGGGCCCTATCACCTAGACGGTTACGCAGAAACTGATGGTGTGAGGCAGGCTTTTGAATTTTACGGCTGCTTCTTTCACGGTTGTGTCCCATCTGCCTCAGGACACATGTCCGTTGAGGAAGGTATCATTTCAGCAGGTCTATGCAGCGACGAGAGAGAGAGAGAGACAACGTGTGCTACAGTCTGCGCACGGTCTGCGTGTGCAGGTCCTGTGGGAGCATGATTGATCGGGGATGAAAAAAATCCCATCCAGGGGTGATCAAATTTCTTGAGAAATTTAATGCCCCTGAGCCTCTCTCGCCACGACAGGTTCTGTACGGTGGTCGGACTTGTGCACTCAGACTGAGATACACTGCAGGGATAGATGAAACTGTGCACTATGCAGATTTTACATCTCTGTACCCCTTGGGGCACCCTAAGATTATCTGCAAAGATTTTGATGACCCTGACAAATACTGTGGTTTCATTAGAGCCGTCGTTTATCCACCACAAGGTCTCTTCTTCCCTGTTCCTTCCTACCTTACAAGTCATCTGCAGGTAAACTAATATTCACTCTCTGTTGCACCTGTGCGGAAATTAATAATCAGGCAGGTCCTTGCAGCCACAGTGATGAGGAGAGAGCACTAACAGGTGTGTGGGTGAGTATGGAGTTTAGCAAGGCGTTAAAACTGGCCTTGCTAAAATCACAGAGGTGTGGCACTTTGACAGAAGCAGTAGCTCAATCTTTGTAGGGTACATACACACTTTTCTTAAGGGTAAACAGGATGTGTCAGGTTTCCCCCCTGAGGCTGGTGATGAGGAGAGCAAGTTAAGGTATGTCAGAGACTACAAACTCCAGCAAGGTATCCAGCTCGATGTCAGCAAAATAGAGGTGAACCCTGATAAAAGACAGGTGGCTGAACTGTGTCTGAACAGTTTTTGGGGGAAATTTGCACAGAGGAATGATCTGGTGCAGACTACCATCGTTACTGACCCAAATTAATTTTTTTATCTCATGTTCTCGGGTAAATACACAATCAATTACTTCCACTTCCTCGACCATGATGCATGCATGGTGCAGTGGAGTTACAACAAACGATGCATCGCTCCTCCCAACAAGGAAAACAATGTATTCATTGCAGCATTTACCACCACTTATGCACGTTTAAAACTGTATAGCTGTCTGGAAGTAATGCAGCACTAAATTCTCTACATAGACACAGACAGTCTGATCTATGTGGTGAAAAAGGGTGAGACTCCTCTGAAACTGGGAAACTATCTGGGGGATTTGACTGATGAGCTGGGGGGTGACACAATTCAGGAATTTGTTGCAGCAGGACCCAAGAGTTACGCCTACCAGACCAGAAATCAGAAAAAAGTATCGATGCGCGTTAAAGGCATCACTCAGACGCATGAATGCAGCGAGAAGGTCAACTTTGATAGCATCAGAGTTAGTGAAGGGTTATTTGGGTGACCCTAGATAAACTGTGATCGAGACCCCTCAGCGTACCATCAGAAGAGATAAAAAGAGGTTTCTGTTAAAAAATGCAACATTCCTGAAAAAGTTCCAGGTGGTGTATGACAAGAGACGCCTTTTTCCTGACGGGACAACTCTGCCTTTTGGTTATTAAGGCATTAGAGTAATTAAGAGGAAGAAGTAGAAAAAGAAAATGTCGCAGTACAGACATCACAGAAATATGAGTGTCATGATGTTGACTCAAAATGTATTTCATCAAGGGAAATACAGTCGCACCATCAGCCTGAACAGTAACTACCTGGTGCTGTTTAAGAATCCCAGAGACAGATTGCAGGTGAATATACTAGCCCGTCAAATCTTCCCCTCAGAGAAAGCTCTCTTCCTGGAGAGTTTTGAAGATGCCACCAGAGAGCCACACGGGTACTAAATCGTTGATCTCACTCACTCGTGCCCAGAACAGTACAGACTCAGATCGGGTCTACTTCCTAGTCACTGGCCGGTTGTCTACGTCCTGAAAGCAAAGTAAGTTAGTCATCATGTCTGAGCGTATAAAAAGGAATGCTCCCTTACTCAGAGCTCTGTACCACGCCACACCTCAGAAACGTAAATCCTCAATCACTGCTCGCCAGACTTTCTTCAAGCCCTGTGTGAGATTGTTCTGAATATTTTAAAGGGTGACATTAAGCTATCCCCTTCTCAATATCGGAAATTGAAAAAGCAAAAGAAAGTTATCAGGCTGCTGGTTGATAAGAGAAGCAGTTTAAAATGTAAGCAGTTGGCTCTCAAAAGTTAAGGAGGCAGATTTATTCTCCCCATCCTAACAGCTCTTGCACCTATAATCGGTGATCTAGTGGGTAGAATCATCAGAAGATAGGAACCACGTCTCTCAGGACAGCGCAAAAGATGTTTCTCATCTCACCGCATCAGTTCAAACATTCAACTCAACCAGAGACATCCATCAGACAAACGGCAGAGGACGATTTGGATAATAAAATGAGAGCGATACTCGATGAGCCCGGAATGACCTCTTGTGAAACAATTAAGAAATATGATGCTCTGCTGCAAAGATTCCTCACCTTAATCAAGCAGGGTCAGATAGAGGAGCCCCGAATGACTGTGACCCTACAACGCGACTGTCTTAATGATCCAGTACCTGAATCCGATTCAGGTGAGAAAGGCTGTGTTCGTGAACCCGATCAGTTAGAACTGGACTCAACAGCGAGTGAGGTGTTAAAAATCCTTCCCAAGCATGATCGCAGAAATGGTGAATACATCCTGAAAAAATTATCTGAGAGAAATGGATGGACCTCTAAAGGAGAATTTGTTTATCAGGGGCATGTTGTGAGAGGATCTCATTTGACTTGATTTACTTAAAAACCTTTTGCTCCCTTTTAAAAGAAAATCCCCTGACCTGCAACCGACAGGCTGGATAAGTTTTCTCAATACTCTGAATGAACTGAACATACCCATATCCTCTGTGAATAACCCGCAAGCCCGTGAACAATACCATTGTCTTAAAACAGAACCAACCGGTGTGGAGAAAACTACTTCTGTTAAACCAAAGAAGAAAATAACTCTCCCCGCATTTTTTGAGACCGGAGCAGAGCGAGCGAGATGAGGATGCAGACGAACAGAGCTCACGTAGAAGGACAAAACCTCCACGACGGTTCACCTTTTCCTCATAATAAATGTTTGTAAGAAATTAATCAAAACACACCACTTTCTGTTCTCAACAAATCATTTATTGATCCCAATTTTTCAGAGTATAGTCTTTTTTTTCTTAAAAATAAAATAAATGATCATTTAAAAGAGAGGAAGTCATCACTTTCACACATGCACAATTTGTGACAGTCTTTGAACATCTGTAAAGAGCAAGCTCCGTGACGGAAAGAGGTACCATTATGCTTTTTGATGCATCTCTGGTATTTTTTCACAAAGTTAGATACTATTACATCATTCTTATGAACATTGTCATCATACGAAGATAATACTTGCTGCCAGGATAGATCACAGCCTCGCTGAAAGAGGTAATAAACGCACTTGTAATCTGAACGTATGTCTTTCTATCTTATAAAGAGATCTGTACTGACCCCAAAAATAATATCTACAAAGGTGAGTCTAGGCTTGTATCAAAAATCTTAGACTTACAAACTTTCAGCACAGAATCATCACAAGGTTACTCAGATTCACTCTCACTGATCTATTAGGTTTGGGAAGGAGATTGGTAGTAGCAGGCTCTATAAGAATAAATGATCCCTCCAATCCACACAACACACAGGACCACAGATCTATGAAACAGAAATTTAGCTTTATATAAACACCTTGTTCAGTTCAGTAGGAATACCTTTAAAGTAAAATAGAGAACTCAAACATACCACAAAAGTCATTTAAACAACCAAAATGGATGTAAAACAAACAATGAAATATTTCAATACCCCAAAAAGAAATTAAGAAAAGGAAAAGAAATTGTGGTACCACATCACTATTTACTGGTTGCCAACCTTCAGTTTCCTTATGACTGAAACTTTAGTCAGTTTATCTCGTGGATCTTGGGCCAAAGAACAAAAAACAACCCGATTTCCTTTTGGTTTTTTTTTTTTTTGTTCCTACCACCCTCCTGGTATAACAGCAATGGCGTCCTGGACCACGATGGGGGGGTTCCTCAACTGGCACAGACAGAATTGTTCCTCAAAAAAAAAAACAGTCTGCACACAAGTATGCACAACCGTTAGACTTCCACACTTCTTAAATGTCTTTTTCTCTAATGTCCTTGTTTTAAAACAAATAAATAAAATTGCATTTTAACTAGTTAACCCATACATGAATTAAATAAATCCCCTTTTTCTTCACAGATGGAATGAAACATGTAATGAATTTAATTATCATGTGCATATCTAGCTTTAAACATGAATTATACGCTTCAAACATGAAAAATACAGCATTTTGTAACACATTATACATTGAATGGCATCACTTTGCATCCCTCGCAGTTTATGCACTGTGCATAGCCACTTAGCCGGCCGCGGACTGAATTAGCAGGCCAGAAAGGAAAGTGCTAAACATTCATCACATCATCCCAATACTCAATACAAACACATCTCAAGCATCATTGAACAACATTCACCTACTATTCTGACTGGTTATTTATTTTCCAACGCATTGAACCGCAATTATAGTGTTAATTGAGCTAAGCTAACTCACCAGAATAGTTCGAAAAGTTTGAGGAAACACTTCGACGAAGGCTCTCTTACAGTCCACTCCGACTCCTTCGAGGTAGGTACTGGGTTATGATTCACCACTAACAGCAGCTCTTTCCCAATGCCCATGGAAAACTCTCTTTTCCTCTGTTAATTGGAAAGCAGCGTGTGTCATGACAGCATGGAGTTTCTCCTGCCTTCTCCTTTTTCTCCTGGTCTTTTCTCTGTCCCACACCTTTGCAGGTGATACATTCAGGACAAGCCCGAAAAATTAAATTATCAGTCGAGAAAACTATGATGCGGGAAAACTACGATGCATTCAAGGAACCCGATATTTCTGAGTGCTATAAATATAATCAGGGTTACACACTGTTGACCACACACGACAGACAAAGTGTTCTGAAGTTGGCGATTATGGTACAATATTTCCAGGGATCGATCTTTCAATGTCTGAGGGGTAGTGTGAAAAATCTGGCGGTAATCCATAAGAGTCAAAAAAGGTGGCTCGATACTCCTCCAAAGTCAGAGCTAACCAGTGTTCCCCAGGCATGTGGGAAGGGTGTGTGTTCATGATAAAATAAGCCAGTTTAGTAAACGTTTGTGTGAGTAAGGGGAGCTGGTCACAAGCCCACACGCCACAAAACAGGTTTCCCAGCAGATGATGCAGCAGGCTCTCCAGTTCATGGTTATTCATGCTTACTCTTTTAATAGTAGTCCACCAACACTTGTCATCTTGTGTTGATCTCCAGAATGGAGTCGTAACATGAATAGACAATGAGGGTAGTGGTGTGAGGTAGCGGTACTCTAAACCTCATTTCCAGTCTTAAATTACCGTTGGAAACAGGTGACAAGGCGAGGGTATCCTCACCCGGGTTAAGATTAAAGACAAACAGTGAGTAACTGTTGTTAAATTCTTCACGAGTGATACTCAAAGGGAGATCTTTCAATTGGCGACCCGTAGCGGTGAACGTGCTGTAAAACTCTCTGACTGAAATGCCTTGGTTGAACTGAGGCTTGAATGCCTTAGAGGGACCTTGTTTACCATCATGACGAAGGGCTACATATTCTATATTCATATGTTTAAAGTTGAAGGGCGACAGGTCCCTTCTTCCTGTGAATTCCTCATGATGAACCATAACTAAAACAAAATATTTAGGCATTGCACCCAGAAAGAGATTCTCCTGATTACATATCCTCGAATTTTCAGGGATGGAGTATGTTTTTACATTCACACGTGACAGTGGGTATAGAGCGTTTCCTCTCATTAAGGCCGATGTGTGGCCTAAACGAACAGCGGGGGAGATGGAAACTTTTTTGATAAAAAGAGAGGCGCCTAATATCATCAGTCGGAAAGTCGAGTCTCTGGTTCCCATGAGATAGAAAGCCTCACTGGCCCTGGTTAGTTTGATTCTCACATCAACAGAGTTCAGCAGGAGTCTTTCGCAGAAAAAAACATCCCCATGGAGGGGGCCCATTAGGTGTACTTCTCCGGCATTAGCTGTAATGGCAGCTCTCTGGTTTAATCATCTGTTTGGACCGTTACTGGTCACTATAGAGTCTATGGCTCCGGCTTTATCTTTATAATAAAGACCAGCACTCAACTGACTCTTTAAAGTATCTTCAGAAAAGCTGAGCAGAGTCTCAATCACAGCTCTATACAGATGGGTGGCGCTATTAATATAATCATACGTACCTTTAGCCCTGTCGACTATCTACCTGTAGCAAAGGGACACATTGAAAATATCCACATTGAGATTAAAACGGACTAAAATGCTCCGGTAAATTTTACTTACGGGAAAACCGTTGTGAGGCTACATTTCTGACCCGTGATATCGCGACGTGTAATGTCGCCACTAACAGCAGCTCTTTCCCAATGCCTAATGTCGCTGTAGCAATAAAGCTGGAAGAAGCCTGATTTTAAATCCATCTGAAAAGGGGCCTTCCTTGTATCAAACACAATCCATTCACCACTCTCCACACCTAGCATGTAGCTCAACGGTGGATAAAAACGCAGCTGATACTGCCCGCCTGCCTGGTACACCAGTCTATTTTCAGCCGTGTTCACGACTAAATAAATATCAGAACCTATTTTTCTATTTTGCTGCGCTAAATCCACACAGAAACTTTAACTAGTATTATTATTTATAAAAACGTTGAGGCTGGCGTTAGAGGGTAGGGTGATGTAAAACCCCTTGTCCTCTACCGTTCAGTTCATGGTGTAATGTCGCTGGCAGGGTGTAGTGGAGGGTTCTTTTATACTCCACGAAGGTCACTGACTCTGACCCAACTGTTTAATTTCTCAGGCCAGTTTTTCCAACGGACAAAGGCTTGTTTTACACCCCTGATGGTGCGGCGCTTTAATATCTTCTCCACTTGATACATCTTGTCTTTATTCAGTTTAACTTTTTGGAGTTCCTCCGCATAAAAGGAAACTTTGATAGGTTCTCCATCAAAATCTATGAGTTTGTATACAGGAGGAGATCGAGTAATCTGCTTGGTCACTGTAAACACTTCATCTGTAAAACTTTGTTCGCTGCCCTTGCAGCGTCGATCGGATCCTACCCCATACAGGTTTCGAAACACCTGTAGGACATTTTCTGAAGTCACTTCCATCAGCATCATTTTGATGCTCGAGTGGTAACTCGCTACTGGTTGTAGTTTCTCACTAGATCCTGCAGGACGTCGAGGTATCGACGGGTATCATCCTGGTTTTTAACGTGCGGTTAAACCGCTCAATCACAGAAACCTTCACTTTGCTCGGCGTAGCAAAATGTTCAATGCCGTGGTTCTCCAGTAAAACCTTAAATTTTTTGTCCAAAAAATTCTCTACCGGCATCAGTTTGAAGCTTTTCAGGGATCTCACTTTCTCTAAAAACAGATTCAAAAGCCTTTACTGTGCGGCAGATTTTCTCTTCAGAGCGCGAACGTAACCTTTTTTGAAAATATGTCAATGATGGTTAATAGATAATTATATCCATCATTGTGGTCCACCAGGGCTTGCATGTCGCAGAGATCTGCTTGGAATTGATTTAAAGGTCTGGTGACAAAAACTCTGTTTCTTGGAAAACGTATTCTCGCAGGTTTATGCAGAGTGTATGTATCCTGCTCTGATAAAAACGCTCTCGATCATAACCTTCTTACCACTTGCACAGCTTTATGTAACCTCTCTACTCCTCTGAAACTACCTGGGTGAGCAGGATCGTAGGAAATCTTTTTCAATAACCTTTTTTCAGCCATCTTACCTTATGCAGGCTCTGGCTTGTAATGACAGAAAACACAAAACGCAAGTATATTTCAACTTTGTCTTTATTCTCTCTCTTGTATTGTACCATTAGACATACACGTACGTATTCATGAAAAGTAAAAATGTCATATATGATAATAGTATATGAGTAATATATGATTTTGATATCATATGACTAATATATGACTAATAAAAGATACAAAAGTTAAACGTTATAACAACATCACACATGATTACAATGTTAGTCTAAACACAAATATTAATCTAAACAGGAAAATATATATATATATAAAAATAAAAAAGTTACATCCCTCCTTTATCCCTCCCAAAACTTTGTCATGGTCTGAAGCTGCTGCAATTTCTTTACATCTTCTCCAATCAACTGCTCATACATGTCGTGAATAGGGGTGTTGATTTGTTTCATCGTTGTCAGTTCATACAAGTAAGCTTCCACAGCCCTGCCTCTCCCGTTGTCCTCCCGTTGCAACATATGTTGCGTGCAGTCAGAAGATGTTGAATAGAAGCAATGAATCGTTGATTATAAAGTCTTTGCATTAGACTGCAGTAATGTTTATGAAAGAATTCATCCTCAAGCACGTCTTTGCACTGATGTTGGCGTAAACTGGGGTGGTCCACCGTACAACCATAGCAGCATTCTACCATAAACTTTTTAATGGTCATTCAGGAGGTGTAACACTGCAGTTTTTACAACTTTGATAAAACCTGAAGGTATCCACCCATCGAATTCATCCTCTCCCTCCTCTCCTCTATCATCCCGAGAACCTGTCGGGGTCCCTTGACCTGATGGAAGCTGAGAGTCCTCCATCTCAGACTCTGCTTCCTCCAATACCCCGGTCCTGGCGGTGGTGGTCTTGGAATCTACCCGGTAAAACGTTAGGAGGACCCATTCTGGTGGCGAAGGTGAGAATTCAATCTCGGGAGAAGAGGCGGAGAAGCTCTCGGGCGAAGTCGCTGGTGAAGGTGGGTGATACAGATCCTGGCTGTATCTATCGCTGTCTGGTGATCCAAACTGCGGTTCTGTGGACAGTGAAGAAGGACTCCCTGGCGGGATCAAGAGCGATGGAGAACCACTTTCCGAATCCAAATCAGGGGCCTCCACGTATAGCATCTTTTGGACGTCGGTTCTCAACCCGTTCTTCATGTTGTTTGCTGTGTGTGTGGGTCTGTGTTGGAATGCCTCCTTATAAACCTTCAGGGTGTGTGGTTAATGTCTGAGAGGAGGCGCAACCTTGCAGGAAACGGGTTTTTAAAGCCAGTGTTTTTTTGACTGCTAGAATTTCAACCCAGCTCTGGCAGCCGTGGAAGAGTTGGGAAACCCGATCCGCTATTACATAAATCTTCTCCACCCTCGCTGCTTGAGGTATCGCTAGCAACGTTCTAAACACACCACAGTCTGAGTTAACACTCGAGAACAAAAAGATCCCCATGCGTCTTTTCATTAGATTTCCGGTCGCCAGCACGGAAGAACAGCGACCAGTAACATCTGTTCTCGACTGCCACACAGCAGTGAAAACTACCCTTCTCTTGGCTAGCTCGATGTCATTCAGAGGAACCTCCAATCTTGCACGTTTGGCTGCAGCCGTTGTCGGGATTTCTTCAGGTTCTTCTTTTACTGATATCACTTCAACAACTGAGTTCAAACCTCCTCCTGCTGCTCCTAGAAGACAGGGAACCGTGAATTTCAGCACTCCCCAGTCATTGGAAGTTAGCATACCCACACAGAGGTCGCCTGTTTCATACTTGAACACATAGCCCCATCTTCCACGCATTCCATAGGGCTTGATGTATCATTACTGGAGTCTCGCAAAAGAGAGACCGAGGAGTCCATACCCTCTCCATTGTCTGTGTAGATTTATCTTCTTCTGGCCTCACTCTGCTTCTTGTCCTAGCCATCTTGAACCAGCTGTCTTTCACACTGACGTTGTTCTCCGCACATGGCTTCTCTTGGGGTTTTATCCACTACTAAAACCCCACCCGATTCCTCTCATTGGTTTCTCAAAGTCACAGGACAGACGATACCTCCCACATCTAATTGTTTTTTCATCTTTACAGGGATAGAATCTCCGAATGAGGATTTTTCGTCATTCCTGGCCCCGACTCATACGATACTTAAATGCTGGCAGCTTCTCTCCTAAAAAACAACCTTTCCTATTCTTTAATGAATGCCAATGCCAAAGGCAGGGCACACATATTACTATTGTGCATACTTATTATTCTCCCGCTTCCGTCACGTTTTTCAGCGCGCTACTCCTCCCGCAGCGAAGGTTCGACTAAAATAAAAAACACATTGCTGCGTGCGCGCCGATGGGCAGAAGTGTGCTTGTATTTATCTCTCTCATTACTCGAAAGGAATAGCGGATAAATGGGAAAAAGCGGGCAAATTGTCAATGGGAAAATGAATGGAGAAGGCCTTTTGGGCTCTTCCCAAAACTCCCCTCGGAGGCCTCTTAACTCAGCCATACAAGGTCACACACAGATCATTCAAAGTTTGTGTGTGACAGGAAAGACTCAGCTCTAACTGTGGTAAAGGGCTTGTTAATAGCTTATACGGCTTTGACACAACGGCAGTTTACGTTTTAGGTGTCCAGAGGACCTCATCTCATGCCGTCACACTCTAACTGTCACTCTAAAAATCTTTTTAAAAGAATTTCTCGAACAAATGCCTCTCACGTCCAAAATATCTGCCTGATCTGGATAAATCATATATCAAAACGTAGGTATTTTAGTTGTCTTTCACCCAATGTGACTGTCATTGAGCTTGGCCTCACAGATTTCTCACAAATCACCTCTGAGCGCAGAGAGGGAACATTCCATCCCATTATAAAACGGCCGAGCCCTGAAATCAGTCAGAAAACTCATTTTAAAACTGTCATAATAAAGGAGCCACGGGGGTTAGAAGAATAAAAATTACACCGCTGGCTTCCCCCATCCCTTCTGGCGCTCACGGTGAAAGAATTATTCGGATACAACTTCTACTTTTCGAACAGCGAGCGTTTGTTCCAGACTTGTGCCTCAAAATGAAAACCCCATGATTTTAAGGGGACAAAGTGAGGTGCAGATTTGACAGTTGACAGTTGACAGTCACAGCTGTTGCCCATAGTAACTAATGCTGACCACACCCAAGATGGCTGCCCTGTTCTATCACAGCTGATGAAGCCAGAGCCAAGATGGCGGATGAGGGCAGAGCCAAGATAGCTGATGAGGGCAGAGCCAAGATGGCTGATGAGGGCAGAGTAAACATAGCATCAGAAGGGCAGCAGCAGGGCAGGAGCAGGGCAGCAGAAGGGCAGCAGAAGGGCAGCAGGAGGGCAGCAGAAGGGCAGCAGAAGGGCAGGAGCAGTGCAACAGAAGGGCAGCAGGAGGGCAGCAGAAGGGCAGCAGCAGGGCAGCAGAAGGGCAGCAGCAGGGCAGCAGAAGGGCAGGAGCAGGGCAGCAGCAGGGCAGCCAACATGGTTAAACAACTTCATGCCAGCTGCTCATGAGACAAATGCGCGCGATAGCGCGCACTAACTCATAAATTTCCATTAATCTGAACAGATTAACAGGTTCATGCCAGCTGCTGACGAGACAAATGCGCGCGATAGCGTGCACTAACTCATAAATTTCCATTTTTCAGAACAGATTAACAGGTTCATGCCAGCCGCTGACGAGACAAATGCCATATGTTCTCCATTATTCTGAACAGATCAACCGGGCCTTATGAGTCTAAAGCAGGCAGATTTCACCAGAACAAGCCAGAATCTCATATTTCAGACTGGATTATGATCATATAATGGTTGACCTTCAACTCTCAGCACATTAACTCATATGTCTCTGTTTGGACGGGCAGCAGCTTGGCACCCATCAAAATTTCTTCAGAAATTTTCTAGTTTCATTTATTCTGAAACCATTGTAACTGCTTCATTTCTTAACTTTGCACATATTAGTATGAATATATAATTTTTTCAATCAATTTTATTGTATAATAGGTGCACATTAGGGTTTTCATGACACTAAAATTTCAAACTCGATAACAATACCAAGGAAAATATTTAAAAAATAATTCAATACTATGGCGGGAAATGACCAGTTAAAGTGGAGCTTAAAAGGTTTTTGCAAAACAGCTTCAGATTAACGATTTGCAGCACTGGTGCTAACATCTAAAAATGGGAGTAGCAGCACAAAAAGGAGCACTGCTAAAATCTTTATTCAAATACTTTTTGTGCACGCTCAGGAGGTGGATTTGAATCGAAGAGATGTTTTGGTTGATTTCCTTTGCGACAGTGTTCCTTTTTTGGCAGTACTTGAGTTGGACTAATTTGGATTTTAATTAATTTGATTTTGATTGTATGACAATGAATTGGACTGCCGTAGCAGTTTAAGAGGTAAAAATTATTCAACCGTTTTCTTTTAAAAGGCCAAAAAAGAGGATAAAAAACATTTTAAGGATAAAACAGCAGTCATTTTTTTTTCTGCAAGCGAAACGGTCTGGTCATTACCAAAACATTTGTCAATAATGATATTCATATTCATAAAAATAGTCATGTTCAATATTCAGCTGCAAGTTGACTGAAGTTTTTTGCTTCACACATTATTATTTCTGTGAGTGGGATTCACTTTAACTCTGGTATTTGAATAATCAAAATTAGAATTAGTGAGTTGCAGCTCTTCCTTTACACTGTGTTTGGATGTAATGAAATTGTTTGTCATTTCAGTCTCTTCTGCAGACTGACTAGTTGAGTCCTGCCTTTCAACATTATCCACTACAGGTCACCAATGCAGTTTATGTTTCATTCTCTTGTTGCCTTTAAGACTGTTGTATGTTTTACAGTTGATGGTTGAGTCATTAAACTTGAAAGCGACGACAGCACAGCGCTCCTTTTTATAAATTGTGTAATGGTTTCAAGTTGGAAAGACATTTCTGCCAACTATTTCCACAACTTATTGTCATGATAAACTCTGGATTGTAATGTCACAGGATACTCTTAATGCTCGTTTCTATGAAAAATTAACCGATATTTAAAATTGTGTAACAAGCCATTAGGGTCCACACCCTAATGAAGTGTGGACCCAGGTGCGGTCACAAAGTCAGGAGGAGCAAACTCTTACTTCAAAACAAAAGTTTATTTGAGAACAGAAACTCTCACAGAGAGAAAAACCTGGCCTGGTGAGCAGAGAAGTCGGTCAGCAGGATCGGAACAAAAAACCAAGGTACTCCAAGAACTGAAAATAATCCACAAAAACACTAAAGGTCAAGATCCAGGATTATTAACCAAAGAGGCATGACAAAAACATGAACACACTAGCGAAGAATGGCAGAGAAGACCAGGTATTTAAATGGGGCAATCAAGGGAAAATGGATCACAGGTGAGTCAAGGACCAGGTGTGGCTGTGACGCCACTTGCCAGACAGATACTGGTAAATGAGGAGCCACAATGTATTAACTGTTCCCACATGTTTTGCCTATGAGACCGAGTTCTCTCTCCACTCTCTGGTCACTCACTCAAACAAGACACACACACAGAGATGGTGTCTGTGTTTCATATACGGCTGTGACTTAAATCTTTCAAAGCTGCTCTAATGCACTGCGGTAAAATATTGCTGGACTCTTTCCAAAAATAGTCAGAAAATATAACATTTGTTGCCCTTAGAGCAATAATTACAAATTATTACAAAGTTTGTTCTAGGTCAGGTATATACTTGCTTTTTATTACAGATGCACATGTTTATCATAAGTGCCCCGCATATCCTGCATTAGTCTGCATCGTTTGTGCAACTCCTTAGAAATTGACACCATAAGTTTGCAAACTGCTGTATGTAGGTTACTGGTAGATGCATTGTAGGGCAGAATTTAGGCAGATGCAGGGTGATAGGGTCGTCTATCCATCCATCCATTTTCTATCCCAACTTAATCCAACTCAGGGTCGCAGGGAGACTGGAGCCTATCCCAGCTGTCATTGGGCGAGAGGCGGGGTACACCCTGGACAGGTTGCCAGTCCATCACAGGACCACATGGAGACAAACAAGACACACATACACACTCACTCTTAGGGACAATTTAGAGCCACAAATTAACCTGACTTGCATGTTTTTGGGCATTGGGAGGAAGCCAGAATACCCGGAAAGAACCCGTAAATACACGGGGTGAACATGCAAACTCTACACAGAAATAACTAGATGGGACATAATGCATATTATATTTATTCTTACATCAATTCAAAACTAATTGTCCTTACAAATACTGCCAAGAACATTCTTACATTAGTCAGCCTCCAAGCTCCAGCCAACCAATTTGCTATTGCTAATGAAATCTTGCTGGAAGTAGAGTTGTCTAGGCATTTCAGTTACAAAATTATGCAGCGTGGTAATTGCTGAGGGAGTGGAGATCTCTAAATGAGCTATGTCATTGCTAACAAGTTATACTTAAGTCAAAATCAAAAGTCAAAGTCAAATTTATTTGTATTGCACATTTCATGTACAAAACAATTCAAAGTGCTTTACATAAAGTAAAAGCATTGCAGCAGGGAGCAGAAAAAGCAT
Source organism: Leuresthes tenuis (assembly GCF_036924035.1). Taxonomy (NCBI): domain Eukaryota; kingdom Metazoa; phylum Chordata; class Actinopteri; order Atheriniformes; family Atherinopsidae; genus Leuresthes; species Leuresthes tenuis. The sequence goes on from NW_027325364.1 coordinate 32,708,498, forward strand.
TAAAAATATGTAAAATAATATGAATAGAAAGAAATAAAATAATTCAAATGAATAAAAACAAGCAACAGTCTAGATAAGTTAAAAGATACCGTGCAGATTTCATGCATAGACACATGAGAAAAGAAATGTTTTTAACCTGGTTTTAAAAAAATGTCTACATTTGGTGACAGTTTAATCTCCACTGGCAGTTTGTTCCACTTGTTTGCAGCATTACAGCTAAATGCTGCTTCTCCATGTTTAGTTTGGACTCTGGACTGGACCAGCTGACCTGAGTCCTTGGATCTAAGAGCTGTGCTGGGTTTATATTCTCTGAACATATCACAGATGTATTTTGGGCCTAAACCGTTCTGGGATTTGTATACCATCAGTAGGCTTTTAAAATCTATTCTGTGACTGACTGGAAGCCAGGGTAAAGATTTTAAAACTGGTGTGATGTATTCAGATCTCTTAGTTCTGGTTAAAACTCTAGCAGCAGCGTTCTGGATGAACTACAGATGTTTAATGCTCTTTTTGGGAAGTCCAGTTAAAAGACCATTACAGCAATCGAGTCTACTGGAGATTAATGCATGGATAAGTTTCTCCTGGTCTTTTTGGGAGAGAAAACCTTTAATTCTGTTGTTTCTGAGTCAGTAAAAAGCTGCCTTGGTGACAGCTTTGATGTGGCTGCTGAAAGTCAGATCGGAGTCTATCAACACTCCAAGGTTACGACCTTGGTCAGTGATTGTAAGGGCCCGAGTCTCAAGATATTTACCAATGCTGACCCTCTTCTTTTTGCTACCAAAAAGAATGATCTCAGTTTTGTCTTCATTTAATTGTACAAAATTGTCTCTCATCCAGGAGTTTATTTCCTCCAGATACTGACATAGTACGTCTGCTGGGCTGCAGTCATCTGGTGACAGAAACACATAAGGTTGTGTATCGTCTACATAACTGTGATAATTGATGTTAAAGTTCTGCAATATCTGACCCAAAGGTATCATATACAAGTTAAACAGAAGAGGTCCAAGAATTGACCGCTGGGGGACTCCACAAGTCATGGTCACTCGCTCAGATTCATAGCTGCCAATTTTAACAAAATAACTCTGGCCTTCTAAATAGGACCTGCACCAGTTATGGACTGCTCCAGAAAGTCCAACCTAGTTTTCCAGCCTGTGAAACGGGATTCTGTGATCTACAGTATCAAATGTAGCACTGAGATCCAACAGAACCAGGGCTGAAACATAACCAGAATCAGTATTCAACCTAATGTCGTTTAACACTTTGACCAGAGCTGTTTCAGTGCTGTGATGACGTTTACAGATCAATGTGGTTCAACGCACTATTCATACATTCTGAGTAACAGAATTGTTGGGAACATACTACTGGCTACTGGCAGGAATCAGGAAACGTGTAATTCTACATTGTTCTTCTTTACAGCATCTAATTGTGTCATTGTGTAAAATATTTACACACTAAGTTAATAATTACAAAAGGTATGAGCTCAAACACTACCAGACTCTGTGTAAGGATCAGATTTAAATGTATACTATCAAAACTGATTTGCAGCAAGGCTCTTCCAATTCAAACTTCATCTTTAAGCCATTTGTGAACCAACTAATAAGAATTCTAGCAGAGGAATACAGAGAAGGTTATTACTCAGACTGCCCTCATGGTTTAATGCTAATTAATGAATGGCACTGTTATTTTTGCATCATAATGGGGGGGGGTCCTTAAGGATACCTTGACACTTTACTGTAGAAGTAAATGAGACACAGCCAGTGTATTGTCATGGTAATTTCTTTCTCTAAAGTTCGGCAGAGTAACAGTTGCACTTACTGTATTCGTATTCTACAAAAGAGACCGGGGGGCAGATTTACTGTATTTATTTCCCAAGTGCTGAAAGGACACAGTGTTGCATATGTATTCATGCGAGTTTGTTGTTCAGAGTGAAAAATTCTGAGAGTATTTAAAGAAACCATGGTGAGCAATAACCTAAAATTTTCCCCATGCAGTTCCCTTTGAATTGCATCATTACTTCAAATAATTGCATAAATTAAATGGTTTTCAATTTTTCTGCTCAACATTACCCAAACTTTTAGAGTTGTTTCATTACTTGTGCTATTTATGTTAGGTTGTCTCAATTTATTAGTCACACCATAACCTCTGTAGGAGTGTCCCTGAATGCAAGGAACAAAATCTTACCAAATGTTAGGAGTACAGTTGGAGGTGAGCAGAACCAGATTGTGGTCTTATATTCTATATGTGAGATGGACAGAAGAGCTATATGTAGTTTTACATTTGCATAGAATTAATTCAAGTTTTTACTTTTCTGGGAGAGCAGTTGACAAACTGTTGAAAGAATACAAGTATACCAAAGAGGAAAAGGTGCCATGAGTGTATTTGGATATTGTTTTTGTAGCCTGGCAACAACTAAATGGTTGATGTCATCAACAGAATAACAATAATAATAATATTCACTGCCAGAATAACACAGGTGAACTATCTTGATAGATAATATTGGCATAAACTTACAGCCAACAGTTTAATATCCCAAGTACAGACCCTCTCATTCAAAGTTACATGTCCAAGACTACGGTGTCTGTTGTTAACAAGCACAGCAATACCTCCATCTTTACTTTTGCCGCTGCTCTTGAGTCTCTGTCCTAGTTATTTACTATTAAGGTGCAATGATCATTTAGGCCTGAAAGTGCACAGTGGTTGTGTTTGCATCTGGCACTTTTGCAAATGTATTCATGGGAATTTACCATCTGTTTTTCTGGCATTCCAAATGAATTCAAAAGGATCAGAATGTTGTTCTTAATTGAAGGGAGGAAATGAAAGATAACCTGGAACCTCTAAGTAAGAGTCATACATGAAATACTGCACCAAATGTTTTTGCAGGTCTTCGTGTTTCTTTATGTACTTTATATTCTTTTGTTTCAGTTTAGTAGGCATACCATAACTTCAGTGGGAATGTCATTCATATTTTCACCAACCTTTCCCCAAATGTAGAGGAGTATAATCTTACCCAAAAGAAGGATGTTATGATTCATAGACAGGTTCATATTTATGTAAGCGAATCTTGACCATAATTAAAATTACAATGCATTTGCAGAAATGCTTTTTCATTTTAAGAATGTGGCTGAATGTGTATCCCTTATGACATCACAATGAGTTGTTTATAGTGATCTACGTCAGGGATACGTGAGGTCTGACATAGCAGTGGACGTAAACCCCCGTTCCATGAATGAAGAGCGGACGGAGCCGCCCGCCCGGATTCTTAATGTCTGGGGGATTGAGGGTGGGTCAACCCGGTTGGGACATTGAAGGGAGTGCCGCTGATCTACGTTATAAAAGTTATTTTTAGTGACAGTCACATCAACAATGATCAGTTATAACTTTGGCACAAAGCATCAAATGGCAACAATTAAGTTTAGTTGTGAACACGGTCCCTTTACAAATAATAGTAATAAAGAGTCTGCTACGTCAATTCGTTGCTTTGCATCCTCCGGATTGTCTGGTGGCCTACAGCTCTGCTATTTCCTTTATTTTTAAACCATTTAATAAATAGCTTTCAATGGACTCGAATGGGATGTTGATGGTTGGTCGTCCTCGTCCCATTTGAGGTTCCACAGCATCCAGCCATTCCAGGACTGAACAGAGGTTTACTTTGGCAACCTCATTAATGTGTAAATATGTGAAGGCAGAGTATGCAGCCAAGCTCTCTGACTTGTTCTACTCGGCCACGGGCCTCAGACCCAGATATATTATTAGATTCTACCTGCTCAGCTAATTCTAACAGTGTTTGCACAGTTTGAGGGAGCGCCATGATCTGTGATAAGACCTGGCAATTCAATCAATTTCCCGGCACATTTGCAATGTAATGCAATGCAAATGTGCACAGCGCCCCCTACTGAACCAGATGGGTAGCTCGGTCAGCAGGGAGCTGAAGAAGAGCTGACTACACTCTGCTGCGCTCAGAATGCTTTTTCGTTTTCGAATCATGGGCAGTACTTTGCGAAAAAGCAATAATAAAAACGAAAAAGCAATAATGTGCAGTCTTGAAGAAGAAAATGCAAATGGAATGATTGATTATTAATTTTATTTATGAGTCCACTAATGCAGCCACATTCTTAAAATGAAAAAGCATTTCTGAAAATGCATTTTAATTTTCAAATTTGAAGATTGAGCACTCTTGAAGAAGAAAATTAAAATGCAAACAGGATGATTTATTACTAATTTAATTTATGAGTCAAATAATGCAGCCACATTCTTAAAATGAAAAAGCATTTCTGCAGATGCATTTGAATTTGAATTATCTAGATTCGCTTCCATACATATTCACATGCCTTCATTATCTGAAATAACAGATGTTTACAATTCTCTAGCAGTTGACAGTAGGCTGTGGTGACAGCTAGCTGTTGAGCAAGTTCAAAAGGTTTTCTTATTATTGTCACTTGGCTAAATGCTTGGATTTCATGCTTCTTCTTCACTGATGTGCTGTCTCAACCAGTACCATTAAAAGAAAGAAGCACAACTTTGGATGTAATTACACTAAATAGTGAAGTCTTATGGCACTCGTGGAGAAATTCATCAAAACTAGATAAATAGCCTTTTTTGATCTGAGTCAGGAACTCTTAAGTTTTCAACTGAACCAGAAAGCGGGTTCATGCTTTTATGGCCTGAGTTGCAGCAAAAAGAAAAAGGCTATGCCTATGTCACTGGTTATTTACAGACTCCTTATTATAAGCCTGTCTGCTTATTTACATCTCTAAGCTGAGTAGTGCTGCTCCTGGTGGACTGTTTTGGTCATTATTGAAATTAACCACTGGCACTTGTGTCTGTAGATCAACACATTTTTAGGACCTGAGGGGTGTTCCACAAAGCTGGATTTAGGGAAAGCCTGGCTTATCTCGATAAGTCTGGCTCATTTAAGAGAGAGTTCTGTTCCACCAACGTGGCTTATTTGAATGCCCGTTGAGGAACCATTTATGCCGTAGTTTATTCCGCTGAACTAGGCTGCTCCTGGGCAGGCTTACGTTCAAGCTTAGCTCAGCTGTGTCTCAAAGAATGTCCGACTGGCTGAAATAGACTCCCAGAAGAAAGTTCCACCTGGTAGAATTCCTACAAGACTCATGTCTTGTATAAAAAAACAAACAAAAAAAAAATTAATAAATCAGTCAGTGCCAGTGCAAACTCAAACTCAAAAATGGGGGACAGGTCCTTTCAGGCTGCTGCTTCACATTTACAATAGCTGATAATGTAAAACAACCTACTGGCTGACGTATTTGCATTAAGTTCATAATCATAGAGTGTGAGGCCCTCTGGGAGTGTGAGGCCCTCTGAGAGTGTGAGGCCCTCTGAAGAGTGTGAATAGTGTGAGGGTAGTGTGATGCTGTAGTGTCGCGAGATTGTGTGAGACTATCGGCAGATTCAAACAAGGCGCGCCTCAAATAGAGCAAACAATATAGTAAGATTATAATTACGCCAATAACTACTGTTTAAATAAATATATTATCGGGTGAAACAAAAACAAAACACTGGAGTACCATGAAGAAAGCCTGGAGAGCCTCACGGATTTCATCGACGAGTGTTTTGACAGGATCGTCATGGGGAAAACTAACCAAACCCCATCTGCTAGCAGCAAGGCTTCAACTTAAAAGAGAAGTCGTAATGAAGAGTCACCCGGAGCGACGTCTCCAGCTGGTAATGATTCGACGGACATTTTAACATCAATCGATAACAAATTATCCAGCTTCGACGCCCGTATGTCTCTGTTAGAAATTCTACACAGAGAGTTCCAGGCATTAAGGGAGTCGTTGGAGTTCAGCCAGCAACAGGTGCAGACGCTGGCTGCAGAAAACGCAGCCCTCAGAGGATCGGTGAAGAAGGAATGAGCCAGATCTCTGATGAGAACAAGAGGATAAAAGAATCAATTATTGATCTCCAGGCTCGTAGTATGAGGGACAATCTGGTGTTTTCTGGAATCCCGGAGCAGGCAGATGAGGATCCTGAACTCGCAGTAGATGTAGTGAAAAACATTACTTTTCACCAAGTCCACCGCCTGGGAGGGAAGAGACCTGATGCCCGCCGACCGAGACCGATTGTGGCCAAGTTCGAGCATTACCAACAAAAGGTCCAGGTGAGGGGACGCGGCAGGGAGCTGAGAGGAACGGACTTCAGCGTCAACGACCAGTTTCCCAAAGAAATCCTGGAAAGACGCAGGGTTCTGTTCCCCATCCGGAGAAAGTTAATGGAAGGAGGCTCCCGAGCTGTCATCGCGGTGGATAAGTTATTCATCAACGGGCAGCTGTACCGCGACCAGGAAACCACTCCTTGGCTCTTCTAAACTCCAGGTGATCTGTATTCGTTAACTTGTATGAATCATTTCACTGTAGGTGACATAAGAAAGATGAAATAATCTATCGAATTCACAGTTATCTATCAAGGCAAAATATATAGCTCACTGCCAGTCTCACCAGCATAGGATATATGCAGTTCATATTTGTTTATTTGGGTATGTTTTTTTGTTTTCGTTTTTGTTTTTTCTATCTCACACTTCCACTCTTTTGCACTGTTTTTCTATTCTGTCTTTCTTCCCCAACCCGCTGCGTTTCCACCTTAATAAGTAATGTTAACAAGCACGGCGCACATAGTTTTGAGCAGAGCACATAATCAAGTTCCACACAGCATCGACAGCGCAAGTACATATTGTAGCAAGCTCATATTGACAACTGAAACACCAACAATGGCATGTTCATGGAAGCATATATGCACACACACGCACGGGATGCTTTTAGAAAGCATCCAGCACTCACTGCGTTAGTCTGAGCATGTCCACGCTGAGGTTTATCTCATGGAATGTGCATGGAGCTGGGTCCAGGGAGAAGAGATTAAAAATCTCCAATAAATTGAAGGATTTACAGGCGGACATTGTTTTATTACAGGAGATTCATTTATCAAAGAAGGTAGCTGATGTTCTCACCACAGCACAGTTTCCTCATGTGTACTCAGCCTGTTACAACTCCAGACAAAGAGGTGTAGCCATTCTGATAAATAGAAGAGTAAATTTCACCATAAACAACACAGTTATAGATCCAGAAGGTAGATTTCTAATAGTTAATTTATCTATTCAAAATATGAATTTATGCATTGCAAATATATATGGTCCAAATGTGGATGACCCCTCATTTTATCACTCCTTTTTCACTTCACTCTCTGATCACTCAGATAACACACTCATCATAGGAGGGGACTTTAACATGGTATTAGACTCAGGAGTAGACAGACTCAGTACTTCAGGAAGTCAGCGGAACTGGCAGTCCACGAATATTGTTAAACAGTATATGAAAGATTTTGGTCTTTGTGATGCTTGGCGCTCCCACCACCCCACTCTTAGAGAATACACCTTCTTCTCACCGGTACACCACTCATATTCAAGAATAGATTATTTCTTATTTAGCAGTTCCTTGATGAGGGATATTTCAGACACCAAAATCCACCCCATCACTATCAGTGATCACGCTCCAGTTTCTATCACACTGAAGAATAACAGAGTTACACCACCAGCTAGGAATTGGAGATTTAATACATCATTACTAAAATACCCTGATTTTATTAATTATTTCAAAAGGGAATGGTCTGTATATTTAGAAAATAATGACCTGCCAGGAATGTCAGCTTGTACTCTTTGGGAAGCTGGAAAAGCAGTTATGAGAGGCAAAATAATCTCTTTTTCATCAAATAAGAAAAAGAGGGAAAGTTCAAGGATATCAGATTTAGAATTCAGGATTAAATCATTAGAAATTGTCTACAGTACCTCAAAAGAGGAACACACACTGAATGAACTAAGAAAAGCTAAACTTGAATTAAACAAAATTATTGATAAACAAACACAGTTTCTGATACAAAGACTTCGCTTGGAGAACTTTGAGCACGGCAATAAATCTGGAAGGTTCCTAGCTAACCAACTAAAGAGAAACAAAGAGAAAACAACAATCACTTCTGTTAAAGACTCAAAAGGAAATGTCACCCATGACCCCGATGTAATCAACAATGCTTTTAGGGACTTCTATAAAACCTTATATTCATCACAAAATGATCCATCAGACAGTAACATAGATCAGTTTCTTAGTAATATCAACCTTCCAAAATTACAAACCGAACAGGCAATGGCTCTGGATTCACCTCTTTCAATAGGAGAACTCCATGAAGCCCTTCAACATATGCCTAGTAACAAAGCCCCGGGACCAGACGGTTTTCCAGCAGAGTTCTACAAAGAATTTTGGACTGTTTTGGCACCTGCATTTCACAAAATGGTATTACAAGTTAAGCAGAATGGCAGATTATCCCCACACATGAACTCTGCTAACATTATCTTGCTACAGAAACCAGGAAAAGACCCCATACTTCCATCCAGCTACCGCCCAATATCTCTAATAAATGCAGACCTCAAAATAATTTGTAAAGCCTTTGCCAAAAGAATGGAAAAAATAACTCCACTTATAATACATCCTGACCAGACAGGTTTTATAAAGGGTAGACACTCATCCACTAACACTCGCAAGCTAATCTCATAGACTATTCTACCATCAACAACCTGTAAACCACAATAGTCTCTCTAGATGCAGAAAAAGCATTTGATGGAGTGAACTGGAAATTTTTATTCGCAGCATTAAACAAATTTGGGTTTGGGTCACACTTCATCAACTGGATAAGGATATTATATAGCTCCCCAAATGCGTGTGTCAGGACAAATGATCAAACCTCTCCAAGCTTCAGTCTGCAGAGAGGTACAAGACAGGGTTGCCCACTTTCTCCCTCACTTTTTGCTATTTTCATCGAACCTTTAGCAGCTGCTATCAGACAAGATAGAAATATTAAAGGGATCCAACCCCAAAATATTGAGCATAAAATAAGTCTTTATGCTGATGATGTTTTACTTTTCCTTCAGAACTCTCAAACGTCTCTCACTCACACGATCACACTCATAAATAAATTCTCAGCACTTTCTGACTACTCTATCAATTGGTCTAAGACCACAGTTCTGCCCATTAACTGCAGAGTCCAGAATATACCTGCGATCACTTTACAGTCAGGAAATATTAGATATTTAGGCATAAACATTTCCTCCAGGCTCTCAGAGCTAACAAAGCTAAATTATATGCAATTATTAAAGACCGTAGAGGACGATCTCTCTCGTTGAAAGTTGAAAGCACTATTCCTTAGCCAATAGGTTACAGTATATATCAAAATGGTTTAAACCTAGCCCAATAGATGAACCATGGATAAATATAGAACAAGCATTGTGTGATAATCTGGATATCTCTGACCTGCCACTTATTAGTCAAAACGTAAAAATTCACAAATGTTTCAAAAGCATTAACATCAGCACCTCTCTGACAGCCTGGTGGGAATTTCTTAAAATAACAAAGTCTTCAATTGTCCCATGTAAGGCCATGGATTGTTGTCTGTTTTGTTTTTTACATGTGTAGCAGCTGGTTGTCTGGTTTTTGTTTCTATTTTTGTTCTGTTTCCTCTTCTTTCCTCTTCTTCTTTCCTTGTCCCCCGGTCCGGTTCAGTTCTATTACATGTCATATATTGTCAACAGAAATAAATAAATGGGCATCAAGGGGAGCTTTACATTTATAAAACTTCCCTTGGCAAAGCAAATCTTTTTGGCATCAAAGGTATTCAGACTACAATTCTGCTGCCATAATGCTGAACAGGACAAGGGAAAAAGAAAAAAAAAAAAAAAATTGGCTTCCCCAATGTTGTCTGTGCACTAGACTGTACCTATGTACGCAACCAGGCCCCTGCTGGACCTGTGGAGGCTGACTACGTAAACCGAAAATGTTTCCATAGCCTGAATGTACAGGTACGTATTGGGAATAATTGTCCATAGACTCTGAACTGGATTTCTCATTTGGAAAAGCACCACATCAACCCCTTTGAGTAATGCTGAGCAATGTTACATTAATGCCCTGTGAAACCAAGCACCTCATCACTGACTCCTATCCTCCATGCATACAGATGGAGGAATGGAGGTCATTTAAGTTCCAACATTGAGGCTAAATGGCCGGGATCAGTTCATGATTCTAGGATCTTCCGAGCATCCTCACTGGCTCAGAGGTTTGCACAAGGCATGAGAATTTTACTTACCTGAAGGAGTGTACTTTTGAGGTAAGGTGTGTATAGCATAGGCATAATTTTGGTAATCTAATGAGAGGTCAGGTGTAGAGGTCATCTTAAGGAATTTAAAGTGCTCGTCATACTTTATAGATCGCCATATAAGGCACATATTGCATCAAATTGCCAAGTCTTAACACATGTATATCCAACCAATATTTCTCTTATTCTGCAGGAGAGTTCAAAAGTGTCCTGCTTGGGGACAGAGGCTATGGATGCTGGCCGTACCTCCTCATGCCATATCCTGATCCAGGAACAAGGGCGGAGAGGGCATTCAACCATGCACATGCAAAAACAAGGGCACAGAGAGAAATGACCTTTGGACAGATTAAATCCAGGTTCCTTGCTTAAAGTTCTCAGGCACAGTGGCTGACTTCTGACAGAGCTTCTTAAATTAATAGTGTACTTCATATTTTGTACATTTTGTGTTGTGAACTTTTCAGGCTGAAATCTTTTCTTGCTTGATTCCCTGCAGGTTCCAGTGCCTGAAAGGATTCAGTTTCTCCTGACACTGAGGGACCAATAACAGGGACATATGTTTCCGTTAATCCTTGTTGAGACCTTTGAGTTAGAACTTCTTTTCATAATTTGGCATTGACACAGCAGCAGTTTAAGTTAGAACAAGTGTAAGAAGGATAAATGAACAGAGATCATTTTCCAAATGTTGGGTCATGGCACCCCGCTGTGAATATAAATGTAGAAACAAATTTCTTTGCATGAACCATACAATAATGACAAGGTTCAAGTTGTGTTGAATTGTTTAATTATTCGTGTTTTTCAAGCTGTGAAGAGAAAAAAAATTAAATAGAGTTCACACCATGACCTTCTCCTTTGTCAGAGTTAATACTTACATCCCTCTTCAGTTTCATAATCTCCAGCTTGATCTTTTTATTTTCAGTTTCTTGTATTCCATATCTAGTTTGGTGCTCTCTATACCCAACAGAAGTTTCCTTTTGTACAGAGTTCGGACATCCTGTGATAGAGGAAATGTGCCTGTGAGCAACAAAGTATGAAGGCAGTGACAGTAATGTGAAGAGTTACTTACTTCACTCATTGCTGCTGGAGTTTGTGTTCCTGTTGCAACCTGCAGTAAAGAGTATTGGTGATAATTAGGCCTGTTGGTGTAGAACAGGCAGACTGCAGATGCATCCAAACCGTTTCACAGGTTTAATAATAAACAGCCGACCTGTGGCATTTCTGTGTCTACAGACACAGTTTCGTCATCAAATGCCCGAGATGTGTTGGGGCCATCAAACTGCAAACAGAGAAACACGCATTTGTTGAAGTAGGAGATCACAGGGATGCATGAGATGCAGGGTATCTCCATGGAAAGAATATTAAATTGAATACAACTACTCACACATGGGTTAGGGATGTCCTCTGTGGTCTGAGCATCAAGCAGGCATATGGTGTCTCCCACCACTGACAGATATACCACACCATCATTATAACTGAGAGACTGACAATTTGAGGGAAAGTGATCAATACCTTCTACTTAATGATCCCGCACACTTTTGGGAACATATGCTGAGGAGGTCCCTCCCTCTATTCCTTCCGCCCTCGATTGCTGATTAGAGCAAGTTCCTCTGCTGATGTGAGATTTTCGGGTGGAGGACCCCCACCAGTGGCAGAGGCCTCGGCCTTTTCTTTTGGTAGCTACAGTGCAACATATTCACAGCTCAACACAAACACATTTCTTCAAAAGGCTACTCTGAAATATGTTCTTTACTTTACTTTTACCTGCTGCCAGGTTTGCTTCTGGCTGTTAAGATTGCTCCTGTTGAGATGTAACAGTGAAGAGGTAATATGTGGGTCACACACTCACGATAATATAGTCACAAAGTATGATGATGCGTGCTGATTATTGTTATTAATAAACTGAGCAGGGCCAGTATATTTGTGCTGTACATCTCATACAGAGATAATTCAGCATGCTTTATGAAAAAAAATGTATAACCCAAAGAGGAGAGCATAAATACATGAGAACAGTGAAATAAACATCTAACAATTGACGATGGTATGAAACTTGTATAATTTACGCATTTAGTCTGTTGGAAATTGTTTGCGGCCGTTTCCCTCGCTTTATTGATTATAGCTGATTACCTTTTATGGTGATCACACGTTTAAACTCATCATACAGCTCCATCAGCATTCTTTGTTCAGCTGCAGAGAAAAGTACAGCTCTTGGTTTGCTCTCTTTTTTTCCACCATCCACTCGTCAGGGCTTCTTACGTTCCTCAAGCATTCGCACATAGCCAGGCTATGTAAGCCTCGCTTGAATTAACCTCGATTAGATGCAGCTGAAATGTGTTAGTGGAACAACTTGAGGCTTAAGTGGGAGATGGTGTCAGTCTAGGCGAGGCTTTCCTGATATAGCCTGGCTTTCTTTAGCTTTGTTCGTGGAACACCCCCCTGGGCACTCCGTTGGCACTGTTTATCAATCAATCAGACTTTATCTACATAACTCTTTTCTATCTGAATGTAGCACAAAGTACTTTACTGAGTTTCAAAGCAAAAAGCAGTAAAAACAAGTTTTAAAAAATACAATATAATACATCCCTGAAGGGTTACATCTCTGCCCTTTGCAGATGATGTGGTTCTGTTGGCTTCAACAAGGGTTTGAGGAGACAGGATGACAGTCCTGATCAATATCTTTATCAGGAAAGGGTGGAGTGCTCCCTCCCTGTTGGAGAGGGGTCATGCCTCGAGTGGATGTAGTTTATGTATCTTGGAATTTTGTTCACAAGGGATGTAAACTAAGCCAAAAGGCAACCTTCACCTATGGTCATCTTCGTAAGAATGTGATACGAAGCCTCAAGAGTCTGTTGAATCCACAGACTTCAAATGGTTTGGGATAAGCTTTGTTTGGAGCATAGACATCATGGCATTAACATCTTTATTAAAGGCAGAACAGAAAAAAGTTGAAAAACAGCTACCAACAGCCATGAGCCGCCCTTAAACCTTGGCACCGTTAACATTTGTGCAGCAGTTGAGGACTGTAATCACTGCTGTCTCGTCACATTTAGGCCCAGGGTTCCTCAGGACATCACTTGAAGGATGTTCAAATTGCTTCCTCTATAAATTATGGGGATTCACAGGACATTTATTAGCAACAAATTATGTGTTTTTTTTATTAAGTGTACAAAACACCATGTGAATTTCATTGAAATATGAGCATACTTGTGACATAAGGATAACTTTCTGTTGTCAGTAGGTGATGCCATAATGATGAGTTGATTCTGAAGTACAATTGTGAAAAATATAGTATGGTACCTACTTTATGGTGAAGGACTGAGATTTTATGGAAAGTCATTGGATTTAACATGAAAATGTGTACAATGTTTGTTTCTGCATTTAACAGACGCTTTTATCGGACTTACACATGAGGATACAACATTGCAGCTAACAATAAGCTACATAGAAGGAAACATACCACTGTTCATCTTTGGTAATAAAAAATACTAGAGGAGGCTCAGCAACACATTAATACAGTATGCACACATCTTGAAAGCAGCTGAGAGTGGTTTTAGCAACACTATAATCTTTATCCATATTGTTAACAACACAAAAGTATTTTATTACCCAAAAGCTGTCTCCAGTGAAGACTGTCTGGATTCAGTTCAAGTAGATGATAGGACCCAAATGCGGGACTACTAAAGGGAGGAGACGAAGACTGATGGAGACAGTAAATGATAACTTTCACTAAATCAACTCAGAGCAATGCCAAGGCAAAGAAAATTAAAATATATTGAAGTCAAAGTTAAATTTATTTGTAGCACATTTCATGTACAAAACAATTCAAAGTGCTTTGCATAAAATAAAAACATTGCAGCAGGGAGCAGAAAAAGCATTACAAATATGTAAAAGAATATAAATAGAAAGAAATAAAAATAATTTAAATGAATTAAAATATATAAAAACAAGCAACAAAAGATACGGTGCAGGTTTCATGCATAGACACATGAGAAAAGAAATGTTTTTAACCTGGATTTAAAAATGTCTACATTTGGGGACAGTTTAATCTCCACTGGCAGTTTGTTCCACTTGTTTGCAGCATAGCAGCTAAATGCTGCTTCTCCAGGTTCAGTCTGGACTCTGGACTGGACCAGCTGACCTGAGTCATTGGATCTAAGAGCTCTGCTGGGTTTATATTCTCTGAACATATCACAGATGTATTTTGGGCCTAAACCATTCTGGGATTTGTAAAACATCAGTAGGCTTTTAAAATCTATTCTGTGACTGACTGGAAGCCAGAGTAAAGATTTTAAAACTGGTGTGATGTGTTCAGATCTCTTCGTCCTGGTTAAAACTCTAGCAGCAGCATTCTGGATGAGCTGCAGATGTTTAATGCTCTTTTTGGGAAGTCCAGTTAAAAGACCGTTACAGTAATGGAGTCTACTGGAGATTAATGCATGGATGACTTTCTCCTGGTCTATTTGGGAGAGAAAACCTTTAATTCTGTTGATGTTTCTGAGTCAGTAAAAAGTTGCCTTGGTGAGAGCTTTGATGTGGCTGTGGAAAGTCAGATCGGAGTCTAGGTTACGAACACTCCAAGGTTACGAACTTGGTCAGTGATTGTAAGGGCCCGAGTCTCAAGATATTTACCAATGCTGACCCTCTTCTCTCTGCTACCAAACAGAATGATCTCAGTTTTGTCTTCATTTAATTGTAGAAATGTCATGGCCCCTCGCTCAGTTGGTTGAACAAACCAACAGATCTAAGAAAAACAAAATATACTGACTAAACTGACTAAAATTGACGTCATAAGGAATTGAAGGTTGTCAACCAGTAAATAGTGAAGTGGTACCACAATTTCTTTTCCTTTTCTTAATTTCTTTTTGGGGTATTGAAATATTTCATTGTTTGTTTTACATCCATTTTGGTTGTTTAAATTATTTTTGTGATATGTTTGAGTTTTCTATTTTACTTTAAAGGTATTCCTACTGAACTGAATAAGATGTTTATATAAAGCTAAATTTCTGTTTCATAGATCTGTGGTCCTGTGTGTTGTGTGGATTGGAGGGATCATTCAATCTTACAAAGCCTGCTACTGCCAATCTCCTTCCCAAACCTAGTAGATCGATGAGAGAGAATCTGAGTAACATTGTAATGAATCTGAGCTGGAAGATCGTAAGTCTAAGATTTTTTATACAAGCCTAAACTCACCTTTGTAGATATTATTTTTGGGGTCAGTACAGATCTCTTTATAAGATAGAAAGACACACATCCAGGTTACATAAAAAGTGGCGAGCCAGCCAGGAGAGGCAGGATAAGTTTCTTGCTCAGCAGGCTGCTTCCCCATTTGCTTTAAACTAGTAGCAGCTCCTGCGGTGGGACATCCATGAGCTGTAGTTGACAATAACCCCTGTCCCAACAGATCAGTTAATGGTACTGAAACACAAAAGAAAGTTATAGCACATACAATGACTGAAACCTACCATTGCACCGAGCGATCTATACCTCCAGGACTTATAGGTCCTCGTTGTGCAGCTTCCGTCTTCCTTGAGGGTGTACAGTGTGAGTCCATCATGGACACCGGCTCACAAGTTACAACAGTGTCCGAGTGTTTCCATAAAAATCATCTATCTCACTTACCTGTACATCCAATTCATGCCCTTCTTGAAATCGAGGGAGCTGGTGGACAGCAGGTCCCCTATCTTGGCTACATAGAAGCTCGTGTCACTTTTCCGCTGTCCGCTCTGGGCAGGTAAGAGGAGCTGGTTGTGTTAGCACTTGTGGTGCCAGAGTGCAAGTTCAACAGCAGCACCCCTCTGTTGATTGGCACTAATGTGTTATTACGACTCTACGAACAAGTACTTGAACGAGAGGGTCCGGAGTTTATTTGCAAACTCTTTTCTAGGAACTTTGCAGTGATCTTCCAGCATATTGCCCAGATCCATGATCTCAACAACCATGCACATCATGTCAGGTTACATGGTGGAAATCCCATCACCATCCCTGCAAAACAAAAGTGCTGCGTCACGGGTGATGTTAGGCTGAAAAAGAACAGTCAAACCACATTTGTGCTTGAACCCAACGAACGTCACAGGTTGCCAGGTGGCGTGTTTCTTGAAGCTGCGCTGATGAACATTCCCTTTAAATCTAGCAGCAAAGTCCCTGTCGTCCTGCGTAATCTTAGTGACCACGATGTTACGTTGCAGCCGAAATGCATCATTGCTCAAATGTGTGCAGCTCAGCAGGTCACATCGCTTGGACCAGAGCAAGGGGACTCTCGTCACAACAAACCTGACAATGACAACCTGAAGTTCAATCTTGATGATTCACCAATACCTGAACAATGGAAAGATCGTATCATCGCCAAGCTTAGATCCATTCCAGAAGTCTTTGCCGTGGATGACCTGTCATATGGTCACACCACTACAATGACACATCACGTCAGGCTATATGATGAGACTCCTTTTAAGGAGAGGCCAAGGCCTATTCATCCCAGCGACACGGAGGCAGTCAAGCAACATCTTAAAGAATTGCTTGACGCGGAAATCATTAAAGAGACAAACCATGAACATCCCGATGTCAAACTTCTTCTCAGAGAATGGAAAAAACTTGAACTTAGGGATGATGTTCTGTACAGGAAATGGTCTGAGCGAGGCAATCTGGTCTATCAGTTGGTCTTACCTGAACAGTTCAGAGAGAGGGCACAGCAGGGAGTGCATAATGATGTTGGCCATCTTGGTTCTGAGCGTGCACTTCATCTTGCTCGTGCCAGGTTCTACTGGCCAAGGATGGCCAGAGACATTGAGGAAAAGTGCCAAAAGTGTGAACGCTGTTTCAGAAGGAAGGCTGTGCCTCAAAAGGCTGTGCCTTTGGAGAACATTTCTGCTACTTATCCGCTATTATTTTTGGGGTCAGTACAGATCTCTTTATAAGATAGAAAGACACACATCCAGGTTACAAAAGGAAGACTGGCTGACAGATGTACAACTGACTGACTGAAAGACTGGCTGCTGAGAAACTGATATATCAGTTTCTGATATATCACAAGGAAACAAAGACATTAACAGCATCAGAAACATCAATAATCCAGCAAATGACAGCGTTGACCGGAGATCTATAAGTACTGGGAGGGTTGATTTGTTGAGTGACAAAAGGTGATTAACAGGAAACAGGTGTGAATGAGACCAGGCGACAAAACCAAGATAACTGAGGGCCAGGGACAAGGAACAGACATCATGTCTCGTTCCATCCACCAACGCCTCGTTATACCAGGAGTTGACTGATGCTTTAAGGTCCTATAGGCAGGTGGAGGCCACACACAATACTGAGCCTCATTTTGAATTTCCACTGAAGTTGGATCAGCCTGTAATGTGATTTTCCACTTTTATTTTGAGTATGATTCCAAATCCAGACCTCCATAGGATAATGATTTTGATTTACATTGATCATTTTTATATTATTTTGTTCTCAACGAATTCCACTATGTAATGAATAACAATTTTTAACTGGAATATTTCATTCATTGAGATAGAGGAAATGCCCTTTATTTTTTTGAGCAGTGCATTTTGGGTCTACCCTAGGGCTTTTTCCCAGTTGGACGCGTCCAAAAAAGCTCTGCATGGAGGAAACCAGGAAGCATCCTAATTAGATGCCCAACTCACCTCAGCTGACTCTTTCCAATACAGCAAACAGCAGGTCTACTCTGAGCTCTCTCTAAGGCTGAGACCAGTCACCCTCTGAAGGAAAATTATTTCACTCACTTGCTTCCTTGACTTTATACTTTCAGTCTCAACCTAGTTCTTGTGACCATAATGGTTGAAACAAAGACGGATCAGTTAATTGAAAGTTTCATCTTCCAGCACTGATACAACACTGAGGTTCCCAAACCAGAAGCCCTCCTGTCCCTGTCTACATATCGAGATCCTATCCATGAAAATTACAAACAAGATTGTGACATTGGTCACAAAAAAAGTGAATGAAAACAAGGAAGTGAAAATATAGTTGTTGCAATGTAGCCTGGACCTGCACTTGAGTCTCCAACTTCTAAATACTTCTAAGTCATTCTTATATGCCTTGTTTCCAGCCTCCTAATGAGGATAGTGTTGCTAATCGTAAGTAAACACTTTCATAATGACATTTGTAGTGTTTTTTTTATATATCAGCAGCTAACATTAGTGCCACAAATGCATAGGTGTTCTCATGCCAAAGGACAGGATGAGTTGGAAGTATTTACACCTTATGACCTTAATCAAGTGTTTTTTGTTAACGTCACTGTCATGGGACTATTTATCATATTAATCAAGAAAATGAGGGAGAATCTTATTGCAGAAAGAAGAAGTGTCCCTTCTGATGTGGTTAATGATGTCAATGGATGTATTTGAACTCAAACTATATTTTCTTAAAGATAACCAAGTGGTTCGCCCAAATCTAAGAAAAAGATGACTGAAAATCAAAGCTAGAGTATAATAAAAGTGTAGCACTAACCGTCCTGCTAGGTGGAGTTAAAGTTGATATGTCTGTCAGTCTGTTTTTGTTCTGTATGTCTTAATACTTTCAAGATTTATTTTTGTGTTAAACTGATTTTTGTTTTGAGTTGCAATCTTTAATTGCTTTCACTTGTTGTTTGCTGTTTAGATTTACTCATTAAAAACTTGGTTGTCAGATATAGGGATAAGAAAAACATAATGGCCTGCAACATCTACCCCATATAAAGTGTCCCATTTTTCTTGCTTACTGAATGATGAGTCATTTCATTGTAGCGTAACTTGATAAAATATAAGGATTTACAAGAAGTTCTCACTATCTAAATAAACCTTATCTAACCTCGTATATATGAGCACCACCTTCGAAGAAGGAAAAAGACAATCTTACGATTTTGGTATGTTAAAATTAATGTTAAAATCACTAACCAGTTCTCGTTTGGTTTGACCGACATTACATAAAGAAAACACACAACACAACCTGTTAATTTTATATATATATATATATGAACTATTTATTAAAACGATATGACCAAAGACCGTAAGTCAAACAGGAGAAAAATTTTGAATATGGGTGATTATAAAAGAAACACTTAGTGAACTGAAAAAACTATGGGGAATGGAGAGATACCGGAATTACTCAAATAGTCTAGATCTGTTGACTAATTGCAGTTAAAGGCTAACTGCTTGGATTCATTTATCATTTTAACAGTTAATTCTCTCGACACCCACTGTATACCGTCTGAAAGGTAAGAACAGGGCAGATCTTACTTGGGTTGACACTTTAGCCCTGTTAGTCAGCTCTGAACACACCAGGTGATAGCCAGCGGAGTCCAAGTGGGTTTGTCTAGGCTCCGCGTCTCAAGATTTCCATAGTTGTGGGTGACTTCCTGTGGACTTTCAAGTTGCCTGGGACAGTCGCTTCTTGTTGCCAAGGAGACGGAACTGGCTGGTATAGAGGAATTCACCGCAAAGAATGAAAAAAATGTCCAAGTGTCGGAATTGGTTTGGTTTGATAAGAAAAACTTACTATGATAACACGTGCAGCAGCAGAGGTTAAAAATTTGCGACGCAAAACAGACATGGAGATGGGATGATAATGGACGAACGAAAAAGAAAAACGTATATCTTTCTACTACTTCATTCTGTTTCTTTCTTTGCTCTGATCTTTTTCTTCCTGCTCATCTTTTTATCCTGTCATCTTTCTGTCTGTCTTAGTCTTTCCATCTTCTTCCATCTCTCATTTCTTTCTTCTTTCTGACTTGTTCTTTCGCGGTTTCCGGTATTTGATCTGCGGAGGCGGGGCGTGACATAGGCTTACACTACACTTTCCGCCAATGATATGCCTGAAACTGCTTTTTGGAAGACAATCTAATTATAGCATTAAAAGTTTAATAAAACAAAGAGACTGAGTTCTCCATTACTTATAAAACATTTGTCTAGAGGATTCTGAAAAAAAAACACAAAAAAATAAAGATATAACATATACTTATGATATAAAGACATCAAATAACAACATAACATAGATAACGATTGTGAGTCTCAAAATTCAGATGGATATCTGTAAAGTTATGACATATGAACAACGAACCAAACAATGTTATCTTCCTGTGTTAAACATGGAATACAAGAAGAAACAGCAGGAAACATCAGTTAACAGCTGCATTACTTCATATAAATGTCTAGTTAATTTTGGGTTTACCTATTCAATACTACGGACCACTAGGGGGCAATGTGGCTCCATAAGCAGGTTAGTCATTTTCCAAAATAATGATTTCTTCGGTATTCTTCCAAGTACGATCGTGAAAAAGGTCTTAAAATGCAGCTAGTGATTTCACTGAGAACCTGAAAGAACTTGTACAAAGATATAAAGCACATTTAATAGAGTTTTAAGATTTGACTGAAAATTAATCTGAGTAAAGTCATTTTAAGAGTACCATGAAATGTCTGTCTCTCATCAGGCTGGATCAGAGCAGATGTCAGTTTTGGTTTACTTTTGTCCAGATGAGGTAGGGAGTGGGTTAGACTGGTTTGTCCTTTGTTTGTTCAGCTTAGTTAGCACTAACCCGTTAATACATCCACCTAAGTTTATGGGGTAGATCTGTGGAAAAAGAAACCTCCCCAAATACCTTCATAGGGCAAAGCTTGTTGTAAATTAGATGATCTCGGTCTCTCTCTTGGTGTAGAAATCCCCATCTGGTCCCTACACAGAAACATCCCCCACATGAATATTGGAGCCTTCCAAAGGTTTAAGGTAGTATTAAATTCCACACTTGAGTTCACTACATCATCTACAAAAGATTCAAATGTAGGGCGAACACTCAAGAAACATCCAACTGAATTAGAATATTTTAGTGGTCACCATGACGAGGATTTTGGACTAAATTCTATTTATTTTCTTTTTTGTATTTAACAGTAAGATTGAGTTGTAATAATATAATTTTATTCCATTACTTAATCAGTCCTCAAACTCATTTTAAAACTCAAAATAAATGCAAGAAGCAGGGCTGGCCATTCAGTACCCAGCCAGCTTGAAAAATTAGATTAAAAATAAATTTAAAAAACACTGTAATCACACATTTCTTAAAAGTATTTAAGGTAAACAGCAAATATAAGTAATAATGAGGTCCTGGGCAGACTGATGAGCCTGATAGATGCAGGCACAAAGCTTGACATCACTTATATCAGGATGGCCGTGGCTCAGTGGTTCGAATGGGTCATCCAATAACTGGATGGTTGGCAGTTCGATTCATGCCACATGATTGATGTCAGTCCACCTCCTTGTCCCAGCCAAGGTGCCCCCATGCTCCCTGGGTGCTGTGAATGGCTGCCCACTGCTCCAGTGTATGGCATGTGTCTCTATGAGTGTGTGACCCTGTGTGTGTGTGTCAACAGGTGCCAACCTGGATGGGTTTAAAGCAGAGGATGAACTTTGTGTGTATTGTCATGCAATAAATAAATCGACTATTAATCTGATCTTAACCTTAGCTTAAAGGTAAACAACAATATGCCTTTGGTACTGACGTGCCTACATTGCACATCTGTGTCATGCGTGATATGCTTCTGTACTGTAACACATCACAGGTGGTCTCTCCCCACCATGTCTTCCCTCCATCCCATCTTCTTCTCACTCATTGTCTAATAAAGCTTGCCTTAGTTTTTTCCCTTTTATGGCCATGTTCTTTTACCATCTGATGAGGTCATTTTGAGAAGGAGCCCATTGCATTTCTATCAAACTACTCTCTGCCAGAGCAGCAGGATTTTGTAGAGGTACATTACCCTGAACACATCTTGTGTGACCTCTCTCAGGCTATCTTAGTGCAGAGCGGGTTGCTATGGTAATTGGGGGCAGTATTCCGGAATGGAGAAAGACAGGCTTAAGAGAATACCACAGGTGATTTTTTTTTAATTAATTTATTTTTTTATATTGAAGCAGATGTATTTATTTTTTTAGATTTGGGGCTACTGTTTTAATTTAATTGTATCTGTAGGCCAACTTTAGCAGCATTGATGCATAACATATCGTAATACTGACTATTTTCAGTATTCATATTAACATTAAAAGGCCCATGTCAGATTCAGTCTAATGACTATTTTTCAGTGGATGTTAGCAGCAGATGTCAGCTTTAGCTTGTGACTCTGAGCACTTTGTGTCACTTATAGTTCCAACCACCTCTTCTCCCTCTGCCATCTTGGTCAACAACCTTCCAGGACATACAAGCTTTGTAGGGGGTGATAGAAATGTGAATAGTTTCATTTACTACTCGGTTGAACATTTATGATGCTTGACTTGGAAATTGGGAGAACGATATTGTTTTCAAAGTGAGTTACACTCACAGCAGGTAAATGCTAACAGTGCTTTGGGGCCAGGTTTCAATGTTTTACCACTTTGGGTTGGAATTGATTGGGTTGCACATGATAAAGACTTCTTCATTCTTAAATTATTCTTACTGAATTTACAGTAGGTGAAATAGTTCTTTATGTTTTGATACTATCAAAAATTCCTCACATGCAGCAGATAGAAAGTATCAATAGTGTGTAAGTACAAAACATTATCCAAACTGTCCAAAATTACTTGATTTTAAGATAATTTATTTCAGTATCAGTCCAATTTGAAGTTTTTTTAATTTTATTTTGGAAGAAGTGTGGTTTCACATCTTCAGCTCTTCAGAGAGCATCTCCTATCCTAGCACTTACCTTGTACTTCCCTACCCCCTCTATCTTTGTACTTTATCTTTCTGCACTTCCTTCTAAACCTGCACTTTAAGGGACCAGCGACACAGACGCAGCACCTGAGTGACGCTGCAGCCCACAGTCCTGAGGGAGAGAGCAGAGCAGGAATCAGAGAAAAAGAGCAGTGATTAATTAACAGAAAAAACAGTGAAAAAGTCGATATTACAGTTCAAAAACATAACTTACCTGGTCGGGAACTGACGGGGATTTTACGAGAACTAAGCCACATCGGTTTTGGTGAGTTTTGTGTTTATTTTCCTGCATTTACATGTGTTGTACTTTTTGTTTTCTGGCGGAGAGCTAACGCCAAAAACGTAGCTGTTCACAAAGAAATGCTCTGTCATAAACTGTTATCCAGTCAATATTTTGGGTTTATGAAGACTGTGAATGTTATAAAAGAGAACTGAGAACTGATTGAATTATTATTTTTTTGGACTGAATCGAACTGAGACTTTTCATTGAACAGAACACTTGAACTCACATTTGAACTTGAACTTAAATTTAGAGTACCATACTTTTATTTTCATATGTTTATGTCCTTGATGTCCATGTGATTTGAATAATTGTGGTCCACTTTGATTTAATTGTGTTTTGAAGGTATTTTCTTACCTGGAAAAGAGTTAACTGAGGAAGAAAAATAGGAATCCTAAAATAGGTGCAACCTAGGAAAAGAGACTGGTCTAATTCAATAAGATTAGCTTTACTAAAATGAAGTAGGTGAACTAAAGAACAAAAAGAAGGCGTGATATCCTTTTCATTTTTTTTTTTTATTTATACTTGCCTCATTATTAAGAACCTGCAGGGTATTTTTGGTTTCATGTACTGTATTTTAAGTGTGTGTTTTGCATTCAGTAAATTGCCGGCCTTTTCTACTTAAAGCAACGGTCTGTGGTGTTACTGTTCTTGCTCCCCACTCCTTAGAGCCTAGAACTGGTCCAGTGGTGCAGTTAGTGGTGTGATACTGGTTCTACACACAACACAGTTTAGCATTTACAACCAGTATAAGGAAAATAAACTTTCACAATATAGGCTATAAAACCCATGTGTGTTCAAAATGCTAATAGAGTTCAGTGGTGGGGGTGACATACCAAGGGCCATGAGCATAGAACAGTTTTATAGAATAGAACGTGTAGTTTCATGACTAAATGTGCATAAGCATCCTTTCCACCGGGTTAATACAGCCCACTTTATATATGATGAACATTTTTTGTTTTTTCCTCAAAAAAATGTGTGGTTTTCTATGGTTCCCCAGAAAAGTTTTCCAGATGTAAACAGAATGATAGTTTTAGATGTATGTTTTGGATCCCCTTCTCCTTACATCTATACTGTGAGAAGTTTTGGCCAATCTTTCCACAGTGTTCCATCAACCTTTACATTGCATTACATTGCTTTGTCGTCTGTTTTACTAAATTAACAAATTATTCTATAGACATTAAGTATATATGTATTTATCTTCGAGGTCTCCAGAGATGGGGTTTTCAATGGCCATGCCGATCTTTAGAAATCAGGTTAGCTGATGGCCAATATATGACCCCAGATTCGGTGGTCCTCCTCCATCCAATAAAATTTAAAAGATTGATTAAAACAAATTTTATCAAGAAAGTTCCAAAGTAATAATAACAATAATGAGCTAGCAGGTAGATATTACTAATAATAGGTAGTAATACACTAATGAATGAAATATACTCCAAACATAGCATTTTGAATGCTTGCATTAATTGCATTGCTTTGAGTGATGGATGAAGTTTATCGCTGCTGTGGTCTGTTGTCAATCACTGGCTACCTGAATATTTAGTCTCTATTAAATTAATTATCTGAAAATCTAGAAATACGTAAAGTAATTGAACTACATAATACTTACTTTTAGAAAGAAAATGTATTATTTGCAGGAAGGACTTACTGGTATGAATCCTTTTTATGATTGTTCATTAGTGCCAAGAACCTTCAAGACATCAAGTGTTCATCAGAAGAGAAACTGTTTCAGAGCCTAAAAAGCCTCAAGAGTAGGTAACACTTGCATTAATGTAGAGTGATAAATTGTCAAATCTACTCTTTTGTTTCTGGCTTTGATTAGCGCTACAATGCTAGTTTTACTGTGTATGAGGTTGTAAAGTTTAAGATATAGGGCTTATATAACGGATGCTGTAGTGTCGCGTGTGATGCTGTAGTGTCGCGAGATTGTGTGAGACTATCGGCAGATTCAAACAAGGCGCGCCTCAAATAGAGCAAACAATATAGTAAGATTATAATTACGCCAATAACTACTGTTTAAATAAATATATTATCGGGTGAAACAAAAACAAAACACTGGAGTACAGTGAAGAAAGCCTGGAGAGCCTCACGGATTTCATCGACGAGTGTTTTGACAGGATCGTCATGGGGAAAACTAACCAAACCCCATCTGCTAGCAGCAAGGCTTCAACTTCAAAGAGAAGTCGTAATGAAGAGTCACCCGGAGCGACGTCTCCAGCTGGTAATGATTCGACGGACATTTTAACATCGATCGATAACAAATTATCCAGCTTCGACGCCCGTATGTCTCTGTTAGAAATTCTACACAGAGACTTCCAGGCATTAAGGGAGTCGTTGGAGTTCAGCCAGCAACAGGTGCAGACACTGGCTGCAGAAAACGCAGCCCTCAGAGGATCGGTGAAAACACTCACCGAGGGAATGAGCCGGATCTCTGATGAGAACAAGAGGATAAAAGAATCAATTATTGATCTCCAGGCTCGTAGTATGAGGGACAATCTGGTGTTTTTTGGAATCCCGGAGCAGGCAGACGAGGATCCTGAACTCGCAGTGAAAAACTTCATTCAAAATCAGCTGAAACTTCCAGGAGATGTAGTGAAAAACATTACTTTTCACCGAGTCCACTGCCTGGGAGGGAAGAGACCTGATTCCCGCCGACCGAGACCGATTGTGGCCAAGTTCGAGCATTATCAACAGAAGGTCCAGGTGAGGGGACGCGGCAGGGAGCTGAGAGGAACGGACTTCAGCGTCAACGACCAGTTTCCCAAAGAAATCCTGGAAAGACGCAGGGTTCTGTTCCCCATCCAGAGAAAGTTCATGGAAGGAGGCGACCGAGCTGTCATTGCGGTGGATAAGTTATTCATCAACGGGCAGCTGTACCACGGCCAGGAAACCACTCCTTGGCTCTTCTAAACTCCAGGTGATCTGTATTCGTTAACTTGTATGAATCATTTCACTGTAGATGACATAAGTAAGATGAAATAATCTATCCAATTCATAGTTATCTATCAAGGCAAAATATATAACTCACTGCCAGTCTCACCAGTTCATATTTGTTTATTTGGGTATGTGTTTTTGTTTTTCCTTTTTCTATCTCACACTTCCACTCTTTTGCACTGTTTTTCTATTCTGTCTTTCTTCCCCAACCCGCTGCGTTTCCACCTTAATAAGTAATGTTAACAAGCACGGCGCACATAGTTTTGAGCAGAGCACATAATCAAGTTCCACACAGCATCGACAGCGCAAGTACATATTGTAGCAAGCTCATATTGACAACTGAAACACCAACAATGGCATGTTCATGGAAGCATATATGCACACACACGCACGGGATGCTTTTAGCAAGCATCCAGCACTCACTGCGTTAGTCTGAGCATGTCCACGCTGAGGTTTATCTCATGGAATGTGCATGGAGCTGGGTCCAGGGAGAAGAGATTAAAAATCTCCAATAAATTGAAGGATTTACAGGCGGACATTGTTTTATTACAGGAGATTCATTTATCAAAGACTGTAGCTGATGTTCTCACCACAGCACAGTTTCCTCATGTGTACTCAGCCTGTTACAACTCCAGACAAAGAGGTGTAGCCATTCTGATAAATAGAAGAGTAAATTTCACCGTAAACAACACAGTTATAGATCCAGAAGGTAGATTTCTAATAGTTAATTTATCTATTCAAAATATGAATTTATGCATTGCAAATATATATGGTCCAAATGTGGATGACCCCTCATTTTTTCACTCCTTTTTCACTTCACTCTCTGATCACTCAGATAACACACTCATCATAGGAGGGGACTTTTACATGGTTTCGGACTCAGAAGTAGACAGACTCAGTACTTCAGGAAGTCAGCGGAACTGGCAGTCCACGAATATTGTTAAACAGTATGTGAAAGATTTTGGTCTTTGTGATGCTTGGCGCTCCCACCACCCCACTCTTAGAGAATACACCTTCTTCTCACCGGTACACCACTCATATTCAAGAATAGATTATTTCTTAGTTAGCAGTTCCTTGATGAGGGATATTTCAGACACCAAAATCCACCCCATCACTATCAGTGATCACGCTCCAGTTTCTATCACACTGAAGAATAACAGAGTTACACCACCAGCTAGGAATTGGAGATTTAATACATCATTACTAAAAGACCCTGATTTTATTAATTATTTCAAAAGGGAATGGTCTGTATATTTAGAAAATAATGACCTGCCAGGAATGTCAGCTTGTACTCTTTGGGAAGCCGGAAAAGCAGTTATGAGAGACAAAATAATCTCTTTTTCATCAAATAAGAAAAAGAGGGAAAGTTCAAGGATATCAGATTTAGAACTCAGGATTAAATCATTAGAAATTGTCTACAGTACCTCCAAAGAGGAACACACACTGAATGAACTAAGAAAAGCTAAACTTGAATTAAACAAAATTATTGATAAACAAACACAGTTTCTGATACAAAGACTTCGCTTGGAGAACTTTGAGCACGGCAATAAATCTGGAAGGTTCCTAGCTAACCAACTAAAGAGAAACAAAGAGAAAACAACAATCACTTCTGTTAAAGACTCAAAAGGAAATGTCACCCATGACCCCGATGTAATCAACAATGCTTTTAGGGACTTCTGTAAAACCTTATATTCATCACAAAATGATCCATCAGACAGTAACATAGATCAGTTTCTTAGTAATATCAACCTTCCAAAATTACAAACCGAACAGGCAATGGCTCTGGATTCACCTCTTTCAATAGGAGAACTCCATGAAGCCCTTCAACATATGCCTAGTAACAAAGCCCCGGGACCAGACGGTTTTCCAGCAGAGTTCTACAAAGAATTTTGGACTGTTTTGGCACCTGCATTTCACAAAATGGTATTACAAGTTAAGCAGAATGGCAGATTATCCCCACACATGAACTCTGCTAACATTATCTTGCTACAGAAACCAGGAAAAGACCCCATACTTCCATCCAGCTACCGCCCAATATCTCTAATAAATGCAGACCTCAAAATAATTTGTAAAGCCCTCGCCAAAAGAATGGAAAAAATAACTCCACTTATAATACATCCTGACCAGACAGGTTTCATAAAGGGTAGACACTCATCCACTAACACTCGCAGGCTAATTAATCTCATAGACTATTCTACCATCAACAACCTGGAAACCACAATAGTCTCTCTAGATGCAGAAAAAGCATTTGATCGAGTGAACTGGAAATTTTTATTCGCAGCATTAAACAAATTTGGGTTTGGGTCACACTTCATCAACTGGATAAGGATATTATATAGCTCCCCAAATGCGTGTGTCAGGACAAATGATCAAACCTCTCCAAGCTTCAGTCTGCAGAGAGGTACAAGACAGGGTTGCCCACTTTCTCCCTCACTTTTTGCTATTTTCATCGAACCTTTAGCAGCTGCTATCAGACAAGAAAGAAATATTAAAGGCATCCAACCCCAAAATATTGAGCATAAAATAAGTCTTTATGCTGATGATGTTTTACTTTTCCTTCAGGACTCTCAAACGTCTCTCACTCACACGATCACACTCATAAATAAATTCTCAGCACTTTCTGACTACTCTATCAATTGGTCTAAGACCACAGTTCTGCCCATTAACTGCAGAGTCCAGAATATACCTGCGATCACTTTACAGTCAGGAAATATCATATATTTAGGCATAAACATTTCTTCCAGGCTCTCAAAGCTAACAAAGCTAAATTATGTGCAATTATTAAAGACAGTAGAGGACGATCTCTCTTGTTGGAAGTCCTTACCTATATCACTTATGGGGAGAGTTACAACCATTAAAATGATGATACTACCAAAAGTTAATTATTTGTTCTCAATGATCCCCATAAAACCATCTGCTACTTGGTTTAAGTCACTAGATTCTTGCATCTCCAAATTTCTGTGGAAAAACAAACCACCACGTATTAGTTTAAAAACCCTACAGAAGACCAAGGACTGTGGTGGATTAGATTTACCTAATTTTCAGCACTATTCCTTAGCCAATAGGTTACAGTATATATCAAAGTGGTTTAAACCTAGCCCAATAGATGAACCATGGATAAATATAGAACAAGCATTGTGTGATAATCTGGAAATCTCTGACCTGCCACTTATTAGTCAAAACGTAAAAATTCACAAATGTTTCAAAAGCATTAACATCAGCACCTCTCTGAAAGCCTGGTGGGAATTTCTTAAAATAACAAAGTCTTCAATTGTCCCATGTAAGCTTACACCCATCTGGAACAATCCTGACATACTGCAAAACAAAAAAATGCTAAACTTTACTCTGTGGAAGATCAAAGGAATCAAACATCTGGAACATATAAATACATAGAATATCAACAACTTAAGTCTATAATAACAAAGAAATATATCCTCCACCAACCAGACTTACAACTCCCGACTAGGGTAGCAGAATTTCTAAGCATCTGCACCCCAAAACTACTATCAAAAATATATAAATTATTGTCTAAAATAGACACAATGTCTCTTCCATCCTCAAAATGGGAGGCAGATTTATCCATCAGTTCTAGTCATAGCTTCTGGCCACAAATATGTTTGAACACCTTCAGAATGACTCAGAATTCTAATTTACAGCTCATACAATACAAAATTCTTCATAGAACACACTATACAGGACAAAGGATGTCCAGGATGGGTCTAACACACTCAAACATCTGCTCACATTGCACAGATAACACACCTGATGATTATGCACACGCTTTGTGGTTCTGTGCGCCTGTCCAGAAGTTCTGGCTTGAAGTCTGTGCGGACCTATCAACATGGCTAAAGTGTAGCATCCCTGCATGCCCCACACTGTGCATACTGGGTGACTTAGACAACATCAACATGGAAATTAACTCAGCACACATGGTTCTCACAGTGTTATGTATCGCAAAGAGGACTATTCTCATTAACTGGAAAGCGATGAGCAATCTGTGTATTAACCAGTTTAGAAATGTTCTTTTAGACTATATTAGCATAGAAACAATGTCTGCCTCCTCAAAACATCAATTGGCTGAATTTAATTCTCTCTGGTCCCCTCTGATTAGCTTTATCACATAGTGGTGGTGGTGGGGTGCTGTCCTGTCGCTCTGGGCGGTTGGGTGTGTGCTGGGGGGGGGGCTGTGTGGCTTCGGGCGTCTGGTGGTCTCTCGGGTCGTGGGGACCGGGTTGGTCATTGCTGGGGGGGGACTGTGTGTCGGGCTTGGAGGGCAGTTTTGGGGGTTTGCGGGTGGGACTGTCTTGCGGTGTGGGGCGGGGTCCCTTAGGGGCCTTGGGGTGGTGGCTGCTGGCTCTATGCCGGGTGGCCGGGCCGCTCTGGCGTGGGTGGTGGTGCTGGGCCTGGGCCCTGGTGGCTGGGCGCTGCCTTGCGCCGGGGGGGGCTAGGTTGCCCTGGACGCGCCACAGTATGGGTGGGTTGGTGCAGGTCCTGGTGCCGGGCTTGTTGTTCTGGGACCTCCAAGGTGTCCGCAGATGGTTGTTTTTTTTTCAGGGTGTTGGGGCGTGCGGTGGGGGGGGGGGGGCGGTACTTTTCCCCTGTTGGGGGGGGCCTGAGGGGCCTGGGTGATGGTGGATCTCAGGCCCGGGCTGCTGCGACTGGTGTGACCGGGTGGTTTGTTTGTTTGTTTTTTGTTGTTGTTTGTTTGTTTTTTGTAGAGGTCCTCCGGGGTGGGGTGGGGCAGGATGGGTACCTTCTGGGGGTACAGTAGCTCCCGGAATATGGTCGTTGCAGGCCCCGAGCCTGGTGGACCTCAGGCCCTCCTGCCCTGTGTTGGCTCCCAGGTAGCGGGGATGCCTATTGCAGCCAGTCCCTGGCTGCCCTCTCCGGGGGAGAGTAGCTCCCCATACCCCTCTCCCTTCTGGCTCCTGTACACAGCACACACTCACACATGAAGGGTTTTGGGGGCGTGTGTGTTCGGTGGGGTGTAGTGGATGGGGCCACGTAGGTGGTCCCCTTTGGTTGCACTCTGCAGTTCCCCGCCCCTGTTTTAATTACACCTTAGACATTACTACTTATCAAACACACTCACACACACACATTAGGTCTTGGGGGGTGGTTGAGTGGCATCTGGTGGGCGGGGCTCTTTGGGTATGTAGGCTGCCCAGAGGGCCGCGCTCCCAGTTCTACAAGTTTGGCTGCCCCTCAATTTTAATTGCTCACTATTAGAAAATATTGAAGAGCCAGAAGGGTGAGGGGAGGGGTCTTCTTCCCACACCCCTGCTTCCTGGTTGCTGCTCGGGGCGGGAGGGGCCAAGAGGATTAATTAATTGTTCTGCTGGTTCGGGGTCTGTGGTGGCTGGGGGGCTGCTGGCCCCCTGGTGTGCCCACTGCACTACACCCCAGCGGAGTTGAGGGAGGGAGGACGTGTGGATGTATGGGACGTGAAAGTGTGTGTGGTGATGATTGGGCCTGGATCTGGGACTTGCTGTCGCCTGGCCTGGCCTGCTTGTGCTTCTCCCGATGGGGGGGCGGCGTTGCCTCTCCCCACTGCTCGCGACTTCACCCACCTGTGGGCACGTCTTGACTCCCAGGGCACTTGGTAAGGGGCGCTGGGGCAGGCGCTGACCCACTGTGTGGCTGTCTGGGGCGCTTGGCCCTCCTGGGTATTGGGTGGGGCCTCTGCCAGGGGGTTTGGGGGCGCTCGGGCTCCCGGGGCCCGGGTCCAGTGCACGGCCCATGTCTGGGCGGCTGGGGCCTGGCGGGGTCGGTGGGCTGTTGCCCCTGGCTCCCGGAGGGCCTCTGCCCTATGCTTATGGGGGCTCTGTCCGGGGGCTTCCTCTGCAGTCTTCTGGGTGGATGCGTGGTTGTCCCTGTGGTGGGCTTCCTGGGTTCTGTGCTCCGTGGGGGCTGCTGGTGGCCTGGCTCTTGTGGCCCTCTCTGCCTGCTTCTGATTGCTGGGGGGGGGCTGTGGATTGTGGCTCTGTACACTTATACACTCATAACTAAGCACGGTTATCATGTAGGTCCTGTGCCATGGGTGTTGCATGTTCTCACACACACACACACACAGACACACACACATTTATTAGCCCAGTAGCATGGTCGCTAAGCAGTTGATGTATGTTGATGTCTCAGGTCATCTATATTCACAGCTGTGTTGTATGCGATTGCCGCTTCTTGTGCTTGTTTTTGTTTGGTTGTGTGTTTGTTTTTTCTCTGCTTGTCTGCTTTCAGGTGCTCCTGGTGGCACTAAGGCTGGATTCCCCTCAGAGGCCATGGATTGTTGTCTGTTTTGTTTTTTACAGGTGTAGCATCTGGTTGTCTGGTTTTTGTTTCTATTTTTGTTCTGTTTCCCCGTCTTTCCTCTTCTTCTTTCCTTGTCCCCCGGTCCGGTTCAGTTCCATTACATGTCATATATTGTCAACAGAAATAAATAAATGGGCATCAAGGGGAGCTTTACATTTATAAAACTTCCCTTGGCAAAGCAAATCTGTTTGGCATCAAAGGTATTCAGACTATAATTCTGCTGCCATAATGCTGAAAAGGACAAGGGGAAAAAGAAAAAAAAAAGATATAGGGCTCCTGATGAATGTTTGTGATCGGTCATCGAATGTCAACACTGTCCGATTTAATCCACAAATGTGTTGCAGGTTCCAATACACATCTACAAATGTGTCTTCTTGTATGCACAAAAATGCAAACTGCTAATTTGTAGCTCTTTCAACATGATGACATTTATGCGCCCACTTCAACTTTATTTCAGCACAGCCTCAGCCAGCGATAACGAAAAACGATAACACAAAAATTATAACAAAATCACAATAAAAATGCAATACATGGACAAGACAAGAGGTCTGGGCTCAACTTGAAATGAATGCTAAAGAGAAGAGCTGAGTCTTGAGCAAAGACTTGAAAGTAACAATGCAGTGTGCAGTTCTTATATTACATGAAAGGCTGTTCTACAACATGGGGGCAGCAACCGAAAAGGCTCGGTTCCCCTTATTTCTGAGCCTGGATCTGGGAACATCTAGAATTATCTGGTTTGATGACCTCAGGGCTCTAACTCGGGCATGTATATGTCAAAGCTCAGATAAATAAACGCGCCCAGCCCATTTAAAACCTTAAAAACCAACAATACATTTTTTAAATCTATTCTTAAAGGGACTGGGAGCCAGTGGAGAGATTTGTGCTTTTTGAAAATGGGCAGCACTCCAAAGAAAACAAAGTAGGACCAATAATTGACCCTTGGGGAAGTCCATAGTACAGAGGGGCCACAAAAGAGGAAAATTCATCAATGTGGACAGAAAAACTCTTATGAGTCAAATATGACCTGACCCAATTCAGGGCTGGGTGCTTAATGTCTACACAATGCTCAAGTCAAGATAAAAGAATAGAATGGTTCACTGTGTCAAATGCAGGTTAAGTGTAAAAGCATCAACACAGCTAAAAGAAGATAGTTAAAAACTCCTAAAAGGACGGTGTCAGTAGTATGATGGGGTTTAAAACCTGACTGAGACTCATAAATATCAAAATCCTCCAAAAAAGAATGAAATTGATTAAAAACAACCTTCTCTAAAACTTTAGATAAGAAGGGAAGTTTAGATGTGGCTCTAAAATTAGATCAAATTGAAGGGTCCAGGGATGTCTTTTTTAAAAGAGTTTGCACAATAGCATGTTTAAAAGCAGTAAGGCAAGGCAAGGCAAGGCAAGTTTATTTGTATAGCACAATTCAACAACAAGGTGATTCAAAGTGCTTCACAGAGACATTAAAACAGAAGAAATAAAAAGCATGATTTAAAATTTAAACAAAAGAAGGAAATAAGAACAATAGATAAAATCAGAAAAAAATATATATATGAAAGATAAAATCAGGAGTTAAAACATGATTCCGTTTTGAAACTCAAGCTTATTCAAATGCAGCTGAAAATAGGTGTGTCTTCAACCTGGACTTAAATACACTGAGTGTTTCAGCTGATCTGAGGCTTTCTGGGAGTTTGTTCCAGACGTGTGGAGCATAGAAGCTGAATGCAGCTTCTCCATGTCTGGTTCTGACTCTGGGAACTGATAAAAAACCGGATCCAGATGACCTGAGGGGTCTGGAAGGTTCATAGTGGGTCAGGAGGTCACTGATGTATTTTGGTCCTTGACCATTCAGAGCTTTATAGACCAGCATCAGAACTTTAAAGTCTATCCTCTGATGGACAGGCAGCCAGTGTAAAGACTTCAGAGCTGGACTGATGTGCTCCACTTTTTTGGTCTTAGTGAGGACTCGAGCAGCTGAGTTCTGGATGAGCTGCAGTTGTCTAACTGACTTTTTAGGCAGACCTGTAAAGATGCTATTACAATAATCAAGCCTACTAAAGATGAATGCATGGACTAGTTTTTCCAGGTCCTGCTGAGACATCAGATATTTTAGCCTTGATATATTCTTAAGGTGATAGTAGGCTGACTTTGTTATTGCCTTAATGTGTTTGTCCAAATTTAGGTCTGAGTCCATCACTACACCCAGATTTCTGGCCTGGTTGGTCGTTTTTAGATTTATAGATTGAAGCTCTGTGGTGACTTTCAATCGTTTATCTTTGGCTCCAAAGACAATTACCTCAGTTTTGTTTTTGTTTAGCTGGAGGAAGTTGTGGCACATCCAGTTATTAATCTCCTCAATGCATTTACCAAGGGCCTGTACAGGCCCTCTGTCTCCTGGTGACATTGTTATATACATCTGTGTATCATCTGCATAGCTATGGTAGTTTATTTGGTTGTTTTTTATCTGTGCCAGTGGGAGCATGTAGATGTTAAACAGAAGAGGTCCCAGGATGGAACCTTGGGGAACTCCACATGTGATTCTTGTCTGCTCAGATGTAAAGTTACCTATTGACACAAAGTACTTCCTGTTCTCTAAGTATGTTTTGAAACAGTTTAGTACAGTTCCGGAAAGACCAGCCCAGTTCTCCAGTTGTTTGAGTAATATATTGTGTACAGCTTTGTGAAATCTAAGGGTTTCACTTATGTAGGGAGGGTTACATGTGAATAATACAGCCTGTGTCGCCTGTGTAAAATTTGCTGGTCAATGTTATACCAGAAATATTTGCATTATTTCTACAATAGCACTCTTGTGTCAGTTATAATCTAAGCCTGTGTTATGGAATATATGATTTAGAAAGTCTCAGTTGGCCTAATAACCAGGTGAACACCGGCTATAAAAATAGCCTAGCTTAACGTTTGCTGACTACGATTTTGGTGGCGGACAGAAATACAGTACAATAATATTGTATTCACAAATTACATCCAATAATGTTGAATATTACTTGTGAACAGTAATTCCCCTGTTCCCCTGTTTGCAATCGTCCGCCGATTTGCACAGGAATACAGTGCTCTGGCATCTTGAATACTCTGTCTATGGGTAGGATGACTGGTCCAAGATGGCAGCCGTATTTCTCGCGCCTCAGTGGTCGATGCGGTTTCTATTCTTTCTAATGTCTATGGTTAGCTTCACATATCATTGATATCACTCACCGGAGTTTCCACAGTAACAATTATTCAGCCCTGTCAATGCCAGCAATATCACACGATGCAGCGTCCCTCTCGCACACTTTATCCTCTCTTCTCTCTTTTTTCTTTATAATTTCGTCTGTGCTCTGTATCTCACCGCTCACATAGCTGGGCTCTCTCGTTATGCTTTTTTTGTTTTTCTCTCGCATGCTTGTACGTCACACACAAGTGGAGAATCAGGACTGCTGTCTCTACAGGTGCCGCCAAGGATCAAAAATTACTCGCGCAGCATTAAACTTTTAGTGGCCATACACTTTTAGTGTGTGGGTTACAGATATGAGTGGTGTACTGGTGAGAAAAGGGTATATTCCTTGAGAATGGGGTGCTGTGAGCGCCATGCTTCACAAAGACCAAAATCATTCATATATTGTTGGACAATATTTGTGGACAGCCAATTCCTAAGCATACCTGTGGTACTGAGTCTGTCCATTCCAGAGTCCGGGACCAGGTTGAAGTTCCCTCCTATGATGAGTGTGTTATCTGAGTGATCAGAGAATGAAGTGAAAAAAGAGTGGGGGGGGGGGGGGGGGGGGTCTTCAACATTTGCACTATATATATTCGGTGGATTCAGATGAACAGCTGTTGCTCAAGATGGCCGCTTGTGTATTTGCTTGAAAAGTCACATATTTACAAGAAAATACCTCGGATTTTACCATCAACTTGTCTGTCCATTGTCTTCATAACACTATACCTTCTTCTGAGCTTATCCTGACCAAGAAAAGTGGATAACATGACTTTGTTACTAGCCAAGCAGAACCAAATTGCTTTGTACACAAGAGTGATGTATCATGGCCAGGCGAGGCTACCACCAGGTAAAGACAAACATTCAATTACAACTCATCCGTTTTGGGGAACTGTTCATCTCCTGATGATACTGCTACTGGCTGGTGATCTTGAAGTAAATCCTGGGCCTCAGTTTCTTAGTTTAAATGTTTTGCATGTGCCACAGTTGCAGCTGTTTGACATATTACCGCCTAGGCTAGTGCTACCTGTAATGCTACCACAGCTAGCCCCATCGGGTAGCAACACCCATTCCGAAATCCCGCCATTCCGACATCCCGCTATTCCGACATGCAAACGTCCCACCATTCCGACATCCCGCAATTCCGACATTCAAATGTCCCACCATTCCGACAAGGCTTTCCGTATAAGGAAATGTGCGTTACTCAACAGGTGAGTCCATTCTTTCTGTTCATGCAATTTATATGTTTAACACATGTTTACAGATAAGCGTTATTAAAAACACAAAGTCTCGGCAACTGGAGGAGAAGAAGCAGACCGCGGTGGTTTTCAATCACACACTCCAATGCCACTTGTGGCTCTCCCACGTTGGTTTGTGGATGAAAGCTATATGTTCAGCTGTAATGTCATGTAAAAACAATCTCTACATGACATTTACTCCCAGGTGTGACCAGTTAGGTCCTTAAAATATCAACAGGCTGTATAAAGCCAAATGCGCAAAGCCCATCCGCGCTTCCCAAAATTGGAGCGAGTACTCAAAAATCACGTGAATAACATGAATAAACGTTTTTACTGCATTTTGTTGTGTTTTATACGTTCTATGCTGTAATTTCTCTCCTCTCCTATTGGCAAGGCAAGGCAGAGTGCTCGCAACTGTCCTGTGCAGTAGCCGTGATATCTGTAATTGCAATTATTACTTTTGCATATGATGACAGCGTGCAAAAGACACATGGGCTCTGTGGAGAGCTCCGCTCCAGCTGGCTGCTGCAACAGCTCACTGACACTATTTCTGCTTAATCAGTTTCAGTCTCGCCAGAGTTACATTAATATCTGTATTTTTATATTTGAAATTTCAGGGGATTTTGATGATAGATTATTAAAGTTTGTTTGCAAGGCTGTGGCCTCTGTATGTGCAGAGGTTGTGCGCCAAACTTTAGGGCGTATTTGCGCCAGCATATCATTAGTGCAAAATGTTTTGGGTAAAACATAGGCTATTAAAAGGAACTGTCGGAATGGCGGTATGTTAAAAAAAACAAAAACATACCGCCATTCCGACCATAGGAGGAAAAAAGTGTCGGAATGACGGGACGTTTGATAAAAAATTAAGTGTCGGAATGGCGAGATGTCGGAATGGCAGCATGTAACCAGCCCCATCATCATACTTGGCAGGACATCCACCATCATTAGTCTGGCATACACTACACCAGGTCGGGCTTTCACCAGCTGGGCCAACATTACAACTAATTAGGCCCCCATTGTTTAAAGGGCTACAGCTATACCAGGTTGGACTGCCAGCAGGGCCCCTACAGCTTCTAGCAGGCCTCTCACTACTGCTAACTGGGCTTTCACCACTACTGGCTGGGCTTTCATATTATGCCTGGCCA
The DNA here is from genome assembly GCF_036924035.1 of Leuresthes tenuis. Lineage (NCBI taxonomy): Eukaryota > Metazoa > Chordata > Actinopteri > Atheriniformes > Atherinopsidae > Leuresthes > Leuresthes tenuis. The sequence goes on from NW_027325364.1 coordinate 32,746,416, forward strand.
AACACACAGCCAGATGGGTTAATACCACATCCAGCTATGCATCTTCTCCTGCTAACAGAGCTACAGTTACATCAGGCTCGACTTTGTCGTGGGTTTCTACCACAGCTAGCAGGCCTTCTACCATCGCTAACTGGGCCTTCAATACCACTGGCGAGACTACCACCACATCAGACCTGGCTAACAACACATCCAGCTGGGCCATCACAACCAGCTAGGCCTCCACATCCGGCTGCGCCACCACTACATTGAGCTGGGCCACCACACCAACCAGCAAGGCTGCTGCTGCATCCGTCTGGGCTGCCACCACATCCAGCTGGGCCACCACCACGTCCAGCTGGGCCACCACCACATCCAGCCGAGCTTCCACTACATCAAACTGTGCAATTACCTCAGTTACATGATCAAATTGAGCAGCAACTACTATATCAAGCACCATGTTCACAACTGCAGCCACCTGAGGTAACTGGGTCTCTTTCAACAAGGAAAATTTTACATTCGCATAATCCAGCAATTAAGAAACAGAAGAAAATGTACTTCTTTAAAACTCTTAAGAATGCTAAAATCATCTGGGACTCCCAATTTAAGCCAAAGGGAATTTTGGTGGGCCATATTAACATTTGGAGTATTGTGAACAAAACAGAGCAAATGGAACATTCATTAAGTGAGTCGAATATTGATGACACATTCATCATCTACAGCAGCCATTCGTATTCCAGGTTATAATGTGTTCAGAAAAGATAGGGAATCAGGGAAAGGTGGGGGGGTCTTGATCTATGTAAGAGAAAGGTTCAAGTGTGAGCTATTAAGCTGGACTATTGAAGTCAAAGCTGAATGTATTGGTCTTAAGATATCACTTTGCTCTGAAATGTCTTTTACTGTGATTTGTGTGTATCGGCCTCCCTCTGCAAAAGACGTATTTTATGATAACCTGCAAACAGTTTTAAATCATTTCAGCTCTAATAAGGAAATTATCTTTCTTGATGACTTTAACATCAACTGGGACATCAAGCCTAACTTTTGGATAAATTCAATATGATACAAATGATAAAAGGACCAACAAGAATAACTAACACATCAAAAACAACGACTGATCTAATATTTACTAACAAACCAGACAGGATCACTAAGACTTTTAATTTATTATCTGGTCTGTCCGACCACAATTTTATCCTGTGTTCAAGGAAAATCTCAAGGAAGTACTTGGAAGCGTCAACGAGGGGTCATGATTACTATTTCATACCCAAAGGCGAACAACACATTTTGAAGGAGGAGATACAACATACAGATTGGTCTAATATTTTTGAAAATAACAACATTGAGACGAGCTCAGACAGTTTTATCAAAAAAGTCAATGACATAACACATTTTACAAAAAAAAAGGTAAATCCAAGAAACAGATAAATAATCTGCCCTGGCTGAATAAAATTAGCCAGGACTAATTTACTTTTTTACTCTACTTTTGATGAATTGATGAAAAGTAGAGATAGTGCTTTAAAGCAATCTCTAAAAACAAAAACTACAAGTGACAGACAGATCTTCACATCACTGTGAAATAATGTCATAAGGATGACCCGAAAATCAAAAGCAGAATTTTATATTGAGACAATTAAAGAAGCAAATGGTAATGGAAAGCTCATATGGGACAATATAAATAAGTTATTAGGAAGGGACAAGTCTAATCATTTTAGTGATTTATAACTCCAAGGACATGGCAAGCAAACTGACAACCTAGACATTATTGTGAATGACCTCAGATTTTTTCTATTGAGTCAGTACAGGAACTCACAAAACACTTAAAATGCTCACACATTCCTCATAATCCTGTCGATTCAAGTAAACCAGTATTTACTATAGAAGAAGTAACTGTCCCAGAAGTAATAAAAATAATATCTTTTACAAGTTCAAAAGCCAAAGACACATTTGGTCTTAATAGTGATTTTAAAAAAAAACAAAAAAACATAAGGAGGCGCTTGCTGGCCCAATTGCGCATCTTGTAAATCTATCCATTAAGTATGGCATAGTAAGATTGCTAGGGTCACCCCAGTACAATAAGTATAAGAGAGATGGGTTACTACAAAACTGACAGAACATTTGAATAAAGGGTATGCCACTCTCCATCCAATGCAATTTAGGTTTAGGAAATTCCATTCAACAGAGACGGCCACCTGCTATTTCCTAGAAAACTTAAAGAGCATGTTGGATCAGGGTGGCTATGTTGCCAGGGTGTTTCTTGATTTGAAACGTGCTTTTGATACAATTAATCATGACTTACTTATTGCAAAATTAACATATTTCAACTTCTCAAATAGCACCCTCTGCTGGATGAAGTCATACTTGTCAGACAGAAAACAGGCAGTTCAAATTGGTGACTCATTGTCTTCATACCTCACTTGCTCTGCTGGAGTTCCCCAGGGCTCCATTCTGGGCCCTGTTCTATTTAGTTTATATGTCAATGACCTACCTGATGTCTGTAGAAACATAAAAATACAACTGTATGCTGATGATACTGTATTATATTGTCATGGTATGCAAGAAGCTGCTACAAGACTCTCGGGAGCCATGGTGCCAGTGTGCCATTGGCTCCAAAACTGTTGCCTGCATCTGAATACAAAAAAGATTGTATGTATGTATTTTTCACAACAATCAGCAGTGGAACAGCAACCATCAGTTGTGGTAGATGTGGTTGATCATTTTAAATATCTTGGGGTAACCTTTTACTCTTCTCTGAATTTTAAGCAATATGTTAAGAAAGTAACACACAACGTTAAAGCTAGTTTGTCTAATTTTAAACACATCAGACCATTCCTACCCATGGAGGCTGCAAAGATCTATATGCATGTAATGATATTCACTCATATTTCTTACTGTTACACAACATGATCACACACATCAGTGAACATTTTAAAACCAATTAAGTCTCTCTTCAAGAGAACACTTAAAGTTCTTGATAAAAAGCCCATATGTCATCACTACTGTAACGTTGTCAAGAAATACCAAATATTGGACTAATTAAATAAATAAATAAAAAAGATAAAAATTGATGAAAAATAGCTATTATAAATCCACCTGCAGGCTCTATAGCTAATTGTGCTATTTTCAGTAAAAAATTACTTTCCTGTTAATTAGAATGGCTACACCTCTTTCTCTGGAGTTGTAACAGGCTGAGTCCACATGAGGAAACTGTGCCTTAGCGAGTACATATAGCTGCCTGTGACAAATGACTCTCTTGTCATAAGACAATGTCTTTTTGACAATTTTTTTAGTGAAATGAACATTTTTAATCTCTTCTCCCTGGAACCTGCTCCACGCACATTCCGTTGAACAAACCTTAGTAAGTAAGTAATTTATGTTCATGCATTTAGCAGACACTTTTATCCTCTTATTGTCTTAAGCGTGGTGTAGGCACTGCTAGATGACAATCCTTTGATGACCGGAGTGACCGAGTCATGACTTAAGCCTTAGTGAGAGCATTCAAGTAGATGGGAGCCGTTCCATTAAGGACTTTGTAGGCTAACATCAGTGACCTGAATTTGATGCGGGCAGTTATGGGTAGCCTGTGGAGCTCAACGAACAAAGGGGTGACGTGTGTTCTTTTAGGCTGATCGAAGACCAGACGCGCCGCCACGTTTTGAACCATCTGCAGAGGTTTCATAGTGCAGGCTGGGAGACCAGTTAGGAGGGCATTGCAGTAGTCAAGGTGGGAGATGACTATAGCCTGCACCAGGAGCTAGGTGGCGTGTTGGGTTACATATGGTCTGATCTTTCTTATGTTTAGCAATGCGAAGCAGCATGATCGAGCAACAGAGGTAACAAGATCTTTAAATGTCAGCTGGTCATCAATCATGACACCCAAAAATTTCTAGCAACCTTTGATGGAGCAAGAAATGGGGATTCAGTTGGATGCAGATGCTGTGGTGTATGGTTGGTTTGGCTGGGAAGATAAGCAGTTCAGTTTTTGAGAGGTTTAGTTGGAGGTGATGGGCTTTCATCCATGTTGATATGTCAGAGAGACAGTCTGCGATTCGTGCTGAGACTGTGTGGTCGTCAGGTAGGAATGACAGATGGAGCTGGGTATCGTCGGCTGATGATGATCTGGCCCCCTGAGGTGGTGTATATGGCAAAGTGAAGAGGTCCCAGTACTGAACCTTGGGTGACCCCTGTGGCGAGGTGGTGCACTGCAGAAGTGTGACCAAGCCAGGATACTTTGAATGACCGACCAGTGAGGTATGATTCAAACCAGATCTGTGCTTTCCCTGTGATGCCCACGCTAGTGAGTATGGACAAAAGGATGCCGTGGATGATGGTGTCAAATGCAGCTGATAAGTCGAGTAGGATAAGTACTGACAACTTAGATTCAGATTCAACTTAATTCATATAGCACGTTTAAAAAACCACAAGGGAAGCCAAAGTGCTATTGAGACATAAAATAGTTTTAAGATTAAGATAAAAGGCATAAAAACACAAAATCACTTAAAAAAAAGAACAAAAAAAAAGAAAAAACAGAAACAAGAAAAAAAAAGAAAAAACAGAATAAAGGAACAAACAAGCATACTGCAAGTGCTTTTCAGGGAATGACAGACAAAAATTAAGTTAAGTTAAAGGCGAGGGATTAAAAGTGTGTATTTAGAATTTTTTTATTTTTTTTTTAAAACAGGAAGCGAGGAGGCTTGTCTGGCATTTAAAGACCTCTTATTCCAAAGCTTGGGTGCAGCAACGGCAAATGCTCTGTCACCTCTGAGCTTCAGCCTTGTTTTAGGGACTGTCAGCAACAGCTGGTCGGCTGATCTGAGGGATCGGGATGGGCAGTAAGGCTGAAGCAGATCACCGAACATTACCTCAGTTTTGTTCTCATTAAGTGAAATTGAATGAGAGCCAAGCTTTAATGTCGTTAAGACAATCTTTGAGTGGTTGGACTGAGTGGGCATTGTTTTGTGCCAGTGGAAGATGGATCTGGCAATCATCGGCATAAAAATTAAATGAGATACTCTGTTTCCTAAAAACAGAACCAAGGGGGAGTAAGTAAAGAGCAAATAAAAGAGGGCCGAAGATTGAGCCCTGGGGGACCCCATGTGGAAGACGAGTTGTTGAAGACACAAAATTGTCAAATTTCACACAGAAGCTTCTGTAAGTCAAGTATGACTGGAACCAGTCAAGGGCGACACCCTTGATGCCCACACAGTGCTCGAGACGAGAGATTAAAATGCTGTAGCCAACAGTGTCAAATGCAGCAGACAAATCTAAAAGCACTAGGACAACAAACTTTCCAGAGTCTGTTGACAGAAGTATATCTTAGCTGTCACTCTGGCTTCTTTTATGGCTTCTGTCACAGCCAACAAAGCCGTTTCAGTGGAGCGTCTACCTTTATTGGTTTGGGTCAAGGAGGTTGTTTTGTGAGAGGTAATCAGTGACCTGCTTAAAGACCGCCCTTTCAATGGTCTGATCAAAAGAAAAAGGAGGTGAGAGACCGGCTGATAGTTCTCCACTTGAGTTGGAGGGAGAGAAGGTATCTTCAGCAGCGGTGTAACCCGAGCTTGCTTGAATGTGGTTGGAAATCTGCCTGATATTAGTGAAGCATTAATCACGTGTGACTGCTGCAGTTACAGTAAGAGCAATGGATTGGAGTAGATTAGTGGGAACAGGGTCCAGTGGGCATGTAGTAGGATGGCGACATGTGAGAAGTTTAGACACACTGCTCTCAGTGAGAGGGATGAATGAAGAAAATGATACAGTAGGACTTTTGAATGCTGAGTTAGTGGCACCTTTGATAAGGGAAGGTTTGGGTGTGGGCAGTTCAATTCAATTCCATTCAATTTCTCTTTATTGTCCCTTGAAGGGAAATTAGTCGTGCAGCAGGAGCACACAAAAGACAAGGTACACAATAATAGTATTGGCAATATGAATAAATGTCACAACGAGTGAAGTTGATCGTGGCGCAGTAGAGGTAAGAATGCAGATGTTTCAAAAAAAGAACACAAAGTGGCTGAGCCAGAATACAATAAATCTAAACTGTGGGGAAATAAACAAACCAAAACTTGACTGTGGCTATGAAATACCATGAAGCAAAACCTGATGTGACAAAACATGAGCAGTAATGACGGAGAGGATTTTGCACTGTCATGAGGGAACCTGGAAACTAAATACTGAGGGGAGGTGATTGGTGATGGAGTGCAGCTGAGAACAAAACAGGTGAGGTGGATGAAGCTAATGATGGGGCAAGAGTAACTGGGGAAAAATAATGGTAAAACTAAAGACTTAATTTAAACCTAAAACATGAAAAAACCTTATGTCCCAACAGAAAAATCAAGAACCAAAAACCCAAGACGTGACAATAAAACCCAATTAAAAATCAATAATAAAAGTCATAATAAAAACAACACAATATGAGAAGCACCATACACATGTACAACATCACTAGCAAATGTTCAGTCCAGAGCTCCTACCAAAAATGGGAACTACTACCAAGAATTACAAAAAGTATAGATGTAAGCACAATAAATAAGTCTGGTAAACTGTTTGCTTATAGCTGCCACCTTGTTAGTAAAAAATGAGGCAAAGGTGTCTGCTGTCAGATTTGTAGAAGGTGGCAGAGGGTTAATTAGAGTTTTGAAGGTGGAAAATAGTTTCCGGGTGTCAGTAGTACTGTGAATCTTGTAAATATAGAAATACTTTTTTGCATCAGTAACACTGGATGAGAATGTTTACAGTAGTGCCTGGAATTTAGTTAGATCTGCAGGATCTTTTGATTTGTGTCATTTCCTTTCTGCAGCTCTGATGTTGGTGCGCAGCGATTGGCGGGTATCATTGGGTATCAAGGGTGGGACTGGGAGGATCAAGCGGGTTTGGTGGATAGAGGACACAGACTATCCAGACAAGATCTCAGTATAGAGCAGAGGGACTCCATGGCCTCATTAACCTCAAGGGAGGAGAATGTGCTGGAGGTCAAGCAGTTCATTAAAGAGGTCAGTTTGTGGAGCTCAGTGATTTTAAACATACAGTTCAACTGGATATCATCTGCATATAGATTGTTGGAAAAATTTCTGTGTTGCTTGATTATGTTACCTAATGGGAGTATATACAAGAGGAAAAGAATAGGCACCAAGACAGAGCCCTGGGCTATCCCACACAACAATTAAGCGGACTCAGACATGATCTGCTTAACAGAAACACAGAAAGTTCTAACTGACAGATAAGATGAGAACCACTGTAAAACTGAACCAGAAATCCCAACCATGTCATGAAGTCTATTGGTCAAAATATTATTATCAACAGTCTCAAAAGCAGATGACAAAAGAACACTAATAAAAGCAAGACAGTGTATTCCCCTGAGTCAGCTGCCAGCATAATATCATTAGCAACTCTAAGTGCAGTTTCAGTAGAAAGCTTTTTGTGAAAGCCTGACTGAAATTCATTGAAGATAACGTTTTTTCGATGAACTGTGAGTTTTGACATAAAAAGAAATTTGGTAATTGGCGTCAAATTCTCAGATTGTGAAGGGTTCAAGTTGGGCTTCTTTAGAATTGGTTCAACAGCAGCATGTTTAAAAAGGGAGTGAACCACCCCAATTAAAAGAGAAATGTTACACAAATCAACAATACAGGGGCCGATAGATTTAAAAACTTTTTTAAAGCACCATCAGGAGGATGTCTATAGGAGAGGAGGAAGGTTTCATTTAATTGAGCAGGATGGACACATTGTGCAATGTCAAAGGATTGAAGGAGGACCAAGTATGAGGGGGAGACGGAGTAAATACCGAGTTGTAAAGCGATGGTGGTGAGATGTTTCCTCTTATGTTTCTGAACCTCTCAACAAAGAAAGTAAGGAGTACATTGCTGTCTGCTTGAGAGAAATAAGGTACTTGCGGAGTAGTCAGGGACACGATGAAGCTTATGGTGTCAAATAAGAATTTTGTTTTTCTTATTCAAGGCTGTTAACTGAGAGAGGTAATGAGTTCTGGCATTTCTTAGCATCTTGTTTAAAGAGGCTCTTAAGTCCTTCAGATGAAGCCTGTGAACTTCAAGTTTTGTTGCCTCCCGTTCTTAACCGTTCTACCTTTCAACAATTTCTCTGAAAACCATTTCTCTGAAAATTCATCAACCCAAGGATAATGCTTATGTGGAACATGGGCTAATTCAACAGGAGCCACTTTGTCCATGCTGTCCAAACACTGACTGTTGGGTGAGTTAAGTAGTTGTTTCCTCCTTTTTAAATTATTAGTGGATATTTTTATTGGTCTGTAGGATTTAGCTGTCTGGATATGTTGAGTGTTTGTAAATCGAGAGATTTCTTACAATATCATGAAAGGAAGCAAAGATGCAGCTAGTTGAGTCGAAGTGAAAGGAAAGAAAACAAAAAGGACAGACAGAATAAACTAAAAAAAAGAAGACATATAAACCCATAAGAAACATAGTCACCGTGCATGTCTTGTGCTTACGACACAGACAGAGACGGTAATATTCTTGGCTAACAGTTGTGTTAGCGGATTAAGTGCATTTATTCACCACTAACAGAAAACCGATGTAATTGACAGCACCTGAGATTAGAAGAGCCATGAGCCAGGATTCTTTTACAGTGCCCTCTGGAAGTTTATGGTAAGTCTGGATGAAGTTTATTATGCCCGTTTCGGGATCTTCCTCAGCCTGCTCTGGGATACCTGAAAACCTGGAGTTTTTTGTTTGTTTCCTTGTCACCGCACCCTGACGTCACATGTCAGTGCACTCGGTCAGTGGTGTTTGAAAGACGGAAAGTAGAAAGAGTGAGGGTGGTGCGGAGAACGCTAGAATTAAATAGAGGAAAGCTCCAGAAACAGAATATGCTGGATATGCATAAATTGGCAACTTTTTCACAAAGACATGCTTGTGGTTTGTAACATCAAATGAGGACAATAAAACGGGTAAGGCAATATGTTAAACTCTGCCTGCAAAGCACTGTTCAAGTTAATTAATTATCAAGCCAATGAATTGTGTGGTGTTGTGGCATATAACTTAACATTATATAATTTAAATAACGGTATGATGCGGCGCCACATAACTGGGAAACTTTGTCTTGTAGCCCCTCAGAGTCAGAAGATACAGCACCAAGCACCAGCTATGAGCCCACAAGTGCAGAGTGGACAGGTAGGATTACTCATTGTGTAATGAGTGAATGTTATTAGAATTAATATAATGAAAAGTATGGTGTAGACCTGCTCTATATGAAAAGGGCCCTGAGATGCTAGATGATTCAGCACAACATTAATGAAACTGACTTGAATTGATCAGAAGGCTCTGTAAAAAGAGAAGATTTGTGCTGAGAGTTATGAGCATTTTTAAAATGTGATTTAGTGTCTGAACCAGAGCCAGGAGCCAGTATCAATGAAGGGACTGCTTCTGTCAGTATGGAAGGAACAGGTGAGCTGTCACAGGTGAGTGTGTGAACAAGCAATCATCCGTTCCAATATAACCACTTTCTATGCCCAAACGATAGTAGTGACCTGTGGTATATTTTTATTATTAAAAGTAAGATAGTAAATACACAAAGCCCAGAATTGAAAGGGAATAGGATGGAAGTAATGTGAAATAAAGCTGCATATTTTGCCATTGAAAATATCTTAATTGGTTCAGCCAAAATGTGTTTTCCATATCAAATGTAAGGTCATAATTACATGATTTTAATAATAGATCGTGATCTAAAGTGGGCCAGCCTGAGGCATGAAACTCCAGGTCTGAAAATGAGTCCCACTCCGGCCCTGCACACACCCCTTCCCCCCCAACCCCCAGTAAACATCCAAACACTGGTAGTATGCAAATGATCCAACACGTAGCATGACTGTGTAGTGTCAGGTTTCAGGACGGAGCGGTAAGACTTTGAAGAAGCTCTGCCAAATTTGGGGTTTTCTCAGTCACACAAGCACAGAGATGAGTGTCCACGTCCACTGTCGGTAACAGACTGAGGACAAATTACCTGTGACAGACCCCTGCTGTACATAAAGCCCCGCCCCTGGCTGAAGTTCTGCACTTTTTTGTTTCATATAATCACAGCGGTTTTTACGAAGCCAGCCTAATTATTTTCTGCTCCGGCTTCCAGCAGCTCACAAAGAGAAAGTTAATGCTGTGAGATGCATTCATTTTTCAGAGATTTTAAGAAGCGTAGTGCTGCTCCTGCCTGTACTAAGTAGTAGCAATGTTGCTACTGCTAGTACATCAGAGACAGCAACTAGCTTAACTACACCTTTACCATCAGCAAGAACTGCTTCTGTTCAGTTTGAGAAGTGATTTTTTAAAAATTATTTATAAGACCTTTCAGTTTTGTAAATACTGACTATAGTGTGTGAAGTCTTATTCTAGATTCCTTTATTTTTTAGGAATTAGACCATCCAGTTGAGATAAAGGTCATGTTGTTGGTTGTTAAAATCTGGATGAAGGATATTTTATTTCTATTTTTCAATGAGTGTTGTTTTAATTTTTTAATCTGAGTCACCCACATGTGCTCCCACCACCCCTGAGAGCAGTGTCACCCATAGCTGTGCTGACTCTTTGTTCAAACAGCGGCCCCCCTCCCCGCCTGTTTTGTCCACAAGTCGGCGGTGGGCAGTCAGTCTCCGCTTCACAACCACCTTAATATCGGACCACTTCTTTTTCACCTCTGCTTGTGTGCGCCTCTCGGACCCCACAGCATTAAAGGCCTCACTCACGCTCTCCCACCCACTCCTGTTACGTTTGCTGCTTATATCATAGGACAGCATGCCAAAGAGCACATTTTTGCGGGCCTCCACTTCAGAAAGTAGCACCTCCATCTCACTTTCCATGAAGTTCTTCTTTTTTCCCTCTTTTCCCCCAAGGTCAATACCTGTATTTGTGTAACTCATGTAGCGAACTCAAGTGTGGAATTTAATACAAACTTAAGATTTTAAATGACTGCAACATTCTTTTGTGGGGATGGTCAGTGTGGAAATACCAGATGGGGGATTCTACATCAAAGAAGAGAAATTTAGAACCACCTTTGCCCACAAAAGCATTTTGGGGGAGTTTTCTCAGCCCCTCTTTCCACAGACTGTGCCATAAATTTAGATAAATGCATTAATAGCTTAGTGCTAACTAAGCTGAACAAACAACGGACCCTCTCAGGAGAGTATTGGGGCAAACCAGAACAGGACCCTTCCGACCCTATATGGTTCAAAGTAAACAATGGTGACAGTTTGCCCTGACTCTGATTCAAGCCAGAGATAGTCGCAGCATGGACCTCTCAAAAGGATCTCACCCAGAATCACTTTTAGCTGAATCTTGAAACTGTATTAAATGTGCTTTGTATCTTTGTACAAGTTCTTTCATGTTCTCAGTGATATCACAAGCTGCATTTTAATACCTTTTTCATGATCGTACGCGGAACGATACGGAAGATATTATTATTTTGGAAAATTACTAATCAGTTTATGGAGCCACATTGCCCCCGAGTGGTTCATAGTACTGAATAGTTAAACCCAAACTAATCAACAACTTGCATATGACATGTGACATTTATATGAAATAATGCAACTATTAACCAATTCTTCAGCTGTTTCTTATTGTATTCTGTGTTTAACACAGGAAAATAACATTGGTTGGTTCGTTATTCATACATCATAACTCTACAGATATGCATCTGAATTTTGAGACTCATAACCATCATGTTATGTTATGTTATGTTATGTTATGTTATGTTATGTTATGTTATGTTATGTTGTTTTTGCTGTCGTTATATCCTAAGTTTATGCTATATCTTTCCCTTTATATCTTAACAAGTTATGGTGTTTTAGAATGCTCTGAACAAATGTTTATGAGACGGAGGAATGCAGGAGTGGAATTGCTTTGAGACAAACCTCCTTGCAGGTCGCCTTACAAAATACGCCCAGGCAGACGTCACAACAGTTTCAGGCATACCATTGGCTGAAAGTGTAGCGTAGGCCTAGGTCATGCCCCGCCTCCGCGAATCAAACTCCAGAACCCGCGAGGAAAAGTCAGTTATTGCCCAGTTCGCATAAGTTCTTAAATAGAACATGGATGGAATATTGAAAGAGTATATTGAAGGTCCAGATCAGTAGAGAAGATGAAGAGCAGAGAGTTTTAAGATTGATGGAATGAGAGTCTGGCGGAGAGTCTTTGGAAATGGCAGGAGAGGAAGATGAGATGGAAGAAGAAGGTCCGAACAAAGACAGAAAGAGAAGAATGTAGTAGAAAGATACATTTTGCGTTTTTGTTCATCCGTCATCCTGTCTCCTATCTATAGCACGTTTTAAACTCTGCTGCTGCAGCCTCCTCACCTATTTTTTTTATCAGAAAAAGGAGCCAGCGTTAAGCTTGTCAACCTTTTTGTCAATCTTTGGTGAATTTAAGTTCACCTCATCAGAGTTGGTCAGCAACCAAAACCAACTCGACCCTTGGACAGTTTTATCATTATTTGCGTGAATTCCGACACACCACCCGTTCGTCTTCAAGCTACCAGAAGGAACCCAGGAAAGCGACCGGTCCAGTCCCTGAAAGTCAACCACAACGAAGGCCGCGAGACGCGGAACCGAGAGAGACCCAGTGGGACCCGCTGACGATTACCTGTGGTTTGGAGCTGACCTAACCTTAAGATCAGCCCTGTTCTTACATTTCAGACGGTATGCGGTGGGTGTCGAGAGAATTTGCCGTTAAAATGATAAATTAACCCAAGCTGTTAGCCTTTAAATTCAGATAGTAACAAACCTAGACTATTTGAATGATTCCGGTATCCATCCATCCCCTCCCCTTAGTTCTTTTCAATTCACTAAGTGTTTCTTATATAATCATCCATATTCAAAGCATTTCTCCTGTTGTCTTAAGGTTCATGTCTTTGGTCATATCATTGTAATAAATGGTTCATATATATACATATATAAAATCAACCGGCTTTTGTGTATGTGTTCTTTACGTACGTGTGAGTCCAACAAAACGAGAATTCACGAGTAGCGACTATATGAGACTGGAATTTATTAGTTATTAATTAATCATTGATTATTAATTTAACATACCAGAATCGTAAGATTCTGTCTTTTTCCTTCGATTGAAGGTGGTGCCCTAAAACGAGGTTAAATAAGGCTTATTCAGATAGTGAGAACTTTCGGATAAATCCTTATATCTTATCACATCACTCTACGTGTGTCCGCTATAAATATATATTGTTGGAGCCTTGTGTGCCGGCGATATATAATTTGGCTACACTCACAACAAATGTGTTCATACAGTAACCTAGTGAAGAAGTGTGCCAGAGAAAAGGTGAGACTGATTAACACATTTCACACTTTACGCACAGGGTTATTAACATTTGCACACAGAGACGATCTAAAAGACAATCAAAAAGTTTAACCAGCAAAAAACAGCAAGTAACTAACCACCAACTATGATGCGTTGAAGACTGGATAGAAATTGGGGGGCACATGCTCAATGCATGTCACGGGGAATAATATTAGGACAATTACATGAATAAAGTTACTCACCAAGAAGCCACCCATCGTGCACAGTGCCAGCTTGTAGTCTGTTCCCAACAATTCTGTTACTGAATGTATGAATCGTGCGTTGAACCAGGCCACCCCCACAAAGCATTTGCGCATCACATACGATCTGTACATTGAATGAATATGTTTCCTGTTGATATACAAAGTCGTCATGTGATTGCGCTTTATAGCAATGTGTGTGCAGTCCATAGCTCCGATTGCATTTGGAAAACCGTCTCTGCTTCAAATTGCGCTTCAATGTTGGCCTGTTCAACTGCATTGTGGGAATTTGATATAGGCTACCTGGCTGAGATGCGGATAATTCTGTCCCACACCGCTGGCATGGCTCGCTCAGGGTCAACTGGAACACTCCCAATCCGTTGGCCTGCTCCCTCCCCAGTGTGCACATCACCTGTGGTACAAGCAGCGCATGACTCCTCGGTCCTCGCATGACTCCTCGGCTGCAGCTCTGCGCACAGTTCCAGGAGGATTGCCCTCAAAACGGCTGATGAGCCAGTTGTCATCATGTGCCAGCAAATCCTCTGTCTCTGAACACGCCCTTTCTTCCAATTGCACCATCTACAATGTTTTCCAATACCACTAAAGCAGCCATTGGTTTTTTCATTGCTATACCCACGCAAGTTATAGTGTGTTCGTATTGCTAACATTTACAGTATGCAGACATGGTTGCAGAAGTCCACGGTAAGTACGTTATACAGTGGCTTGTAAAAGTGTTCATACCCCTTTAACTTTTTGACATTTTTGTCACGTTATGGCCACAAACGTACACATATTTTATTGGAATTTTATGTGAAAGACCAATACAAAGTGGCACACAATTGTGACGTACAAAGAAAATTTTACATGATTTAAATTGTCTTTTACTAATAAAAAAAACTGAAAAGAGCGGTGTGCAAAAGTTTTCTCCTTTTCTCTGAGTGCAACCAGTTGCCTTCAGAAGAGGTCTGATGGTTCCTGAGTGATTGAATGTTGATCTAATGACTAAATAGAGTCCACCTGTGTGTAATCTAATCTCAGTACAAATACAGCTGTTCTGTGACGGCCTCAGGGGTTTGTTAAGAGAATATTGGGGATCAAACAGCATCATGAAGTCCAAAGACACACACCTGACAGGTCAGAGATAAAGTTGTGGACAGGTTTAAAGCAGGGTTAGGCTTTAAAAAGATTTCCCAAGCTTTGAACATCTCACGGAGCACTGTTTAATCCATCATCCGGAAATGGAAAGAGTATGGCACTGCAAACCTACCAAGACACGGTCATCCACCTAAATATACAGGCCGAACAAGGAGAGCACTGATCAGAAATGTAGCCAAGAAGCCCATGGTGACTCTGGACGAACTGCAGAGATCCACAGCTCAGGTGGGGGAAATCTGTCAACAGCCCAACTATTGGGCATGCACTGCTCAAATCTGGCCTTTATGGAAGAGCCCAAAAGTCATGTAAGTCATGTTTTTTTTAGGAAATTTTTATTTTTATTTTTAGGAAAGAGGACCAGAAAATAGGACCAACTACAGGGGGATCACACTTCTCAACCTCCCTGGGAAAGTTTACTCCACGATGTTAGAGAGGACGGTCCAACTGATTGTTGGACTTTGGATTCAGAAGGAACTGTGTGGTTTTTGCCCAGGTCGTGGAACAGTGGACCAGATCTTTACCCTGAGTTACTGAGGGGATCATGGAAGTTTGACCATTCAGTTGACAGGTGTTTTGTAGACTTGGAAAAGGCTTGCGATCTTGTTCCCAGAGTGATTCTGTAGGGGGTTCTGAGGGAGTATGGGGTACCGGAGCTGCATTTGCAAGATATCCACACCTGGTGTTGGACTCCACCAGGGCTGCCCCTTGTCACGATCCTGTTTGTGATTTTCATGGATAGGATCTCAAGGCGTGGTCGTGGAGAGGGGGTGTCTGGTTTGGGAATCTCAGGGTTCTCTGCTTTTTGGTGATGATGTCGTTCTATGGGCTTCTTCAGGCCAAGACCTTCAGCACGCACTGGACCAGTCCGCAGCTGAGTGTAAAGCAGCTAGGATGAAAGCCAGCTTTTCCAAATCCAAGGCCATGGTTCTCAACCAGAAAAAGGTGGAATGGTCTCCCCAGGTTGGGGAGAGTCCCTCTCTCTGATGGAGGAGTTGAAGTATCTGGGTATCTTGTTCATTAGTGATGGCAGGTTGGAGATAGAGATGGACAGACAGGTTGTGGCTTTGTCAGTAGTAATGAGGGTGCTGTTCTGATCAGCTGTGGTGAAGAGGGAGCTGAGCTGGAAGGCAAAGCTTTTGATTTTCTGGTCCATCTTTGTCCCAATCCTGTATTCAACCTCAGATAATGGATGGATGGATGCTTTCAAATACAGCACCTTTTTTTATTTTTTACTCTTTAGCTATGAATCCTAAGAACAACAAAACTAATATGCCTTCAAATTATAAGGCAAATGATCAGAAAATAATATGAGGACCACTTGCTAGATCTTACAAAGGGCCACAAGAAAATCACTCAAGTGGCATATTACTAGTAACAGTATTAAAACTATTTTTGAAGCCAACTCATACGTCTAAAATCAAAATTTCATTATACTAATGACATCAGTGAAAACTTTATAGTCTCACGAATGAAAGAAAATGAAAAATACTTTATTTATCTGAATCTTTGGTGCTGGCCAACATGACAGTCAATGGTCAATGTCACCTCTCCTTGCTATTAATGGAATGCATTTTAAGTCAAAAGTCAGACACAAAGGTAATGTTACATGACTTGCTGACTCATGTACCTTGTGTTTAGAGTGCTTATGGAAATTTAAAACATGAGCTTTTGATTCTTTTTAGAACACTGTCTTGTAGTTTTCTGTGCCCAGACCTTTGACTGTGACTTGTCAGTCAAGGATAGCCATTAACTTAACCTATCATTGTTGCAGAAACCAGTAAAGTCATAGAAAGACATACTAGATGAGTATTGTGTGAGGCAAGGTATCTCCTTAGTTCCCCCTCCTTACATAAAGAAAGAGTAAGGCAGGGGCTGAACTATAATGAGTCTATGATGCAGTGTATGTCCTATATATAGGAAGAGGATGTGCCTCCTGGGGTGGATGATGCTGTGGAAATAGCCAAGGTTGAGTGGCGCAATATAAGTTCAGACCATTTAACTTCTCTGACCATTAGTGTCCCAGCTGCCTGCCAGTTCTGAGGAACAGTGAAATCACCGTTATCTTCACCTGATCAGGTAAAATCTTGTCAGCTGAATATTTAGAGGTCTCTGACATACAAGGAAAATATTGTTGATTTATTTTGATTTTACCAACTAATTGCTGAGCCTGGCACTTTTTTTTATTAGTTTCTTCAGTAATGCTGCATACATGAAATCTGCCTGCCGCAGATATACAGTAACTCCAATGTTTTCTATTGCATTTTCATTCACACTCCTTTGTCTTTGCCCATGGTAATGTCATCCACAGAATATTCAGTTGGAATGTAGTTTATGTTGCTTTAAAGAATATCGGGAATGACAATTTAAACATGAGATATTCACATAAATAAAACTCAAACTGATGCATTGTTTTTTACAAGCCATGCCCTTTAGTGTGGTCTCAAGTCATGGTGTGTGTTTTTGTGCATATGTATGAGTGTGTGTATGTAAGCAATAGAGACAGGGAGAAAATGTGAGTGAATCATTCTCTCACTCTCATTATTCTCTGCGGCGTAACCAGATTTCAGTGGACACCACTCGTGCATACAATTAAGTGGGGGGCAGGGTGGTATTGGCTTGGCAATGGAAGAGAAACTACACAAAGGAAAGAAAAAAACAGCAAATGAAGTGAGAGTAGACGAGACATCTTTTTGATATGATGAAGTTCCAGTAGGTGAGCTATGATATACAATATGGTATGATATACAATTGTCTGATTAGATGCAAGCTGCTTTTAACGTCACTGCACAACACTAGTATTTATCAGGGAGTCTTATGATATATTTCACCTCCTATCGAAAAAGATTCTCAGAAGAGTCAAGCTATGTTTAGAACACCTAAAATTTGCAGTGACTGCTGTTTCACTGCCCTGTAACAGTGGGGGAGAAAAGGTTTTGTGCTGGAGGAAAGGTTATGGGTTCATTGTAATAAAAGCAGTTCTTCACTAAAGAGTTGAAAGAAAAAAATGCATAAATTAGGATGTTATTGAGAAAAAGGGACCTGATTTTTGTGGATGCACACTGATCAATTAAAGTTTCAATCTGCAGCGCCAAAAGGTCACTGGTGGTTGTTTAGTTGTTTTGTTTTTGTTTTGTGTCATTTTTATCCTATCTTACCTTATTTATTATATAGTGTTACCAGTCTGCAGTAACTAAAGCTTTGACCACTGTCACAAAGAGACAGAGTGGAGCTCCGATAATGACTGCTGACTTGGGATGACAGAGCCAGCCATTTTTGTAGCCAGGGTTGCACTTTAGCCATCTTAATTTGGTTGTTGTGACAGTTTACAGTAACACTTGGTCCTTCACACAGCCATGTGAGCTGGCACCAGATGTAAACATCTGTGTTTAATGGAGAACTGACGAGGCCAAACTGACATGGCCGAACATGCCAGACTACACTCAGATTCCGTTGTCATGCCCATGATTCCACAAGGTTAGCACGTCATTTGAAAGCACACAGTTGAATGGCAACAGGCTTCCTCTGTTTGGTCCATGTGAATGAGCAAAGGTGAGCAGAGGCAGCAATAACAAGGTGTTAAGCTCCACGTATAGCTCAATCTGTGTGAAATGGGCTACTGACAGCATCCAGTGGTTGTGTGTGGTGATGCTCATGCTAGCTCAAGGTTGGAAGCTGCTGAATTCCTGTTGTGTGGTTGTGACGTATCTGCAACAGAGGCAACAGCAGCCAATTAATTAAAGTGTCACATTCTCTTCTCTCACTTTTATCAGAGGGATAAGAACATAACATGACCAGATGGAAACAACAGATCAAATGTCAAAGTTAGATCAGGTGGAATCTGAAGCTTATTGCAAGATAACACAAAAGGTCTTCAAAGGGACAACAAGGATAACAGTCTCTTGTCAACCAGATAATATTAATATATCAAAATAAATATTTGAAACAAATGTGCATTTAAATGAATAAATGTAATGCTTATAGTAGTTAAATAAGTCTAAAAATGAATACGCGTCAGTCATGTGTTTGATCATTCAGAAACACATGAATGGCAGCTGCCTACCATGCAAAATGTTTGCCTGATTGTATAGAGCAATTCCATGTTTTACTGAAGGACACAGGAAAGGGAGGAAGCAAAAATTCTGTGACCAAATGTGTGTTTAGTTGACAACCTGTTCTATCTCGTTTTGAGTGATGTGACAAAAGCTGGATTGCCAGTGCTCATTTATGTCACAGACTCCCTTTTTCTCTTCTTTTATTCTTTAAAAGGAACCTTGAAATTAGGATATGTTTTACACTCTGTGCTTTACCACTAGCCTTATAAAGGCAGTTAGGGGATGAAGGCGCAGTGAAGCTTACAGAAGCACAAATACGGACATATGGACCAGAGTTCAAAGACATGAAGGGAGAATTATAGGCTATACTGGGCAGAGAAGCATGAAGAGGGACTTATATGCAAATGTATGCTATGGTTAATAACAGAATAAACATTAACATTATAAGACTAGCAACATCCAAAAAGATAAAAAATAAAATGAAGAACAAGAAAAAATGTTACTCAGAAGGTCTGATTTTGGATGTACACTGAAAAACAGAGAATTGTTTAACTAACTTAAATTAATTGTTTCAAATGGTAACAACTGAAATAAGTTTATCAAAGTTCATTTATTAAGTTTTTTATATTCAATTTGATCATAGAACTATATTTTCTCAACCACAAAGCATCTGTGCAGCAAAACCACGTGGCTGCCCAAATTATGTTATACAGACAGTGTGGGTGTGGGTCAATCAAGGAATAAAAACCATCTGTGAGTGGAGTAGAAGATGTTGGCAGGCTGAGCTGGCAGATAATATAAGGTAAAACTGAGCACAAGGGCTTTAGCCTATATATCACAGGTTGAGCAATCTGACCGGGTGTTCTCTTTTATGTTTAGTGATGGATTACAATGACAACCTATAGTGTAATGGAAGATGGAGCCCAAAGCAGAATGTCAACAATTTACAATTTTTTTTATTTCCCCATTTGACCATTTCAGTTCCTCTCCTTGTATGTCTGTCCCTGCTTAGATCATCCATCCATCCATTTCCTATACCGTCAATCCGTCAGTCGGGTAGCGGGTGGGCTGGAGCCTATCCCAGCAGTCCCTGCTTAGATCAGATTTTGCTAAATGGTAAACTGACTGTACTTATGTAGTGGGTTTCTAATCTAGCTGACCACTCAAAGCGCTGATAGACAGGTACACTCATATACAGCACATTTTAGTCCAGACAGTGTTACAGGTTGCATAGTGTTTTTTCTCTGTCATTCACATTTACACACTGATGGATGCAGTGGGGATCACCGTCTTGCTCAAGGACACTTCGGCATGTCGTCCAGCTGACCTTCCAATTGGCAAACGAATGCTCTTCCCCCTGAGCTACCATTGAGATCATTTTCAGAGCCAGATGAAGAGGGTTGGAGGAGAAAGGAAACAAGGGGGCACACATTTGTGAAATTAGTAAAGTCTACTTAAAAAACAGCCTGGGGAAAACGAGTCTGTCCTAATCCTAAATATGATCCTTTAGTGAGTTAACATTTGTTCAAATGAGAAAATGCTCATTCAGTTCAGTTCAATTTAGTTTATTCATGTATCAGTGATACAGACCAAATCAAGCCAATTACAGTCCAATTCATTGTAATCATAATCCAATCCAATTAATTGAATTCATACATACAGTGCTAATTCAAAAACAATATCCTAGCTAAGGAAACCAACAGATTGCACTGAAACTTGTCTTCAGTCCAATCTCCCGTCCTGAGCGTGCCTGTGGCGACTGTGGAAAGGAACGACTCCCTTTTAACAGGAAGAAACCTCTGGCAGAACCAGGAAGGGTGGCCATCCGCCTCGACCAGCTGGGGTTTGAGAAGACAGAAAAGAGGGAAAAGAGGGGGGAAAAACAACATAATACCATTCAAAGGATACCTGTTGGAACAGGGAAACACAAGTTAATAACCACAATAATGTCACCTGTACATAAAATCATTTGAGAAATTAAACAGGGGGAAAAGAGAGCAAAGTGAGGAAAGGTGTGACAGATGAGGTCCCCCAGCAGTCTAAGCCTATAGCAGCTTAACTATGGGATGTTTCAGGATTACCTGAGCCATCCCTAACTATAAACTTTATCAAAAAGGAAAGTTTTAAGTCTAATCTTAAAAGTGGAAAGGGTGTCTGCTTCCCGGACATTTACTGGCAGTTTATTCCACAAGAGAGGGGCCTGATAACTGAAGGCTCTACCTCCCATTCTACTTTTAGAAACTCTGGGAACAACAAGTAAACCTGCAGTTTGGGAGCGAAGTGCTCTGTTGGGAAAATTAGTTGATATGAGTTGTATTTTCTGCCTGCTGCATGTTGGAACAGTACCTACAGGATGTCATTATGGGATGTATCTAAGGATATGAGCAAACGGCATATGTGGTTGTTTTGACTGCAGGACTTGTTGTTGTATCTCCTCACGCACTTTAATATTCTCTATGGGGATATCATCCCTGATGCGAGCAGTGGACAGATTCATAGTTTGTAATCCTTTGGGAGGAGTTCTCGTCACTCGGATATCATCAACAAGCGTTTACAGCCCACTACAGAATACTGATGAAACTCCTTCCACCCTACTCTCCATTTCCTATACATACTGAAATGTTCTGCTCAGTTTAGAAGTGGAGGGTAAACTAAAGCCATCCACATACTCAGAGGACCCTGCTGGCTGCCATGCAGCATGTGAGCACAATGCAGAAGATGCCTGCAGAGAGTGGATAAGACATTGCAAACCATTCTTTCCGCACTGCATTGTAGGTGATAATGTTCAGGGTTGACGAGAATTGCTGGTGCTAGACTACTTCTGCTGCTGCTGTTTTGCTATGCAGCTGTGATTGCTTGTTTTGCTGTCAGGCATCTGATGATGCTCCGTCTATTAGAAAATGTTGAGAGGCAGCTAAATGGGTCATTTGTTGACTTGGCTGAGTTTAATTTTCAATATTTTCCTCCCAAACTCCTTTTGTACAACATGAATGAGATTTTACACCACAATACTTGCTTTAATTAATTTATTGAATGACTAATAGAAGGAGAAAATAGAAAGTTTAAAGATTTGGTGAGGAAAAATAAAGAAAGTAAAGTGTTGGAGGGTGACATAGGGAAATATGTGAAACAGATATTTGTCAGAGGACAAATGCAGACAAAACTGACAACGCCACCAACCACCACACCATGCAGCCCCCGTAGATTTAGTTTCCAACCCATTAGAAAGACATGGACTCATCTTTGGCATGAATCTCCCGAGCTGAATACTGGTCGGACCACGGCCCAGCTCTCAGGGCAGAGGCCTCTGTTCTACTTCACTATAAAACATGATCAGGAAGACTTTGAGAAACATGACAATGAGTTCAAGCAGTTGACTTGGCTACCAAATTCCTAGTTGTCAATCCATTAAAGCATCCATGGGATAATCAGGAAAAACAAGTTTGATGTAAATAGTACTTTTCTATTACTTCATGTAATACTACTACTACTAATACTAATAATGAGGTGGCTACATTGAATCCAAAGTAAAACATATGAAAATGTATTTAACCTGAGATTATTGGCATTTATCACAATGGAGGCAAAAGTTACTGTTTATTTTGGCCGACATTCTTCCCCATCCCAGTCATGCCCTTACTGTAAACAATTCGTAAATCTATCTTTTCACTGCAATTCTGCAATTCTAATTGTTGTAACTCTGATTGAATACACTTATTAGTTAGCTGGGTTTTATTATATCAGTGTTAAAGTGGTAAAAAGCTACATTCATACACTTTACTATGTTTCTTTGAATACTTTATTTGACACCAACTTCTCACATTATCTCAATTTACAGATTTTAATTGTGTTTTAAGGTCCAGGGTGAGTTTTTTTTTTTTTTGTTTGTTTTTTACCATTGTGAGCATCTTCATTGTTCAAGCATATTAAAGAACAGATCAGCTCTCAATAATCAATAATGGATTGTCGTTGTAGATTTCAAATATATTATGAAGATTTGTGTTTTATTGCAGTTTCTGTTGTGACGGTCTCCTGCTCAGTATTCTCGGATGCTCAAGATGCTCTGAAACTAGCACAAGAGATCTGAATTACTAATTCACTTTAGTATTGGATATTGGATGTGTGTAGGGTCTAATTTAAAGATATCATCCGGGAAAAAAAAAGTTTGAATTTAATTATTTACTTTTAAATGCTTTTAACAAACAAACATTAAAAAAAACCCGCATAATGTAGTTTGCAGCAACGCAGCGGTGATGCAGCCAGGAAAGACAAACACTTTCGATCGTAACGTCACGCAGATGGAAGAGTTCCTGTGCAAAAACATGACTATCACTCAGCCTCGTGTGACGCGTCTCTGTACGTGGGAAATGCAGTCTTTTCGGCACCCTCTTGTTTTTATAATTTCAGGTTAAACTACAATACCCATGGTTCCAGGCGCATGCGCAAACATGTGTTGATATCTGCCGGTAGGTACTTCATACTTCCCCACGTCTGGCTGTGTCTCTGGCTGTACTTCAAAACTGCGCTTTGGGAGGTATAACACCAGAAATTTCAGTTGCATTTTTTTGATGGATCATGATAAGGTTTTTATTTTCTACTATTCATCTTCCCCCCCCCCTCAGTATTTAAGCGAATACAGAAAGGGAAGTGGCAACCAGTCTTACAAGCTGAGTTTAGCTAGCAGGACATAGGCACACTCAAAGTAAAATTTGACATGTTTCACAATGTTTCGTAGCAAACTTTATAATGATAATATTTCTGTTTGAATGGCTTTGGCGTAGGCCCTTACACTTACGTTTTCAGAGTGTAAAGTCGTTCAAACACATAACTTCATAACAATGACACATCGTGTTTGGATTATGATTGAGGAAATATGAGTCTTAGCTAATCAGTACATTACATAAAGTTCGACTTAATAAATATTCTCATTGATTTATTTACCTAATGATTTCATTGTAGGCACCGCAGTTACTCCCCAACCAATTCGACGTTACTTTCTCGAGGGTATGTTTATGCAATTAGCAGACGCTTTTATCCAAAGCGACTTACAAATGAAGATATAACATTACAGCTAACAATAAGCTACGTAGAAGGAACCCACTAGTCAGACTCTGTCAGAGGTGACAGAGTAGAGATAGAGAGCAGGAGAGAGGGAAGTGCAGAGATGGAGGCGGTAGGGAAGTACAAGGTAAGTGCTAGGATAGGAGATGCTCTCTGAAGAGCTGGGTCTTCAAGAGTTTCTTGAAGATAGACAGGGACGCCCCTGTTCTGGTAGCGCTCGGTAGGACATTCCACATGAAAAAAAGTCTGGACTGTCTTAAGGGTGGTGTAGGCACTACTAGATCCTGTGACGACTGGAGTGGGGACAGATTATATTGGGTTTGCCTGCATCGAGTTCACTCTTATACCCAATTTAATTTGAATTCCAGATCCTGAAGGACAACCAGGAGAACCAGTAGTTGTGAAGAAGAGGGCAACCAGGAAAAATGTCTCCTCCACGACTCACGGGTGCACTTCGTTCATTCTCCAATGTGAGCAAGAAGGAGGACCTCGCTGAACATTTCTATGATCTAAAGGTGAAGTCATATAGCAGATATTTATCAAGTAGTGTTGCCATAATAAAACAGTGCCATATTTGAAGAAGGCTTTTTACATTAATACAGAAGGTTAGCAGCAGATTAACTAAACCTTGCTTTGTTTACATTTTTAACACCGTGGAAAGTTTAGCAACGCTTCTACTCTTCTTGGGTGCACGCCCTTAGCGACTGTTCTTCTCTTGTTGGTCGCACGCCCTTAGCGACTGTTCTTCTCTTATTGGTTGCACGCCCTTAGCGACTGTTCTTCTCTTATTGGTTGCACGCCCTTAGCGACTGTTCTTCTCTTGTTGGTCGCACGCCCTTAGCGACTGTTCTTCTCTTGTTGGTCGCACGCCCTTAGCGACTGTTCTTCTCTTGTTGGTCGCACGCCCTTAGCGACTGTTCTTCTCTTGTTGGTCGCACGCCCTTAGCGACTGTTCTTCTCTTGTTGGTCGCACGCCCTTAGCGACTGTTCTTCTCTTGTTGGTCGCACGCCCTTAGCGACTGTTCTTCTCTTGTTGGTAGCACGCCCTTAGCGACTGTTCTTCTCTTGTTGGTCGCACGCCCTTAGCGACTGTTCTTCTCTTGTTGGTCGCACGCCCTTAGCGACTGTTCGTCTCTTGTTGGTCGCACGCCCTTAGCGACTGTTCTTCTCTTGTTGGTCGCACGCCCTTAGCGACTGTTCTTCTCTTGTTGGTCGCACGCCCTTAGCGACTGTTCTTCTCTTGTTGGTCGCACGCCCTTAGCGACTGTTCTTCTCTTGTTGGTCGCACGCCCTTAGAGACTGTTCTTCTCTTGTTGGTCGCACGCCCTTAGCGACTGTTCTTCTCTTGTTGGTCGCACGCCCTTAGCGACTGTTCTTCTCTTGTTGGTCGCACGCCCTTAGCGACTGTTCTTCTCTTGTTGGTCGCACGCCCTTAGCGACTGTTCTTCTCTTGTTGGTCGCACGCCCTTAGCGACTGTTCTTCTCTTGTTGGTCGCACGCCCTTAGCGACTGTTCTTCTCTTGTTGGTCGCACGCCCTTAGCGACTGTTCTTCTCTTGTTGGTCGCACGCCCTTAGCGACTGTTCTTCTCTTGTTGGTCGCACGCCCTTAGCGACTGTTCTTCTCTTGTTGGTCGCACGCCCTTAGCGACTGTTCTTCTCTTGTTGGTCGCACGCCCTTAGCGACTGTTCTTCTCTTGTTGGTCGCACGCCCTTAGCGACTGTTCTTCTCTTGTTGGTCGCACACCCTTAGCGACGCTTCTACTCTTCTTGGTCGCACGCCCATAGCGACGCTTCTACTCTTCTTGGTCGCACGCCCTTAGCGACGCTTCTACTCTTCTTGGTCGCACGCCCTTAGCGACGCTTCTACTCTTCTTGGTCGCACGCCCATAGCGACGCTTCTACTCTTCTTGGTCGCACGCCCTTAGCGACGCTTCTATTCTTCTTGGGCGCACGCCCTTTAGCAGCGCTTCTACTCTTCTTGGACGCACGTTCTTAGCGACCTGACTGGTAACTGTCATCTAACATCACCCAAAATGCTGAATTTAAGTGCAAGTGTAAGTGCAAGCCAGTGTCTTTTCACTCCATCTGTTATTACATTGTGCAATCTTTTGTTGTGTAATGATAAGTACATTAAATAGTGAATATTGACAAGGACATGTAAGCAAAACATTTCAAAAGACTAAATACTTGAATGCCATTGATTAGATGGGCCCCAAAGTGCCTTAACTTGGCATGGCAGTTGTAATGTAGTTTGTTATACAAAGCTGTTAAGGAAATAGAAAATTCTGGAAAAGGTTGAAAAAAAAAAAAAATTATTGATTTGAGTTTCTATCAGTGATGATTGAATAGTAAAAATGATAGGCTATTTTGTCTCTATCTTTCTCTATATCACTTTTCCTTGACGTTGTAAGATGTAATGAGAAGACATCTCTGCTGTGAGAGTTCAACAATACATTAAGTTGGGATGAGTATATGCAGTTGGGCAATTAAGGGATTTACCTAAAACATTCTAGAAAAAGAGTTGGGTACATTGTTTTGCCATGTTGTTCTCACACTCATCCTGCTGTCCACATGTTTATCTACATAAATCCCAAGCTCTTAGCATATAGAGAGTTCAATCATCCCATCATGGCTGCAATTCCGAAACCTTCCTAAGCAAAAAAGACTATTCAGCAGTACACATTGTCTATCATATTATAGATATGATACGAGTATTCCACCAGTCAGATCAACAGAGTCAGTCTATTAAGTAAAGTAATGAAAAAGTATCTTTTCCATGGAGAGTATGGCAATCTTCAGTGTCCTTCATTGCTATTTTTCATTGAAGAAATATTTTCCAGTTCTAATCTAATGGTGCTGTTCATCTGTTTCAATTATTGACGTGTTTCTTTTGTCCTGCTCTGTAAACAAGTCTGGAGACCCTGGAGCTGATTTGGCACAAGTTGAACATAATGGACGACACAGCTCACCCTGTATATAACAGCAGAGTGTATTCAGTTAGAGGCTTCTTCAGCTCCTCTTTAAAACAGGCCATGCTTACCAGCAGCAATAACTGCAGAATGATGGTGTATCATGATTGGTGAGGAAAAAGGAAAAAGCAACTTCTGCAGCACATTCTAATTTGGGAAAAATAAATATCTCTATTGCTGTTTGTGTAAGCTGGAGCACTTTTTTTTTTTTTTTGGGTGGAAATGATTTGTTAATTTTGTTGGAAAATAAGTGACCCGTAATTTGAGTGTCAAAATTCTAAATGCTGCCACTCTGGAAGTGTCTCTTGGAGAGGCAGAAGAGGTTAACGAAACAAAGCATCCCTGTTATACATTTAAGGTGTTCGTAGTATTAGTGTGTATGAAATTCTTTCTGTTAAGGATAAGAACACATCTAATTGTAAATCTATGTAAGATATCTGAAAATTCTTCTTATTTAGTGCCTCTACTGTATATAAAATATGACTCATGAAAGTGTACTCAATTCATCAGCTGCAGCTGATCACGAAAAGATGTGCAGTACACCGTTTTTTTTAAAGATTTTTTTTAGAGTTCTTCCAGATTTATGATTTATAACTAAACATGTCAGTAAAGAGCAGATGATAAACTTTCCATGAAACCAATTACCTTTTTACAAACACAGTAATTCATTTTAGATTTATTTTCTTTTTAATAGTCCCTGGGGGAGGCACTAGAGAATGCTCCTACCGGAGAGACCTACTCCCTCGTTCTGCTGGGGGACTTCAATGCTCACGTGGGCAACGACAGTGAGACCTGGAGGGGTGTGATTAGGAGGAACGGCCCCCCCGATCTGAATCAGACTGGTGTTATGTTGTTGGACTTCTGTGCTCATCATGGATTGTCCATAACGAACACCATGTTCAGGCATAAGTGTGTCCATATGTGCACTTGGCACCAGGACACCCTTGGCCGCAGTTCGACGATCGACTTTGTGGTTGTATCATCGGACTTGCGGCCATATGTCCTGGACACTCGGTTGAAGAGAGGGGCGGAGCTGTCAACTGATCACCACCTGGTGGTGAGTTGGCTCCGCTGGTGGGGGAGGATGCCGATCAGACCTGGCAGGCCCAAACGTATTATGAGGGTCTGCTGGGAACGTTTGTCGGAATCCCCCATCAGGAGGAGCTTTAACTCTCACCTCCGGCAGAGCTTCAACCATATCCTGGGGGAGGTGGGGGATATTGAGTCCGAATGGGCCATGTTCCGTGCCTCCATTGTCGAGGCGGCTAACCGGAGCTGTGGCCGTAAGGTGGTCGGTGCCTGTCGTGGCGACAACCCCCGAACCCGCTGGTGGACACCAAGTGGTGAGGGAAGCCGTCAAGATGAAGAAGGAGTCCTATCGGGCCTTTTTGGCCAGTGAGACTCTGGAAGCAGCTGATGGGTACCGACAGGCCAAGCGGGCTGCGGCTTCGGCGGTTGCTGAGGCTAAAACTCGGGCCTGGGAGGAGTTCAGTGAGACCATGGAGAACGACTTCCGGACGGCCTCGAAGACATTTTGGTCCACCATCCGGCGTCTCAGGGGGGGGAAGCGGCTCACAGTCAACACTGTGTATGGTGGGGATGGGGCTTTGCTGACCTCAACTAGGGACGTTGTGAGTCGGTGGGGGGAATACTTCGAGGACCTCAATCCTACCAACACGTGGTCGGAGGAGGCAGAGTCGGAGAGCTTGGAGACGGGGCCTCCCATTTCTGGGGCTGAGGTTGCCGAGGTGGTCAGAAAGCTCCTCGGTGACAAGGCCCCGGGGGTGGATGAGGTCCGTCCTGAGTTTCTCAGGGCTCTGGATGTTGTAGGGCTGTCTTGGCTGACACGCCTCTACAGCATCGCGTGGACATCGGGGACAGTGCCTCTGGACTGGCAGATCGGGGTGGTGGTCCCCCTCTTTAAAAAGGGGGACCGGAGGGTGTGTTTCAACTATAGGGGTGTCACACTCCTCAGCCTCACTGGTAAGGTCTATTTGGGGGTACTGGAGAGTTAGGATCCGTCGGATAGTCGAGCCTCGGATTCAGGAGGTGCAGTGTGGTTTTCGTCCTGGCCGTGGAGCAGTGGACCAGCTCTATACCCTCGGCAGGATCCTGGAGGGTGCATGGGAGTTCGCCCAACCACTACATGTGTTTTTCTACATGTGTTTTGTGGACTTGGAAAAAGCGTTCGGCCGTGTCCCTCGTGGAGTCCTGTGGGGGGTGCTCCGGGAATATGGAGTGCCGGACCCCTTGATAGGGGCCATTCAGTCTCTGTATCACCAGTGTCAGAGTTTGGTCCGCATTGCCGGCAGTAAGTCGGATACGTTTCCAGTGAGAGTTGGACTCCGTCAGGGCTGCCCTTTGTCACCGATTCGGTTCCTAACTTTTATGGACAGAATTTCTAGGCGCAGCCAGGGCATTGAGGGTGTCCGATTTGGCGACCTCAGAATCGGGTCTCTGCTTTTTGCGGTTGATGTGGTTCTGTTAGCGTCGTCAGGCCGTGACCTTCAGCTCTCACTGGAACGATTCGCAGCCGAGTGTGAAGCGGCTGGGATGAGAATCAGCGCCTCCAAATCCGAGACTATGGTTCTCAACCAGAAGAGGGTGGAATGCTCTCTCCGGGTTGGGAATGAGATCCTTCTCCAAGTGGAGGAGTTCAAGTATCTCGGGGTCTTGTTCACAGTGAGGGATGAATGGAGCGTGAGATTGACGGGCGGATCGGTGCAGCGTCTGCAGTGTTGCGGGCTCTGCACCGACCCGTCATTGTGAAGAAGGAGCTGAGCCAGAAGGCGAAGCTCTCTACTTACTGGTCAATCTACGTTCCCATCCTCACCTATGGTCATGAGTTGTGGGTAGTGACCGAAAGAACGAGATCGCGAATACAAGCGACCGAAATGGGTTTCCTCCGCAGGGTGTCTGGGCTCTCCCTTAGAGATAGGGTGAGAAGCTCAGTCATCCGGGAGGGGCTCGGAGTAGAACCGCTGCTCCTCCGCATTGAGAGGAGTCAGATGAGGTGGCTCGGGCATCTGGTTAGGATGCCCCCTGGACGCCTCCCTGGTGAGGTGTTCCGGGCATGTCCCACTGGGAGGAGACCCCGGGGAAGACCCAGGACACGTTGGAGAGACCATGTCTCTCGGCTGGCCTGGGAACGCCTCGGGGTCCCCCCGGAAGAGCTGGAGGAAGTGGCCGGGGACAGGGACGTCTGGGTTTCTCTGTTAAAGCTGCTTCCCCCGCGACCCGACCCTCGGATAAGCGGCAGATGATGGATGGATGGATGGATGGATGGATGGATGGATGGATGGATGGATGGATGGATGGATGGATGGATGGATGGAGTTTTTAATAAATGAGTCACAATTACAACTGATTTAAGATGGTCCAGTCAAAAATATGTCATATTTTGAATATGTCAAATATTCCCCTGTCCACTCACTTGTCTCTACATTTCCAGTCAGGAAGGGTGCGATTCCACACACTGTACTCCTTTTTCTTTATTTTGCTGGACTACTTGATGTGGATGCCGAATGTAAGGGAAGTGCTCCTTAATGGACATAGAATAACTGAACACAGCAGAGAATCAGGATCTCCGCAACTTTAAACCACAAATGTTTCACTAACTCACATAGTGCCTCTCATTGTCAGTTTAGATTGTCCTTCATTAGTTTTATTCAGTGGAGTTTTGTTGTAACATGAATAGTCTCGTGTGACCTTTCCTCTTGCCTCTCTTGCATATTCCATGCAGTCTGCCACCATTGTCTTAGCCTGACATCTGCTTTCAAGCCTTTCTGCCTTTGGTAATAAAGCCTGGCTGGGATCGCTTTGAGATTAAAGTTGGATAGAATTATTGGTACCTATTTCTTTACCTGGATGAAGTCTTTGAATTGAAAATGTTTTTAAAGGACGTGATATGTTTATGTGTGAACATATGTCTGCTTCTTTTTTTATACATGAAACCACCATATGTATCATTGTCCCTCTTCTTGAATCTGAGGTTGCCCTTTTTGATTTATTTGTCAGAGCGTTTGCTTCTATTTGACACTTGAAATTAAATTTGGAGCAATATAAAAGTCTCACTTTTACCTGGCTCAGCTCTCATCAAATCCTCTTAGGAGAAAAGGTGCTTCTCCAGGAAACCAATGGCATAAGTCACTCAGAGATTATCTCTCAGCTTGTGTTTAAATGCTTAGTTTGTCAAGACTTGGAAAAACTGATTGTAACGGAGTCAGTGTGTTAATGCTTCTCCTGACCTCAGAGTCTGAACTTTCAGACCTGCACAGATTTAATATGTCACTGCTCTGCAGAGAGAGGTTATAGAAAAAAACTAAGCTCATTACCACAAGCCTCTCCAGATCACCATGTATGCATGTTTAACTGTAATGTGAAAAACGTGTGTGGCATCAGAAATAGCTTTTACACATGTTAAAACCCAATAAAAATGCAGGTTAAATCAGCTGGCTTGTAGTACAGAACAAGCCATTGGTCTTTGTAAGAACGTCTGGTATGGCTTCATTGAATGCTTTATTTAAATCGCTCTCTTTTGGAGACGTGCTGCAGACAGAAGGCATTTTCTTGTTTAGTTTATACAGAATCAGTTCAATGTCTTAGAGATGAGTGGGTGAGTTTGTCCAAACTTTTGACTGGTGCTTCATGTAACCAAAGCCAAATTGAATCGGTGTCTCAGTGCCCCACATTTGTTAACATCACCCACTGCTTCCATACATTTAGTAATAATGGGTCCTTTTTATACAGCAAAAAGAGTTTAGCCACACTCGCCAGTGTGTGGACAAAGACGTCTGAGGGTGTCTGGGACGGGGACATCAGGACATGAGATCCTTTGGGCCCTGTGCGCTGGGCTTGTTGGTGATTGGAGTTACTTTCAACAGATGTGATCAGATTATTTGTGTGCAAAAACATTTTGGTAGATGGCAGGTACCAAACTGAATGACTGTCATCCAAGTGTATCTAGGCTTTTAGAAACACCTGCCGTCTCTAGAGTAGTAAGGAGTGCTGTTTTGGAAGTAATCACATTTTTCCCTATGACTCGCGGTAGGCCAAACGTCTGAAGAGACAGGAGCTGTTTGCCAGAGAGGGCCTGACGTGGCAGAAGATTGTCCATTTGTGCACTGAGCATCAGGGCAAACCTGAACAGCAAGCTGCCAGTCAACAATTGAAGAGCCTCCTTCTGGCAGCAAAGCAGATTGGTAATTAACTCTTCAACCTGAAATCCATTGTTCTGTTTTTCCAACCTATTTTGATGCATTTGTGCAGCACTGTTGAAATCAATGGCACTATGATAGTCTTTTTTTATTTTCAAGACCTTTACTTTAAACTGTTTAGAAAACCATCTCTTTTAAGGAAGATGATCTGTTTTTTAATTAATTATGGTCACTGTTTTCATCCATAATGTCTCTGGCACTAATCCATTCTTTACTCTCAAACTTTGACCCACACAGAATTATAATAGCCTTAAAATACACCACGTTTGCTTTTAGTGAGGCAGATATATTAGCAGCTTATGAAGTGACTACTTAATCCATTCTGAGTTGTTATTTTGTAAAGGTAAAACTGGAATCTTTAACAGATGGTTGAATAAGGTCACAGTCTAGATATAGAAATGGATACATACTGTAATGAATTTAATTTAGTTTTCTTCTCTCCCCTTCACTCACCAGTTGAAACTAATCTTGTCTTGGTTTTTGTATTTATGGCCATCATTGCCTCATGTTTTCACCCTGTGTGACTGGATCTATGTAAAATGTTGCTGTGAAGCACTCTCTTGAATGGAGAAAAGCAACAAGTCGGATGCTTTAGAGCATTTAATTGGTTGAAATTTGTTTCATCTGTTTTCACTGTCCTCTTCAACCATCTTCACTGTATTCTAACACCATTTTCTGACATTTTTTCCTCCAAGTGGACAATTACTCTGTGTTCTTTTTCACAAAGTGCAGTTCTGCTTAAACACAAATTGTTTGGAATATTATTTAAATGAGGTGCAAGAACCTCATTTAAATAAGCAGTGAGCTTCCGCTGTTCATAGTGGCTGAATGTTCAGTCAGTCAGCTGTGACGAGTGCACAGCTCAGCTTAAATGGCCATAAAGAACAGCACTGCTATCTAGGCAACACTAATTGTTATAGAAAGTTAAAATGATTCTTGCAGTACTTTGTAATTACCATCATTAAAATGATGACTAGTACATCCATTTTCCATATTAAGCGCCTAACTTTACCATAAAGCAGTACAAGCAACTAACTAGTCCATATTTAATTAGTTAATTAATACAATATACTTAATAATAGTATTGTGACAGATCAAGCACACACATCTGATCAGAAATATATTGAGCAGGTGAAAAATCCTTTGCATATAAAGAGCATAAAATGTGTTAGTTGACAATGTGTTTTTAAATGTTCGTTTATCTGCAGTTGTTGTACTTTATTTCAGTATTGAAGTAACTGTAACTTCCACTCTTAAGACAGGTTAGGGTTGGGTGAAGTGACGTCTTCTGCTTCTTTGACGCCTCTACTTGAGGACCATTCACCATGGTCTATTAGAAAAGAAGCATCCATAGGTCCTAACAGTATATCAGCTGATAACAGAAACTGACTGCAAGATAACCACAAAATACACTTTGGTCTATCTTTATGTTGATGTTCTCTTCTATCAACAATGATATTCCAACCCTTCAAGTCAAAGCAAAGCCGTCCAGTTAGCAAGAAGCCATCACTCATAGTTGAGTTCATGCATGCATTCCATTCCAGCCATGTGCAGGTTGGACACTTCAGTTTTTGTGCGATTGCAGGAAAGGTTTTTCTTATATTTAATAGCACCTCTTGAAATTGAGATTATTATCTACTTCTTACAAGCTTCATACCGTTGTTCTTGGGCTTTGTTTGTTGTGCCTCTGTGGAGGAGCCCTGTGCAGGACTGTTTTCTTTATATTCCTCCCACAAGATTTCTGTCCATTAGTGTACACTCCTGTGATGTGGGCTGTGGACCTGATGCTAGTCCAATTCTGCCCTCCTCTGTGAATGAGCTAACAAACACGGTGCTGTTTACTGCAACAAAATGCAAAATCCACTCACTCAGTCATTTTGCTAAAGTACTAGCGTTAAGCCACAATTAGAAAGCATTCTGAATTTTGTTCTTAATAAAATGCCGTTAACAGCAATCAATAAACAAGTGGTAAACCTGCCATTAAACTTTCTTTCACAGTAAAGTCTTAAATCGTGTAACATACAGACGATGTCATTTCAAAAGTTTAAACTTATTTTAAACTTTTGTCTAATTGGTTTGTTAATAAACTAATTTATCAGATGCAAACCAACACTAAAGGTTATTAAGTAGATCAATTAATTCATTTTGGCATTGTGTACATGCACTTGGCTGACCTTCCAGATATAAATCCATGTATGCATTGGCCTTTGAAAACAACAACTCACAGTTCCGTGCCTTTGAAATTCAGTTTGGGTATAAACGCATCATATGCTCACCAAGAGAATATTCTCATGCATCTTGATAGGTTATTTCTATTTTTAGCTGAATCTATTTATCTTCCTATTGTAAATGGCTAGTTTTACTACCACACTAGCCTTGATGAGTGTGTCTCTTCTGACTACTGACTACTGTAAATTTGTTCAACAGTTGGTACAGAACATGGTCAGGAGGCCATTGAAAGTGCAGCTGTCTTCCTATTTGAGACCTTTCACAACAAAGATCATGTGGGCACCGAGGAGACCAGGGCCATTAAACAGATGTTTGGCCCCTTTCCGTCATCTGCAGCCGAAACCTCCTGTGTCTGTGTGGCTCGGCTTGTGGCTCCGCTCGATGACTCCAGAGTGGAAGACTTTATCCAGACCCAGAGTTCTCGTCATAATGCCCCAAAAAGTTTTGCTTTTGGACACAACATTGCCTTCTCATATGATTGCTACACACTGGACCCTCTGGAAGACCTGCCTGACTCTGGTATCCAAGACGAGAGAGCAAGATTAGATATTATCAACTTTATCAGCAATCAGCAGAGTGGGAAGCAAACTGCCGATGAAGAAGATGTGCTCGGCTCAGGAGGACCTATGAGGTCTGGGGACGGATCCATCCTTCGATGTGAAGTGGAAAAATATCTGGAAGGAGGAAACATGATTTCATCCAGCCCAGAAGAGCTGTGTACCTCCCTGTTTGAGATGCTGACCTCACACAGGAGTGATGATGAACTGCAGAATGAGGTAAGTGAAAATGGGAAATGCAGGCTAATACTGACCTGAGTAATTGTTCTTGAGAAAGGTTAAACAGGCTAGAATTTTCTTAGTGTAGCTGGTCATTCCTAACATTTCTGTGGTTATTCACTCTCCAGCTAGCTCCACCATCGCAGATGGTGCTGCACTGTCTGTCTCTCTACTTCAAATGAGCGTAAATGGCTGGGTTTGAATTTCAAGACGTTTTAGATTATTGTGGAGATTGACCATAACAGGAATGAGGAAGAAGACAAAAGCAAGGCGTTAGGGTACTACCAGAAAATGTCTGGCACCATAGGCCCCACCCCAAGAATGCAAAAGGGCTGAGCCTTCAGAGGTTCCTAAAGTCTGTATGTCAGACGCTGCAACTCGTGAATTGTGTGAGAAAACGCTCATTCTGCCACTTTTAACTGTTCTTGTTGGAGATCATTATATATGCACAGTCATATAGTATATAAAGTTACTTTAATGATGAATTTCTCAGGTCATAAAATTAGGATTAAATTAGGTCTTAATGGCTTGCTTTTCCGTCAACAGGCCGGACACATTTAGTAGTCTGATAAAACCAGAGAAATATGTGACTAAGAGCAGCTTTATTGAGAATTCTACTGTATAATTATACAGTTCAACTTTAATGTGGAGCTTGCACAGAGCGCCCAGGTCTGTTTGTTGGGGGTACACATTTAGGAGTAACTTGACTCCGACCACAGTATCTGTCAGGCTTTGAGAAGATCAGTTTTGTTTGATTATAAAAGTCTGGTTTTGATCAGACTAACACAGTAATTTTGTCTTGTGCCATGTTAAACGCACTGACTGCTCAGGGGTCCCATCGCTTCTATTCAGTCTCCTCTAGACGGCTTTACCACTGAAGCATTATTTAGAACACAACCAGACTTTTGGACACCCTGTTCAATCCATGCTCGTCACAGTACAATTTCAGTGTAACCAACATAATTGGAAGGAAGTTAATCCTGACCCAGCACTGGTCCTGTTTGCTGTCAGCCACTTGGTTACTTTCAATCAACACAGTGTTCAGTAAGGAGAAACTACAACTTTAAGAACAACAGTGCTTTATTTAAACAGTAACACAAATAAAATCTGAATTATAGAAGATTATCGTCTTGATTCCTCTCAGTGGAGCTGGTTGCTATGCTCACAACAGAAAAAAGAAAGATTTCTGCCAGTGTTGGTAGAATATTGTGGAGACTGTACTTGATGGAGATGTTTCTGGTTCCAGTTGTACCCAAACATGATATACGTATATATTATTGTTATATGTATTTTATATATGAAACTAATCTAACTTTATATGTAGACTGTTAGTGTTAAGTTGCAGTCCCAATTTTTTGTCCTTGACAATGTAGAGAAAAGGTATACTGACACACATACTTCCTCAGATATGCTGTTAATATACAAATATAGTAGAATGGAGTTGATGAATCTTTTCTCTTTCCAATAACAAGAATGTTATTGTTAATGTAAGCCTCTCTTACCCTGTATTTGTCCTGTATAGTCTGTGGTTGTGTGAAATGCCTTATGTCACACGATAGCAAGTGAACATCTTCAGACCAGCATTATGAAAGAAATAACTAAATAAACTGAAAAAGAATTCCCATTTCTAATGAATCCCTGACAGGTGTACCACATGCATTTAGAGCTAAACTTAGAAAAGAAAGCCCAGCTCTTCATAACTGTATTTCTGTGACATATGTCGTGACCTCTCCCACTGGCACATTCAGTATATTGGAGCTCCTATTGATTTGACAACTAGGACCTTCCACAGCAGGCCTCTTGCCTCTAACTCAGATGCCGGTTTCATTAGCTGTCAGACCAAGTCATCCATGGCTTTTACTTTCAGCCAGTTTAGCCTTTTTGAAACTTTTGCATGGATTCAACCTTCATTGTCAATAGATGTCCTTTGGAAATATTGTAACTTAACACGTGACCACAAAATAAAAGCTCAAAGTGTACTTGCATACATACACATGGCCTAAAAGTCTAACATACGGCTCTTATTCTTAACTTAGGTGGCTTCAACGTAAAATGATCTCCAAACTGCATACAATGTTATAATTTGCTTTCATTCTCCCTCTTCTCTCTTAGCCTTGGTCACACTAAGCCAGATTTCAAATTGCAGATAAATGGCAAATGGGTGGTTTGTTGCATGTGTGAAAGCTCAAAGACATGCTATGAGAGACTCACAGTAACATCCTAGTTTGAATATCTAGCATGTTTAATATTTTCAAGGGGGTGGCATGGGGGGAGTTGTGGGTGGGAAGTCAGCAAGAAATTACAGCTAATGAGAGTGCAAAAGACCCATCCAACATCCAACAATATGACTGCGAATGTGGTGAGGAAACTGCAGGAAACTGAACACAATGTGGTTAAACTCGCATGTTTACGTCACTACAGACTCAAGACGGAGCAGATGATCTGTCATCATTAGCTGGAAACTGTCTCTTATAAAAACTGAAGGAAGTCTGGTAAAAGATATGAAGTGTGACCTCACTACAAGGTCAAACGTTCCGAACGCAAGAGAAACGCGTCGTGTAGTGTGACCTCGCTACAAGGTCAAATGTTCCGAACCCAAGAGAAACGCGTCGTGTAGTGTGACCTCGCTACAAGGTCAAAAGTTCCGAACACAAGAGAAACGCGTCGTGTAGTGTGACCTCGCTACAAGGTCAAATGTTCGGAACGCAAGAGAAACGCGTCGTGTAGTGTGACCTCGCTACAAGGTCAAATGTTCCGAACACCAGAGGAACGCGTCGTGTAGTGTGACCTCGCTACAAGGTCAAAAGTTCCGAACACAAGAGAAACGCGTCGTGTAGTGTGACCTCGCTACAAGGTCAAATGTTCGGAACGCAAGAGAAACGTGTCGTGTAGTGTGACCTCGCTACAAGGTCAAATGTTCCGAACGCAAGAGAAACGCGTCGTGTAGTGTGACCTCGCTACAAGGTCAAATGTTCCGAACACAAGAGAAACGCGTCGTGTAATGTGACTTCACTACAAGGTCAAATGTTCCGAACACAAGAGAAACGCGTCGTGTAGTGTGACCTCGCTACAAGGTCAGAAGTTCCGAACACCAGAGAAACGCGTCGTGTAGTGTGACCTCGCTACAAGGTCAAATGTTCCGAACACAAGAGAAACGCGTCGTGTAGTGTGACCTCGCTACAAGGTCAAATGTTCCGAACACAAGAGAAACGTGTCGTGTAGTGTGACTTCACTAAAAGGTCAAAAGTTCCGAACGCAAGAGAAACGCGTCGTGTAGTGTGACCTCGCTACAAGGTCAAATGTTCCGAACACAAGAGAAACGCGTCGTGTAGTGTGACCTCGCTACAAGGTCAAATGTTCCGAACACAAGAGAAACGTGTCGTGTAGTGTGACTTCACTAAAAGGTCAAAAGTTCCGAACGCAAGAGAAACGCATCGTGTAATGTGACCTCGCTACAAGGTCAAAAGTGCCGAACACAAGAGAAACGCGTCGTGTAGTGTGACCTCGCTACAAGGTCAGAAGTTTCGAACACCAGAGAAACGCTTCGTGTAGTGTGACCTCGCTACAAGGTCAAAAATTTCCGAACACAAGAGAAACGCGTCGTGTAGTGTGACCTCGCTACAAGGTCAAATGTTCCGAACACAAGAGAAACGCGTCGTGTAGTGTGACCTCGCTACAAGGTCAAATGTTCCGAACACAAGAGAAACGTGTCGTGTAGTGTGACCTCGCTACAAGGTCAAAAGTGCCGAACACAAGAGAAACGCGTCGTGTAGTGTGACCTCGCTACAAGGTCAGAAGTTTCGAACACCAGAGAAACGCTTCGTGTAGTGTGACCTCGCTACAAGGTCAAAAATTTCCGAACACAAGAGAAACGCGTCGTGTAATGTGACTTCACTACAAGGTCAAAAGTTCCGAACACAAGAGAAACGCATTGTGTAGTGTGACCTCGCTACAAGGTCAAATGTTCCGAACACCAGAGAAACGCGTCGTGTAGTGTGACCTAGCTACAAGGTCAGAAGTTCCGAACACCAGAGAAACGCGTCGTGTAGTGTGACCTCGCTACAAGGTCAGAAGTTCCGAACACCAGAGAAACGCGTCGTGTAGTGTGACCTCGCTACAAGGTCAAAAGTTCCGAACACCAGAGAAACGCGTCGTGTAGTGTGACTTCACTAAAAGGTCAGAAGTTCTGAACACCAGAGAAACGCGTCGTGTAGTGTGACCTCGCTACAAGGTCAGAAGTTCCGAACACCAGAGAAACGCGTCGTGTAGTGTGACCTCGCTACAAGGTCAGAAGTTCCGAACACCAGAGAAACGCGTCGTGTAGTGTGACCTCGCTACAAGGTCAGAAGTTCCGAACACCAGAGAGACGTGTCGTGTAGTGTGACCTCGCTACAAGGTCAGAAGTTCCGAACACCAGAGAAACGCGTCGTGTAGTGTGACCTCGCTACAAGGTCAGAAGTTCCGAACACCAGAGAGACGTGTCGTGTAGTGTGACCTCGCTACAAGGTCAAAAGTTCCGAACACCAGAGAAACGCGTCGTGTAGTGTGACCTCGCTACAAGGTCAGAAGTTCCGAACACCAGAGAAACGCGTCGTGTAGTGTGACCTCGCTACAAGGTCAAAAGTTCCGAACACCAGAGAAACGCGTCGTGTAGTGTGACCTCGCTACAAGGTCAGAAGTTCCGAACACCAGAGAAACGCGTCGTGTAGTGTGACCAATGCCACAGGCCTACAGCACTGAAACTCCTGTTGTCTGATGATGGATTTATCTCAGAGGGCTGTGTGTGGGTCTTTGTTTGGGTTGCTTCTTTTCTTCTCTCCATAAATCTTTTTACTGCTCTGCTAGCTCAATTTCTATTAAACTTTATTTTTTCAGCAATTTTGAGATTTGCTTTGATAGTTCAATATATTTGAACTGTTTACATATCCACTGTGTGGAAATAAGGGGGAATGCAATCCGTTACAACTGCTCATAGGGCTTGTACTATACCAACAAAGTATTTTAAAGCAAAACCACTGGCACAAAGACCCACTCAGCAACAACAGCAGGCCAGCATCTCCACTCAAACAAAGAGCCACACAGTGCTGTACTAGAATCACAGACACAGTCAGCATGACAACCAGGTAGGCATGTATGTTGCTTCAGTCCAGCCTCGGGACCTGTTAATGTTCCGGTTCTTCTGCTTTTTTTTTATCACACTACAAACACTAGTTATTATCAGTGTTCTTCTCTTATCTCATCTGCTGCTACAGATTAGACAAGTCGTCTTCCACCTCATCTCACCTCACTTGGGCCTTGTTGCCTTCGTATGCGTGATGCAGTCGAGCTACAACTCTTCTGCTTATTGCGCCAGGCAGTGAAAAGAATGCTGAGTGTATAAAACACAGAAAGACCAAAACGTAACTGAGCTTGCTTGCTACGAGACTTGAGCTGTGAACACCGAGGCTTAACCCTTACTTTAAGTTGATTTAAACCAAGCCCCATCTTTGCATATGCTATGTTACAGAGAAATGCTGCACCAACAGCAGAAGATCAGCTGGTGTGGAGGGTGCTCCACAGGACAGAAGTCCCCGTATTTCCCTGTATTCTCGTTGCATGATGCGTCTCCTCCTCTTGCTGTCGGCCCAGTCCTCCCTCTGTGTCGCTTTCTGTTGAGAGAAGTTGCCAGAACAGCCCAGTGGCAGGACTAGCTTTTATTCCATAGCTTTCAGTCAGTGAGCTTACCACGAGACAGTGGACTACAGTTTTTAACAGTTTTTACAAACTTTTTAACTCCGTGATCAGTTTTAGAGCTGTTATTAAGCTGCAGGCATAATAATGAATTAACCTTTGACCAATGGAAGAAAAAAGATGAGTCAGCTAAATGTTCATTGCTTGTTTGATTAGGAAAGAGGTGTGAGGGCAGCACTTTGCCGTGTACTCTGTGCCTAAACTCAAATGATTAAAGGCAGCAGAATGCTTGACACATTCATATCCTTTTCTGCTGTCACGCTGCACTTTGGTTATTCTGCTGCTCAGTGAAACACACTGAGGTGAAAAAAAGGGAAAAAAAAGAAAAACTGAGCGGGAGTTGTCAGCTGCCCCATTTACTTGGTCAAATGTGGTGCTACTGCATATGGAGTGCACCTATATTCTGATCATGATGCTAATGCATTAATATGAAGTCTCCCTCTCTGCAGAAATGAGCAGAAGATTGTCTTGCACCCACAGTATTTAGGTTTGTCCACAACATTGCTGCAATTTCACAGTTGTTCAAAGACTTAGAAAAATATCTAGAAGTTGCTAAATCTAGTTGGCAACAATATGAGCCAAGAAACATTCTTCCTGTGCATATAACCCTGTATTTATCCAGTGGGTGTGCTTTAAGAGTGGACAGGTGGATGTAACATCTTTGTTTGTGTGTGCGATGGAGTGGGAGACTGGGGTGGAGGGCCCAATTAAAGGCCTAACATTGTGTGGGAATCCTGAGTATATCTGTGATGAAACTATTTACTTTAATTTGGGGCTTCTGGTTAAAACTGGAAAGGTTTTAGTTTGGGACAACATTAATCGTTTAATACTTGACAACGTCAACCTGTTCAGATAGTTTCAGGTGACTGTTAAAGTCAGTTACCGCTGGTTAACATGTTTTAGCCACTTTTTAGACTGATGACAGAGAAAATCTAACTTTTTTTTTAATTCACATATGTTAAGATATGGTGTATGAGAGCACAGATGGCTGGCACTGACTAACAGGAAGCACAGTGCAAATAATTAATATAGCACCATGCTTTTTAGGGCCTGAATTTCAGCATGAGAGAGCGGCAATTGTGCAAAATTCCACACAATCTAGCAAATGTTGATTAATGTATAAATGTAGTATGAATTTCCACAGTGAGAAATGACCACAGTCCGTTGTCCCGTTACTGCAGCAGCATCTGTCAGTATATATCCCATCATGACTCCCTGTGTATACTCCTGGTTTTCAGCTGGTAATTGTGGTATCGCTTCATGCCGCAGAGTTATTTTCTCGTGAGTTTTTCAGTTTGTTCCCTTGTGAATTGTCAGTTGTTTATTAATAAATCTTCTCTGCCCTGCATTTGGGTCCACTGACCCTGACACATCCATGACATTTACTTGTATCATGGTCTTGTAGGATACTCTGTTTTGACTAGCCGCTAAGTGTCCACTAAGTA
The DNA here is from genome assembly GCF_036924035.1 of Leuresthes tenuis. Taxonomy (NCBI): domain Eukaryota; kingdom Metazoa; phylum Chordata; class Actinopteri; order Atheriniformes; family Atherinopsidae; genus Leuresthes; species Leuresthes tenuis. The sequence continues at coordinate 32,788,518 of NW_027325364.1, forward strand.
AGGGATAATGCCTGTCAAGATGTCCATTATCAGGAAATAACGGGCAACTTTGAGATCAGAACTATCCAAATTACTGAGTAGGATTCCCTTATCATCATTAATAGGAACTCTGCAGTCAATCAGAATATATTCATTTGTCCTGACCATGGCGTAATTCCTGATACCAACATTGAAGCAGTTCTAGAGAAATTGCTTTTTGAAATTTTTGAATAGGTCAGCCTTAATTATTTGCATCAGCTGGCATTAGAAATAATGAAAAATGAAAACGTCTCACTGACATTACTCAGTGTTCCTTCTTTGCATGACCCTCTAAGCACCAAAGGACAGCAACTGCAGAAGAGCACTGCTCCTTTCAGCTTATTGATACATGCATCACAAGATTTAAGCCATCATCCTGTTAACTATTCATTTAGTCGTCTCACTACTTTAGAGCCCTGCCAACATTTTTGGAAATGGAGACTCTTTACACAATACATTTTGCGATGTCATGACTTGGGTCAAAAGCCACGAGAGGTGCAAATTGAAAGCAAATAATAAATGTATTTATTTTAACCAAATTATTACATATGCTGCCAAACAAACTAAGAAAACTATGAGAAACTGTGCAATCAGTGGTGAGAGTGCAGTGACACATATGATTCAAGGCAAAATGAAGCGCAGAGCTTTATTGACTGTGAACAGGCAGGGTTTTATAGGAGGAAGGTACACTGTGCCCAGGAGTCTCAATTACTCCTAGTTCTGCCTCCAACTACTGGGGTATAATGTAAAAAAAAAAAAAAGATCAAAACATGAGCAGACCGTCACAGCAGCAGTTTTCTTCAGTCAGGTTTATTAATCTTTGCAGGATGAACCCACAGTTCAAGTAAACGCACTGAGTGCAATGATATGCAAGGCGATGCAGCCGCTATCCTGCAAACATGAAGATCAGAAGTGTGCACAGCTCGACTATCTTTCCTTCTTCCTTTAGATAAATGGTTACTCACCTTGATGTGCATTTCACATGGAAGCTCTGAAACTGTGAGCAACAGCTTGCAAATAAAGACAGCTCACTGTTTATCTGTGTGGACCAATCAAAAGTAATCATGACTCTTTACAATGACATGTCTTCTGAATTGAGCTCTGTCTCGGTTCGGCCGGCGTCTTGTTCTGGACCACAACGATGCGTTTGAAGATGTGACATGGGCCCCCCTCAGCTCCCTGTTGATGATGAATCTGACAAGTAACATCCTCATGAAGTGGTCGTCTTTGAAAGTTTGTAACACAACAATTCTAAAAGTTTCCTGAATAGTTGCATAGATTTGGAATAAGGCAAATTTAATGATGTTGAGCTGGAGTGGCTTGTTACTAGTTAATGTGGTTGCATGATTGACTGACACTAAGTTCTGATAAAATGGATGACATGCCAGGAAGTAAATGTGGACTAAAAGGAAAGAGAAAGCCTGTTTCAGCAGGGCAAATCCTTTAAGAAGTGAAAAAAATCAGCATCTTCTTTCATGCCATCTCTGGAAATATCTCTGTGTATACTGTGAAACGTGTTTTAAACAACATCTGGCACATCTTTGATTAAAGTTTGGATATGTGTGTTTTTCTTATTTGTCTCATGTGCATGTTGCAATTTGAAAAGAAAGATTATTCAATAAATGTCAAATGAAAATTTCAAAAGTAATGAAATGAAAATGGAAGTATATTTCCCTACCACTGTGGACAAGCAACATAAGTGTCTGGTTGTGGTTGGAATATTTAGTAAGATGGATCACTGAGTGTGAGAGTGGATGACCGCTGGGATAGGCTCCGCACAGTTGGAGCAGTTTGTTTCTGTCTGACCTTTGTCTTTTATCGTAAGCTCGTGTTTTCTAGTCTCTGCTTTTTGGGGTTTTGTTTGGTCATTTTTTAGGGGGTAGAAGGTGCAGATTAGGCACTGCGATCCTGTAAAAAGTGATACCAGGGAAACAAAGTTAGAACATGTGGAAAACCTTTTATTTCTAATTGAAAAAAATTTTTCTTTGGCAATGCATGTGTTCTAAGCAAGCTCCTGTGTCAACGTGTCACTTCTGGAGAGTTCAGGCATTTTGTGAATTTTTCCAGTTATCCATTAATTCCTGATAATAAATACCTTGTTGGGCTTTATTCCTTACTCCTGAATTGAGAAAGTGTTCTGTTACTCTGTACCTTTGCATTTGTACCCAGTTACATTCTTTTTCAGCTTTTATCTTTTCAGAGGAGTTACTCAGTGGTCTCGCTCTAGCCTCTCTACTCTTTTCTGTCAATTCACCACATAGGTTGGATTGTGCAATTTCAGCTGGTTATAGTTAGTTCCAATTTTACTCACGTAGTTGACATTTGGGAGTGAACTCTCCCACTGACATCTTTTGATATAGAATGCCGTGTGTGCATGCATTGGTGTGTGTGTGAAAGAGTGGGAGTGCACCTGCAGGCTGTCCGTCCATCTACCTTTGTGTGACTCCAAAGTCAACAGTAAAGTTTAAAGGCTTTGCACTCAGTGCCATTAAAGCTAACAATAGAAAGAACTCGGTCCTTATTATTTCTCATTGGTAACCCTGGAATGCTGACATTTTGTGGCAATCACTGAGCCCAACACGGGGGGCAGAAGAGTGAAGCGCCATTTGGTTACAAACAGAAGTTGATTGTGTAGATGTCTTTATACTGTAGAGTCCCTTATGGAGCAGGGTTTCTTTTGTGAGAAGAGGAACCATCATAACTTTTGCATGTAGTTGAAACAGGTTCTCATCCAAACATGCTGATTTGTCTTTCTTTGTACATATAAAGAGGAATCAACACCTGTAAAGGACTGTAACCCAGCACTAGCCTGTAGAACCCGTCAGATCAAGGTTATGTCTTCCATATATAGTTAAATCTATATCTATATCTATATACATAGATATAGATATATCATATTGGTATTTACATTTAAAACCTGCTCAAAATATACCAAATTTCCACTTTACTTGTTCTTAAAATGGTACATCAACGCCCAGTAGGGACTATATTCCAATAATGCTCTGGTTTTTCTCTATACCAGCTGAAAAATTGAGAAGGCAAGGACACTGATATTTCCACTCTGACCTGTAGCCTTGCAGATGTGGACTTATTGCACAGTTGATGCTTCAGAGTGGGGCTTGCCTGTAGGATGGCATCTGCACAGAATCCATCTAAACAAGAAGGTCAGTTTTTCTGTTGCCGGGGGACCCACACCTAATCAGTCAACTCCACGGGCAAAATTCATGAGAGTTCATAAAAAAGAAAGGGGTGAGGGAAGGGAAAACTTTGCCTAACCTCCTCTTCCTTTACCCTCCAATACACTACCTCCAGTTCTAAGAAAACACAGACGGGGTCAGATAAAAGTTTTGATCAGATATTAACAGGACCGCAGGGCAAAACAAAGATCACCTGAACAAAGACGATGGGTAACCAATGGGACATCAAGGATCTGTTGTGTTAGTTTCCCACTGTGCTGTGTATTTCTTTCCCAAGGGAGGATCTATTGAAAGAGCAAATCATGCCTCAATTCGAAAAGCAAACCTTAAGGACAGGGGAAAGAAAACCTCAGGCCCTCACATCTACTATCTTCTAATTAGGAAGCCCAAAGCACGATCACTTCCACTTTTATCTCGCAGTTATGTTGATGATTGTCTGCAGTTTTTCTTCTGATATGTATTTAATTTTGTGCTGCTGCTCTGCATGGATTTGTTGTTGTTTTTCTATCAGCTGCTAAGTGCCAGGTGGCTATGTTTGGAAGGCTAAGCAGCAGAGCATATTCTGTTCCAGGCAGACAGTAATTACCAGGTGTTCAGCCTTGGCAGTAACAGTGTGTTGGGGAGCCATAACATGTGTATACATATTTTGATGTGTGTGAGGTGGTGTGTGGGGCTACTGATTGTAACACCCCTTCTCTCACCGTCTCCCTCCAGCTGTTTGAACTGCTGGGCCCAGAGGGGCTGGAGATGATATCCACCCTACTTCAGCAGAGGGCAGCCATTGTTGACTCCCTCCTTCCCACCCCAAATGACAGGACTTGCTACCCAACAGGTGAGATAATAAGGTGCAACCAGGGTCATCTCCATGATAACACAAACTTCACTTATTCTGTACTGCAACAGTTATGTCCCCATCACCAAAGTATATTTGTTTCCTTTTGTTGGTTTGTTTTGCCATCTTTTTTCATGAGAGCGAACTGCTGCATGAGTAGCAACAGCGTTGTGTCAGGTCATGTCGGTGACTTAGTCCAGTTATCAGTAGTGTCTACTCCAAAGGAGGTCACTCCTAATCATGTATTTAGAATTCCGAAGCCCCTTAGTGTCCACAGAACAGAAGATAAGTCATAAATCAAAAGGATGAATAAAATAAAGAGACATTTTTAATGAAGCATGCAGTTGCACAAACTTAAATCCCTTAAACAGTATTATCTTGATTGTTGATTGAGTGCATGAATGTCTGTGAATTTTCTGGATATTATCAGGTTGTTCATGAACTTATGATGTATGTTACCTTGTTAAAATGTATCAAATAGTCTTCAGTTTCTTTATTAAACTTATTATACTTGATTACTTTTTCATTACATTTAAAACTAAAGCCTCAGTTTTTAAAAAGGAATCCCTCGATCCAGATCTGTGTGGGAAAAGTTAATTCAAAGGTATTAAATGATTTCTAAGCTGAATCATGCCTTAGCTCTCATGAATTATCATACAAATCAGTCCATAAGGTTTTGAGAAATCCTCCACAGTACAAACAAACAAACCATATAACCTCAGCAGGAGTATTAATTGTTTTCCAATGAAACTGACAAGAAACCCTGGAGGTTCAGCACAGACTGTAGATACTTTGTCAGGTCTGACACCAACTGTTGTTATTATGTTCAATGTACAGGTGAACAGCAGAAGTGAGCCTGGTGAAACCGTGCTATCTGTGTTGATTTGATTGGCAGATTAAAGATGGTAGATATCCCAATAAGTGAAAATCAACACATTTTGAGTTCATGTTGCCATAGGAAAAATAACTTTTCTAGATACAGAGACAGCTTCTCGTAAATGAAATGAAAACATGCTACTCTACTCTGTCCTACTCTCATTTATGTTGGATTCAATTTTGATGCTTGGCTGATTTGCACTGTCCTGAAATATGCCAGGACATGCTGGCATTCCTGCCTTGCAAAAAGATTCAAAGGAGTAAGTTTCACATAAAAACCATTCAAACAGATCTTACCTTTTGAATAATCAGCAACAACTGTCAGTTACTGTGACTACATTATGTTTAGATTTTTTTTTTTGTCATTCTATCGCTTGACATCCTTATTTGTAACTGGTTACACCCAACCATGCTTTGAGCTGTGTTTTCTACAGACTCATTAAACAATTCAATCCACAGAGAAACTGTTATCAACCTTTTATTTTTATTTCTGATCATGAAGTCCAATCTAAAGTCTCCCTTGTGCAGAGGCTCTCTATTTCTGGTTCTGATATGAGAGCAATATAAGAATATCCACTCATACTGTACAAAAAAAAGAAAACAGCTGATAAGCTGCTAAGACTCCAATAGAAACAGGCTCTTGCAGAATAGGCTTACATTGATTTTTCTTGTAGTCATCTGGCTCTTCTGTCTGCTGAAATCTCAGTTCACTGAATTTTGCATGAAAATGTATTTTAGGATCCATGATAGTGTTCTGCAATAAAGCAGCAAGTTCTTATTTTTCATTTAAAATGTCACCCTCCATCCTGAACAGGTGATATTTGTCAACCTCATCATTTCGTTGTCCTAATTAGGCTGACATCTCCTCTCACATTCCCCTCCTTAATGTGCAGAGTGAAGTTGTGAGTGCTTGTGCATATTGGTTGAAAGATAAGGATGGCTTATTTATCATTGCCAAAGCTGTCTTCTGATCCATATGCAAGTTAGGCATCAAAGAGCAGTTGAAGATTAAAGAAGAAAGCGTCTTCTTTGTCAGATTAATCCTTGCAACTATTTCAGTCACACACTCATCTTTTAAAGTTATTCTGGAGAAATGTTAAAACCCTTGTTACTAAGTTTAGATTCTAGTGCTTGGTGTGATACATGAAGCATTCATTGTCGATTTTAAAAACTCCCATCCAGTCTTTCACATTATATCAGATCACGTTGGTGTTAAGTGTGACATGGCTATAGCTCAGGTTTAAGAGCAGTTATCTGCCAGTCAGAAGGTTGGTTGCTATACTAGTTTAGAGCCAGAGCCTAACTTGGAACAAATTCTTTCTGTTTTGAACACGTACTAGCTCCAGACCCCCAAAAACAATAGCAACAACTCTGCTGGTTTGGAGCAAAGAACCACTTACATCAGGGCCTGTGGATGGGGTTATGGAGACGAAGCAGACTGACTAAAGAGTTGGTGTAGCATCTAGATGGCTTAGGCCAAGAGTGGAGCTAAAACTGAGCTTTGATATGAGTGTGAAGTGGAAGCAGCAGTGTCAGCACACGACTACAGTTTAACCTTTGTGAATGTGCCAAAAAAAAACAGCTGAATTTACAAGCCACATGTGCAGCATTTATACATTATATTCAATTTGGGTGTTTTTAGGCGCGTTCACACCAGGATAGTCTGTGGGACTCGGTTTGATTGGGCGGGGAATGTCAAAAAATGCCACACCTTCACTTTCACACTGCACTTTTAAAAGTGGATCAAACCGCCTGGTCACTGTCACGCAGTTACAACAGCTGCCCCCCCAAATGAGCATTGACCAGGAAGGAAACAAGCGTGAGGAAGAAGAAAATCTGGCTCATCGATTGGCCAGGACCGAAAATGGAAATCCATCCCCTTCAGCCGGCTTGTTCACAACAAAAACAAAGAATGGAGCACAACTAAATGTATGCAGTCTTGGGGTTTCTCTTTTTACTTTGGTGTTCTAACCTAATTGAAGCTGCCCACTATGAGCAGCACTGTTTGGCGTTTGGAAACGCCAACTGGCTTTACAGATAGTGCCCACAAACACTGACTGTTGTTTAAAACAGTGATATCAGAACATCAGTTTGACAATCTAATCTGGGAAAGTAAATATTTACCCTGCTCTGTGATCCTTACAGCAACTCGTTTTTTAACCACTCAGTGGGAAGTTGTAACATGTAATGGAGGACACATTTAAAGTCACACGATGACATGGTTCTGTGGTGAATCTTTGGGTATGGAAAACCAAGCACCAGCCCTGAGCCGGCCCTGAGCCGATCAAAGGTTCAGAGGTCATGCATTAGTGCAGACAATAAACAATTTCAGTATGGCAGTGATACCTGTGATTTTTATGGTGAATAGATGTTACCAGTGCAAGAACAGCTTCATGTGGACTCTGACCTGAACAGCTGTGGGGACAGGTCTCTATTTGGATGGACGCTCAAAGACACAAGACCCTCTTTTGCAGGTTGTAGCATGGACGATTATATATAACGCACAACCTCCCTCTTTCCCACCTCATTCTCATCTCCAACTGTGTAAGAAAAACTCTGGTGGATGTGAAAAACGCACAAGGCCAACTTTTTGCTTTGTTCCTTCTGGAAAAGGCTGTCATACTTAAAGTGATAGATGGAAAAAACCTTTTGTGAAGACTGAACAGCGCTCCAGACTAGCTTTTTTAAGCTCTGGTGCTTCCAGCTGAAGATTTCAGGGGCACTGGCACAAAGTTGAGGAACTGCTTGAACAATCTTCGGACAACATTTGATAGACTATTATTGATTAAACTTTTATTATTGGGGTTGCAGCACAGCTTCATTGGATTTCTGTCAATGTTACTCACTGGAACTTTAAATCGAAAAAAATACAATAATTAGTTGCATTGAAGTCCTGGAATAGCATCTCATGAGAGACATCATCACTGATTGCTGAGAATTTGCATCAAAGCATTTAGAATACTTTTTATAATTATGGACATTTACATCTGAACAGGTGAAAATGAATGGATTGTATTTATTATTTATAAAGTTGAGCAACAGTCCAAATACTTATGGTCCTAACTCCTAACAGTAGATCTGATTTATTGCTAACAAGATACAAATTAGACATATTAGACTAAACTTAGTAACATGAGTTACTTAACCTAACCAATATGCAAGCAGCTAAGTTAGAATTTTACTGCGGAAACTGCAAAAGAGAACAAGTTGTGCTCACACTCATGGTGTTTGAAAACTTCTCTGGTGTTATTCCAACTGTGGAGAATCCTGATCTGTGTCAAAAATTTCACTTGCCAGACAGCTTTTGAGATTAGCGTTGCCTTGACGACTGAGGGTGCAGTCACGAGGGGTTAAAAAAGGCTGATTAAATTTTCTACTATTTGCATGCCATGAGGAAGAGTGGGATTTAGTGGGAATGCCTGTCTCTTGCTGATTAGCTTTTAAATTGCAGTTCACAGCTTGGCACTTACATGTTTATCAGAGAACAGATTCTCTTGGTGGCTCCTCTCCACATTTCAGTGGGTGATAGAAACAGTGCTTTATGAAATGGACAGTAATAAAGACACATCCAGAAAGTCTTCCACATCATTGTATACGTTAGATGATTATCAGATATCTTATGGATGGTGTAATATGTTTCCAACAACAACAACTTTCTTCCATTTCTTCAATTATTTAGATCAAGTACAAATTTCTTTCAGTATTTTCACTATCCAAGCCCAAAAAATGGACTTAAATTTGCTACCAACACACTCAAATTATATGGGGAAAGAGCTGAAGAAAGTTTTCAGATATACCAGTGATAATTTACAGGAAGATCCTACAATCAGCCAGTTAACTGTTCACAAGTAATAGTGTCAGGACTGGGTATGAAAGGAACCAACGGTTTAGTCCTTCCAAACAAGAAAAGATTGCGACTCATCACTTTATGTCAAACTCTATCAGAGAATCACCAGTCATATAAAAAAATCTCTCTTCCAGTGCATAAGTGCAAAGAACTTTGGTCTTTCAACATCTACAAAGTATAATATTGTGAAAATATTCAAGGAGTCGGATGAATTCTCAGTATTTCCAAGTCAAGGAGGGAAACCTCTGCTGGATGCGTGTGACCTTCAAGCCCTCAGGCAGCACAGCACGGGAATCTGTCATACAAGTGTGATCAATATAGTCACGTGGGACAACTTTTGGAAAACATGGTCACTCAGCACAGACGTCTGAAACCGTATTGTTAAAGGAGGAAGCCATGTATCAAGTGTGGCCACATGAGTCCAGCTTTAAGCTGCTTCTTGGAACAACTGATGTTGGTTTTCATGTTCTAAGGAGGAGAAAGACCACCAGGGCTGCTATCAGAGAAAGGTGTGAAAGCCAGAGTCAGTCATTGTATAGAGGTGCAACAGTGTCACTGATGCAGAGACATATCTTAGAACTTTGGAGATACATTTTAATGTCAAAAGTATTTGCTCATCTGCCTTTACACACAAATTGATTTAAGTGCATCCCATTGTTAATCCAGAGGGTTTAATATGACGTCGCCCCCCCCCCTTTGCAGCTATAACAGCTTCAACTCTTCTGGGCAAGCTTTCCACACGGTTTAGGAGTGTTTATGGGAATTTTTTCTTCCAGAGGCTCATTTGCAGGCCAGTCCGGTTCTTCCACACCAAACTGCTCATCCATGTCTTTATGTACCTTGCTTTGTGCACTGGTGCGCAGTCATGTTGGAACAGGAAGGGTCCATCCCCAAACTGTTTCCACAGAGTTGGGAACATGAAATGGTCCAAAATCTCTTGGTATGCTGAAGCATTCAGAGTTCCTTTCACTGGAACTAAGGGGCCGAGCCCAGCTCCTGAAGAACAACCCCACACCATAATCCCCCCTCCACCAAACTTTACACTTGGCACAATGCATTCGGACAAGTACCGTTCCCCTGGCAACCGCCAAACCCAGACTCCTCCATGAGATTGCCAGATGGAGAAGCGTGATTGGTCCCTCCAGAGAATGCGTCTCAACTGCTGTAGAGTCCAGTGGCAGCGTGCTTTACACTACTGCATGCAGATGTTTTGCATTGCACTTGGTGATGTATGGCTTGCAGTTGCCATGGAAGCTTATTCCATGAAGCTCTCTACGCAGTTCTGGAGCTAATCTGAAGGCCACATGAAGTTTGGAGGTCTGTAGCGACTGACTCTGCAGAATGTTGGCAACCTCAGCGCACTAGGGCTGCCACAAACTATTATTTTAATAGTTGACTAATCACCGATTATTTTTTTCGATTAGTCGACTAATCGAATCATACATGTATTGAATATAAAACATACAGCTTATCGCACCAGGATGGAGCTGCTCTTATATAACCAACATTATATTTCAGCTTGGAGTGTTTAAGGTATATGCTAACTAAAGACAATTAATATCATAGTTCATTAACCCTTTAATGAAATATGCAGCTTGTTGCAACAAACAATTATTCAACTGTGTAGCAAACACACAAAAATAAATACTCACGGTTTTTAGGTTTCGTAAGGTTTTCTTTCCTTCATTTGTCTCTGGCATCAAACATAGCTGCATTTAAATCAAATGAGGGAGGCACCTGAAACTCAGGAATTATTCACAAAAACATTTTGGTCTCACTGACTCAAATATAACACCAACATGTTCAGTATGGACTCAGTCAGGACATTTGCTTGCTGAGGTGTGCATATAGCTAGCTTTGAAACAAAGCCGTCCATTGAAGATGAACGTACTTTTTTAGCACTGAAACGTAACATTAGCGTTCCTATTCTAACACATCACGGTTATAACGTTACAGAAAACACATGAAATATGTGTGCTAAGGCTAATTAATCAAATCGTCATCGCTAATTTTAACGTTTACAGCTATTAAACGCTCTTAGAGCTTCTTAGCGAATCTGGGAAACGCGGCCAGTATGAGTAAGTAGCAAGTTAACTCTCTGTTTACGCTAATTTTAGCAGCTAACTAGCCAGTTAGTTTACCAAGATGACGGTCCCTCTTCACAATCAGCCACAACAACATGCTTCCTTTTCAGGTGCTCGTGCATCGACGTTGTGCTGCTGTGGAAGGCAAATTCTGCCTTGCAGATATTGCATTGCACACATTTGTCTTTAGTTTTCTTAAAATGCTCCCACACTTTTGAGCTCCGTTGCCGGGTAGCCATGATACTAGATCCCGTCGGGTTTAACTTCCTGTGACATCACGGCTGAGCCCGGTTACCACAACTGCGCATGTGTGTCAAGGACAGAAAGGCAGACGCAGCAGTGGAAAGAAAAACTAAGTTTGGAAAGAAAAAAAAAAAGAAAAACTACGAATCAACTATTAAATTAGTCGACATAATTGTGACTATTCGACTAATCGTGGCAGTCCTTCTGCGCACTCTGTGCCTCAGCATCGCTGACCCCGCTCTGTCATTTTACGTGGCCGACCACTTCCTGGCTGAGCTGCTGTCGTTTCCAATCGCTTCCACTTTGTTATAATACCACTGACAGCTGACTGTGGAATATTTAGCAGCGAGGAAAGTTCACGACTGGACTTGTTGCAGAGGTGGCATCCTATCAGGGTACCACGCTGGAACTCACTGAGCTCCTGAGAGGAGCCGTTCTGTCACAGATGTTTGTAGAAGCAGTCTGCATGCCTTGAATGTATACACCTGTGGCCATAGAAGGGACTGGAACACCTGAAGTTTATTATTTGAATGAGTGAGTGGATACTTTTGGCAATATAGCTTTTTTTCCCCCGAGAACATCCAGTTATTTCAGCAGGTCATTGCTACACGTCATTCTACAAGACTTCCAACAACATAGATGCGTGTGTGTTGATAGTAGATCTGTCTCCTATTAAGAATTTAAGTTTGTTAGTAAAGTTTGTTAACTTCTACGGACTTCATAACTCAACAGACAAAGAAATAATCTGTAAATAATTTAAAGTAACACCCGATAAAGATGTTGAACAAAAGTGTGAATGGTTAACACTTTTTAAATAATGGATAATTGTCATTGTTTGACACTTTGGTTATGGATTGTTGGAGGGACAAAACAAGACATTTAAAGACCAAAACTTTAGTTGTTGGAGTCTTGTTTCATTCTACTTATTAATTGTTGAAATATTCATTTGAACGGTTTGTGGTAAAGTTGAAATATTTTTAAATTAAAAATAATCTTCAAAACATGAATCACAAATAGATAAGCTAATGATAATCAAAAGAAGCGTTTTATGCAATGCAGTTTTCAGTTGGAATAGTCGAATATACTGAGGTTTTATTTATTACATCACTTGTATTTAAAGCTACACTACTTTATGTTTAAGCAGCACAAACAGTGTGAATATACGCTGTGGCCATGATGATCTATGTGTAGTTCCCTTCACCTCTTCGAGCTTCACATTCGCCTTATCTTTGGTACTGGTGAAAACGCTGTGCCCCTTCTTCGACTCATCACTTCTAAATCCCGGGTGCAGCCTAACTGATAGTATTTCCTGTTGAATGTCTTGCTGGTCTAACTTTAGCTGTGATGGGCATACTGCTGCTGGTGCCTTAACAAAGTCAAAGCAGTCTGGTGGAAGCCAGAAAAAGGCTCTTTGCCAAATGGACTGAATTAATTTTTAATCCCAGAAAATAATTCCAGCTATTCTGATGTGAACAGAATTTCTTGCTCATAAATGTGTGATTTAAGCTGAGAAGGAAGTCACAAAGTCGGGGGGGTTGATCCTTGAGCGTGACACTGCACTCCAAGCTGTGCCCAATGCGCTCATTAGTGTGTGATCGACGAAAAAGCCTGGAATACTGTATATACTAACAAGTGCTTGATGAGTGTGTGTGTGTGTGTGTGTGTGTGTGTGTGTGTGTGTGTGTGTGTGTGTGTGTGTAAATGTGTTCTTCAGTCCATGTAGCATTTATTTGGCTACTTGAAGTTGAATTGATTGTCACTTATTTTAATTGAGTGCTTAAGTGCTGCTTGTTGTTTTTTTCCACATTTTAAGGGATTAACTGTGGGAGAGAGGTATATATTATGGAATTATGCCATGAGCAACCAGAACTACAGTATCTCGGACTGAGCTGGGTGACGATGATTACAGACTTATTTTATGAGCATATCCGTGAAGCAGACCTATCATCTAAAGTAATTTAAATCTGCAATTTCAAATCAAGGGATGTACTGTAGTTCATACACTCACCAATAAGGCTTCTACCTCCTAAAGCTGAGTTCCAATGTGTGAGAATTACTCAATGAGTTAGAAGTAGATTTCATGACTGTTGGAATAAAGCTACTGTTATTACACGACTGACACATAAACTATCAACCTTGGGGAGTTTTCCTCTGTTATGATTAGTTGTTTCATTTGCTTTTGCCTGTTCTTTGTTTGACCTTGCATCTGAATACATGCTCTTTTGCTCCTGCAGCTATAATTTGTGACGGTTTATAGAAAATAGCTACTCCTCACTCATCTATTCCCACTTAGGCACACAGTAGATGCAACAATGAGCAGAATTTGGACTTTGAAATTTAGTTTTTACCACTTTTGTGATTTATAAGTAAATAATTATGCATATTTATACATTCCAAAAACATATTAGACATATTGACATGAAAATATAATGTTGATTTTCCAAATGAATCTAGTTTCAGATGTGAGAAAACACCTTGAAAGCAGCTTCACCAACACAGAATAAGCATGGTCTACAGCTCCACACTGCAATTATAGCACCATGATCACTTGTGGAAATTACAGTCCTGGACATTTGGAGGCAATCTCTGTCAGAGACACAAAAGAAGGCATAAAAACACCCCACAGAGAGAGAAAGTAAAGGAAGGAGAATGATTTAGACGGAGGAGTTGGTGCATAGAGGGTGACAAAGTTAAAGGGGTTGGAGTAGGAGAGGTAATGGGAGGAGGGTAAGAGTGACAGGAAGGGGGGAGCTGTTAGAAGGCTGTGCAGCAGGTAGAGACACGAGACGAGATAAAGAAGAAATCATTCAGTCAATCAGCCCAGGCCATAGTCCAATCATCAGATCTCATCTGTTTTCAAGAGCAATTCTGCCTTTTATTGAGCTGTTGTGTCTCAACCTTAACCCATGCAATGCCACCTGCAGGTGATATCATTCAGCTCTCTGTATCAGAGTCACAAAGTGAATCGGTTTTAACTGACACTGGCTGATTGTATTTCCCTCAAAGAGAAATATTCTTTCATGGTATCCACACCAGGTGCACACAACTGTCTTTCCTTGAACGCTTTTTTAGTTCAATTTTTTTATTATCAGTATGCAATTCATTGACGATCCAGTTGAAATGAACTGAGTATTACTTTATTCATCCCATAATGGGTGAGTTATTTTGCAACAAAAATAAAATAAAAGTTATTGTGCAGCACAATGAAGTGAATTAGCCTCTTACTGAGGAAAGTTGTATGGTTTGATGACTGGCTCTGATTCTGCAGCCTTACTGATGCTGCAAAGCAGACTGCACACTCCACCACAGACTTGTAGGAGATATGCAACATCTTGGTGCAGACGTTGAATGACCTAAGCTTCCTTAAGGAGAACAGTGTTGTGTGTCCTCTTCAACACAGCCTCATTGTCTCATTTCCAGTCTTGTCCGATGTCCGAGTAGACTCACCCAACACCACCTCTTCTCCCTGAATAGAAATAGTGTTTGGCTTTTTCCTGGTTTCCTAAAATCTACAATCATCTATTTTTTGTGTTTTATATAAAAAATTAAATGATTGTTCCCACATTCTACACTCCATGCCACAGAGTGGTCGGTCAGTTCCCTGTACTCAGCTTCTTGCCCACCACAATACAATGTGGTACAATCCACAACTGCGGAGTGTTTTTGGAGTTGACATGACTGACTTATACTGGAAGTCTCAGGTCTAGAGAGTGACGAGAATGTCCTCTGCTGCTGACCGTCTTGTCAGACACCCAACCCTTCAGTCTCACAAACTGTGCTCTCTTTGTCAGTTGGTCAGTACTTCTGGTGGTTGTGGCATCCATCAGCGGCCGTAACTCAGGAGACAGAGTGGTTGTCAACTCCCTGCCTGTACCACATGTCCAAGTGCCCTTGGGCAAGACACTGAACCCCACATTGCCTATCAATGTGTCCATCGGTGTGTGAATGTTTGTGTTAGAGAAAAAAACCCACTGTGTAGCCTGTAACATGTATAGGCTAAGACATGCTGCCTGTGTGTGAATGGATTAATGTGGCTTGTAGTGTGAAAATGCTTTGAGCAAGACAAGAAAAACAATATTTATATAAGAATAAGTACAGGCCATTTACCATTTTATTTTCTTCTTACATGGAGTGAAGGGGAATTTGAATTAACATCACTGGATAAATTACAGACCATGATCCTCACTGTGCTGCCTACATTGTCCAGATGAGAATAGGAAGCAGATAAGAGGATGGCATCTTCAGCCCCAACCACAGGGCAATAAACAAACTGTAGTGGGTCCTGAGAGGTGTTCACTTGCCTACCATGGAGAACTAAATAGTCTCTCCAGGGCTTTCATGATGTGGGATGTTAGGGTAACTGGGATGTAGTCACTAAGGGCAGATGGATAAGATTTTTTTAGGTACCAGAACAAGGCAGGGTGTCTTCCACAGCAATAGGTGCTGAGGAATCTCAGTGTTCAGCACAGGCCTCCAGGACCCTGGAGCTGGCACTATTTAGACCTCTGGTCTTTCTGGCTGCCTCTTAACCGGACTGCTGGACACAGACAGGCTGGAGGTAGAGGCAGAGGTTTCAATGTGTCCTGATTTGGGGACGTGGTAGATGTTAGTTAGGCTGTGTTTAGATCCATGACCAGGATGACACTGTAGAGAGGTCATAGGAAAACCGCATGTCCAGGGGGAGTGTGAGGTCTGTGGTGCTCAAGGCAGCGGAGGGGAACCCTGAGCATTGGACTGAACTGAGCCAATTGAAACCAAGTTCAGTGCATTTGTTCCATCCGGACTTCCATCAGTCTGACCTGCCTTTTCTGTGAGGCTTGTGATCTTTTTCATCCCCTGTAAACCTCATTGCTCTCTCTTGTCTTCTTTTTCAGCTGTTTCTGTAAACTCCCTGTCTCCCTCCCATAAGGCTTTCCTATTAATGTTCAAGAGTTTTCTCTGGTCACTGGCCATCCAGGGATGATTATTGATGAAGTATCTATTAAGTCTTTGTGAGGATGATAGTTGACTTACGGAAGTTGATAAAGCCAATTATACACTCAGTCATGCCATTGGTGTGCCTTCCATTCTGTAGACTCAGAGCAGCACTTCAGAGTTTGTTCAGCTTCCTGAGAAAACATCCTCGAAACCATCCTGTCTTTAAGTGGGTGTATATGTGGAGGTGAGAAGAACTCAGTCAGCTGCTTCCATGTTTAAACAGGTCTTTCAATGGCGTGGTAGTTCATCATAACAGATATTAGAAGTGTCCAAAGTGCCAGGAGAAATTATTCAAGCAGCATAGCTTCAAAAGCTTCTGTGCAAAAAAAACTGTAAAGGAAAACCTCAACAAAATACAAAAATACAATATGATACGAGGTGCTGCAGGATGCTGATCATCCTGCGGTGCATTCTAGAATTTTAAGAGGTGAAAAATTAATTTTTTATGTAGGTATATCAATCAAGCGGTTTATAATAGAACTTACATATTTTTGTGACTCTCCATAGTTTTATCTATTTAACTTTTACATGAATACAAAATGATTTAGGCCAGTGCAGATACATTTTTGATTGTTCCTTATCATTTCTACTGTTTATATCTGTGTCTCCCTCAGATGTCAGCAGAAAAGTCAGTGGTGAAGTGAATAAGCCTGGCTATGGGTGTCAGGTGACCATCCAGTCAGAGAAGGAGAAACAAATGATGAAAATGTACCGGCGAGAAGAAAAGAAAGAAAGGAAGAGAGGCAAAGGAACTGAGGATAGCGACTCTTCAGATGCTGTCATGATCTTTGACCCAAGAGAGATGAGAGCCCAGCGGTATATCATTTCCAAACTTTCTCTTTCCCTTTTGTGTTATTTTTCTTTGTTCTCTGCCTGTCCATCTCTGCCTGTGGTCTGAGACAACAAACCAAACAAGCTCCTGCATTTTTTATGACATGACTCTGCTTAAAAAAGCCAAAAACATGCATCGCAAAAAGATGAAACATAAAAATAAGCAGAAATACAGTGACTTTGCAGCTGGTCACAAGTCTTTCCACATGCAGAAAGTTTAATTTCAGGGGATGAAAAAAAAATGGCAATGATCTGTTTAATTAAAAACTGAGCATGGTGAGAACCACTGCTGCGAGGAAGAAAAGATTAGTGGAGAGGTAAGCCACTTTTGGAGGGAACACGATGCCTCATGTCTACGTCTTCCTTTTAGTCATCCATGAACGGTGCCATTTATTTTTAACACATGATGGTTTACATTTAGTAAAACTGGATGTACATGTAACATGCACATTTTTATTGTTTAAGGCACATTAAAAAATGTAGCCCTTTTTAAATGTGTAATGTAAATTGTACCTCTTGCATTTTTACAGAGAGCAGGCCCTGCTGACTGCACGTTGTGAACCTGTCTTCAGCAGAGAAAGAGTGTATGAACGTATCCGATACCCTAATGTCTATGACAGCTATGCAGAAGCAACTAAAGCACCTGCATTCGTCGGGGGGGCCAGGGTAAATATCTACTTGTTTATTGTGTCCCTAACATAGGTGTTAAACGTCGAAGAAATGTTCAGAAGCATCAAATTTCAATCCTCAGTTGAAGAGATGCTGGGACTCCTTTTCATTCTTATCTTCTTTCTTTTCTTTTATTTACCGTGGGGTAGTTGGTGTAGTTTTGCTTTGGATAAAAAATGAGGCCAGTTGTTAAGATGGTTGTGATTTGACCCATGAGTACGTTCCAGTTTTAATTTTTACCCAGGTACTCCCTCATGGTCCCTTTTGGAAAGATGCTCTTCACGCACCCAGGCAAACATTTAAAACAAAGGAGCAATGTACTGTAGCTCATTGTTCTGGGGGAACTCATATTTCCAAGTGTTTTGGTTTATAGTGATCGCAGGCTACGATTCTCACTTTAATACAAATATTATAAAGCATTTTACTGTCAAGGTAATAAATCTTTAAAAAAAAAACGAAGATAAAAAGCACTCCTAACCTTGACTCACATTGAATGTTGACTCCCTTTGTCCCTCTGCACTGCACAGCACTGCAAAATATTTCTGTTTATGCATTGCTTTTGATAGAGAAAGGACAGTGATTTCATTGTGCTCTGTTAAACTGGGCCATTACATGCTGTGCCTCAAACTTAATATATGTAAAAACCAGATTTTCTAAAGGATTTTTGGGACTGAATGTCCTACTGAATATTTGTGTGTTTTCTGTCTTTGAGGTTAGTTGGCAGGCCTGAGTTTTTGCTTTCTTTTGTGTGTGACATTCAGATACTGTTGCCCGAGGGAATCCGCAGAGAGAACAATAAGCTGTTTGAGGAGGTGGAGATCCCACCCAATGAACCTATGCCTATTGGCTTTGAAGAGAAGCCTGTCTACATCTCTGAACTAGATGAGGTTGGTGCCGCGGTTGTGCGTTCTTATTTATATTTCTACAAACTCTGTGTCAGTGTGTGTATGTACACTAGAGAATGTCATTTCTGAAGTTAAGTTGGGTTAGCCAAAACTATGAACCCTCCAGTCACACTAGTCTTAGTAGCTTTAGTAGCAGCCTTTTACTCCGGATCAGTATTTCTACAGATGGAACTATGGTCATATAACATATGTCATGCTTATAAGACTTGTTGGTTGAACGTTTCACATGTCCAGAAACATTAATTACAGAAGCACTAAGAGATGACAGCTTATGGCAAGTTTGAAAGTTTAGGTGGAGCTAAGTTCTCCCATTTTCATTCTACAAGAACATCAATGCTATACAATTAGATACCATGCAAAAAACACCAGAGATGGAGGCCCTCTCTGCCTCACAGGGAGCGTATTTATGAGCCCCACCTCCTTATGAGTGGGGCCGTTGCAGTGCTACGCTCACAGCACTGAGAAGAGTGCACTTGATAATGTTGAAAACTTGAGCCTCAAGACAAAACTCCTATCTAAGCTTTTTAAAAGAGAGTAATGACTCGAAGTTCAAATAAGCAAACCCATCCCCCACATGGAGAGAAGATGAGCTCGCCTGCCCTGCCCCTCTCCACGCAGGGAGGGCTTCCCTTTACAGAGGGCTCTGATGTCATTCACGACTTATTTCTCCAGTTTGTTGTGTTTCTTTTGTTACCAAATATTTCTTCACGGTGTAGCGAACTCAAGTGTGGAATTTAATACAAACTTAATATTTTAAATGACTGCAACATTCTTTTGTGGGGATGGTCAGTGTGGAAATACCAGATGGGGGATTCTACATCAAAGAAGAGAAATTTACAACCACCTTTGCCCACAAAAGCATTTTGGGGGAGTTTTCTCAGCCCCTCTTTCCACCGACCTGTGCCATAAACTTAGGTAAATGCATTAATAGCTTAGTGCTAACTAAGCTGAACAAACAACGGACCCTCTCAGGAGAGTATTGGGGCAAACCAGAACAGGACCCCTCCGACCCTATATGGTTCAAAGTAAACAATGGTGACAGTTTGCCCCGACTCTGACTCAAGCCAAAGACAGCCGCAGCATGGACCTCTCAAAAGGATCTCACCCAGAATCACTTTTAGCTGAATCTTGAAACTGTATTAAATGTGCTTTGTATCTTTGTACAAGTTCTTTCATGTTCTCAGTGATATCACAAGCTGCATTTTAATACCTTTTTCATGATCGTACGTGGAACGATACGGAAGATATTATTATTTTGGAAAATTACTAATCATCCTATGGAGCCACATTGCCCCCGAGCGGTCCGTAGTACTGAATAGTCAAACCCAAAACTAAGTCAACAACTTGCATATGACATGTGACATTTATATGAAATAATGCAACTATTAACCAATTCTTCAGCTGTTTCTTATTGTATTCTGTGTTTAACACAGGAAAATAACATTGGTTGGTTCGTTATTCATACATCATAACTCTACAGATATCCATCTGAATTTTGAGACTCATAACCATCATGTTATGTTATGTTATGTTATGTTGTTTTTGCTGTCGTTATATCCTAAGCTTATGCTATATCTTTCCCTTTATATCTTAACAAGTTATGATGTTTTAGAATGCTCTGAACAAATGTTTATGAGACGGAGGAATGCAGGAGTGTAATTGCTTTGAGGCAAACCTCCTTGCAGGTCGCCTTACAAAATACGCCCAGGCAGACGTCACAACAGTTTCAGGCATACCATTGGCTGAAAGTGTAGCGTAGGCCTACGTCATGCCCCGCCTCCGCGAATCAAACTCCGGAACCCGCGAGGAAAAGTCAGTTATTGCCCGGTTATCGCATAAGTTCTTAAATAGAACATGGATGGAATATTGAAAGAGTATATTGAAGGTCCAGATCAGTAGAGAAGATGAAGATCAGAGAGTTCTAATTGATGGAATGAGAGTCTGGCGGAGAGTCTTTGGAAATGGCAGGAGAGGAAGATGAGATGGAAGAAGAAGGTCCGAACAAAGACAGAAAGAGAAGAATGTAGTAGAAAGATACATTTTGCGTTTTTGTTCGTCCGTCATCCTGTCTCCTCTCTATAGCACGTTTTAAACTCTGCTGCTGCAGCCTCCTCACCTATTTTTTTTATCAGAAAAAGGAGCCAGCGTTAAGCTTGTCAACCTTTTTGTCAATCTTTGGTGAATTTAAGTTCACTTCATCAGAGTTGGTCAGCAACCAAAACCAACTTGACCCTTGGACAGTTTTATCATTATTTGTGGTGAATTCAGACATCCCACCCGCTCGTCTTCAAGCTATCAGAAGGAAGGCTTCTTCTTCAGCGCAGGAAAGTGACCGGTCCAGTCCCTGAAAGTCAACCACAACGAAGGCCGCGAGACGCGGAACCGAGAGAGACCCAGTGGGACCCGCCTGCGATGACCTGTGGTTCGGAGCTGACCTAACCTTAAGATCTGCCCTGTTCTTACATTTCAGACGGTATGCGGTGGGTGTCGAGAGAATTTGCTGTTAAAATGATAAACTAACCCAAGTTGATAGCCTTTAAATTTAAATAGTAACAAAGCTCGACTATTTGAATGATTCCGGTATCCATCCATCCCCTCCCCTTAGTTCTTTTCAATTCACTAAGTGTTTCTTATATAATCTTCCACATTCAAAGCATTTCTCCTGTTGTCTTAAGGTTCAGGTCTTTGGTCATATCATTGTAATAAATGGTTCATATATATACATATATAAATTCAACCGGCTTATGTGTATGTGTTCTTTACGTACGTGTGAGTCCAACAAAACGAGAATTCACGAGTAGCGACAATATGGGACTGGAATTTATAAGTTATTAATTAATCATTGATTATTAATTTAACATACCAGAATCGTAAGATTCTGTCTTTTTCCTTCGATTGAAGGTGGTGCCCTAAAACGAGGTTAAATAAGGCTCATTCAGATAGTGAGAACTTTCGGATAAATCCTTATATCTTATCACATCACGCTACGTCTGTCCGCTATAAATATATATTGTTGGTGCCTCGTGTGCCGGCGATATATAATTTGGCTACAACGGTATGGTATTTAGTTTAGCATGCTGAAGCTGTCTGTTTGTCACTCACTGCAAGGAAACTCAGAACTTTCTAAATAAATTAGAAATGAAATGAAAATCCCTATGTATCTAAAAGCCCCCTAACCTGAATAATTGAAGTATTAGAAGTTCTCTGTTTGCATCACACTGCGCACTGGCTCCATAGGCGTTCAAATGTATTGATCAGTCATGAGATTTGGATGCTTTGTAGCCAGAGAGTGTTGAGTGACGCAAACAGACATTCCTTTGAGTTTTTTCTAATGATTTGCTTCCAGCCTCATTACCTCATTACAATTGTTGGTATTCCTGGTATATATAAGTCTGAATTAATGCACATTAATGAACATGGCAATGCTAAAATGATGTTAGGCAACCCTAGTTTGTTACTAGGGGAGGCCCCATGATAGTGTGTTTGCTTTGCTGCAGTTTTTGTTGTGGATGCTTCAGTCACCATTCACTTTAATATCCCTCCCCAAGGTTTACCTTCAGAATGCTGCATTTTAAGGAAAAGCTCTTTGTTACGTACTTCACCTAACACTAGTTTCAATGGTGTGTCTAAGTGTTGTAAATAAAATTCCTGTTATTCTTTATCTCAGTAAATGGAGAAAACTGGGGCTACAGTTGAGCAATGCCCCTTCTTAATAGAAATGCTGTAGCCCTCAGCCAGCTGTCAAGCAACACAATGACATGTCAGTCTGACTGACATCTTGACTGACAAACCCACATCTACACTGGTACATACATTCTCCCCGGCTTCCAGAAGGCTTTACCTACGGGTGTTATATTAGAAAAGCAGCAGGTTGGACAACCAGAGGTTCAGTTTGGTCTGCTCCTTTGGGAGGAGAGTACCTTCAGTCAGTACAGTTCACACACAATGTTGTCTTTTAAAGGCTTTGCAACGAACCTGTCTGCTGAAGTGGGCTTTGTAATCCATCATTACCACATTGCAAGTGAAAATGCAGTACTTCCAAAGGTCATCCCATCCTCTCTGAGTTTGGCCTTTTGTTTAGAAAGATACTAAAGCAGAACACCTGTGAATC
The DNA here is from genome assembly GCF_036924035.1 of Leuresthes tenuis. Classification (NCBI taxonomy): domain Eukaryota; kingdom Metazoa; phylum Chordata; class Actinopteri; order Atheriniformes; family Atherinopsidae; genus Leuresthes; species Leuresthes tenuis. The sequence goes on from NW_027325364.1 coordinate 32,811,108, forward strand.
TCAAAAGCATTTTGTCACACTTCAAGAGACTAGTGTAACTGTTCACCTCTCTTAATCTGCCTGTCACTCACACTAATGGACATCATAATAAAAAGGATTCAGCTTCAGTGCGTGTGTGTGTAATTGGGTATTTGTGGAAGAAAGTGTGCATGTGTCTTTTTCCATGCCAAATTGAAAAATGAATGGTTTAATCACATCTACACCATTGCTCTTGTTGTTTTCACAGTTAATGATAGTGGCTCAGGTGTGGATGTGTATTTGCACTGAGAGGTCTCCTCAATGCCTGTCAGTTTCAATCCTCCTCATGGTTGTCTTTGAGGACTTGGCTGCTGATTTATCAATTAGTAATGGGAGTTTTGTGTAAATAGCATTTAGTAAATGTCAGTGCTTATGTCGGTGGTGTCCTATTTTAGACCTGTTGCTTCGACTTGCTGGTGTTTCCAGTTTTCAGACGAGCATACTGAAAGTAGCTGTGGCTCTGGAGTTAAAGCTGTCCTACACCAATCGTAGAGGTGGTGGTTTGATTGCCGCCTTCCCTTCTTATGGCGTACTACATAAGAGGACTATACAGTTGAGCCCTGCGCCAGACTATTTTCTTCATCCCGCTCCTGCTGAATTTCTGCCATTACGGCCCGCAGCTGTGGGTGTGTGTTACACTCCCGCCCGCAGCCGCAAAACTTTGAGAATTTATACCCCTACAAGAATAGAAGTGCATTGATTTTGTGTCTTCTCCCGTCCCGCAGGAGAAAACACGTAATTTTATAGGCTGTTAATAAAGAGATTCACGGACAATTGAGAAACTTCTCCAAATGTCAGACTTGCCTTGCTTTGTCTTTGTGCTGTAAAGACCTTTCTTGAGCTTCCTTTCCACATCATTTATTGACATCCTGTCGCTATGATACATCCTGACAGTGTTGCCAGGTGGGAAATGTAGTATTATTGTACCAGAGACATAAAATGATTGTATTTTGAGGGAAATTATCGTACACCCGTCATAATCAAAACAACAAGTCTATTGATGCGCTATAGTCACTCTCGTGTTGAATAGTGTCTAACAGGCACTCATGGCTCAGCAGTTGCGTTAGGCTAAATGTCCCCGTAAACAATGACGAGTGGGAACTAATGAGCCAAATCATGAGGCCTGGAGGCCACCTACTGTTGCAAACACATGCACGTCACTGTAGCTCACATAGAAAAGCACGATTGGCTTGAAACTTGTCACATGGAAATGGAAATGCCTTCAGGGAAAAAAAAATCCGACAGACAGTTGCGACAGGCTGATTACAACAGATTGATCATTGATCGTACATTGTACACAGGGCAAAATTATCATACAAATACAATAATTTTCGTTCACCTGACCTGGCAACACTGCATCCCGATTTTTTTAGCCGCCCGCAGCAGAGTTCATACCGCCTGCTCCCGCGAGATTTGAGTTGGGCGGGACCCAATCCCAATGCAGCCCTCTACTACATAGTCTTTTTTTTATTTAACATTTAAGTAGTCTTCACGTTAGATATGCTTATTCCCCCAAGCCTCTGGCTGTACAACAGGCGAGTCTCATCACTGTCCATCAGACAATCTCCTGTTTGCACCCTGCGTTTGTGCTTGTACAGGCACTTTTACGGAAACAAGTATAGCTAGTGAAGCTGGATAGTTTAAGAGAAAATGAAAGGAATGTCTGTTGTCAGAGAAGTTTCTGTTAAGAGAGAGAAAAAAGAAATTGATGATCTGTGTGAAGTGTTTGGTTAGAATAATGTTTGTTGCCGGTGATATATTCAGACATTAGAGATTTCTTGTGCATACTTTTCTTGTAATGTATATGGAAATTCTCTGAGGCTTGATATCCCATTTTGCTAGTTGTATGCTCATGACTCCGCCACTCCACTCTTCTCCTCATGTCTTAGTCCCTCCCATCAAAAATGTGAGTGGAAGAGGCAAGGACAGACACGAGGAGAGAGGAATTTAATAAATTGAGGCATCTCAGAGTGTGATTTTAAGCTGATGTCAATTAAATATGACATGGCACGGCTGCATCGTCTATCTATTGTTTTGTTGCAGTCTGCTGCTTTATTTCGATATTTCTGTCAGATGAGCTTCGAATCTTTTTGTAATAAATTTGCTTATGATTCAGTATACAGCGTAGGATTAAGGAAAAAGGCACCCTGCAAACATTGGCAGTGCCAAAAAGAGTTCTGCAAAGGAAACTTGGGAGTATCATTGCCTATAGCTCCTCTCTCCTTGATCCTCTCGTCTTCTCTTGACTTTTAGGAATTTGGACATCCTTCAAAACATTTGTTTGGGAAGGAGGACAGGGGGAGGAGGGTGAAATTAGACAAATGACATGAGTCTTGTGTCTTCTTTAACTTTATAAAAGGCTCATTTCTCTTTTTTACCCCCCACTGTTTTCTCACTAGCTTATTCATATTTGAAAGTTCCTGTGTAAATGATATAGACTGATATGGAACCTCTTCTGCTGAGCAATGTGAATTATCTGCAGTCAAGTAGCAACTCTATTTATTCCGTTAAGTCTGGGCAACAGAACAAAGTGCCTCACTTCTCTGAAGCTCAGGCACACAATGCCTAATAAGTCTTTACGTGCTATTAGGAACTCTTTGAAAGGCAGACTGAAAAGTCTGATGCTTCCCCTCCCTCTCGTTTAGACTGAGTGCTGATTGTCATTTATTGAAAGCTGTAATGGGAAACAGGGCCGTGCGAGCCTCAGTAGGCCTTTAATAGGACCTCGAAACATTAAAAGTGGTGAATTTATTAGGGTGCTTTTTAACTAATGAATCAGGATGTAGCTCTTGCCACTGTGGTAAAAGCCTTCCTAATTCATCCAAATAGATAGGTTACCGAGTGTGTTGTGAGAGCAAGTGGCACTCTTTCGTACTACTGATGAATGCCACATGCACAGAAACGATTACTTCTGCTTGCTGATGGACTCAAATATAGATAGAGGTACTGAAATACAACTGTAGCTCCTATAAACTATGCTGCTTGTTGAAAGGAATCCACTCAGGTTCTAACACATACTGACAAATGACACATTCTCTCAAGGAAACGCTCTTGAGAGGGTGAATGATTAAGGAAGACGGAGAGCTTTGCTATTTAGCAGCTAGAGGAGAGTCATTGTGTGTGGGTTAGTTGAAAGGGATAAGTACTGAACGGCTCTTACCTCCTCTTGGCACTTCAAGATTGTGTTTTGTGGCTCATTTTGACAGATTTTTGTTTTAAACAGCAGCATTTCCTTAAACTCATTCTTTCTTACTGCTTGGATTTCCCTCTGTCCAGGAAAAATGTACATCTCAAGCCAGAGAATATCTTGCCAGTTAGTGCCAGTGCCAGAGCGTTCTGGATCCTCACCTATCATTGCATATTGCATATATTGCACAGAAAGTGTGTGACCAAGGCTGACGGCTATTCAAAGACTAGCTACACAAAAATCTGTAGCCATTTTATGATAGAATATCTTAGTCATGAGAGTAGTTACAGTTGAACCCTAACTAAGCTATGTTATTCTCTAAAGCCAGTGAGAAACTGACAAACCCCCATTTTTTAAACCTAACCAAGTAATGTGATTGCCTAAACCCGTTGAGCAAATAACAAAAGTGTGTTAGTAGTGTGTTGCAGTGGTATTGATGGATCTTGATGGAATGGCACAGCATTTTGCTTACTTCACCATATAAGAACTTTGTGACTTCTTAACAAAAATACTCTAAATAATGTCTGCTCTGATGGGGTAACGCTAAAATGAGTTGTATTTTGCTTCTGCTGCTTTAATGGGCAGGACTTGGGGAGGACTTGAGAAATTTCCTTGCAGATGCTGTTCACACATGCAGGCAGATTCATCACAGTTGACACTGTCTTACATCAGGATCACGATGTGTGGGCAGAGCAGTGGGGATGAAAAGTACACTGTTTGTTTGTAGCGTAGCAGATGAGGCTGCTGGATGACTGTTTTTGTGTTGGTATCAGAGCAGTGTTTATTAAGGTGTTTCAACAAGTTTAATTTATATAGCACTTTTTGTACAAGAAGAAAAATGCTTCACAAAGTGCTCCACATAATAAACACATTATGCCCCCCAACAATGACAAAAACATGTGTGGCTAATATGGCTGGGCAGAGAGGGAACACTATCACAGGGAGCCGTCTGCATCGGGAGGCAGCCGCCACCCCCAGAAACCCGACAGCCAGGGCCGCAGTCTTAAGCCAGCCCCAGACAGGGCAAGGAGCCAAACGCCACCGCTGCAAGGTGGATGCATGGACCCACCACAGTCTGAGGAAAGCAGAGCCAGCGCCACAGCAGCCAGGGCCAACAGCTACCCCCAATGCAGAGCGCTTCACATAAATCTGAGGAAAAGAGTATTAATCAGCTTTCTATGGGTAACCTCTGCAGAGTCAGGAAACTATTGTACGATAACAGCTTCTGAATGGGGAAGTTAGGCTTATTGAGTTACACTCTTTAAGTTATACTTCTAACATTACAATATGTTCTTACAAGTTCTGCTGTATCTGGCACTGAAAACTTCCCCAACTGTGATCAGTAGAGTCTGCACTCCTCAGTCATGGATCGGAAGTTTCCCGTCAGATAGTTCCAGATACAGCTCATCACGTGCCCGCCTTCATCCAGAGTATGATGCAATGCCAATGGTGAAGGGATGTTTCAAGATACAGTCATTTTCATCTCCTTCCTGATGGTTGACTACTCAGAGCCATTTGTTTAGTTATACTTTGCAGTTGGATTTCTAAATTTCATTTAACTTCAACTAATAGTTTTGCAGCATCAGGGAGATCCTCTGTCATTCTCATCTACTCCTCTACTATTTTTTCTACAATCTTTGAATATGTTTTTATGTTTTTTAAGATTTTTGACACAACATGCTTTATTTATCCAGGTTGTGGATTTCTCATACGAAATCTGGCCATTGGATGATAGTACTAATAACCAGTGTCAGAAATAAAACTGGCAGAATTGCATGAATTACATGTGACATGTACAGTATATTACAGTACAATAAATTAATCAAGATAAAGTTGAGCAAGTCTTTCTGTTGCAGTGAGGGTAAAGAAGATTATTGGAGAAATGAAAAGACACGATTAAAAATTGTTAGAAACTGAGGAAATCAATAGCGATTTTATCAGCTTGCTGCAGACAAAGGCCTTGTTCTCATTAAATTAAGGTGGAAAAGATTGGCATTAGCCAATCAAGCCAGAGACAAGCATGAGATTCCCTGTACTCAACGAGTCACATGGTAGAATAATGAGCTCTAAGAACTGACTTTGTCATATACTTTCTCATAAAATATTATTTACATTTTTTTCCCCTCTCGTCCTGTCCAGCATCATGGGAGCAGTGTAATCTTTTTTTTTTTTTTTTTTTTCCCTTGTCCTGTCCAGCATTACGGCAGCAGAATTGTAATCTGAATACCTGAATACCTGAATATCTTTTATGCCAAACAGATTTGCTTTGCCAAGGGAAGCTTTATAAATGAAAAGCTCCCCTTGATGCCCATCAATTTGTACATCCCATACATCTGCACATGTCCCCCCTCCCTCAACTCTGCTGGGGTGTGGCCCAGCAGGCACACCGGGGGGCCAGCAGCCCCCCAGCCACCACAGACCCCGAACCAGCAGAACAACTCATCCTCCTGGCCCCTCCTGCCCTGGGCAGCAATCAGGCAACAGGGGTGTGGGAAGAAGACCCCTCCCCTCACCCTTCTGGCTCTTCAATATTTTCAAATGGTGAGCGATTAAAATTGAGGGGCCGCCAACCTTGTAGAACTGGGAGCGCGGCCCTCTGGGCAGCCTACATACCCAGAGAGCCCCGCCCACCAGATGCCACTCAGTGCAACCACCCCCCAAGACCTAATGTGTGTTTGAGTAGTGATGTCTAAGGTGTAATTAAAACAGGGGCGGGGAACTGCAGAGTGCAGCAAAGGGGACCACCTACGTGGCCCCATCCACTACACCCCACAGAACACACACGCCCCCAAAACCCTTCATGTGTGAGTGTGTGCTGTGTACAGGAGCCAGAAGGGAGAGGGGTATGGGGATATAGACCGGGGGAGAGGAGCACCCCCGGAGAGGGCAGCCAGGGACTGGCTGCAATAGGCACCCCCGTTTCCTGTGACCTGCCACAGGGCAGGAGGGCCTGATGTCCACCAGGCTCGAGGCCTGCAGCGACCATATTCGGAGAGCTACTGTACCCCCAAAAGGCACCCACCCCACCCCAGAGGACAGCCACCCCACCCCAGAGGGCACCCGCCACACCCCAGAGGGCAGCCACCACACCCCAGAGGGCAGCCACCACACCCCAGAGGGCAGCCACCACACCCCAGAGGGCAGCCACCCCACCCCAGAAGACGGCCACCCCACCCCAGAAGGCGGCCACCACACGCCAGAGGGCAGCCACCACACCCCAGAAGACAGCCACCCCACCCCAGAGGGCACCCGCCACACCCCAGAGGGCACCCGCCACACCCCAGAGGGCAGCCACCACACCCCAGAAGGCGGCCACCACACCCCAGAGGGCAGCCACCACACCCCAGAAGGCGGCCACCACACCCCAGAGGGCAGCCACCACACCCCAGAAGACAGCCACCACACCCCAGAAGACAGCCACCCCACCCCAGAAGGCACCCATCCCACCCCAGAGGGCAGCCACCACACCCCAGAGGGCAGCCACCCCACCCCAGAGGACAGCCACCCCACCCCAGAAGGCAGCCACCACACCCCAGAGGGCAGCCACCCCACCCCAGAGGACAGCCACCCCACCCCAGAAGGCAGCCACCACACCCCAGAGGGCAGCCACCCCACCCCAGAAGGCAGCCACCCCACCCCAGAAGACTTCTACAAATAAAGAAAAGAGAAAAAACAAACAGTCATACCAGTCGCAGCAGCCCGGGCCTGAAACCGACCACCACCCAGCCCCCCCGCCCCAACAGGGGAATTAGCCCCGCCCCACCCCACCGCACGCCTCAACACCCTAAAAAAACAACCACCGGCGGATACATCGGAGGTCTCAGAGCAATCAGCCCGACACCAAGACCTGCACCAACCCACCCATAATGTGGCATGCTACCCTGACCCCCCCAGGCACAGGCAGGGCATCCCCCCCGGGGCGCAAGTCAGCCCCCAGAGCCCAGGCCCAGCACCACCACCCATGCCAGAGTAGCCCGGCCACCCCAGGGCCCCGAAGTGACCCCGCCCCACGCCGCAAGCCCCGAAAACTGCCCTCCAGGCGCGACACATAGTCCCCCCCCCAAAATTGATCAACTCGGTCCCCACGACCCGAGAGACCACCAGACGCCCGAAGCCACACAGCCCCCCCCAGCACACACCCAACCGCCCAGAGCGACGGGACAGCAACCCACCACCACCACTATGTGATAAAGCTAATCAGAGGGGACCAGAGAGAATTAAATTCAGCCAATTGATGTTTTGAGGAGGCAGACATTGTTTCCATGCTAATATAATCTAAAAGAAAATTTCTAAACTGGTTAATACACAGATTGCTCTTCGCTTTCCAGTTAATGAGAATAGTCTTCTTTGCGATACATAGCACTGTGAGGACCATGTGTGCCGAGTTAATTTCCATGATGTTGTCTAAGTCACCCAGTATGCACAGTGTGGGGCATGCAGGGATGCTACACTTTAGCCATGTTGATAGGTCCGCACAGACTTCAAGCCAGAACTTCTGGACAGGCGCACAGAACCACAAAGCGTGTGCATAATCATCAGGTGTGTTATCTGTGCAATGTGAGCAGATGTTTGAGTGTGTCAGACCCATCCTGAACATCCTTTGTCCTGTATAGTGTGTTCTATGAAGGATTTTGTATTGTATGAGCTGTAAATTAGGATTCTGAGTCATTCTGAAGGTGTTCAAACATATTTGTGGCCAGAAGCTATGACTAGAACTGATGGATAAATCTGCCTCCCATTTGAGGATGGAAGAGACATTGTGTCATCTATCTTAGACAGTAATTTATATATTTTTGATAGTAGTTTTGGGGTGCAGATGCTTAGAAATTCTGCTACCCTAGTCGGGAGTTGTAAGTCTGGTTGGTGGAGGATATATTTCTTTGTTATTATTAGACTTAAGTTGTTGATATTCTATGTATTTATATGTTCCAGATGTTTGATTCCTTTGATCTTCCACAGAGTAAAGTTTAGCATTTTTTTTTGTTTTGCAGTATGTCAGGATTGTTCCAGATGGGTGTAAGCTTACACGGGACAAGTGAAGACTTTGTTATTTTAAGAAATTCCCACCAGGCTGTCAGAGAGGTGCTGATGTTAATGCTTTTGAAACATTTGTGATTTTTTTACGTTTTGACTAATAAGTGGCAGGTCAGAGATTTCCAGATTATCACACAATGCTTGTTCTATATTTATCCATGGTTCATCTGGTGGGCTAGGTTTAAACCATTTTGATATATATTATAACCTATTGGCTAAAGTTGGGTAAATCTAATCCACCACTGTCCTTGGTCTTCTGTAGAGTTTTTAAACTAATACGTTTGTTTTTCCACAGAAATTTGGAGATACATGAATCTAGTGACCTCAACCAAGTAGCGGATGGTTGATCACACATTATTAAATGAAACAACTGAGGATGAAATGCCTTTCACTGAAAACATGCACTGATTGCGATAAATTCTGGAAGCACTGCTGTATTTTTTTTGACAGAAACCCAGAGCAGCAGGGTAATATTGACTTGATCTAAGATCGAGACTTCCAGGCATCAGAATGTCTCAGGTGCAGGTTTACAGCACTGCACAGGGCTTTATGCTGGTACGGTTTGGGCCCACCTGTCCCGTTAGATGCACGGATCATTGCAGATCAACACTGATTAATCTTTATCCCATGATAATAGGATATGATTCTTTATCTTTATCTTGGTTCTTTATTCTTGTCTTCCAAGATGGCAGCATCCCCTTTCATAGCGCAAGTCACTGAAGTATGAAAATGATTTCAGTCTTATGATGTGGATTGGCAATCCGCATAATCGATTCTCCTAACACAATTCACTAAATTTAACATATTAGTTGTTAGGGATGCTCTTCTTCACTGAATATTGGAACTAGAAAAGATTTTAGAAAAAAGCTGATGTTTTGTCTCAGTCCAGTAAACTAGATGCATCACATGGGAGCTGCTCAGGTGGCCATACACACCATAATACCTTTTTTCCATATTTATTTAAAAAAAATGATATGCAGGTGCACTCACAACAGCAGGGGGATGATTTGTGTTCCCATTGCTGGTAGTTCAGTTTGTGATCCTCAGTGCACTCCCAGGGAACAAGCCTGTGAGTATGTGTGCTGTATCTTAAAGACTATGTTGGACCATCATTTCTGGCTTATGATTATTTTGACTGGACCACAGCTGTCAGTCCATACAGCAAGGACTCTGAATGAGCTGCCAGCTGTCCAACAAACCAGCAAAACCTATCTATCTTTCCACTTTTTGTACACGAGTTGTGTCTGTGAGTTTCAGATGAGCAGCGGGGGGGTGACAGTTTGTGCGCTGATGTGAACTTTTGGCAGCTAAATACCAGCAAAGAGAAACTATAAGGTGGGAATGTGGAGATGGATTCTGACCTGTCAATTGCCGGAAAGCTTATGATATGAAATATCTTCAAGAACTGCTAAGATCACCCCCCCAGTCTTAAAGGTGAACAAATGATTTGCATTTTTTTTTTTTTTGCAATAGTATGATAAGCATTCAGAACGTCATACTGGTTCAGTACTTTCAGTATCAACTGATATTAACAGCTGATCCGGCCTGGTGGTGTTTGCATTCCAGTATGTTTCACCAACACTCTGCAGACTGCTGACAGCTTGCCCTCTACTTTGATGTGCAGGATGCAGTGTATAAACACAAGCCTGCAAGTATGAGGTAGAACTTAACAGCATCTATAATTAATCCACCTTGATTGCATTTCCTAATCCAGTTTTGACGTGACTCCCCCACAGCACAGACATGTGGCTGTGGGGGAGCCTGCTTCCACTTGCTAAACAGAAAACTACAGGTCTTCAAGGCCTCTTTGAAGTATGCAGAGGTGCAAGACTTTAACAGTTTGGTTTGGTGGTGTGCCCAAATGCTGTAACCCTAAGCCCCAGTGCTTCTTTCATGCTGTGAATAAAGTAGACCTAAATAAAAAAAGGTCTTCAATTATTATTGATAAAAGCTTCAGTCTCTCTTTGTCAGTGGATTATTGGTGTGTGACCAACCAAAAGAACCCCCCAAAGTCTAGATTTACTTCAGTTCTGGCTTTTCACCAGGTAGCCTGACAGTTTTAGGCTCTCATTAGAGGAAATGAGAACAAATTAAAACTTGATACAGTAGTATTATAGAAATATAGATTAGAACACAGTCTTATGAAGGAAAATCAGACCAAATCAAACGCATGCTCACCAGTTGTTGTTTGACTCTTAATGTAATGTTAATCTGGAACCCCTACATCCATTGGTAGAGCTGCATAATATATATCTGGGTATTATCTCGGGATATTAACTATTGCATTTTGATGTTATTAATAATTCTAAGGCCTGGATTTGATAAGACAGGCATATATGTGTGTGGTGCAAATTATAAAGAGCAACTGTAGTAGTGTCCAGTTCTATTGGGGAGGTTCCTACCCGGAACAGCACAAATGGATGATGCAAACCTGTTGATGATCACAAGCCTGTAGTTCACCGACGGCACAGTCACAGCCTGATATGACAAATATCAACGTAGTTAACTAAAGAGTGAAGTCTCATGACACTCACGGAGGAGTTGATTAATCAAGCAGACCTGACCAAAGAGCGTATCTTAAATAAGTTACCTGAACAGGTGAAAGGTTTATGCTTATATGTTCTGTAATGCAACATGAACATGCTGCACGTGAGTCGTTTGAGAACTATGCCTGCTAATTCGTGATACTCCTGTTGCTTTGGTCATGATAGAAAAGAGCGAGTGCAGTTTTAGAATGTCCCTGGCCAAACATTTTTTATGTATAAACACATATCAATGTTCCCATCTTAGTAAATGGAGCCCTAAGTTGGCCAATGAGAAGAACTGTGGGTGAGTCTGAAGCTCATTAGGCTGTGCTGTGCACGCACTGGCACAGCTTTACAAAAGAAGCAAGTTATTTCATGCAACATCAGAATATATCCACATAAACAATCATGATATGAATGATATTTAGTATCACCCAGAATTAAAGGTTGAAATGCAGCCCAGTCCTCATGATGCCACAGCTCAACACCATTGTTTTATTTGAATGACTTTGGTACGAAGCTGAGTAACGAGGTGTACACTGCAAATACAGTGAAATGAATTAGTTTAACTGAAGACCAACCACTCATTTGTTATTTTATGTACAACACATGCCACACCAGTCTGGCGTTCATTAGAAATACATCATTAGAATCACATTATCATGTTTAGAAAAACAGAAGAAAAAGACTTACAGTCTGAGAAATCATAAGATAGGTATATGATGCTGATTGGAGGGAGATGCTAGGGTTTATCTCACCAGGCTCTCTGCTACTTCAGCAGGTGCTTGTGATGGATTGCCTCACTCTTTGCTATCTCCATCCTACTCCCAGTTCTCTGTCTCCCTTTTTCTGTGCACTCACCCCCACTTCTTCCTGCTGCTGTTCTTTAGGGAAACGAATGGACCTCCTGTTTGCTGCATCCACATCTCACTCTGTCAAACTCCACTATGCATCTGGTGCGTCAAGCTGATGTTGCATGTGCTTCGCGTGCATGTGGATCCATAGGCTCTGGGATTTTATCGTGTGTGCGTGTGGTGGTGGTGGGGGCGGTTTGGCCAGGTCATTTAGTACTCTGCATGCAGGCTTGGAACAGGCTGATAAGCTGTTTGCAAAAACTGGCAATTAAAAGTTGATCAGGCTGTCAATTCAAATGGAATGAAATGGAACCAAAAAGTAATTAAAAGGATGGCATGAAAATAACAACAATTATATCTCTTAGCTTCCCATTACCAATGCACACAGGAATTTAATTAGTTACAGAGCTTCTGGTGATTCATACTGTATCCTCACAATAATATGAAATAGTTGCCAGCACACACACCAACAACATATTTGGGTGTGTAGTGTACATACAGTGTGGACATCTTTGTACACTGCTAAATCCACATAGAGGGAGGCCAGCAGTTATGGACAATACTGGTGTTTAATTATTGCTGTCGAACTGTTGGTGGTATACATGTGAGTCTTAATTAGTGTTTTAAGTGGTTGGTGGATTGGCAGGATATTCCCTATCCTCACAGTTTGCCCATATGGCTGTTGGCTGTGTACCCATTGTGGTAATGAGCTTGTCTGTTTCCATCCCACTCAGAATTGACCCAAGACAGCATGATGGACACTTTCTTAAGTAATGAAGTGCACTGCTGAGAACGATGCTTACAATCTATTGACAACACATGCAACTAGCTCACTCAATCCAAGTGTGTCTTTGGACAGAACCTCTCAGTCAGGCCTTCTCTTTTTATAAAGCAGAAATCCCACATTGCCTTTGGATCTTCAAATGGCAGAAAATACCGAGTCCTGCTTGAGCGTTATTGAGATTGCTTCCACCCCAGTATCAAACATCTGCCCTCATTAGGAACTTAATTTCACCCTGCCGTTGGAAGGGTGACCACAGATGTCTACGGTCCGACACTAGCCAGCTGGGTTCTGTAGAGCTTTCACTTAGTTTTCTTCCACGCTGCGTGGTCTTTGCTTTAAATGGCTGAATGTAGGCTGCAGCATTAATGATGAAGAGTTGTTTCCAACTCAGCAGCAAAGTGGTTCTTCTAACTAGTGTGTATGTATGAGTTTGTGCAGGTGAATGGCTTCAGATATCTGATTTGATTTTTTTATGTCTATTTAGTGCTGCTTGTGAGGAAATGAGACTTACTTAACTCTGGATGTGTTTTCTCTAAATTTTCCACTTGATAAAGTTCTCTTTCTTGTCAATGTAATTAACTTGGCCCTTGTCCAGGTTTTGTCAATTTGACTGTCTTCCCTCTGTTCGTATGACTCACTGTCACTGTCACTGGTGATGTGTATGCACTAACTGATGAAGAAGGTATTGTAGGTAGGGCTGTAGCGATATACTAATTCCACGATACAATACACGGCATTCAGTGATACGATACGATACGATTTTATACGATTAGATTCAATACGATTTAATACACATCATTTTCTGAAAGATTTTAAAGGGACAGTGTGATTTGACATGAATTGTCGCTAATTGGACTGGTGGTCCGTCCTTTGAAATGGAAGGACAACACTGCCAGACAAACGGAAACAAACAAACATGTCACAAACGTGTCTTCAGCGTATGCAGACTCATGTTTATGTTGTGAATATTACATCATCAACTTACTTGTTTTACTTGCTAAATACCATATTCACAAATCCAAATTCTCTATTCACAAATCATCTTTTTTCATTTTTGAGAAGGAGCTCAAGCAATATATTACAACAACCCTTCATTCTATAAACAGAAAAGCCATCAAAACCACTGAGCTATGCACTTTATATAACATTTTATTTGAACTCATTTATCACTGTTTTGTATAATGTGACCCCCCTGGAATTGTTTTATATTAAGTTAGTCAGTGTTTTGTAAAGTCTGTTTGCAGGATTTAAATTTTTTTTTAAATCGATACCTGCAGCTGAAAAATCAATACTTTATCGAAAACAAAATATCGATATATATGGCGGTATCGATCAAATCGCTCAGCCCTAATTGTAGGTCAAGAGTGACTGTTGTAGCTGTGGAGAGTAATGTGGTTGTATCAGATTGTCCTTGGTCAGGTAGTACTCGTAACTCCCAGAAGATGATCTACAAAGCTGTACAGACAAATATGTCACTATTAAGAAAATCCTGGACACAAAAATACAAAGGAGTATGGAAACATACCAAATGTATGAATATTTAGTAAGACACTTTTAGTGACATGTGCTGCTGACCAGTAGAATTCCGTTTTAGTCATTACAAGAGTAAATGCTCTTCTTATGCTTTAAGATTTACCAGGATTGCCTGTCTGCTTTGTATCTGTTAACTTCTTTTAAAATTTCAGATACATTGATATGACAAAGAGACCACCATCATTCCCAGGAAGCCCCTCAGGCTCGCAATCACAGCAGATTTACCAGAGGGCTGTTTGGCTCATGAAATTCTTGATGAGCAAGATTTTAGTAAAACTGTGTTAGTCGTATAAGCTTACAGCTGCATAATATTTATTGCAGTGTGTTAAGTAACTACCCCCAGTACTAAAATCACACCCTTGAGACGAGTTTTGTCAGCCACAGCTGGAACTTCAATTGGAAGATGTGTATGCATACATTATCATGACAATGAAGCGGGAGAGGTTTTAAACAGAGAATAAAAAACCACAAAAGATTTCCAAAGATCATTAAATGATGTCAACTTTCTATTTACAATATGTATGCTTTACCTCAAGGTGAATACTGGGGCAGGCATGCATTTGCATTAATTAGCATGTTTAAAAGGCGTGAGGACTCTGGCTTTTCATTACAAACAGACAAAGTCGATAAATCAAAATGAGAGCCAGCCTCTCAACTAATTCTGGTGTATCCCCAGTTACTTCAGAGACACAGGAATGAATGTGCAGAAGTCTGTCAAACTGGGTTAAGCTCAGTGGCCCATAATTCAAGAGTGAATATTTATGACTAGCTGTTCAGTGGACTTGGCCTTGGGGGAAATAATTGGAAGAACAGCCAGGTACTGGGTTCACCGTTGTTCTGTTCCCCGACACAGTATGAAATACTCTGCAGTCACATTATGAACAGGTGTGTTTCACCAACATCCAGACTTTAACTCGGCTTGTTAGCTCATGAAAGAGACAAAGTTGGTGGCAAAGGTGTACGTGGAGATGATTCCACTAAAGACACCCTCTGACAGGTGAATGACACTGATCACCTTTATGCAGATGACCAGTTTAGTGTTTGCTGGGAAAACCTGGGACCAGGCATTATTACCTACCGTCCACTGAGAGATTGTTGCAGTTCAGAGGCATTGCAGTTTGAGGTACGCAGTGGTGCCTCGCTGTTCCTGCGGCTGCACTCTTCTTCTGCTGGAGCCACTAATCTAGTCTGGAAGGCATACCCCCTAAAGGCTCATTTATGCTCCCTGTACGTACGTGAATGGGTACGTCCGTTTCAAACGTTGTGAAGCACCACTGCCTACATCCCCTAATGCGTGCTCGATGTTAGCATGGTTGTTAGGCAGTCCATCCACCAGAGGGCAGTGCAGAGTTCACTACACAGTTCCAACATCAATTTCAGGCTATAACAAACATGCATGACGGTGGAGGAGATCATGATAATGCACCTTCACAGGAAGAGAAATAAAATCTAAATGGCGGCATGTGGATGGAGTTCCTCCATTTCTGTTTGGTCTTCTTGTTTGTGCCTTTCGCTGGTTGCACATGAGATATACTGCGCAACACATTGTGTGCCCATGTTTGGGTTCTCATCCACAATGTCTCTGAAAGTGTACCAAAATATGCACAAAATGAACACAGAGGACAGAAGGAAGGCTCCGTCTGTATGTGTCTGTGTATTTAACGTTGAGCATGAATTAGACAGAACTCTATTGTCAACAGCACCACTTTGGGCTGTTTCTTCTGCCCCCGGTAAAACATTGGTTCCAAAAGTGTTGCTATGCTGTGTAAAATGTAAATAAAGATATGTTGCCATAGTTTGAGAATGGCATGTTATATACACAGTAAAATATTTGCTCATTTGACGGCAGCAACGCGTCTCAAGATTGTTTAGTCAGAGAGATGTTTACCACTGTGTGGCATCTCCTCTTCTTATAGGGACAGTCTGTAGATGTCCGGGAACTGGGGAGACCAGTTGCTGCACCACTGGGACGACGAATGCTGTCCTATTCTTGTCTGAAATAGGATTCCAGCTGCTCAGCAGTTCTGGGTTGGGCTGCCATATAAACAGTCTGAAAGTTACGTAAAAGATTAAGTAGAATCTTTTCATTTCTGTCGAAGTCAGTACTCTCTTTAAATAAAAGACTAATGTTCAATGACTAATGAAGGATGACACCACAGTTTTTTCCTCATGATTGAGTCATTCCATATTTAGATTTTTTCCTTAATGTGTCTGAAAGAAAAATGACCATTGACAGTCTTAGTTTTACAAAGCTAAAATGTTTAGCTGAACATTTAAATAGAACAGGTTTGTGTCATAGCTGTCATCTTTTCCCAGCAAAATAAAATGGCTAAATGACCGTCAATCCATGGTTTGGTACAGTAGCTTGGGTAGAGTTTGCAGGCTGGAGTTTCAGACTGAGAAGTTGTCTGAGGATTAGCATAGAAACAATGTTCCTGTCTTTTTCCAACAGGTTGCAGATGCACATGTGCAGTCGAGTGTTCCACGTTTTCATGTACACTCTTCACTCACTTCATTCTCGTCTAAATTTCTTTTTCCAGGGTCTTTTGCGGTCGTACAAATTTTAGTAAAGCATTTATATTGAGATGATATAAATCTCATACGAGACGAAATGCTAATTTTGACAAAAGAAAGCCAGGTTTTGAGTTGCAGTGGAAGGTGGTTGACATCAATGCTTTCATGTGTTGTGTATGATTCTGTATTATGAGTTCCAGTTCCAAAGCTGACATCTTTAAGATGGTCCTAGATTTCTCATTTTGCTGGACATCAAATAATGGGGATGTGTACAATATTCCTTTACCCACTAACTGGAACTTCTTAGAACTGGAAAGCTTTTGAATTGTTTTTTTGCCTTACTTTTATAAAAGCTTACTTGTTGGTCTTGTTACTGGCTGTGGACTTTGCTGGCTATCAGCAGTAAAGCTGCCAAACCATCTCATGTATATTTTCATGGCTGTGCCAAGCTGTTCATCAGAAGCCCCTGGGCCCACAAAACACCACAGCCGCACCTCACTCCTTCCAGCTTAAGTGGACTCTAATAAAGTTGCTCTTTGATGCATTAATAACCTCTTCCTTCCTGCTGGGCTGCGGGGCCAACTTCCAAACAGCACCCAGCATATCCTTGCCTGACATGCACTCTTTAATTATTTCTTTCTGAGTGTTGGAGCGAAACGAGGGGAAGAGGAAAGTGATGACATACTTCTAATGAATCCGTGAATAAATAATACTGCTGCCTAAGCTCAATGTTTCCTGAACCAGCATTATTAGGAGAAAGTCGAGGAAAATGAGTGGAGTAAATGCTGGTGAAAAAGAGGGAAAAACAGATATGTTTGTAGAGACGACACCTGGTTTCAATTTTCATGGTGATCCTGTGATTCTTCCAGAGATTTGATCATTTTGGTAAGTCAGAATTCATTAGGACTGTGGCTCTATCAATGTTCATGACAGTAGATATGATTCCTCATCCAGAAAGGGAATTCACTGTTACAGACTCCCCCCAAACAGCAGAGATGAAGAAAAGAAGAAATCACAGTACTGCTCAAAAGTTACCACCCACAGCTTGTGAACATAAGTGAAGGTGGAAAACACGCCATATGGAAGAATCACTCCAATGCTGACAAGCAGACTTGGTTTCCTGAAGATTGGAACCTTTGACCTTTTTTTTTCCTCAGACAAAGAGACAAGAGGCATTTTCGGACAGCAGGCACCTTCTCATAGCTTACAACTCTATTCAAAGGTCCACATTGCAGGAACTGCTGCCCATTGTAGATCACAAGAATCCTTTTGTATAATCAGTTTTTCGGTCCCGCTTCAGAATTGGAGCTTTTCTCAGCTACATAGCATGGAACCATCTGATTGGTCCAGATGACTTAAGTGTCTGGAAGCTGGTCTTCACGGGCTGGGTTTCAGGGAGCTGCTCATCACGCTGCAGCTCTGTGAGTCACGCCATTGTCTAACATACGTGAAACGCCATTTTGAACACGTGATCTGCTTTGGTAGCAATATTTGAATATGGACAAACCTGAACTGGCCACAGCTTGCTGAGAGTCAAACTTCTAAGACTTTAGGATGCACAAAATATGTTTTGATGACAATTTCTTTATTTTTTTAGATCATGCAAAGAGCTGTTCTAAGACTTTTAAGAGCAGATCCTGCACACAGTAAACTGGAGAGTCTTTTTTGTCTTATCTTTTGGATACTTTCTGAATCTTGTATGCAAGCACATTATTATGTCTAATGTGTTCAGACGTCTTTGCAGTCCTCATCCAGCACAATCAGAAACTGATCTCAGTATATGGCCTGTGAATGTGTATTTGGACTGCACTCATTCTGTTCCAGGAGGAAAAGATGAAATTTATAATATTTTTATTCTCATGCACATATAGTGTTTCAGGCTGTTATGGCATGTTTGTGTGGTGCCAGCTGTCCTTCACTGTAGTCGCCTCTGTTCTTATCAGAAGCAGTGTGAGATTGAGGGCCATCACCCACTCTCTGTTGCCATAGTGAAAGCAGATGGAGGGCAGCTTGAGTGACGGCTGATCTCAGCACACACATATTTCTTCTCCTTCATGCTTTTTCACGCTCTTACTGTACCGCACACACTAAGGCTCAGATGTTGACACGGCAATAGATCACCTGTCTGTATTTCATGTCAGTACATATGAGTCTGCGGTGTGTTGTGTCACAGAAAATGCACTTGCCTTTGGGGACAACTGCTTTAAATAGTTGGTACTGGCCCAGATCTAGTTGCTAAGGAAATCTGGGCAACTAGTACTAAGCTGTGTGCCTGACTGCCAAATAATACTGATCCTAGATTGTTTTACAGGTAGTACCTCCCAAATGTTCACAATTGGTAGTCATTCCAAAGTTTCAAAACAGTATCTATCTATCGATTTTATATATATATAAGATAAAAAAGAAGAAATCACAGTACTGCTCAAAAGTTACCACCCACACCTTCGATCGATAGATAGATGTATAAAGGATGAAACTTATTAGGGCATAGCTAACATAACATTTCTACTGATTTCTGATGATAAGATTGTTACTGATGTGTTAATCTCTTTTCATCCATCCTTCCACTTACATTGCATACTTAGATCGGGCAGCTGGTGTTCAAGGGAATGAAGCGCCTTAACAGGATCCAGTCCATTGTGTTTGAGACGGCCTACAACACCAATGAAAATCTTCTTATCTGTGCTCCAACTGGTGCTGGCAAAACCAACATCGCCATGCTGACCGTCCTTCATGAGATACGCCAGCACCTGCAGCCCGGTGGTGTCATCAAGAAGGACGAATTTAAGGTCCGATGCAGATGCACACACATATCAAATAGAGGTCCGTCATATTATGTTGTTTATTGGTGCCAATTTTCAAGGGAAGCCTTACACTGGCTTTAATTTAGACGAATGTCTACAATAACCGCTTTATGTGTTACTCCAACAAGAGGTCTCTGAAATTGACCTGGAGATAAAGTTGCTCCATGCTGAAATGTTCAAACCACATGTAGGGCTTGAGATCACAGAGATTCCAGGCAGCACTTTAATGACAGTTTTAAGTCAAGGACACGTGGACTTGTGCAGCCATGTTTCCTCTCAGAGCCTTGCTCTGCTGGGCGAGTACTGAAACTGATATGAATCTGTACTTCTTCTTTCAGTAAAAAATGGAATCTCATCAACAAACTAAAAAGTCAAACCATACCAGCGAATTAATTTATGAATGTGCATTTTTATAAAAGCTGAGAAAATGTGCTTTCTATTCAAAGTGACAGATAAAGGTAGGATGATGCTTACACATTGAATATTCTACAAAGATATTGTGTTTATCCAGATTTTCTTTGGTAAATTACACACAGGTTGCCCAGAGTTTGGAATATCCCGAAGGCAACACACCAGTTTGTGACATCCACACCAGCTGTCCAGCTGTTTCAACAATAACTATGTTCAGACAAACAATGAACGCTGAAAATGTTCCTCAACAAAGACAAATCCCATTTAGAAACCTGCATTAAGCATTTTCTCACTGTTTCTCCCTCATAGGTAACCTTTAATTGCCTTGTCATGGCATTGCAGTGAAACAGATTGTAAAAATGATGAAGCAGTTGTATAACTTTTTATTCATTGCTGTTTTGGATGGAGCCCTAATTTGCAGTTGACCTCTACAGGAAGCTAACAACATCAGATTTGACCCAAAGAATCATGGTAAATAATGTTGAAAATGATGCATGTAAATATCACAGTTGATGGAGACTTGCAGGATGGTAGTGCTAGTCTAAAGTTCTCATGAGCCATGAAGCCACATGATAAAATTCTCATCTTAAAGTAAAATAGAGAATTCACCATGACAAATCAGACGTGCAAAAAAAAGGTTTTCTGCTTCTTCATACGGTATCTTTTAGGCTGGTGCGCTGCAAACATAGTCCAATAAAAAACAAATATATATATATATATATATATATATATATATATATATATATATATATTTATATTTATACTTATATATATACTTCTTTTGTGTACACACGTCTTCAATGTCTGCACAGGCCTTACCATTACATTCTTACCATTCTGAGGAGTGGCTGACCATCACTCCAAAAGCATGATAGGTCCGAAAGACTAAGTATGACTGTTCTTGAGTCGACCATCAGGAGAACGCTGCGCCACAGCTGTGTAAATGAGAAAGCCACTGTTCACCAAAAAGAAAGTGTGCTTTTTAAACTACGAGGACAAGCCAGAATGCATTCAGAAAGGCTTCGTGGACTGATAAGACCAAAGTAGAACTTTTTGTCTTAAATAAGGAGAAAACTCCATTCCTTTCCTTCTATTATTTTCTGTTTAGCTACATGTGGCCCACAAACTCTCAAGCACTGCTGTGAGTTTGTCAGTGACTCGAGAAATTGAACCATAAATGAACTGCAGTGTTCACAATGTAAGTAGAGTCTTGCTATGGGTTTTGCACTGTACTATGTCAATATTTAAATCAAAGAAAAACTGCCGATACATTGCAGCTAAAAGGTCTTTTTGAGATTAAAGCTTGTAATTAGGCCCATCAGTGATCAGTGACAGAATGTATTTCTTTTCTTTTCTCACGTTGTGGACTCTGGATGGGCTGTCATTACTGTTGGAGCTGCTTTGCCTGTCAAATAATCAGGCAGATAAAATAAATTGAGGTTTTTGACAGTGTTGAATCCATTATAATAAATCTTTGCCTACAGTACTCACATGAAGGCCTACCTTTTCACACATTACTACCGTAAATAATGATGTTTCTGTTCTTTTTTTATGTATACGTAACACCAGGTTTTTGACAAATTGAAGCTGAAAGTACTCTAAGGTAAATGTAGCAACAATGGCAGAATGGAATCTAAAATACGTATCTGAAAAGTTATTTGTCATGAAAAGAAAAGCATTGCTCCACATCTTTATTAAGCTGCAGCGTTGAATCCTAACACACTGGCAGATGAATAATTTACACATCCAAAAGCCTTTGTTCTGTCATGAAGGCTTACACACACAAACACACACTCAGTGTTTCACACTGCCAGCCAGTGACGGTAGCCACTTTTCATAGATCACCATTAAACTTTACCCATGCAAGTGCCTGGCATATTACTCAATAAATTGTGATTTGTGCTGGTTGCCAGGGAACAAATGATCCTGCCTCTGCTCACTCATTTATCACCACAGTGTCCTTTCAGTTCCCCCAAACCCCTACCTGCATTTTCTAGCTTCCTCACCTTAGCACTCTCTGTTTGCTACCTTATTTATTTCCCTCTCTTTTTCTCTCTCTGCAGATAGTTTATGTGGCTCCAATGAAGGCCTTGGCAGCTGAGATGACTAATTACTTCAGTAAGCGGTTGGAGCCATTAGGCATCGCCGTTAAAGAACTCACTGGAGACATGCAGCTAACCAAAGGAGAGATCCTTCGAACACAGGTACACACACTGCCATGCTCTTACACACAAAAAAATTCACCCGTCTGTCATCTATGTTCTGTATCTTTTTTATAGGATATATTATTGATACTCTAAGCTGCAAAATAATTTCCTGTTTTTAGGATTATTAAAAGTGTTTTATTCAATTCAGTTCATTCTAGCATCCTATTGGATCCCCTAGTGGATTGAGCTGTGATTTCATTTTAATAAGCACCTTCAATAAATCCTTAAGCTTTGCCCAATGATA
Organism: Leuresthes tenuis; assembly: GCF_036924035.1. Classification (NCBI taxonomy): domain Eukaryota; kingdom Metazoa; phylum Chordata; class Actinopteri; order Atheriniformes; family Atherinopsidae; genus Leuresthes; species Leuresthes tenuis. Next base: position 32,833,223 of record NW_027325364.1, read on the forward strand.
GGAACTCTGCTGATCTTTTGTGCACATGGACTTAAAAGCTCATAGCTTACTTACTTTTTTTTCTCTCTCGTTCACTCATTTGTTCTCGTGGCTGGGGTTGATCAGCTACAGCCTGAAGCTTGAAGCTTGAATTTGACCATTCTTGAGGCAGAACTGAGACAGACCGGTGAAAGACAGTAGGCGCTACATGGTCACTGAAATATTCCCGTCGTACCTTGTTTAGTCCCTGTGATGGAACCATGAGAACTGATCACTCTGATCTGAGGGATTACGAAACATAATAACTGGGTCTATTAAGTGAAACTATAGACCCACTGATCAGAACCTTTAAAGGGATGGATCCTTTATTACAACTCGGCTATATGAAATGATCTGGATTTTCAAGGTGACCTTGGTTTTGTAATCTCAGCACTTTTTGTCCGTAATGTGCTACTTTCATTTGTCCCTTAGCAGGGTCTCTTGAGGGGCTCTAGAAGCTAATGATACACCAGCGGTGTCACCGATGGTCAGCAGTCAAATTTTTCTTCAGTAATTTGGAGAAAGCATTTCTTTCTGCATTTGGAATTAGATGGAGGATTTCAAGCTGACCAAAGAGGGGTAGTGCTGCATTCCTCAGCACGTGAAAACATGGCTAACACATACACAGACAGCAACACATCACACATTCATGACGGAACTGTAGATTCACAAATTGACCTAACATGCACATCTTTGGCAGTGGAAAGTAAGTGGAACACCTGGAAAAATACTCCACGCAGAAAAGCTCTAGCTGAGGTTCCACAGATCAAGAGATTAAAGATTAAGACTACCACAAATGGAAGATGCTGGTACTTGGATAGCTTTTCTAAGCAGAAGCCAGGCCAGAAGCCAACTATTGATTTTATCTTTCATATATATAATTTTTTCTGATTTTATCTATTGTTCTTATTTCCTTCTTTTGTTTAAATTTTAAATCATGCTTTTTATTTCTTCTGTTTTAATGTCTCTGTGAAGCACCTTGTTGTTGAATTGTGCTATACAGATAAACTTGCCTTGCCTTGCCTTGCCTTAGATCAGTGCAAAAACCAGAAGGATCTGACTTCCCAGTGCTTTGTCATGTTTCTGCCTCCTGGTGTCATATGTTATCCTTTCGTTTGTCATTTCTTATTGTTTGAATGCTTTTGTTTTTCCAGTTAAACATTCAAAGTGTGTCATTTCTCATATTCAGTTTTTAAACGCAGCTTTCCATGTTTCATTTGTTGAATTCTTCACAGAATGCCTGTGTCTCAGCAGCAGAGACTTGTTTGTGTTTATTGAGGTGTTTTACTTATAGAACATTTATGAATGCCTCCTGTGCAGACATTTCCCTCTTTCTTATAGAAAGAGAATGGATTTTTTTCAAAGAAAAGGGGATGAAAACTGCAAGTTATTTAGATAGAGTCTGGCAGCTCCAGCTCAGATGGAAGTGCAGGTTACTGGATCCAGTCTGAAATCATGCTGAAAAGGTTGGGAAAACATGCATATCTATTAAATCCAAAAGAGTTGGAATTTGAAAGATTGCACTGCTTAAAGTTAAAGTTTATAAGCCTCGTGAGACTTACAAAAGGAGCGGTTTAGGTTTAGACTGTGTATGGAATGAGGCCAATTCCAGCTAATCTGAAGGTGTTTTAAGGTTGCCTTTTAGTCAGGTCATACGGAAATGATTAGTCAAATACACTGCAGCTCTGCAGCACTCCACTTTCTCTCCTTCGTGTAGCCCTGTTCACTTTTTTTCTCTGATCCCTCCATTTGACTGTGTTAGTTTCAGCACATTTGCTCAAAGTGCTTATGTGAAAAGCTCTGTCTACATTTATGAGAGGTCAGAGTTGTCAGGACGTGCTGCTGTCTAACCTTGGTCGTCGTCCGTTTCCCGTCCTCTCCATTCCTTTCATCATGTTCTTTTGATGTTGATAGTAGAGTCGGGGATCTGGCATGACTTCAACCACATGCACAGCGCATGGCGACAGGAAAGCAGTGAATGCTCAAGCAATTACTGCGAGAACTGGTACTGGTATGTGTTAAACTGTAATAGTTCAGCCTGCAGTCTTTTTTAGAGTCATTATACAACAATTATTAAAGAGGAAATAAATGGCAAGTGGGGTAATAAAAGCAAAATATTCCAATATAAACAGCACATTGTTCACACAAATGCAGGCAAATAACAAGGACTGTTTGTAATGACCAATGTGAAATCACAGCAGACTTTTTCGCTACCACTTCAGCTCAGTTTTATTTAGAATGCACCAACTCAGGTCATCTCAAGGCACTTTACATGCAAGTTCATCGCATTTCAATTCAAGACAATTATATTTGTGTAATGGTCATTTGTAAGACCCCTAGCTCAAGAAAGCAGTGACTTCTGAATTAATTTCAGTCATATGTGGGGCAGCGGGCAGTTTTGTCATATACTACATGTAAAGGAACATTACATGTCTTTTTTATTGCCCAATAAATGAAGGGATTTCTTCAGTACTTTCTTCTGAGGTTGCACAGGCATTGAGTAATTTGTCTGCTCTGTCATGTTTGAATTGTTTTGGTTGTTATTATAGGTACAATCAATTTGTGGGCAAATTGCGAGAAAGTAAGAATAGTTTCTTTAACCTTTTTGGTCACACGCAGCCCCCCTAGTGCCTCCAACAATATTAAGAAGCTCCATTAACTTAGTTAATCACACCATTCATCTAACTGGGCTTATTGGCAGCAGGTGAGAAGTGGTGTGAAAAGACGGGAGATCCCACTAATCGCAATGCTTTCTCACAGTGCGTTGTGTGTAGTCAGTGGTTACCCAAACACATTGTAAAGTGTTTTTGTAGACCGGAGCCAAGGTTAATTGGTGTTATATAGTTATTTTTCAAATCAATCAATGAATGAATGAGCATATTGCCAGACTTAACCCAGAAGAAACAGGCCACAACTCTGTTCAGCTGTATGATGGGATTATGTGCCAATAATTTCTGACTTTGTATGCCAATAGTTTGTTTGAGCATGCTTCTATGAGCCTGTTGGACCTTTCTGCTAGTTCAAAACCTAATTTTTCTGTGTTGGAAATGTGTTTTATTGTCCCTCCCACGCTTTAATACCCACTGCACAGAAGAAAAGAGCAGTTATCACAGTCGTGATGTTTGCTCATATTGATCTAATTGTAAGTGTATCCTCGTGGCGACTAAATATAAGGACACGTGCACATACATCATACATGCTGCATTTAGAAGGTTCTCATTTCAGACAAGCAGTTGGCTTGTAGCATATCGCAGTCCAGTAAATATCTTCCTCTAACCTCCCCACTCAATTTTCATTCCACCTCCTTCATCCTCCCACATCCCACTCTCCATGGCTGCTATAGTTGCCATGGAAACAGAAAGGGTTTGGAGTGATGCTGCCATATAGATGCCAGTATGAGGGTGGATGGCATCCTGGGACTTCCAGGCCGTTTTCCTTCTCCGTCCACAGTGGAAATATCAGTTAGTCACATCAAAGAAGGAGCAGCGTCACAGAGAGTTCTGTAGAGCAGGATAGGTTTGAGGAATGTGCCTCAGAGTCAAGCCACATCCAGAGAATTTCAAATGGCAGTTCATGTTTTTAGCAAGTTGTACCTACATCATTTAAAAGGACTTACCAAAAAGAAATAAGCAGCAAAATAAATCGGGAGTGATTGATATTTCAAAGAAAGAAAAAAAAAAAACAGTAAGGCCATTTCATTTCATTATTGAAATGTCACACTGTAAAAAATCTCTTTTTGCTAGTCAATCACTTCTGTCATTCTGAAGTCTCCTGATAACAAATATTAAGTTGTTCAGTGCTGAAGGTTAGGAAGGTGCCTCGTGCTCATCCATGCTTATCTTACCACTGTAGCAGAAGCTCGTCAACTTCCCTAAAGTCCCAAAGTCAATCATAAATGAGACTGTTGGTAACTTCAGGAGAGTTGTTCATGTGTGTACATGACTAATAGCACCCAAAGTTAGCTAATTTCTCTGAAGGGCTATTTAATATTCACTACCTCAAGTGTTTCTAGAGTTACATGGAATGCTTTTTACACCCAACAATATAAAACAGTTGAAGAGTTGTAGCATTCGTAAGAAACTCATTACCAAGCTTGTGGATGCTTTATCCTGTCCGACTGAAACAAAAGTCAGTTAACAATATTAGTTAGAGTAATTCATGTGCTCTAAGCTCTATTTTGGAGGGCTGTTGACAAAAACCTACTGTTTGACTGAAAATATTTACTTGAACCAAGAGGACAAGGTGGTCTGTGGTAGTGCCATAAACCATCTCGTACTAACTGTCCCACAGAAGGCTGACAGAAAACAGTGAGCATATGGTTGAGCACAATAATCCGTGGACATTGTTGACTAAATATTTCTTCAAACAACAACTTGGAGGTAAAATATGGCACAATTTTTAAACCATTAAACACATTCAATCATTGATTTTTAAGTAAAATGTAATAATAAAAAGTGGTAAAATTCTAACATCTGGGAGTAATGTGTCTAGATAGATGCCACATCTAAAAATCTACCCCATAAATATCTAACTAATAATATGGTGGCACGCGACTCTTTAAATGCTGCAGGAAATGTCACTTGTCTCCATATGCTGAATATGTCTCAGCTGTAGGATTAACAATGGGATATTGGATATTAATTTATATCCCTGCCAGGAAGTGGCATTCATATAAAATATGTCTTGCATAACTTAAGAAGTGTTTTCTATTGCAAAATATGGTGAAGAGTAACAATAAATCTTCTCCTTGTAGTTCCTGCCTTCAGCGAATGCCATGTTTCCAATGTTATAAAAAAGCTCAATCTCATACAAATCCAGCTGTAAATCTGGAAAGAAAGAAGTTTTCCCTCCCTGAATATGTGTCACTTTGTGAAAACTATAATTAGAGAATTTAAGATATTTTCATCTTGTTACTTTAGAAGAATTGGTTTGTGTCATATTTGTATGTGGTTCAGTTTTGCCCTGGACATCAAAAAAAGCATGCCACACCATTCGACTGGGGAATTTTTCATTTGTAGGATGTGATGACGGTGTCAGGATTTCTAGAATACTTGTGGTAAGGACGTTGCACACAGGGACTGTTTCATGAAATTTCACTTTTGGCAGGTTCAAGGTTCGCACACAAGATTAAAATGAAACCTGACTAATGTCCAGCACTTTTCATGACGTCATTTGTAGCATCGGTTGTCCAGTCTTTATCTAAAATGCTCCATTTTTTTAAACTTTAAAAATGGCAGGACATTTGTGTTGATTTAATTGGAGGGCTGGGATGTGAAGCCATTCCCAAGTAATATCGTATGCGTCTGAAGGTTGAACTATTCTGTTTTTCTTTTTGATATTACTAAATTCATTAATAGCAGGCTCAGAATCAATCCAAAACCTTAGAAATGCCTAACAACCCTCCTACGTGCTCTTTATTTAAACATAAGCAGGTTTTCACTGGGCCTCTTCATTTAGTAATGCACGTATTTAATGAATACTATTGGTATCAAGTTTCTTGCTTTCAAGTTTATGTGATTCAACTGTCCCATTTACTGTAAGTAACAGTAACTTAAAATATCTTCTTTGAAATTGTAAGTATCAGTGGATCCAGCGGATTGATTTCAGTCTTGCTTCCATCAGTTGATAAATGGCTAGATAAAATTATTCTGCCTAAACAATGGAATGTTTTCTCTGCTTTTCCTTGTGCGTATTTGCTAAGCAATTAAAAAAAGCACTTTGGTCTGTGCTTCATTTGCCAGAGCCTCCATTTAGATTAAACAGTAGCTCCAATTAGGACCAGGCACTTCCCTTTCTGTGAGTATGCCAGTCTCTAATGGCTGGATACATTGATTTAAATTCAAACTAGAGGGGATTTAATGAACTGTTTTTATAGGAAGAGTTTAATAGGAATTTGCAGATCCCCGGACAGGCTGCCAAACAGTTCACACACGATTAATTATGCATTGTAGTATTTTTCTTGAAACAAGAGAATAAAACAGCGCTGGAATTATACACACTAAACAATGTGCTGGGAGGGTGTTTGTTGACATTTGATACAGATAATATGTTGATACTGTTGAATATAATTAGTCTGAGAAGAACGCCAAAACAAAAGCAGACATGCTGACTGTTTATTGTGTCGCACAAACACAGCAAGATCTGATCATTTTTATACGCTGATATTACATACATCTCCCAAACACGTCGCACACAAAATGTGAGTAATGCTCTCCGTCTGTTATTATGGTTAGTCGTTATGGTGATTTGGATGATTCTGTCTGTGTTGTAATGAGCAGAGCTATGGGCAATTTGGCTTTGATGAGCCATGAATCTGACATCATATTCTGGAAGGATTGTGCCATTGAGCAAGCCAGAGTCATGTTTTATGCTGTCCAGCCTCAGTTACACAATGTCAGATAAGTGGGGTGGTATTTTGTGCAGCAAGCAGTACACTGCCCCTTTGTTAATGTGTCCATGGTCATTTTCAATAAACTACTGCCAATGAACAGGCTTGTTGTAAACTAATGAAGTTAAAACCGAGTTTCATACATTAAAGGTCATACCTCTGGTGTTGCATCTCTTCATTGCTGCTCAAGAAAACACCTTAAGGTTAGGGAAAGGGGCAGGAGAACGGAGATATGCACCAGAATTGCTAAAATTGGGTCTTCATCATTCTTCATCATTTTTAAAAGTGAATTCTCTCTACACCAGTGAAAAGGAGAAGAAGATGGCAGACCTTACTTTGGTTGGCACTTGGTCAGCTGTGAACACATCAGGTTGATGGGCAATGGTGTCCAAGTGTCTCTCTCGAAGAAAAACAAAAGACAGGGAGACGAGTATAAATGACGGACAAATGAAAAACAAAAATGTCTTTTTGTTATTTCGTTCTTCTTTCTTTTTTCTTACTCTTTCTGATTTCTTCTGGCGGTTTTCCGAGTTTGATTCGTGGAGGCTCACCGCCGAATGCAGACTAATTTTACAGTCTAACCGCCGATTGCGGACTAATTTCAGACTCACCGCCTATTGCTGACTAATGACTAACTTTGGACTAAAGGGCAAAGGTTTTTGTAAATAGAGGATAGTGTTTGTCTCTTCTTGGTATGGAAATCCCCCATCTGTGTCTTTGAATTAACATTACTACACAGAATGTTGATGGGGCCTCCCAAAGATTAGGTTCCACATTAAATCCACACTTGAGTTCACTACATTCCCCCACGCGGTTTGGATCTGGACATGAGGAAGCCGGATCTTCCCCATGTCCAGATGGAACAATCCAGTGGGTCCGAGCATGGTGGTTGATAGACCTTTCTAAAAGGCTACGGTGGGTATCTTGAGACAGCTTAATATAACTGTAAAATACTATGAAAAACTATTTTTGGTTAAGCTATTTAATCTATGTGAAAATTGTCCAATAGCTAAAGATAATGTTCATATCTAAAGGTTTCTAAGCCTAAATCTTTTCAAATATAAATGTCCTAGGTAAAGGGATGAGGAGTTCTTGTTTTTTGGGAAAAGGATCAACATTAGGGAAGAATTCTACCCATAGCTAGGATATAGGAACCTGGGATTTCTTGGTAGGTAAGATGTGTGGGAGCATAGTCGAGGGACATTGTAACATGTAACTTGCCTGCCTCTGCGACGGTCCTGAACAGAACTCTACTCTGAAGCTTGGTTTTGTAACCATTGATAGATACGACATGAACAGTAGTAATGAGTGATACTCCGGACTAAAAGAGACCATAGTGAAGGCCGTTGTGAGTAGCTCACCACTAATCTGCTTTTAATTCAGTAGTAGACCAGTTTCTCCCACATGTAGCTGTCGCATGGGTGAAATAAGGTAAGTTGGAGTGTGATACCAGATGATGATAGACCGAACTTTGCAATTTTTAACACCAATGTGTCATTGAGTCAATTTTGCCGGAACATAATACTATAGAGTAGTTTAATCAAGGTCAGATAAGTAATATTTTAAAGTATAGACCTCTTTGCTTAATTTAAGAGCTAGCTATGGTCACAAGTTTGGCTCTTAGTGCTAATAGGGTGCTGGTTGGAGCGTATGGTTACACTTTGAGGAACAGGCTTGCATTTCTAAGTCTCTGTTAACACGGTTAGCCATTGCAAGGAGCTCATGTTTTTGGTTTTTCTCTTTTTTCTCCATTTTTAACATCAGATTTTTGAGGCTATCAAAGTCTGATTGTCTGACTGAGGCTGGCAACAGTACTTATTTCACTAGACAGCGGCTGAGATTATGTGTGGAACCCTGCTCATTTCAGTTCAATTCACTTCAATTCAGTTTTATTTATATAGCGCCAAATTACAACAATTGTCATCTCAGGGCACTTAAATAGTATAACCCAATTCAAGCCAATTGGAATTCAATTCATTGTAATCATAATCCAATTAAATCCAATTAATTAATTTCCGAATAATCCAATTCATTCATATAGAGCCAATTCAAAAAACAAGATTCGAGCTAAGGAAACCAACAGATTGTACAGAAACTTGTCTTCAGTCCAATCTCCTGTCCTGAGCGTGCCTGAGGAGACAGTGGAAAGGAACGACTCACTTTTAACAGGAAGAAACCTCTGGCAGAACCAGACTCAGGAAGGGTGGCCATCCGCATCGACCAGCTGGGGTTTGAGAAGACAGAAAAGAGGGAAAAGAGGGGGGGGGGACACCATAACACCATTCAAAGGATACCTGTTGGAACAGGGAAACACAAGTTAATAACCACAATAATGTCACATGTACATAAAGTCATTTGAGAAATTAAACAGGAGGAAAAAGAGAGCAAAATGAGGAAAGGTGTGACAGATGAGGTCCCCCAGCAGTCTAAGCCTATAGCAGCTTAACTATGGGATGTTTCAGGATTACCTGAGCCATCCCTAACTATAAGCTTTATCAAAAAGGAAAGTTTTAAGCCTAATCTTAAAAGTGGAAAGGGTGTCTGCTTCCCAGACATTTACTGGCAGCTTATTCCACAAGAGAGGGGCCTGATAACTGAAGGCTCTACCTCCCATTCTACTTTTAGAAACTCTGGGAACAACAAGTAAACCTGCAGTTTGGGAGCGAAGTGCTCTGTTAGGAAAATATCTTACAATGAGATCTTTAAGATATGATGGAGCTCGGTCATTAAGAGCTTTATATGTGAGGAGAAGAATCTTAAATTCTATTCTGAATTTAACAGGGAGCCAATGAAGAGAAGCTAAAACTGGAGAAACATGATCTCTCCTGTTAGTTCTCATCAGCACTCTGGCAGTTGACTTCTGATCTGGTGGTTGTTGTGACCACACAGTGTGTGGCAGTTTATAGTGAGACCAATGTCTATAATTGCAGTTACTGTTTCGAGTTTCGACTGTTTGTCTTGTTGGTTTGGACATGAGATGTATCTCCGTGAGAATTTGAGAACTGTGGGATTCAGTGCAGGAGTGAGTTGGTTCATGGCTGGGCCATGAGGGTTTGCAGTGCTTACGTCCGGGGCCTTCCCTAGACCGTTGCGATTGTGGCTTGCCACCTCTGTGCATGGTGGACAACCTCTTTTTTCAATGCTTGGCAGAAGAGTTGGTAGTCACCCCTGATATAATCAGGTTGCTGTTAAATTAATCCGTTAACTTCAGTTGTTAGTTTAATCAGATAGACTTTATCACTGACAGGCATTTAGAAAATCTTCACACATAGCGAGCAATTTTGTCAAGCTCTCTGTCAGAGGGACCTTGTGGAATGCGGGACCCCAAAGTAGGAATTGTTTGATCCAGTTTACCTGGATCAGGAATAGTCTTTTCAGATCTGAAAGAATTTGGTGTGGCTGAAGACAGGGGTAAAATGGTTGAGCTTTTTATTCTCAGAGAAAGGGCTCCCTCTGTCTTCCAGGGGGAAGCTACGTGCTTCTTGCTAACCACCAGTCTGACTGACTAGAAAAGTTCCATTTTCCTAAATAATGATATCTTTGCTACAGAAATGCTCACAGAGTGCCATACCATATTTCCGTAAATGTCATTGTTGGCAGAATCACATTTATGTTGCAACATGAATGTAAGCTGGCATCTTGGTGCTTGCTAGCCTGCCAGCAGTCATTTATTTGTAGGGTAAACCATGCCAGAATTACAAAGTGCAGTATTATTCATTTTGCACTATATGTATTTTCATGATTCTGTATGTTATTGAATACAAAAGGCACACCCACAAGGATGCAGAAACTTTAGTGTCATATCTGGCATTCTATTTGCCGGGACTTTTTATACTGTTGCTACAGTCCACGATCAAAAAGCAAAAAAGATCTCTGAGCAGAAGTTTCACAGGCACACAGAAGAAGCCTTAGTGCAGGAAGAAGAGCTTAAACTAGAACATGGACGTTTGTACTGGCAACAGTGTATCTGAGTTTAGCCTTGAGGTGAAGCAGAACATATTTGCACACAAACGGGGACTATAAGTGTGGCCAGAGTTCTGAGGAAGCGCAGTATAATATCTGAGCATGTAAACAAGAAATCCTGCTTTCAAACTGAAAATACACACTCTGATTAAAGATAATTAAACAGTCCCTTAACAGTTCAGAACAAAAATCCAACAATTAGGGCTTGATTTGGTGTGATAAGAACATTGTCAGTTCACAGTATTCATGCTTGTTTTCAGATGTTAGTGACAACTCCAGAAAAGTGGGACGTTGTGACCAGGAAGAGTGTTGGAGATGTGGCTCTTTCCCAGATTGTGCGTCTCCTGATCTTAGATGAAGTTCACCTTCTACATGAAGATCGAGGACCAGTGCTGGAGAGTCTGGTGGCTAGGACCATCCGACAGGTTAGTGCTACTTCCAGTCTGCTTGTCTACTAAACATTTATTATGTTGCAAGGCTGTATATTCTGTTACCACCAGCAGCTTACTCTTTTCTTTCCTTGAATATTTTGAGTTAGTGCCTTTGTCTCCGTTGGAACTGCATCATTCATACATGCATATTCAGTGAGGTTTTTTTTGCTAACTTAAGCTCAAGTGCATTTTTAAAAAGTGTTTAAACCATTTTAATATAGATTTCAACATTTTCTTTTGATAGAGATTATCTTTGATTGAAATGTTCACTCAACAGTATCCAGTAAGAATGTTTCTTATGAAAATGTGTTTACATTTATATGTATTAATGGCAATAATGTCCAGAAGTTCCTTCCTATGTGTTGTCAGAGCTTTAGAACGTGGCAGCCTGTGGAGGTGTTGAGAGGCTTGCTTGCTCATGGGTTGTTGAAATCATAGAAAGTGAATACACTGCTATTAGGACACTTTAATGTGAATTTATTTAAGAAAGCCCCCAAATCTCTGATGAGCTGAAGAGGAAACACTGTGTCAGGAGGAAGCAAGACAGGAAAATAGATGGAGGAAAGTTAAATCATCTTTTCCCTTGATCGTCATGGGAAATGTGAGATCATGGGATAATATGATAGTTGAGCTTGGAGTGCTCATGAAGACACCGTGGGAATACTGAGACTGCATCATTATGGCTTTTTATGTGGACATGGCTGCAGAAGCATAACATACTCCAACACCTCTCTACCAGACTCTCAGAAGTATGGACAGACAGAGACAACAGAAAGAATGCCAAATTCAAATGTGAAGATACTACTATGTCTGATGACAACAGATGGTGTAATGCCTCCAATTCACTATACAACTTTGAAAAATTGGAACAAAGTTTTTAAAAGACCTAACCTGAAAGGCAATGTCACTGAATTTTAAGTCGCAGACTAAAGATTTTGGAAAAACTCAAGCCACAACTAGATTTTAGCTTATTACCCATCTTGCACCTGGGGTAAATTCTTAAAAACATTGGAGTCGACCGATAAGCAGCTTTTAGCCACAGCAGCAATTCCTTTCCAATTTTTTTACTAAGGTGATGAATTGTCTAATATGTAATTAGTTGCTCCTTCTTTTGTATGGTCCAGTTGAACCATCAGTTGAATTTGCCTCATCGCCATGGTCACTCTCACCCCCTTCCTGTGTTTTAGGTTTAAAATGTGTCACTGAGCGACACAGTTTGCTTAGAACAAAACTCAAGATAATATTAAACATGTTTGATTTTGTCGGAAGCCCAAGATGTGCGAAAGACTGCCTGGATTGAGTTTAAACACTGTTTTACACCAAACGACAGGATATTGGAGCATGCCACAACTCATGGAGATTTCTTTCGATTTCATTATGACACTGGAAAAGTGTCCACCACTTTGAAATTGCCTGAAAAATCGTGCACTGTAAGGTCAGCTTTATTGTGAGGGAGAGGATCTGCGGCCAGGAGGTTGAACTTTTAGCTGCACGTTATCTACAGAGTTCAAACATGTTAATCTGGTGGTTGTGCAAACCTTACCACTTGTCGCTGCTGACGTCGTCTGTGACAGCAACAGCTCAGTCATTGCCAGGTTACACAACACCCCAAGGCATTTATGGCAATCTCTGGAAATTTCAACCACCTGTCTCTCCCTCTGCTAAACTTTCAACTTTCCAACAGTTTGTCGACTGCTGCGCCAAAGGAAAATAAAGTTGGATTTATTCTATGCATGTGTAAGAGATGCATACTCTGCCCATACTATGTCTCAGGAAGATGAACAAACTCTGAAGGAGTTTTTCCTTGTGGCCACAGATTGCAATGCACTCTTATCAATATCAACTTCTATGAGGAGACTATCATTTTTTTTTATTCAAAAGGGACAGTACACATTAATCAACATTTCAATTTCAATTTAAGTTTTAAATTACTTCATTTTCATCTGTAGTTCACTGGCAGGTCAACAAGATGGTTCCTTAATGATAAACCCTGGACCACATGTAAACAGAGGAGCTTCTGAAGCATAAAAAGAAGAGAGACAGAGGGATTTGTTATATGTGAGTAAAGAGTCGGTTGTCTTAGAGAGTGGTCAGCAGCTAATAAGATGAGTCTGCAGATGTTTGGTGTATCAGTGATGGACAGAAGGCTTAGAACAGGGCACTGGTCAACCACACTGTTGCTTGATGTGAGAACAATAACGTCATCTTCAGTGTAAATGAGACGGAAGAGATGATTGTGGATTTTAAGGAGGGCCAGGAATAAGACAAACACTACTTTTATCTAGGGAGAAGAGGTGGAGGGGACGGAGGACGGTTCACTGGGACAACACACTAACGTGGAAAAGCAGCGCTAAAGCTGTCCACAGGAAGGGACAGGAAGTTTAGGTATTTCAAAGTTTGCAGCAAGATTATGCATGTGTCTATAAGTCTGTCGTGAAGAGTGCAATATGTTTTTCAGTCATTTGGTGTGGGAGCAGCGTCACAGCCAGTGACTCAAATAAGCTAAATAAAGTGATAAAAAAGCCTGGCCCTCTGCTTGGAACTGCCCTTGGGAGTGATTATGTAAAGAAGAATGCTGCACAGATTACTAAACATAATGGACAACATGACAACACTGCACACCCACAACACAGAAGTGATCATACAGTGAAGTGTGTTCAATCACAGGCTTCTTAACTTCCACTGCAAAAAAAACGCTAGATAAAATGATTACAAGTTAAAAAGTTATTTGGCCACTGTGACAGAAGAAATGTTTGTTGCAAACCAAAGACTCACACAACACTTCCGTATTTCGGAAACTGGGCAGCTTGTAGCTTGATTCAACTATGAATTTTGCACCACGTAAAAGAATTGCTGAAAAGATAATGTGAGGCCGTCTGTCCCAGAATTGGATGTTTAATCAAAATAAAAAGTCCTCTCTTCACTAGCAAATGCATTGAGGACTTGCTCAAAAATCAATTAAAGATAACATTATGGAAAAATCCCTTTTTCTGTTCTTGAATGCGGTAATTAACGGTACACATGCATTACTACGTGTTACGCTGTGCACATCTCCGGCTCGGTCCATTACTGTTGATGAGAAAGCATTGTTTGCTAGCATCTGCTGCTAACGTACAGCACTGCATTGCTAATCTATTTCGCTCTTGAATCAATAGAGTAACTATCTATATCTAAAGAAAGTGTTTTTCGTATAACTCAATGAATAGCTTCATCATGTATGCAGCTACTACAATTGTTGCAAGTGTTACTGCAAGTGTTATTACTCAAGTGTTGGCGGGGTTGAGCACTTGCTAAGTCTCCATCCCTCAGAACAGACTGTCGACAGACAGCTGTGAAAACAGGGCTGAGACAAGAGCCAATGTGCTTAAACCAACAGGTGTTTTGACCAAAGCCTGTTCCATATGTGTCAATAAAACCTCACAGAGTTGGCACATTGTTTAAGAAGGGCAGAGTACAGTGTGTCACCTTTAAGGCTCATACTGTAGATAGCTGTCATTTAGTGTTGTAGTTAAGATCTTAGACAAAGTGTATTTGGGGGAGCGGGGCATAATGTGATGTTTTTTGTATGAACAATATCAATCTAGTTTTGAAAGATTGATTTCTCAGGAATCAAAAGTTTAAAGGATATGAAATGGTCCAGTTCAGTCCAGATTTCAGTCCATGTACTCCATATGTTGGCCACACGTGACAGAAAATTCTACACATTTTATGTTGACACAGTACATAGAAAAGTTTTGAAAGATTTATGAAAGCATGTGTTAGAGACGGGTGGACTATGGATTATTCCAAACGCCTACAAACAGTTATTTATGCTGACGGGGGCAGTATTTGCTTCTAAGGCCAAGGGTTGACTTCCAATGTTTTTTTAGTTGAATGAATTATTGAAAAGCATCTTTTTAAGTGTGGAGTCATTCACGTATGCCACCTTTCTTTATGTAAACCATCTCCTTGAAGATCTACAGGTTTCTCTGTTCAAAGATGTAAAGAAAAGGTCAACTATTTCTTCTTCTTTTATATGATTGCGTTTCTATATAACCATACGCTGAAAATATGCTTTGTACTGAAGTACTTTCAGTGCTTTTTTAGCACATAAATGCTATATTTCACTTAACCTCATTGACCTTCAGTGTGCAGGAATTGAATTAACGTATCTATGAATACACTTTCCAGTTTTATGTATCGTCACTTTTTGAATACTACCTTATAGAATAGTTGTGTCTGCATTTCCATTTCCATAAACTGTCAAATTATCCAGTATTACGCAAACATGAAATATTAAAGAAAGAACAGGAAATCATATTTATGGAGCTCAACTTTCCCATTAATCTTTGTTTTTTACACCCAAGTACACAAAGGGATTTGAATTCAACACGTTTTCATGGACCGGGGATGTAAAAGTGGTGAGAATGGGGAACATTTCATTTGTCATTCCTGAGATAAACTCAAACTACAGATGCAATCCCAGTTTTTAACCCTGAACGAAAGTAGCAATAACAGAACGAAAAAACTGAACATGTTGAGAACACAAGATGTTATATTTGATTTAGTTTAGTAGTTATCATACAAACTCATTTATTTAACTATTTCTGTATTTTTGTATTATGACAGTTTCAGCCCTCCATGATAAACAACCTCATCCAAGTAAAACCAGCCTAAATTGTGAAAAGGATGGTTGCTGCTGTTATGAAAGGAGCTCACAAGCTGTTCACATCTTGTCACGAATAAAATGGGATTCTAAACAGCCATATAATTACAAACTGAGGAATGCGACCTGCACAGTGAGTTGTTACCGTGATGCTGGACACGTTTTAAAAAAAGCAAAAGAGTTTGAAGCACTGAAGCAGGACCCCAATGACATCATGGACAGTATAAATCCAGCTCCACTGGCACTGGTTAGAGGAAAAAAAGAATGATTTCCCATGATGTTGACTGGCATGTGTTTATGCAGGAGCCAACCTGGACATTACGTGTATTTTAATGATTATTTGAATATAGACAGGCATATAGTGAGTAGGCCCTCCAAAATCCTGTGGAGGGAAACTGATAAATGTACAGAAATGCGAAACCATGGCTGATTCGATCATCCATCATGGCTTTCCTGAAAGTGTGTAAAAAGTGCAAATCATCCATCCATCCTTTGCTTTGGATGGCATGACTCACTCTGCACATAATTAATAAAAGCCTTTTCAATTTTTAATTAAACATCACAGAATTAGTACTAATAGTCTAAGATTGACCTAAATAAATAGGAATGAACACGCTTAGGGTAAGATATACCTTATAACTGAGTTTTTCTTAAGCACTCACAATAGAACAATGAAAAGAATAAGGATAAAGCAGAATTTTCATTGCAAATGGCACAATGTTCACAAAGACAAGAGCAACCACTGTTATGCATGACTCTTTGTTCACTTATGGTTATTCATAGCAGTTCTCTGTGCTAATAGTTCACCCAGCTGACCTGCACACCATCAGTAGCAGCAACATCTCATTAACACCACGAAAGTAAGAAAGAAAAATAAGTACGGTAAATAAAGATTCTGCAGTAATACAGCAGCTTTAATCTAAAGCTGAAAAAGCAAAAAGATGAATGAGGATATAGAAGGAATCCATCTAAAAAGTTTGAATGTGCCTTTGCTTGGCTGATATTAGTTGAACAGATTGCAAAGCTGTTGAATCATAAAATGAACTTTGTGTGAAATTGTGAAACCCAGATGTCACTTTAGAGAGTATAACAGCTCATTGTTTTGATTTATGGTAAAAATCTGTGGACAGCAGCTGCATGCTAAAGGACCCCGGCCACAGAAAAGATAGCAGTGAAACAGAGGGGCAGGGATGGGCTGCTGTGCTGCCCAGCAACAGAGACCTTTCTGGTGAGGTTAACTGCAAGGTAATTGAAAAGTGGCCAGTACATGCGGCCGCTGTTTACTCAGTTCACAGCCTATTTATCTGCAGGTTTAGCTGATATTACTGAAGAAGGGCTGACTGGACTCTTTCTACATCTTAACACCTCCAGAGGTTGTGCTGCAGTGCACAAGTTTGAAGCCTGTTGACTGTCTGTTTGCTCGTAGACTGCCCATGCTGTCAGCCTTCAGAATGCCACTATAGAAGTAGAGTGAACCTTAATGCTGCTACACATTGTATCCATGTATCTCATGGCTTAGACATTACTTTTTCATGTTTGTTTTTGCTTATTGCTTGACTTTTGCATGAAATGCACACAGTGGACTGCACAGGAGCTTCTGATCAATGTGTGCTCTTCCACCGTCACTTGTAAAGGTGCATTCCCACTATGCACTTGTGTGTTTTTTGAAGACATATCCTTTCAGATAAATGGCATCATTTTTCAAACTCCAATTTAATCACAAAATTTGTTTTCCAGAAATGTCTAGTTTTCAAGTCCGAGCTGATCTTAACAGTCATGACATTGTAATGACATTTCCAGGGTTACTTTTCCACTTAGTTTATATTCAATCTGGTGCACATTCAATTTGCATATCTTGTGACCCCAAAATATTCCATTTCATTACATCAGACATTCAGACCACAAGCTCCACTCATCTGTGGCGAGCGTTCATGAAGACTAAAGTGTTTGTGTTGGAAGGTTCTGGGGGAAAAAGAAAAAGAGAACAGCCCTCCTCTTTTTATGGCAATGAATGCACATAGATTTGTGGTTTTCATTTTGTTGCCTTGATCTTTGAATCTTTGGCCCAGATGGGTGATGACAGCAAACACATATCAGAGGTGTGAGGAGGAGCAAATGTTTTAAAGGGTGTAGCTCACTGAATCACAATGCCCTCAACAATGTGTTTGTTTCATCCTCTCAAATGATGTTTGTGTGTTCTGCTTCAAATCAAGAAATAAAGGGACTCTTTCATAGATGAAACACGAAAAGCATCCTCAAGATGCCAACAGTAGAATATTTAAGAGATGTTAATATTTCATTTCCTTTTGGGATGAATAAAGTATTTTTTATTATCAATTTTATAAGTAATGGAATAGTTTGGTTGTATACACACACACATATCTACACGTGTGTGTGTGTGTGTGTGTGTGTGTGTGTGTGTGTGTGTGTGTGTGTGTGTGTGTGTGTGTGTGTGTGTGTGTGTGTGTGTGTGTGTGTGTGTGTGTGTGTGTGTGTGCGTGTGTGTCTGCAGTACAGCAATGCAGTAGTACAGCAGAGCATACACCTTGCACACACATACTCCCTGTTAAAGTGGCCCTATTTTTTTATAGCCAGTAGGTGTGTATCATGTCAGGACCTGCTATAATCCAAGCCTTCATACTTAAGACCCTTTCTTGGGTGTATGCCACTTTGAAGATCTCTTCTTGTTGCTCTGAGAGATTGCTGTGGTCAGCTCTCAGATCTACTAGGTGTTATGTGATGCCTCTTTCTCCCATATGCTCTTTGAGTATTATTCATTCTCTGCCTTGTGTGGGTCTATTATCAAGCCATGTGTTTCTGTTTGTCTTTGTGTTAGAACTTGTGGTTCACCCCCAACCCAAAATGACGGGTGCCATCCGTAGCACTTCTTTCATCTTTGTCTAATTATTGCCACACCTGACAGACTCCCGTAATTGATTGTGCTGAAGGAGTTATGGAGGCTGCTACTGATGCGCAAGTTACTTAAGTTCACACCCTCAGACACATTAATATGGAAATCCCTGTAAACTGAATATTTGTTCCCCTTTTTATGCAAATGTTTAAAAACCGAGTCAGTTATCACTTTGATGTTTTGCTTGGAAGAGCTTAAGTCTTGACTGCATTGTCTTGTCTGAGGTACAGCTGGCAATTATGCTCTGCTTTCAAGATAATAGTCCTTCCAACCTTTAAGACAAAAACCCTTAATGCTACTTTGTTTAGGTTTTCCTCTGCATTGTATGGTATTTCTGCAGTATTTCAGTTCTGTCTCTGCTCCAAAGTATGCTCTCTATGGTTAGGGCCATTAGGTGCTTGAATATTGTTTTTAATGCCTGCAGCTCTATGTAGTGTTTTATGTTGAGTTTATTGGTCCGAATGAGTGTCACTGGGTCAGGTACAGGCTATTAAACAGTTTCATATTCTCTCTAGCAACAAGACATCTACAGTGTCAGGATTTTCAAGGCACCTTTAGGCCTTGAAATAGAGACCAAACTGCAGTTGAGAATGAAAAATACATTTAATGAAAAAGATAAATTCCCTTTGGAGAAAAGGTTCATAATTAATACTCGTATTGCTAGGTAAGTGAAATTGAGGCTAGCAGGAAGACGTGGCGTGCAGAATGGCGCCATAAGACAGGATATAAATATACATACATACACACGGATACATATATGGTATATATACTACATGAAACTAAGCAGGGGAGTGAAGACTTCAAAGATTAACACTCTACCTAATTCTGGTATCATGACCTATTAAATCTATTTGGGGTAATTCAGCTTTAAATTCGGCTAGTTTATGTTATTGCTTTTATGACTTCAAATATGTACATTTCCTTTTGTCTGAGAATAACATGTAAAGTCATCAGTGTGTTAACCAAAATGTAAAGTAGAGTATTTAACTCTGCATGATGAACGGTGCTCAGGTTGGAACAGCACTGGTGTGAGCGTGCAGTAAAGTCCTTGTCTGCCAGCAGGGATTGGTTAGGTCTTATCTTGATAGGGTGCTTTGACAGGTACTGCATCACATTAAAAGCCTTACCAATCTTCCCTGTCACATCCAGCAGGAGGCTCGCAGATAGGGTAGCCTACCATCTCCCCAGACACCCCCTCTAGTTTTCTCTCCATCACCCACCTTGATACACAACAAATTGAATTTGGCTTATTTTCCAAAGACAAAATAAAGACAGTACATGAACAAGATGTTTTACTTTGTTTCAGAAGTCAGCAGAGATGGTGGTGATGAGATACAGTTACCCTGTTACATGTATAGAGGCACTTTTCATTGTAATTCTTATGAGGCTCTACTTGTTTTTGTTTAGCACAAGGTTTCTAGGATGCATGTACTGTATGTGTATTACACTTATTGATTACAGCACGAAACCAAAATCACTGATTATACGCTTGTTGTTTTTGCCCTAATGCAAGTACTAGCACTAAAAGAAGTCAAATGACTCTTTTCCCTTTGCCAGAAGCATTATGTGCACCATCAGTGGAATGGAGGGATGACATTTGACTATCCTGCAAGCTGTTGTAGACCGCAGTCTCTAATAAACATGACTTTCAGAGAAAAATTGGTAACAATTTTCTTGACTGGACAGCGGCAGTTCAACACAGCGGGGCTAAGAGTGTGGGCTGCCAGCTGCTGTGCAGACTGGTTAAATGCATCCATCAAAACGCTTTTATCCCTTATCCAGGTTGGTGCTCCTGTCAGTTTTGTTCAGTATTAGAGCCTCTAAGTTCGATGCTTTGGTCAGTAAACGTGTGTTTTTAAAACTTATGTTGGGGTTGTACTCTTTTCTTGCAGCACAAAGCACAACCCTTTCAGTGAAAGTTTGCATTTCTCCTCATGTTTACCTCAGTGCTGATGGAAGCCTATAGGGCACTTCCACTGCTTAGTTTTTTCTGTCAGAGTGATGCATAATGCAGCCTTGCACACATGCAATAGTGTAAGTTCTCTAATATGTAGTGAGAAAGATTTAGGCATCAAATGTATATTACATCAGAAATATTGCTTCCATAGTCATGTATTATTTAACTTCATAAAAAGTTTACTTAAAGTGGAAAAAACTATCAATATTTGATGTCAGTTTATGTAGATACACATAAGTGCAGTGTTTTCAAGGCCACTGAGTGTGTGCATGGGCTTGTTGTCACGCTGCAGAAAAGTGACATTGGGTTTGGACCAATCAGATACCTTTCTGTTAAGGAACCAAACATATTAAGAGCATATATATTATATCATGTCATATATTTTGTATTTCCTAGAAGAGAGAGTCTTATTATCAAAAATACTTTTTACTTTTTTTTTTTTTACATCTATATGTTGATTCAGTCTCTCAGGTACTCCAGCTTCCTCCCACCGTCCAAAAACGGGCATGTTAGGCTAACTGGTGTCTCTAAAATTGTGTGTGGCGTTTGTCTCTGTGTGGCCTGTGATGGACTGGCGACCTGTCCAGGGTCCCGCCTCTCGCCCGATGACAGCTGAGATAGACTCCCGCCCCCCCCGCAACCCCCCCTACAGAAAATGGATGGATAGATGGATGGATGTGTATTCAGTTTAGTGCCCACCTCTGTTGTCGCTTTAGTCTCATCAACTGTGCCTCTCATTCTGCCTTTGGACTTCACAAATAGTACAGTGTGACCTAACAAAGGTGCAGCATGTCCACCTTGAATTGACTGTATGAAAATGTCTTATAATTCCCATGATTTTATGTGTGAATTGTTCATGGAGTACTCTCAGATTTTTGTTCATTCTTGTCATCCTTTCAGTTAAAGACACTTCATCAAACTCTTTTTAGACTCCATAGTACTACAGCTGTCTCTTCTGCCTGGAGGAATGCATTGATCTTTAACACTGTGTTGTTTTCTGATGGTTAGGTTGAGTCCACACAGAGTATGATCAGGATCCTGGGACTATCGGCCACGCTGCCCAACTATCTGGATGTGGCCTCCTTCCTTCATGTCAACCCCTATATCGGCCTCTTTTACTTTGACGGCCGCTTCAGACCAGTACCCCTTGGGCAAACATTTGTTGGCATCAAAACCACCAACAAGGTAAATGAATAATAAGTTTAACAATAAGTTTAACAAAAAATAACAATAAGTTTATTTTTTAATACACAGGACTTGTCATTTTTACACACACCGGTACTTTCATTATTAAAACTGATGCATGCACATGGTATATGTCTAAAAACAAACTTTGTTGCCTCGAGAGCAACTGCATGACCCATATTATTATCTGATTTTTATTTTTCATGAACATTTCAGTACCAACAAATGATCATAAAAGTAATACAATTAAGCCAGTGATATATATTTGAAGCTGGTCTTCAGCATCACTTTTTTCACACAATTTTTAGTTAACAGCCTTTATAAAAAAAATATAACTAATAACACACACAGGCACTGTGTTCTGATCAGTTGTCGACTGAAAGGCTTTGATGGAGACTAACCTGAGTGAGACTGAGGTACAAATGGTGCTTTGCTTTCTTTTATGAGGAGTTAAAACAATTTTAAGTGAATTTAGTTAATTTCTTGTGGTTATGTGTGCTGTTCAGATCCAGCAGATTCATGACATGGAAGAGGTTTGTTACAACAAAGTTCTGGAGCAGATCAAAGCAGGTCATCAGGTAAGTCCTTCTTGCATGTTTGAACTGAATGAAAATACACCTACCTGTGTTTGTGTGAGTGAAGTAATGAGTAAGTTTGGAATGTTTCACCTACTTTCCTACAACATAAGAACAAATGTCTTTAGTCTTTCTGCGTTCCCTTCATACTGACTACTGTTTCCCTTTCTACTAACTAGTTTCAACATCAGCTTGCTGTTTTCCTGTTTGCAAAAATGAATAGGCAAGTCAGATCATTGTAGGTGTGATTGTGCTGTTCTTTGTTATGGGAGTTACAGAAATACCTGCTCATAAAATAACCGTTATTCAAAATGCAGTTGACAGTGACATTGCCCGCTTTCTTCTGTACTGACCTCCTAAAATTTCACATAGTTATGTACAAAAACAAGCTTGTCATTACTAGCTATTGAGTGTGGAGTACCCTCCGTAAATCCCCACCTTAACATGGCCTCACTAAGACTCACTGCTGCAAGTTGCAGGAGGGGAGGTTCTGAGGGTTCTTTGTGCATATGTATGCGCATATGTCTCTGGGTGGTGCCCTGGAGGTGGCGCTACCCGGGGATTACATTGTTCTTCTGGGGGACTTCAATGCTCACATGGACGGTGATGAGTGACCTGGAGGCATGATTGGGAGGCACAACCTCCCTCATCTAAACCCAAGCTGTGTTTTGGTTTTGGACATCTGTGCTAGTCACAAACTGTCCATTACGAACACCGTTTAAGGTGGTGGACAAGTGTACCTGGTACCAGACCACCTTAGGTAAAAGGTTGATGATCGAATTTTAGGCATTTCATCAGACCTGTGGTCGTATGTCTTTGGAGACTTGGGTGAAGAGAGGGGCAGAGCTGTCAACCAATCACCACCTGGTGGTGAGTTGGGTCCGTTGACAGGGAAGAATGCTGAACAGACCAAGTAGGAATCTGAATGGACCATGTTCAGGACCTCCATTGTGGATGCAGCTTCCAAGAGTTATGGCCTGAAGGCTGTCAGTGCCTGACGTGGCAGTAATCGTAAGACCCACTGGTGGACACCAGTGGTGAGGGAAGCCGTCAAGCCGAAGAAAGAGGCCTTTCGGGCTTGGTTGTCCCGGGGTTCACCTTAGACAGCTGATAGGTACTGACTGGCTAAAAGGGTGGCAGCGTTGGTGATTGCTGAACACCTATTTTTGAGTGGCAGACCGGGTGGTGGTTCCCATTTTTAAGAAAGGGGACCGGAGAGTTTGTTCCAACTACAGGGGGGAAATCACACTGCTCAGCCTCCTCAGGAAAGTTTACTCCTGGCTGTTGTATAGGGAAGTGAGGGATAATAATTTTCTGGACCCAAAGAATTAGCCAGACACAGCAAGGTAAGTTTTTAGATGTTCAATAAAACTCAGTAGGTGGCAGCAGAATGTGGAAAACAAAGATGTGGGCATCAATCCCTGGGGCTTCAAGCTCAGAATAGCAGACGGCGCTTGTGCAGGGTCCGGAGAGAACACTGAGGTGAGTATACAACAAAGGGTACTGGAGTTTACAAGAATAGGTCTTACAGGTATCCAGAGGGGAGTAGGTAAGAAGCTGGGCTGCTCTCTTGAAGATGGCTGTGTCCACGCTTGTTGTCTGCTGCGTAGTCATCCAAGTGATATCGAGCAGAGATAAGAAGCAGCATCTGTTTCTCAGGAGAGAAAACTGGGCCATTTCTTTGATGAGAGCACACAACAGGTAACCGAAGCAGAGGGAGCAAAAATTCAGGGGAACCTGTAACAGGAGCCTCGACATGGGCAGTATAGCGATATACTAGAGGAATGACAAAAGAGCTTCTTACAAATAAGGAACACTTATAATGTGAAGATATATAATGTGATATTCAGTATTTTGCCTATGGACACTTGTAACTGAAGAAACTGGGGATCGAACCATGGACTGTTCAATTGGTGGACAGGCATAGCATTGAAAGATGTGTAACAGCCATTAGAATACAAATGGACAGTATGAAACTAAAAGACATTTGAGTAAACGTAATGCAGTTTGGAAAGTAAAATTCCTAAAGCAGAAGAGTGACATCTTGGATGAAACGGCAGGTTCAAATCCTCCTTTATCATTATCATGGCATCAATCAAAAACGGCACTACGACCGTGGTTGGATGGATTTCCTGGAACATTATAGATGAAGTGCTTTATCCTTTCCTGTTTCTAAACCTGCCATTAAGTAGGTACGACCTGACGGACAGTTTGCACTGACCGACCGTCCATCAACTGTTTAGGAGAGCAGAGATATTGGTGATCACACCAAATCGTTGACCGTTTAATTGAGCTAAAAGTTTCATCCACATGCAAAGATTAGGCCCTAGATTAAGTGAGTGGCATAGACAGTAACACAGTACACGCAAAGAGTAGAATGTGGTGGTTGAACGTACAAGACTGCTACCTCCCACTCGGGGGAGCAGGATTGGAGTTGTGTTGATGGCACTCAGTCTTGCTTGTTCTTGTCTCTCCTAATGTTCCAAGTTTCCCAGATTTTTCTGAACAAGGGTACCACTATGATCAGTGGAATTGGTTTAATCCCAAATGTCACCACCATAGGGTACTGAGCTGGAAAGTTTTTGTAGTGCACCAGTGAAGTTGGTATTTCACACTTCCACACAGCTCAGTGGTGCTGATAAAACACCTTAGATAAATAACATTTGCTACAGTGGTCTCTTTGGACTTTCTGCTGGAGCGTACACACACCTGGCTCTTGCATGTCTCTGCAGTCACGCAGTACTGTTTAGAATTATGAATCCTGTCCAGTATTGATATTTAATTGTGTTGTTAAAGAATTGTTACAATTTGTTGCCTTTTCTTCAAGTCCAAATGTGTAAACGCAATAGCTGGTTGTGAGCATCCTCTGATATCTACACACATGTAGGTAAGGATGGTTTCACTCGTGAGAAGCTTCCCTCCTTCCAATAAACAGCATACTTTTGCTCTAACAGGAGCCCCCTTCACACATGCACTGCTTCCCATTACTCTGGTGGCAACTGGACCCTTCAGTGTCCTGTGTGAACGAGACAGAAATCTGGTCAGTTTGGACTAAGTAACGTATCCATATCACTTTCAACACAGCACAAGAGGGGACTGCTGCAGTCACGTTGGCACGCAGCAGTAGTGGATTGATTGGCCATTAGATCAGCTGTTCAGAGGAGTCAGACAGGTCAAGATATCAGATTAATAAATACCAGTACAGCTCAAACTTTGCTGCAACATCGTTTTACATATGATAATTACCTGCAGCACAGAGTTCTATGTACCATAAATGAATGAGAGACAGTCATTTTAACTGTAGCTGAAGGTTCTTTTCTCTGACCATATATCAATTTTCAACCAATCCCAATTGTGAGGACTTCCAATGTTTTATGTGATGATGCAGTTTCTCCACCACCTGGTTGTTATAGTGCAGAAAAAAATGTCCTCAGGTATAATCTACGTAATGTTTTCCTCCAGTTCATTATCTCTGTAATGCAGTTAAAGCATTAGAAGTAAAACGCTGAGCGTTACAAAGCTTCAGCATGTGAGAAAGTTTCGATTTTGAGTTGCATCCAACCATCAGTTCTACGTTTTACACAACCACTGTGAACTTTGCTAATATCAGCTGCTATGGGGCCATGAAAACTGCAATGGATCATTATATTGTAGCCCTCCAGTCATAGCATGTGCACTTGATGCTCTGTCCAATTTCATCTAAATCACAGATTATTACATGCTCACCGTGGCTCTGTATGTCTGAATGAACGGTGAGAAGCCTCAACAGAAAAGGGACCAGCGTGTGAGTGACTGAATGTCATCACCTGAGGAGACTGACAAAGCATTAATGTTGTATCTAATGTGTAAAAATGGCTGAGAATTCTGAATTGTATTTAATCAATTAAAAATATGTTGGGAAGGTTTCCTTTCAGGGACAACCTGCATGTCCCCTGATCACATAAGGCATTCATGAAAGTAAATATCTACTATGCTGTATGTTTCTGTCAAATAATCTGTTACTTTAACCAAAGCTTGCAATGTATTGCTAAAAGAAAAAAACCTTCTGACTGAGCCTGAATGGCTTTTTATGGGCAGTGTGATCGCACATACAGCCAAAGCACTTTCAGTTTAATTTAGAAACCCGACTGTTGTTTTTAAAAAAGCATTTCTTTTCAGGTAATCACCCTAATCAGAGATAAGTAAACATGTGGTGAAAAATGCTCATTGGGAATAAAACCTCCCTGCAAATGAAGTAAGACATTTGGACAAGATGGTTTCATATAAAACACGAGCGCTCATTCTGACCAAAAAGATAAAAAAGGCAGAATTCCACACACAAAATCCAACATATCTTTTCGGATCATTTAAGTTTTGGCTCCATGACAGTTTTACAGAGTTACTTAAACAAATGAAGAAACTGCATGTTGCATCAAGGGTTTGGACTCTGTAGAATTTCTGTAGAATTGATTTGTTCTGCAGATGTAATGAAGATCTCCTTACCACAGGTGATGGTGTTCGTGCATGCTCGTAATGCCACTGTGAGGACCGCCATGGGGTTGATAGAGATGGCAAAGAATCAAGGAGAAATCTGCTTCTTTCAACCAGACCAGGGTTCAGACTACGGCCAGTGTGAGAAACAGGTAAATAAGAAAAACATTTAAGAGTTTGATGTGTTGAAGAGAGACTTGATTCGTCATAAGAATCTCCTGTACACTTAATCGAAGTGCTTATTTGTCAAAGATATTTTGACAGAACAGGTTTCATTAAAGGGTTTAACTGAATGCATACATACAGATGATTAAGACCAGCAGTGTGCAGATATCTGGAAAGCCACGTTAGATTAGTGCTTTTAGCATTTTTCAAGCTTGAAAGTTAAGACATAGATAAGACAGCAAATCAATAGTGATGCGATACTGTTTGCAAAAGTAAGCTGAGAAAACAACTGCTCTTCATTTAATCCTTTAATGTTTAGAAAAAAACAGATCCTCTATAATCTGAATCGTTTGACAGTGCTTAGCTATCATAAACTGTGTTTCTGCTCAAATCTACAATAAATGTAACCACATTTTGAGAAAATTAGCTGAGTGGAATGCTTCTGTGCGTACATTTCCATCCACTCCTTTTATGTTCATTAACTGTTGGTTCACTGTTAGAAGCAGCATTTCTGTCAGGAGCTGCCAGTGAAAAAGAGCTCAACACTAAACTCGTGCCTTCCAGCTCATCTATTTTGCAGATTTGTGGGCTTTCGGTGCCCATTTACTGTTCTTTGGAAATGTACAATTATACATACGACATCAATTTGCAAATGATGAAATAAGAACGTGTTCTTTGGGGATTGGTAATTATTGTTATTTTCATTTTTCTTTATTGCATTTGTTTAGATCTCTGTGACTAAGCTGCTCCACTTTGAGAATGCTGAATTCTACAGCCTATAATTACTATGCAGGTCTATGTTTGTGCAAGTCTATATCCAGTTTTTACACTACATTGCAGACTACAGAAAAGAGCACTGATGGTGAGCATGTGTAATTAATGGTGTCTGTACTGTGAGAGTACACAGGGGTGGGGCTTTATTCTTTCTCAGAGGACGGTCAGTCAGACTCCAACTCCCATATTTAAATCTCCTGCAACACTAGGCAGAGTGATAAATTTAGTAACCTTTTCCTCCATTCCCTGGGGCTGGGCCAAGATTGATGTGCCTCTAATCTCTTCTCTATTTAAATGGGATATGTATACAAATCAGATCACTTTTCATGCTTTGTAAAACTGGAAATAGAGGCAAGAGATTATGGAACTAAAAATGGTGCATTGTGACCTGGTTAGTCATTGAAACATTACTTTTAAAGCATTTCTGCAGTTTGTGTATGTGAGAGAATCTTTTCAAATATGGCCCAACTATATAGTAATTCACTCTGGGCTCCTCTACCTGTGTCCCAACATAATGGGAATTATCCACTCCATTAGTTCATCTTTGAGTGTTTGTCAGTCCAGTCGGCTCTGCCAAAGGAAGGGGCATCAGGCTGACTCCACTCTAAACCCACACAGAGATAATGCACTGCTTATTTGCACTCTGGAAATTGCCCCACATTAATATTTATAGGTGTTTTTTAATCTCCAATATGCATGTGCGGTGAAATAATGCCCCTCTAAGGTCAATCATATAATTTAGCATTTATTTATCCTGCTTTAGATTATTTATTTTTCTCTCCCCTCCCCATGTTATTTAATTGGCTTAATCTCAGGGCTTGGAGAGGCTGTCAATCATGCTTAGATATCTAAATTCCCCCTCTACACTCAGTTCTTGCTAAATGCAGTTGTTTTTTTAGTTGATAATTATTAAGTCTTCTTTTGAAATAGAAAAGCATTTTACACTGCAGCTCTGCCTTTTGATCATGTTTGTACACTTAGCATTTAAATGGTGTATTATGACGGAAACTGTGTGGGTGTGAAGTGGAAACCGTGAAATGTGATGCTTTGGCATTGCTCCCAATTATTAAGCTGTTTATGTCTCTGTCTTCCACAGTTAAATACCACACACACATGGGCTATTAAATGTTTAACACACTAATTCATTGAATTGCACTTTGCTATGTACCAAAATATTCAAGAAATTGATCATTTAAAAAGGTGGATAAAACCCTTTAAAAAGTAAGCACTCTTGCTTCTGTACAGTATTAGCTCTGACACCAAATACTGGTGTTGCTAAATGTCAGTTTCAGCATTTTCACAGTATGTTTGACAGCTTTGAAAACTTTATTGTGAAGTCAGTCAGTTTTCTTCTGTGTATTGAATCCACCAGTTTAGAATGTTTGGGAAACGACACTTTTTCTGTGCAGATGAATTCAGCTGTCCCATTCTTCCCGGTGTCTCTGTGCACGTTTCTTCTTTTGGTTCTTGAAAGAAATGTCTTTTATTTAAACACAGGATTACCATGACCTGGATGACTGAGAAGCAACACAGTTCTCTCTCTGTTCTCATCATCATTCAACCCGTTTGAAATGATTTGAGAAAAGAGTTGCATCAGGTCACTCTCATTGATCTTTCAAGCCATCCTTGGCGTCATTCCTCTTTTCTATGCTTGATTTTATGTAAATTTATGTGGATAAGTCTGCTACTTATAGTCTGTGTGTGTATCTTCTGTTTTGTATTGCAAATGCTTTGTTTTTGAACCTTTTGACATTATATGAAGCTGTGGAAGAAGCTTTCGACTTCTGCTCGTCCAAATAGATTTTGCTGTAATTTAGAGGCACATATTCACTGCACAGTGGTGCAGCAGAGTCGGCACCTTGACTCCAACAGGGTTATGAGTTTGAAACTTTGGGCTGAAGGCCAACTATTCTAATGGCTCATTGTATTTTTGAGTTATTTTTGATTGCTGTGCACTTTAATATGTGTAAAAAATCACGGATTACACCTTTGATATTATTAATATGTATGTCAGTAAATCAGGCTACGTGGGAGTTGAGGGCCAATGTTCCCTGCGGTCCCTTTGAAGAGCTCAGCTTTATCTATGTGCTGTGACATGGGCTGCACACCTGTGGGATCAGTGTTTAAGATCCGCAGTGTTTCAGGATTTAGACTGGCACAGTGCTGCTGTGTTCTCATGGGCATGGTCTGCCATCAACGTGCGAGCATGCTTCATGCACATATCTGTGATGTAGAATGGCATTTTCTCCTGAGAAAACCAACTCCCACACTGCTGGGCAAGGGCAGGATGTAATGTCCTTAATGTTGCCACCACCAGTGTTCCCTTGGGAAGAGCCTGCAGAATAAATGCCATAAGAGCTAACACGGAGCCCTGAATGGGCCCCCAGCGCAGTCAGAGGAGTTAGCCATTTCTTTCTACACACAGTTCTCGTGAAGCTTCCTTGGTTTGTCATGCCAGATGGTGCTTCCCCTGTTTAGATACTGAGCGAGTTATGAAAGAGTACTGATAGCTTACTGATGTGCTTTAGGGACACCCAGACCTGGGATGAAGATATCAAGCTCTTGTAGACTCGCATTATTTGTCAGGACACTTTCAGGCTTGGTGGTTTGTTGACAGCAAGAAAATGTATAGAGCACAGATTGAGAGTTTATTCATTTTTACATGTACAAAGTAATTAAGCGTGACAGACAGGCGTGACTGGAGTTTTGCCTGTTAAATGTGCTTGTTCATCGGTTTTCTGTTCTTGGTAGCATTAAAAATGTATTTGCATTAATGAGGTGTTATTTATTTTTCTTTTGTCCCTAATTTAGCTTGGAAGTTCCAATTGAAAAATAAATCTAAATTAGTATTAATATTGATTAAAGCCTCTACGGGTTTGTAATCTCTAGAGATGCATTGTAACCTGCTTTCAGGAAAGCTCTCCGTAGAGCACTCGCAGGCCTACTTGACTTTCATTTGCTCCGACTCTGACAATCCAGCCTCTCCTTTTCCTCCCCCCTCTCATCTCCTCCTCTTAACCCCACATCTTCTGGGTTTTTTGTTTTTTCGCATAACGTTTTAAGTATCCCTTTCTCCAAAATGAGCACATGTGGCTGGTGCCAGGGCTGATTTTTGTGTGGAGGATAAGAGACACCTTGTGGTCCCATGGGTCCATTACACAATTGTTTTACATATTTGTGCAGGTTTATATAAGGCTGTAAAGTAGCAACTGTCACACCTTCACACCAGTTTTAATACTGGGTATGTGTTCAGAAATATTTGTTAAAATGTAATAGTGTATAATAAAATGTTTTAATCAGCAATGATGCCACTGTGCAGGTGCACCAGAACATGCTCACTTTGCCTGTGACGACGTAATTCTCTTTAAACTCTTTGGCTTTTAGATGTGCAGCTTTCATGTCATTTTTTTGGACAAACTACATCGGAGCCGACTCTCTGATGCCTCTTAGTGCGAAGCCTCGAGGGACTCAGCAACAGACTCAGCTCATTAATGTCTCTGTTTTCTTTTATTCGGTGCTATTTTTACAGACTTAGTCCACCGCCTATCCTTTCATTCTTTCACATCTGTGACAATCTGTCATCTTGCCAAACTCACTCCCAAGTGGACTGATCAACAACAACGGGCAACACCTCAAAGGCTGGTGCAAATAGGAGTGACACATACCCCACAAACAGCTGCTTTAAGTAGAAAAAGGGCTTTGTAAAATGATGGGAGAGTGTAAAGAAAACTATGAAGTGTGAAGTACTTCTCTGTCCCTTCTGACGACTCTGGCACTGCAGCCCATCTGCAGTCTCATACCCTCAGGGAGCAGTCTTGCATGTTATTGTGGTTCTGCATAGTACCACCATTTTCTTCTTTCATTGCTTCCTCATCAGCATTAAAACAGCAGAGTGTGCCACCCACTATGTTCAAGAACAAAGGACTGGTGTTGTACACTTGACTTCTGGTTAATTCAAAAGAACAAACACCACATCAGCAAAATCACTCAGACTTTATATCCTCTTTTCACAGAGCCGTGTTTGCTTCCATGTTGCAGTTTAAATGTATTTTGAGAGCTGCAGGCAGTTTGTTGTCTTAGCACGTTTTCACCACCCAAGCAGAACTGTTAATGGAATTCTATCTTCTAAACAAGTTGAAAACAAGCTTGTTTGGTTTTCTACTTTTATTTATTCAAATCCTCTGGATACAGAGCACTGTCTTGTAAAGAAAGGACAGTATATATTGTTCATTAATATTGTATCCGCAGTTACAGAGCTGTGTGATATTATATCACAGTGTAGAACAAACATAGCATCCACCACCTTTTAAAAAGTTTTCACAGCAGAAGTGACATGACTCTCGTTTTGTGTTGCATCTGCCTACATGCATGCATAGAGAGGAAGCTCTTTTTATTTTCCTAGACTTTGCGTCCCGGCAGCTTCAGTCTACAGCAGTGTGATTGAATCAGCCAATTGAACACTTATTTTCGTGCGCCGTTGTTTTTCATCAGTTTACAACAGTGGTTCAGTTGGGGAGGTTTCTCCAACAGGGATTTCTGTTTAATTTTTTCACTCATTTTGTTATTTGAAAACTGACAGTTTGACTCATATTTGCTCATAAACTAATAGCAGGATTTAGAGTGCAGCAGGGACTTCTTATATATATCAGTTCTTATATAAAATGCACAAAATATGGCAATTAATGCAAATCAGATAAACTATACCATATCTGTGGGAAATCCCCAATTTAATTGTAAAAATATGATTATACAAAGCTTTGTACTGCTGACATAACTTGCTGCATATTTAATAAATACCCTCCCTGAGATTGAGCTAAAATAGCACAGCATGTTCAGAGAAAGAGGCAAATCATAATGGAAAAGTGGAGTGGAGTAAGTATGAGTAGGAGTTCATCCTCCCCCGCTCTCCTGCCTATCCAGCGTTAACAGCCAGCCGCTGGAGCACTAAACATTAGCACTATCAAGGGCCACTAAATGAGATCTGCAACCAGCCATTGTAGCTTTGCTTAACAATTTAATGAATAGTCCTGGTACTAATGAGAATCAGTGTTGATGCAAATCATTTGCCTCATTTTATCTGTTCCTAAAACTGCTTTTGTGTGAGTCATGTGTGCTGCTTCTTAAAGGATCACCATGCTTTAAAGCTCAATTGAATTATGAAGATTGTAAAAACACACGCTTCAGCATAGATGTATTTAGTGACCTTTGATGCAGTTTAAATGTGCAGAATAATTTAGTTTAGCCCTGGTGTTAGCTGAGGTTCTTCACAAAGTCACAGCCCTGATAGACAGTGAGTGGAGCTGGCAGCTGGCTGTCTCTGGACCAAGCAGGATTTGCAACAGCGGCTGCAGCAAGCGGCAACGCCTAATGGGACCTGATCAGGAGCTTAGGTCGCTGCCATCTCAAATACAGTCATGGCACCGCAGACATCAGCGCTAACTCACCTTAGATTAGAGGCTGGAAGCATGGCTGTAAACCATTGTGACACCTCAAAGCAAAGCCTCAGGAGAAGCATTTCAATTACCCACCTTCCCCAGCACACGTGTCTCAACAGCAGTGTGCGCATCCTGGCCCTCAGGAATTCCACCAGGCCAGAGTTTGCCCTCCCTTTCAGACATATGCCTTTACACATATGAGCTTTAGCAGGAATTCTTTTTGTCATGTTTTTGGGGAATCTTACTCTAATAAGTCCCTGCATAAGGCATGGAATTGAGAGTGGAAGAGTACCAGCATAACAATAGCATTTACTGTCACACTCTCCCATCAATATTTCATTTTATAGGGATAATGCAAGGCTTTTGTTTTTGATGCCGGAGAGTCTACCAGAGGGAAATATCAGAAGGTAGGTTTGTTTCAGAAGTTAGGCTGTCCTGTGAAAGAACCGCACAGACCGGTCGTATTGTATGAAAGATATCCATGCATCCAAATTGAAGCCATCTCAGATTACTTGAACGTGCCGATCGGTGGCTCCATAACTCCTTGTCCAACTATAGTTGGTCAGTCTGAGAAAATGAACTGGTTCATGCCTTATCATAAAAAAGACTTTCACATGTTTAATGATAACTATTTTATTCAATATGACCTATTTTCCACCTGTCAAACTATGCTGACGGCCCTTTAAGTCTTGTCTGTAGAGAGTGCAGTGAAGAGGGCCAGGTCAAGCCACACAATATCATATAGACTAAGTCCGTTAGGAATCCAGATGTACTGTACAGCAGACCAGAACTGCCATTTCTCTATTCCTGACCGTTCAATATTTGTATTTTACAAATGACTCACAAGACTGTGATCAGCTCCTTTTTTCTCCCTAGAATGAAAAAAAACTGGACTGAATACTGAGCCCGTGCAAGCTGTTCTTTTTGTAGAAGAACTTTTCAGTCTTTGTTTTTGTGCCAAACTAACCCAGACATCTTACATAACCAAGTATTTTCTTTCTCAGTAATATTTTCTACATGGCACAACACAACTGAAGACATTCCGAGTGTTCAGTAACCCTTTCAGATTCAACTAGTCAACAAATAAGCATAAACTATTCAAAATGTTTCATTGTTCAGATTCCTCTAAATGATCAGAATGTTTCCCTTGATGATGGATTTGCAATATCCCAAAAGCAACCCTGTAACCAGTGAACATCTTAACGGGTGGTTGCTTCCTAAAGACGAAGCATTTAATCTCTCTTGTGCTGATGATATTAACTTGGGCTCTGTGTGAATTTAGAACCAGAAAATTCAAGTCATGCGCACCCTTCCGTCATCAAAGCCTGCTTGCAGTCTTAACTGACTGATTTGTCCAAGATTGCTTCATGAATACATATAGCTGAGTGTTTTGGCCAAACAATCATTTTCTAATGCCAGATATATACATGCTTCAAATGGAGACCGTAGGTCTGCTCCGTCAGCAGCATTCTGTAAACATAATATGTTTGTTGCTAGAGAAGTGAAAAGTGAAAATGGAGGCTCTGGATGAATGGATTAATGTTTCGTTGATGTCACGATCGCGGCAGAAAACATGACAACTGAGTCATTTCAGATGGTGTTTAAGGTCTGTAAATTCATTCATATTCTCCACACCGCTTCGACCAGTCACCTGCATATTGTATCTTAGGTATTGTTAGCTTTAAGGATATACGCAACCGATGCGTTGAACAAACACTCCATATGTGAGGCAGCCATCATAACCACACAAGCATGTCATTCAAAGACAGGAAGCATCCATCCATCCATTTCCTATACTGTCAATCCGTCGGTCGGGTAGCGGGTGGGCTGGAGCCTATCCCAGCAGTCATCGGGCGAAAGGCGGGGTGACAGGAAGCATTTACAGATAAATATGAATGCAAAGATTAAATGAATATGACTTAAACTCAAGCTGTTGTAGCTCTTTCAGTCCTAATAACTTTTCATTTGTTTAGACTTTTGTCATGTGAAATACAGCACTGCCCAGCACTTAGTGCCCACGAAGAGGACACAAAGCAGCAGATCCAGTGTCTGAGGCTTTGAGAAGATAGGACGTAACTTTCACTTTCACCCCTCTTTAAAGCTGGACTCAGACCTCAAGTGCAGCACATAAGATTGGACACAGAGAAGTAGAAGCCTGGATAATTGAATGGCAATGGAATGATAGGAATTCATGAGGAAAGGTTGACTTGAGAGGTTGGGGAGGCATATCAGAGCTGGTAGCTGACACAACTGACCCACTGCTATAAGGCTGTGCTCTGATTTGCTATACTGAATGGATGGAAGTTTTTCTCCATTGAACCCAAGGCTGTTCATTTGGTCTTAGAGCTGTGGAAGACTGAATTTGAGGATGTTTTTCATGTGAATTTTGAAAAGAAGAAAGCTTAAAGGTTGATACCAAGTCATTTGACAGCTTTGGTTTTGTAAAGGTAACATTTCTCTAGAAAAAAAGCAACAATAGCTCATTGTAGCTTTAAGACGTGGAGGTCACTTAACTTGAACTTTGAAAGTCTCTTGAACCCCGCTCCTTTGAGTGCTGTCAGAAAAGCCTAATTCTGTGATAAAATGACCTCTCCCACAGAAAGGAAGACCAACAATTTGTTCATTCGTTACCAGCATTTTGTCTCAAAAGTATAAAATATGACAAAATTATTTGACCAAACTGCACATTGTCCAGGTGTCCAGTTTTCTAAGAAAATGATTTATATGACGCTCTACATGACGTCACCTACAGTCAGACACGAATCAGCACGTTGCACAGTTTGGTCTCAGTTCTCCCTCCTTAATCCACCTGTTTTGCATACAAATCCAGACTTTCATTGCAGCCCAACCATTGGCTCAGTGTGTGTGAGGCACACTGCTGCTGGCAGTAATGGGCTGTCTGTTTGCGGTGCAGAGGACTGCTGGGCCTTGACCTCCATTTAGATGCCCAGAGAGAGATAAAGCCCTGTGATGAGGACTCCCCTCAAGCCTGGCCAGGTCACAGGCCTGCTGTCAGTCAAAGCACACATCTCAATCTCCCCAACTGTTTTTTTTAGCTGCAGTAGGAATCTACATCTAAGCCTGCACCTTTGTGCTCTAATTTCCTATAGTCTGCTTTAATAGTCCATTTAGCTATTTAAGTTTTTTATGCAACTTACCTATGATTTCTGAACTGCTGACATACATGAGTGTACATGTTACTATAACTCACATTGTAACAAAGAATATACAAAATCCCTTTTTCTAGTCCTCCTATTTTTCCTCTTTCTTCTTATTTTCATTTCAATTCAATTTTATTTATAAAGCGCCAAATTACAACAATTGTCATCTCAAGGCACTTAAGTAATATAGTCCAATTCAAGCCAATTGGAATTCAATTCATTGTAATCATAATCCAATGAAA
Source organism: Leuresthes tenuis (assembly GCF_036924035.1). Taxonomy (NCBI): domain Eukaryota; kingdom Metazoa; phylum Chordata; class Actinopteri; order Atheriniformes; family Atherinopsidae; genus Leuresthes; species Leuresthes tenuis. The sequence goes on from NW_027325364.1 coordinate 32,869,543, forward strand.
TCCAGTTAATTAATTTCAAAATAATCCAATTCATTCATGTAGAGCCAATTCAAAACAATATCCTAGCTAAGGAAACCAACAGATTACACCGAAACTTCATCATTTCTTCAGTCCAATCTGCCGTTTTCACACAGCTTTTGATATAAACTTACTTAAGTCTAATTTTTGCCTCCCTGCACATTCTCTCCAGCACTGTTTTTTATTCAAATACCTTCTGACCATCTCTTTCAGATACAACGCTCAAGAAACAAGCAGATGAAGGAAATGTTTCCTGAAGGCTTTGGGATCCACCATGCTGGGATGCTCCGGTCTGACCGCAGCTTGATGGAGAGCATGTTCTCCAGAGGCCACCTCAAGGTGCTGATCTGCACTGCCACCTTGGCCTGGGGAGTCAACTTGCCGGCCCATGCAGTCATCATCAAGGTATTTGATATTCATTTTTCCTTTGTGGCCTTTTAGTTGTCTCAGTTTGTGTAAAAAAAAAAAGGTTTCAGACTTCCAGGGATCCCAGAGACATTCATTACAGCCACTGAAGCAAATATGAACTCAATGATTAAAGGAGATTTAAGTGGTTCTGTATCTTACCCAATATATCAAAAATATTGTTTCATAGTGTAAAAAACTCTCAGGATTCGTTAAACAGCTGTTTTCTGTGGCAAACTTTAATCAAACTGAAGGAAATATTATGTTGGTGCTGCAGCTAACAAGGTTTTTAATTTGTATAGTTTATTCAGATGTATTAGCATTTTGGGCCATTTACCCATGAATGATAATAAGAACTTCCTTTAATCGTTCAGCCTGTGTTGGGCCTGCTTTATTATACCGTAACAAAATCATAATCTTGATTACATTGGTCAAAGCTGTGTTTAGGATTATTTACCACAACTGCTCAGTGACTTTTAAAACTTCAAGGTGAGGTGAGTCATTGATTAGAAGGTGCGTAGACACGGCAGCAGAGATTTGTGACTGTAAAGCCTGTCTAGAAAAGCTGTTTGGCTCTGCGGGTGCAAAGGCAATGCATGAGACACCCTCCGAGGACCACAGGTTCACGTATGTGAAGGTTTTCTTTCCTTTTAAAGAAAGCCTGTCTGTGGTGTGGACTGAAGCTGAACTAAGCATCCACACAGCTGGGCAGTCTGTTGGAACTTTAAGTGTGCTCCTGTGAAAGGGCTACGCTGGATTTATCACAGAGGAGATGAGATGGAATGCAGCACAATAATCATTTTATGCTGATTATCTTTTTTCATTGTTGCTATAATTGCAAATGAAATTAAGATTCAATTAATTGCATTAATGACAGCTTTGCCATTCCAGCCGTTTTCATTTGCTAACCTATGTGGAGTCTTACCTGGGTTGACACTAAGTTTGTTGTGAACACCATAAATGATGACGCAGGGATGGCTCCCAGGCTCTGACACCAGCCAAAGATCAGACAAAAGTGGCTGTAATACGCACTTACTGTGGTGGCTCCACGATGCTCTTTTTGGATGTTCATGCATCCCAGTTGTGCTGCTGTGGTAGATCGTTAATATTTTGGATCGAGTGCAGAGCACTTTTTATGTCTCCGTTTGAAAAAAATCAGTTCAAAACCTGGAAATTTCTTTTTTTGGTTTCCATTCGTAAAACAGTCAGGGAGGCAGATTTCTAAGCCGGACGCGTTAGTGTGTGGTGTCAAATGAGGACTGGCCCTTAGTGGAGCTTCTGTTGTGGTGGATGACATCCTCCAACTGCGCTGGTCCATAAACAAAGCAGCAACCAGCTCACACACAAGGTGCACACATTGTCCTGAACACTGTTCAAGTGTTACGGATGTGTTCTCTGACTCTGTTTATCAGGTCTGCTTTGAGAAATGAACTCCTCTATGAGACTTGATTCTGTAGTTGACTCCATTCAGAACTGTTATTTGCTCCTGTGCACGTGTCAGGATCAGACGGCACACATATGATGTCATCATAAAACAGGGCCCGACACAAAGAAACATACATTTTGATGGTTTGTTTTTGTGTGTGTGTGTAACAGGGAACTCAAATCTACGATGCAAAACGCGGTGCTTTCGTGGATCTGGGCATCCTGGACGTCATGCAGATTTTTGGCCGTGCAGGTCGGCCACAGTTTGACAAGTATGGTGAGGGCACTATCATCACCACTCATGACAAGCTGAGTCATTACTTGACCCTGCTCACCCAGCAGAATCCCATTGAGAGTCAGTTCCTGAGCAGCCTGTCCGACAACCTAAATGCAGAGGTTAGTTTCCATTTGGACAATGTCTTCTGTTTCTGGAACAGTCTCTCTTTTTTCTCCCCTCTGCTTAAAAGAGGAGTGTTGCAGAAGCCAACGTTGTGGTGGAAAATATTTACTCTGTCAGTAGTTTAAACCAGAGCATGTTTCATTGTCCTTTAAGTTGTTTCTGGGAACAAAATGACATGAGGTGTCAGCATCTCACATCACGATGATTTAACTTGATTACTGATCCAGTGTCACTCTCTTTTGGATGTACATTTACACGTGAGCATTAGACTGCATTTACAGAGCATAAACACCAAAAAATCTCACTTTTTTTTTTATTACTCTGCCGATAATAGACACACAGTTAGACCTTTATGGCAGACTATTCAAATGTCCCTTCTTACAGATAAGTCCATCCAATTAATGTACATGAGGCGATTTAAGTATGAGGAGGTCTTTCAAATTTAGTCCAGTGGTCCACCATGAGCTCAGTGATAAGTGAAGAGTAGAATTTTCCCTCATTGTAGTGCAAATGTGAAATCATTAGCAGACATTAGAAACGCAGCATTAATGGCTTTGCAAGATATTACAGTGCACACTGTGAGGTGGAATAGAAGTGGGCTTTAAATGTACTAAAGTAACAGTATAGTGGTTACCATCTCGAAACAGGATCTTTTACTTCACCGGAGAACACCATGTCCGATAAACACAGTGAATATTGTTTTTATCGGACAAGCACCACACAATACTCCTAGTAGGGTTACATTTAACCCATAACATTATAAAAACAAAAGGGTGGTGGGTGGGAGCAGTTAACATCATTCATATAGGATCTGACACAGAGCTGATTGTTTGGCTCAGGTGATGTGAAGTATTCAGCTCGGTGCTGCAGCTTATTACTGTAGAACAGCTGATCTGAAGCTAAATGAACCCACTACTGCTGTGTGTATCTGTGCTTTAACCATCACAGCTGTTCTCACATGTGCCATATTGAAATGAACACCTTCACAAAAGGTTACTAAACAGCATCTGATGATTGGGTCTTTCTGGAATTTCTACCAGATTATTGGAAAGCAGTACATGTGTGAAAGGGCTTAACAGCAGAACTTGGCTTGCATTAGATTTCACAGGTGGACCGGATAAAGTGGCCTGTGGGAGTAGGTTTCACACAGAGATGGAAAGTCAACATAGTACTAGTGCCTACTTATGAATATGATATTGCATAAAGTGAAAGGTGTGGAAACAAACAAGAGCGCCCTCCTGTTGATTTGAGCAATGTAAAAACGTAAATAAGTAAGTAAAAATTTCATTTGCACCTTTCAAGATAAATATCACAAAGTGCTTCACAGCAAAATGCTACAACTAGCAATATAAAAACAAAAGTTAACAAAAAGCAAGTTTAGAAATAAGAGTTTCTGCACACGTGGCAGCAGAAAACGGTGTAGCTTAACTGGGCTGCCTGCCATCATGACCCACCTGTTGAAAACACTGAGCAGGTGAAGTATCAGGCAAACACTAACTCCAGTCTTCCTGTTAAAAAAACAGCTAGATAGTGGTGAACACATTTTGTGTGAGGTTATATTTTCTGTCTCAACCAAAGACGACTTTAAATGATCTAAATCAGTATGTGTGTTAAATGAAGTCAATACACCTTTGAAATCTGAAATTTATAGTACCTCACACCCATGAAAGTTTTGATTCTTTTTGGGCATTTCTAAATAACTTCTAAGTATTGTAGAATTATAGTAAAGCAACAGAAAAGTAGCAATATAACACATTTATAACAAAGCATCTTTGGCTAGAAAGCATAGTTTCTCTTCCAATGTTTTCTGGTTCATTACAGGAATGTGCAGCATGAATTTTCAAAATGATAAAGGTTTTTCACCTTCAGAAATTAGCAACGAAAGAATTAGATTTGTTTTGTTGTTTTTAGCCTCTGTGAGGCTCTTTGTGTTGCGTTTTAAGCATAAGAAGTGCCATATAAATTAAATTTGATTTGATTTAGATTTGGTACGGTGAACTGGACATGCTTATTTATTCAAATAGCATGAAATGAACTGGAAATGTTCAATGAATGGCATGTTATGACTGATAAGTTGGTGGGAGCAGACGGTAGCACATGTTTATGACTGCACATTTATCAAATGTCCACTAGATGGTGGCAGAAAGCAGTGGTGGTAGTGAGCTGTGCTTGGTTCACCTGTCTTGTACCTCAGATTGCTCTGGGAACAGTCACTACTGTGGAGGAGGCTGTGAAGTGGCTCAGTTACACTTACCTGTATGTTCGCATGAGGGCTAATCCACTGGTGTATGGCATCAACCACAAGACGTATCAGGTTGGTGGAACTTTTTGAATAATGTTTGTCTGTCTCTCCAAGATCTTGCCCGAGATTTTGAATGGATGTTTTTACTTGGGGCAAGTGTCTGGTTGACTCTGGATATAACAAAGATAAACAGTCAAATAGATCCATTTGATAGGGGTAAGGATTCTGAATGCCTGAGTCACTTGTGTTAAACATTTACAGAGCACAGATTACATGTATTTGCATGACTGCTTTTGAAAATACAATTACACCCTCATGGGGTTATAAAGAGGGAGGGGAACACCTACTACAAGCTGCTAAGAGCATGAGTGAAATCATAAGTAAGTCCTGTCTTCAGAGTCAGAAAATGCTTGTAGGGTTTGGAAATATTTGAATGCAATATTCTTGAATGTAATTAATGGATATAAAGAATCCTATTTGTTTCAGATGGATCCAGCTTTGCAGCTGCACAGAAAGGATCTGGTGGTGGAGTCGGGCAGGAAGCTGGATAAGGCGAGGATGATCCGCTTTGAGGAGCGCACAGGTTACTTCGCGTCCACTGACCTGGGCAGGACTGCCAGCCACTTCTACATCAGATACAACACCATAGAGGTAGACTCGCTCCATAAAGTAAAGCACCGCAGTGGTAGACTTATTCCGATACCACATGCAGAAAAATGAATGAACACTATGTACAAGAATAAACAGAGACATGCAGTGTAGACAGGTTTCTCCACATCCCCACTGTCTTCATGGGACTAGGTGAGCCCTAATGTGGTTAAAGAAAGAAAGCATTTGTGGAGGATCTTGTGTAGAGTGTGCACGAGGTTACATGTATTGCCCTGGCTGCAGGGAAAACTCAAATCACTTACATTTCCCTCCCCTCAGACGTTCAACGAAGATTTCAACTCTCAGCGGACAGAAGCTGACATCCTGAGTATTCTGTCCAAGGCTGAGGAGTTTGAACAGCTCAAGGTATCTCTGACTGTCTGAGATGCTGTCCAGCACTGCCATCTCAACAGCAAATCTACTCACAGTTCTAAGTCTATTATATAAAGTACAGCGGTATATAACAAAGGAGATGTGTGTCGGCAGGTCCGGGATGAGGAGTTGGAGGAGCTGGATCAGATGCTGTGTAACTACTGTGAGTTGCCAGCTGCAGGCGGCGTGGAGAACAGTTACGGCAAAGTTAACATTTTACTGCAGACCTACATCGGTCGAGGAGAGGTGGAAAGCTTCTCTCTCATCTCAGATCTGTCATATGTGGCACAGGTGAGGACAAAAGAACACATGCACTCATAGTCTATGTTTTCTGTCAATAAACAAATCTGACAGTTTATAATAATGCAGCCTAGTAGTAGTTAAACTGACAGATCACAAAAAGACTTGATGCTGTGTCGTACCTTTTCTTAAAGCTGGGGTTACGACTTAGAGAAATAATGCTTGTTGAGCTCTAATCACACATAATCAGTAACTGCTCATGTGATGCAGCCACGTGTGTCTGCGATAGCACGTCTTCTTGCAGATTCCTCACGCAGACCACTTAGCCCAAATATCACAGTGAGTAGAATAACTGACCCAGAAAGAGGGCAAACAGAGCTTGCAAAAGAGTCAGCATCTTATTTTCCTGCGACTGGATGTCATGCAGGGAGTAGACTGGCTAAATCAAAGCCATTTAGCCAGTCTACTCCCTGCATGACATCCAGTCGCAGGAAAATAAAATACATTTGACTGCCGCAACAGGAAATCAGATGCAGATTTAAAATGTGCCCGACTGGAATAGTATGTATGTATGTCCTCAGAAACCGCGCAACAAGACAATAGGATGGTGTCTTTATTGTTGCTCGTCAGCGTGTCCTGTCCAGAGGGGAAAATACTTTGGACACTGTTCATAAAAACAGCAGCTACAAAGTGCACTGTTAGACCATATTCCCCTGCCTCTCCTTCCAACTTTCTCCCTAAAGGATCAAAACATCAGTGAAGACTGTTAAAAGTGTGGCTGGTAAGCTGCGGGTCTGTTTCAAGTTTTACAACTGATTTCATTCACCAGACAATGGGATCGCATTAACACCTGACTGAATCAGTCACAGCCTGACCACAGTTGAGCAGTCTATCAGTAAGTGACACTGTCATCTGACCTCTTCCCTTGAACCAACTTGGACAATCCATCAGTGCATGGCTGTAGCCAACCTGCACGTCTGAACCAAACCAGACCTCCTCTCGACAGCACGTGTGATTAATCACCTGAATACAGGATGATGAACCCGACAGCTGCTGCGAGTTACTTCTGTTCCACTGCTGATATGGTTCAGGAGTTTGAGTCCAAGTACAGAGTTCTGTATTAAATCTATTTCTGTCTTGAATAAGCGGAGGACAACAGTCCACAGGTGCAGCTTTGGTATGTCCAGCTCCGAGGTTGCTGTTGATTGATCTCATATTTCTTCTGATGTTATCACCTCTCCCAGAATGCTGCTCGGATTGTGAGGGCTCTGTTTGAGATTGCACTGAGGAAGCGGTGGCCTGCCATGACCTACAGACTGCTCACTCTCTGCAAGGTGATTGACAAGCGGCTGTGGGGCTTTGCCCACCCTCTTCGCCAGTTCCCCAACCTGAGCCACATCGTGTTGAACCGCTTGGAAGAGAAGAAGCTCACTGTGGACAAACTAAGGGAAATGAGGAAGGACGAGATTGGTAAAAACAGAATTCTAATTTTATTGTAGTCGGGCTTTATAAACTACACTTTGATATTCTTTAAGGATAAGTCTTCCACAACAGTCAAATCATACTCGCCACAGTCAGTTCTACTCTGCCAGTGTTTCATTAAGCTGTTACTTTTAAAGTAAGATGTATTGAACAGATTGACTCGGGGTGTATAATCCCACATTGTATTCAACTGGAAAATGAAAACAGTGTTTTCTTATTCACGGGGTGCTGATGTACTTGAAGTCCATGTCATGCTAAAAAGCCAGTCAGCCCGGCTGTTTTTTGTAAACTTACTGTAATAACTGCATAACATGTACAGGTCATTTCAAATATGCTGACACTACATGTATTGTTCCCAGGTCACATGCTGCATCATGTCAACATTGGGTCAACTGTCAAACAGTGTGTCCACCAGATTCCCTCAATCACAATGGAGGCTAGCATCCAGCCAATTACACGCACCGTCTTACGTGTTCGTCTCATCATCACACCTGACTTTCGCTGGAATGACCAAGTAAGATAACATTCAACAGCTTCATCTTTTGTTTGAGACAGTTTGAAGTTGAAAATGTTGTCGTATATCTGTGTTAGATCACTTACAGTAATGTCAGATCAGTGGGCCTCATGCACAACAGATTTGTTCTGAAGTCGTGTGTACGAGTGATTTAAGAGAACGTCCAGGTCCTCACCACCCTTGCATTTTTGGCCACGGGAACCTTTCAGAGGGAGGTTGGAGACAGATCGGGTGTGTCCCAGTCCTCTGTGAGTCGTGCCCTCCCCTTGGTCATCAAAGCTCTCATCAGTTTATCACCCATGGTGCATCAAATTCCCACCCACCACTGTCCAACAAGTACAAATTAAGAGGGACTTTCACGCCATGGCTGGACTGCCAAACATAATGGGAGCAACAGACTGCACACATATACGCGTAAAAGCAGCCGTGTTGTGGAGCACATGTTGTCTCCCACTACCTGAAGCAGCCCAGGCAGACAACATGGCAGAAGACCGACCCCCCCATGGACCGCCCCATCAAAGTGCCATCATGATGAGGCAACAGCTGATTGCACGGTTTTATTTGCAGTCATCGAGCGCCTGGCCATGGCGAGACATTTTGTTTTAAAGCCATTTTCATATCAAACCTTTTCGTCTTTATTTCGGTGACATTACGAACTACAGGTGACACAGAATCGACAGCACTCGTAATTTCTTCCCATTTCATCGCTTTAGCAGGTCCCGTAATTCCACTGGTGACACTGTAAGAATGCCAGCTTTTCCTTTTTGGATCTCTGAAAGCAGAACTTCAGTCTCAGAGCCCGTAAAGTTGTTCTTTTTGAGCCTTGATGCCATTCTCATGACTCAGCACTTCCTGGCACAGCAGAGAGGAAGCTTAGCCTTATATGGTATTATTTTGGGCGTGGAGTATGCAAATTCACTGTCCTCGTGCACGTGTGCTGAGCTACGCACGGTGGCATTCGTCATTTCCACAGGTCGTTTCCACACTTTTCCAAAGTTAAGAGCGTTTGTTGAATCTGACGTGGCGTGTTCGTACGAGACCTTCTTATGAAAAAAGTGAGAGAAACTTAGAATAAGAACAGGGAAATGTTCTTGCATGAGGCCCACTGTCATGAAGCTGGTTGAGAGAATGAAGAGCAAAGCTGTTTTTTGGAATATTTTGAATGTTTAAAAGAATATAATATTAAAAACGGTTAATTTTGCTACATATTATTAAACCGTGTGGTGTCTTCAGTTTTGTTCTACACAGTAAGAGTTAGTAAAACAGTGAAAAAAAGAAATCAGAACCTTAGACTGATATCTATTGTAGAGGGAATGAAATCTTCTTAGGTACATATGTCAATACACTGCTGAACACAGATGGGTACAAGTCAGCTGTGAAGCACGACAGCTTCCACTACGAACTCTGTTGTGCTGCCTTAAAGGTTGATGCTATTGTGTGTTAGTATGGCAGCGTATCAGTAGAGTGTGCTGTATTCCAGAACAGTGATGGACACAGACTAATGACAAAGTGTGAACCCCACTGCACAGAAGTCCCACAGCTGAAGTCCTACCAGTGTCCGTTTCTCTTTGTTAAACCACCACAGCGGTATATTTCCAATGGTTAACTTCTTCAAGATTAAATACAGCAGTTCCCCTACAAACTTTTGAATATCAGGTCTGTGCGTTATCCCAGTAGAACTTGTATATCAGCTAAAGACATTTCTGTCACACTCCTCCTTACTAGGAACACCTCAAATTGAACCCCTCACTTGCAATGGAGAAGAAGCTATATTCACAAGGTGTAATTTCTCTAAACTTGGACAGACAAACTTATTTGTATAGCTGGATCCCACTAGATTGTAATTTTGTCAGGTGTTCACAAGTAATTTTTTACAAGTCCAAGTCAAGTCTCAAGTCTCTCGCCACCACTAAATCAAATTCAAATTCTGACCTCAGAGCTGTAAAATCCTTCATCCTGATCAGTTGGCTTTGCGAGCACCTGCCCATGTCTGTTTTTGTGGTCTGCTGTCACTGAAGAAACAGGAATAATATCTATGAATTTCATATACATTATCAGTGAGTTACAGTGTTCAGCAAAGTCTTCAGGACCAAACTTCTTCCTCCCCGTCATTGCTTTTTATGCAGAAAAAGTGAGATCAGTGTTAAAGGAATGGAAACAGACAGCTGTTACAGACAAGAGCTGTGTGGCGTGACCTGTGACCTTAGCTTGCTGCCAGCCCTCTGTTGTAAGTTTGTGTGCATAAGAAACCTGATGTTAGTCATAGAACTTTTTTCCAGATTTATCATAAAGTAATAAAATAATCAGACCCTGCCCTAAAAGCAGAATGAAAAGAGATTATTCCATTTAGTAATGAATTTGCTGCTCAAAATAACTCAAGTCAGAGTCAGGATAGTACTGAACCTGGCATCAAGTGTGTATTTTTTTACCATTATAGCAGTCAGAATGCTCTGAAACATAACGATTTAGATTTGATTAAATCTGCATGTTATTACTGTGTCAAACTTGAAAAAAGAGATTCACAATTCTTTGGAAATAGAACCAAAGAAGACAGTTGAATTTGGTTACTGATCTACTACTACGTCTAATTTTGATAACTAGGCTTTGACATAGTATGGAAATTATTATCCAGCTCCCTACACAAGACACCACCTCAAAAGAAGCCATCAGCATTAGTGTACTGAAGAATTCCATTAGCCTCTGAGTCACAGAGGCATTTTTAAAGAATGTATCAAACCAGTCCTGCCGCGCCACCAAATACCCTTGAGTTAAATATTGCTGTATTTTTTCACTGTTGCCTCGTCATCGGTCCAAAGTTTGGCCACAAATATTAGTGGGCTGATCATTTCGGAAACACTGAGTATGCGGTATAAAGGTGGATTATACTCTGAACCCAGGCTGCTGCTGGCAAGTCCAGGAACTGTTGAGCTTTTAAAATCAGTGTTCTCTCTTCCTCGTGGCTTTTGAGCAGCACCACCAAATATACGCAAAGTGCTTAATGATACAACAGCAAAGCCATTGCCACATTTCCACATCGGAGAAAAGCAGAGCTTCCCCTCCCCTACCTTGTTTTTCTTCTAGCCATGAAATCTCCATCTGTCCTCGCAAGCCACAATGCTTCCAGGCCTCGCCAGTATGTCCCACCTCAGTGGGCAAACAGGCCAGGGGGGATCATGGGAAGCTTAGTCCAAAGTTTGTCATGGAATCTGGGTGGAACAGGAAGCCTATTGTAGCAAGGCTGAGTATGAAGATGAATGTTTATGTCCGATTAGCAATGCATGCTGTAATCATGGGAGAGTAGTAATGGGACACTGGCTGGCTTAGCTCTGATCCGACTGCAGAGCCAGGACACATGTCCCAACACATGAGCCATCCTCCCTCACGGCACCCAGGAAACAGACCACACTGAGTCATTTTTATGTTTCCGACTTTCATTTGGCAGGCTGACACAGTGGTTGAAGACTTTGAAGTGCTGCTGTTTTAAAAAGGCCATGGTGTGGAATTACCTTTAGTCTGTTATATCAACAGATAAGCCATGACATCATCATGTTGCTCTCCGCTGTGCTGCAAAAAAAAGCTCTGACCAAGCGTTATGAGGATTTCAGCATGCATCCTGTAGCATTGGTACAAGTAGATTAAATAAATCTTTGAAGTTACAAGGTGAAGTTGGACTTTTCTTTTTCTCAAATTAAGTCAAGTGGACGCCTTGAACCTTGGGTCACTTTCCACTAAATGTTTTCTGATTCATTTTATACTGAGGCATGGCACATTATCCAGCTATAAGAGGCCACTCGCCCCAGGCATAACCGTTGCTATGGAAGCGGTATGTGTTAGAATCACCCACATGAGTGCCTACCAGTGTTAAGGCTTTCAACAATGTGTGCTACAGTAGTCCTTCCCTGATTTTAGACCACACGGTTCAGCATCCACTACCCTCTGGCATCACTCAGACATGAGCACCAGTCATCTTTTTGTCCATTTACCAGTATCAGGAACCCTCACAAAATGCTTTCGTCTCCATGTCCATGCATCACAGTTTTTCTCTCGTTAGTTTGTCACGTGTCTACCAGATTTTTGCCTTCGACTGTGTTTTCTCCTCTCCACACATCGACTTAAAGAACTGTACACCTACTGGCCAAGAAGTAGCTGGACCATGGTGGGGCCACTATTACAAGATGGTCAATATAATTCATTTTACATATCATTGGTTATAATAGATGAAATTGCAAAGTTGCAAAACACAAGATCCACACCAGTGGGAGTTACACAGCTGGCATTGCTCCTCAAAGACACAGGAACTGAAATATTCAGTGTCAGATATATGGAGAAAACGGGTGCTGCCATGGTGTGCAGAATGAGAAAAAAATTCTTCATTATATTCACTGTCACCCAAAATGAATGAAAAAATGCAAACAGCAGACGATTTGTTCTCTTTGGCATTGCAGAAAGTTGTTAAGCTGCCCCACAGGCATGCTGGGGCATGTGCGACAGTCTCCTGTGGGCTGAACTGTCTGCACAATGTTGCTATGTGGGGGCCACAACTAATTAAACAGCAACTTCTAAATGCTGTGATGATAGCATGGCACAAAATGTTGAAAGAAAACATTTAATGTAGCACAAACAGCTAACTTCTACGTGTAGTGTGAAAAGGATGTGAGACAGAAAGTAACCTTTTTCCCTCTGGCTCAGGTCCATGGGTCTGTGGGTGAGCCGTGGTGGTTGTGGGTGGAAGATCCCATCAATGATCACATTTATCACTCTGAGTACTTCCTTCTACAGAAGAAACAGGTAGAAATTGCTTTGATTTGGGTATCATCTAGCATGAGGACATTATCCCTCAAAGTGTGTTCTTATTTTCTTATGTGCTGTGATCCTTCACCCAGGTTGTGAGCGGAGAGCCACAGCACATAGTTTTCACCATTCCTATCTTTGAGCCATTGCCCTCCCAGTACTACATTAAGACGGTGTCCGACCGTTGGCTTGGGGCCGAGTCCGTCTGTATCATCAACTTCCAGAACCTCATTTTACCAGAGAGACACCCCCCACATACAGGTACACACACTCAGACACGTTTCTGTGTGTTGAGCTCTATCTATCTTGAAATCTAAGGTAGGAATTTTGCCTCCATTTTACTGTGTACTAACCATTTTCACCTGTATCATAATCATTGTTTTTGAGTTAGTTAGCTGTTCCTTCATCAAAGTAAGTCTTCACAGCCAGATATAGGAGCCTTTCTGACCTTTAGTTTTGCTAGCATTAACTAATCGTAACAGATTGATTGATTAGATTATGTTCAGGTTCAAAATGATTTTTTCTTCTGTCCAAATAAGAGTTCAAATACACGTCATAGTCAAGATTTCATTGTAGGACATTATGCCAGCAGAGCACTAATATCTCAGTTTCAGCTGCTTTCTTGTGGTCAGTATGTATGTGAGTAATGAAGGTAAGACTACATTCTGTAAAAGAATTTGGACATAACAGCTAATTCTCTGGTCCCCTTTTTTCATCTGAAGCTATTAATTGATCTACTGTAACTGTACTAAAATTAACACAAACAATTCAAGACCTCAGACAAAGATTACAGTGTGTTGGTGACAGAATGGGTCCCTGCACTAAACTTTTTTACAGCCAATTAAATTCCACATTAGCATAAAGAATAATACTCATGAAAGCTCATGTACTACTTCCAATTAGACTCATTTTAAATAATTTGCAAATGACAGATTTTATTTACAGCACGCCATCCATGTGTGTTTGCACAGGACTTTCATCTGTTCCCTCGCTTTTATGCTGCTGAACTGCACACCCATGACGTTCTTAAATAGTTAATCCTCAGTTTTGAGCGGGTTTCCAGTTTATGTTTATGCATTTGGCAGACCTTTTTATCCACTCATACCCTCATGTCCCAGGTAGGCAGGTGGCGTCAGGGTCGTTGGGGTCAGGGTTTGATTCAGTCAGATGTTGTTTTATAGGATCCATTTTTCCATTACTCTTTCCCTCTCAGAGCTGCTGGACCTACAGCCATTGCCAGTGACAGCTCTGGGGAACCGGGAGTATGAGAGCCTGTACAAGTTCACTCACTTCAACCCCATCCAGACTCAGATCTTCCACACACTGTACCACACTGACACCAACGTCCTGCTGGGGGCACCAACGGGCTCTGGCAAAACCATTGCAGCGGAAATGGCCATGTTCCGGGTCTTCAACAAGTATCCATCTGCTAAGGTTAGACTGGCCGACTCTCTCTTTGTTGCTGTGAAAAAATAAGGAGATTCTCTACGACATCTGTTAGAGAAACATAGAACTGCCCCATGCTTTTGTGTTCTCTAAATTCTGACTGAAAATCCTCAGACAGGTCCTGTCTGAGCTGATGGTCACATTTGCAACTGCTTCTTTGAGGATGTGAGAAAAAAGGGGAGTTTGTTATGAATAAAACACCCAAATAAAGGTCAGGTTTTTATTAAGAATAAAGTACATCGCCTGTCTATAAGAGAGGTTGATCAGATCTGGTTAGTCTAGTTTGTTCTCTGATAAAAGCAAAGTTGTTGGTTTAGATGAAGCTTAATGGCAGGTTCTGCTCTAAAGCAGATGTGTGTCACCATTTATCAGTGACAGTGGTGGATTCGATCTTTTTTTCAGGGGGGTGAAACAATTTCAATTTCAAAGAAGCTGATAAAACCATTAGTGAGAGCTAAAATAATGCATGGCTCATCAAAGCAATGACTTTGACAAGCAAGCAACCATACTGAAGAAAGCCACACTTGTTCTCCTCTGTTAATGATAGATAAAAAATGAGATGCTGTAACGCGGGAGGTTGTTGTGATATACTGTAGCTCCAATTTAAGTTCAGCATGGGGTAACATGGCATTGTTTATTTTATCCATCTATGCATTCATTTTGTGGAGGGGCTGGAGCCTATCCCAGCTGTCCTTGGGAGAGAGGCGGGTACACCCTGAAAGGGTCATCAGTCCATCACAGGGCCACACAGAGACAAATGAGACAAACAACTGTGCATGTTCACACACACTCCTAGGGTTCACTTCAAATAATCAGTCAAACTAACATGCATGTTTTTGGACAGGAAGCCGCAGTATCGGGAGAGAACTTCTGCTTTCACGGGTAGAACGTGCACACTGCACACAGAACGACTCCAGCAGGAACCTCTTTGTCATTTTTTTTTTGGTTTTGTGCTTAGGTGGTGTACATTGCCCCTCTAAAAGCCCTGGTGAGAGAGAGGATTGAGGACTGGAAGGTCAGAATTGAGGAGAAACTGGGAAAAAAGTAAGACTACTACCCACTACACAGGGGCAGAACACCGACATCAGCTGTCAGTGGGACTGTCCTGTTAGAGAGCCTTGTTTGAATGGATATTTTATTTACTGAAGGTATTATTGGAAAAAGTGCTTCCGTTTTGTTGTGTGTGAAGAGTGGTGGAGCTGACAGGTGATGTGACTCCAGACATGAGATCCATAGCGCAGGCTGACCTCATAGTCACTACACCAGAGAAGTGGGATGGAGTGAGCAGAAGTTGGCAGAACCGCAGCTACGTTCAGAAAGTAGCTATTCTCATCATTGATGAGATCCACCTGCTGGGTAAGAGCCCTGCTGGATCATTAAAGTCCTTTTTAAATGGCCAGGTTCTTCTGTTTTTGCATCAACGGTCATTTGTAGATTTGTCAGTCTGATTACAGGCTGACTGACCAGAGGTTTTCAATTTACATCTGAACTAATGCATTTAATGTCACCTTAAGCAAAGGAGAAATGCTAGATATACCGTATTTTCAGGACTATAAATCACATCGAACAAAACAGTGTGTCATGAAGAGGAAAAAAAATATAAGTCGCATTTCTTTAGAAATGTATTTATTTATTTATTGATCCACGGGGATGTCAAACGTGAGGGCGACCTCCTCCAGCTCTGGCCGTCTCGCTTTCAGCCCGCCATCAGCTTCCTTTGTTTTCTTCATCAGTCAGATTAACCTCTGCTTGCCTCCAATCCCTCAGAAGTTTCTCACTCACCCCAAACTTTCTTTCTGCTGCTCGATTACCCTATTCAGCAGCATATTTTACCACCTGTAGTTTGTAATCTGCACTGTAGGATTTTCTGTCTCAGTTGTCTTTAAGTTAATCTTTCAGTGGTACAGGAGCAGCACATTGTTGTCACAAGCCTAGAGTGTCCTCTCGCGGCTGTAGATAGCAATGTTTACTCCTTGGTTCATGTCAGTCAGTGTGAGTTAACATTTAAAAACATGTTAAATGATTTATATTTTGATATATAAGTCGCACCTGACTATAAATCGCAGGACCAGCCAAACTATGAAAAAAAAGTGCGATTTATAGTCCGGAAAATACGGTAAGCCAAATGCCTCATTTACTAAATATTATGAATATAGCCAAATTTTCCATTTCAGAAAAGCCACACCTGGCACCAACTGTTAGTGTGTCATATTGATTGGACTGTACCACTGTATGTGTTTCCAGGTGAGGACAGAGGTCCAGTATTGGAGGTAATAGTGTCCAGGACCAATTTCATCTCTTCTCACACTACTAAGAGTGTTCGAGTTGTAGGCCTTTCCACAGCTCTGGCCAACGCTCGAGATCTTGCTGACTGGCTGGGCATTGGACAGGTGGGCTCCAACACGCACCTTTCCACAGATATTTTCCATTTTTGGCATCACATGCTAGTACAGGCTTTTTGTTTGACCCCCAACATGTTACAGAGTGAAGCAGACTGTATTCTATAGTTTAATCCCATATTTCATTTGATAAAAATATTGTCTAATATTTTCTTACAGCATTTTAGAACATTAGGCTACATTCTTCTATATAAATGGCACTTTTCTTTCCTTTCAAGATACGTAGGTTGTATAGTGGCTGTTTAGTACCAGTTAGCCTCGTTCTTTTGGCAACAGTAACACTGACTACTGTGAGCTTCTGCCATGAAATGTAGACTCTGTATTTGCAGTTATCAGACAGTTATTGTCTATATTTCTGCAGTGATGCATTCAGTTGCTGGTCAAGTACTCCAAAGCAATGCAGGTGGTCCAAAACTCTGGAAGATGCCTACAACTTTCCCACTTCTTATAAAGCGTTGTATAAAACTTTTTACGCTCTATGGGGCATCCAATTATTCTGCTTCTTTCTTTCTGTATTGTTCTTTCTTTTTTTGTTCTTTCTTTCTTTCTTTTTTGTTCTTTCTTTCTTGTTCTTTCTTTCTTTTTTGTTCTTTCTTTCTTGTTCTTTCTTTCTTTCTTCCTTTTTCTTTCTTTCTTCTTTCTTTCTTTCTTTTTTTGTTCTTTTTTCTTTCTTTTTTGTTCTTTCTTTCTTTCTGTCTTGTTCTTTCTTTCATCTTTCTTTCTTTCTTTTTTGTTTTGTCTTTCTTTTTTGTTCTTTCTGGGGTTTTTTGTTCTTTCTTTCTGTCTTTCTTCTTTCTTTTTTGTTCTTTCTTTCTGTCTTTCTTTCTTTCTCTGTAATATTACTCTTCCAGTCACAGCTGCTGAATCACAACAATTTAAATTGCAGGTGGTGTTTTCAGCTTTGTTTTTTTAAATATTTCTTTATTTTATATATTTTTTTGATGATGCCTGATGATGGCACATGGTGTGGTATATGTCTCAAAATCATGTTGCTTGAAACCTTTACAGTTTGTAACACTAACAATAGCTAACTAACCCAAAGTAATTTATGTATTATTACATAAATGCATCAATGTTTGAATGATTGCTTGGCATTGCTAAATATTTCTTTGTTCAGGTAAGGAATATCAGAGAAAGGGCTCACTTTCACAATCTTGTTCTTTGAAAATTATCATATAAAAAATCATATAGTGCAATGACCTGTGGAGGGTGAGTTCTAGAGGTGTTGCTCAAGTTATAAGACATTTATTGTACAGATTGTTGTCAAACGTGGGTGATGACAGAAGTATAGAACAGAGCTGCCAGGTTAGATTTGCTTTCTTCTTTCCTCCTTTGCTTTGTGTGCCGGGTGAAGGTGGTGCTGCACCTCCGTGGAAAATAAGACAAGTCATAATTTTGGACAGTTGAGCATGTAAATCTGTTCTGGCCCTTTCAGACCTGATGAGACATACACTATATTGTCAAAAGTATTTGCTCATCTGGCTTTACACATAAATTCATTTAAGTGCATCCCATTCTGAATACATAGGGTTGAATATGACGTTGGCCCACCCTTTGCAGCTATAACAGCTTCAGCTCTTCTGGGCAAGCTTCCCACAAGGTTTAGGAGTGTGTTTATGGGATTTTTTTACCGTTCTTCAAGAAGTGCATTTGTGAGGTCAGACACAATTGGACAGAAGGCCTGACTCTCAGTCTCTGCTCTAATTCATCCCAAAGGTGTTGAGGTCAGGACTCTGTGCAGGCCAGTCAAGTTCTTCCACACCAAACTGCTCATCCATGTCTTTATGGACCTTGCTTTGTGCACTGGTGCGCAGTCATGTGGAACAGGAACGGTCCATCCCCAAACTGTTTCCACAGAGTTGGGAGCATGAAATGGTCCAAAATCTCCTGGTATGCTGAAGCATTCAGAGTTCCTTTCACTGGAACTAAGGGGCCGAGCCCAGCTTCTGAAGAACAACCCCACACCATAATCCCCCCTCCACCAAACTTTACACTTGGCACAATGTAGTCAGATGAGTACCGTTCCCCTGGCAACCGCCAAACCCAGACTCCTCCATGAGATTGCCAGATGGAGAAGCGTGATTGGTCCCTCCAGAGAAAGCATCTCCACTGCTGTAGAGTCCAGTGGCAGCGTGCTTTACACTACTGCATGCAGATGTTTTGCATTGCACTTGGTGATGTATGGCTTGGATGCAGTTACCATGGTAACCCATTCCATGAAGCTCTCTACGCAGTTCTGGAGCTAATCTGAAGGCCACATGAAGTTTGGAGGTCTGTAGCGACTGACTGCAGAAGGTTGGAGACCTCAGTGCACTATGTCTGTCATTTTACGTGGCCGACCACTTCCTGGCTGAGCTGCTGTCGTTCCCAATCGCTTCCACTTTGTTATGATACCACTGACAGCTGACTGTGGAATATTTAGCAGCGAGGAAAGTTCACGACTGGACTTGTTGCACAGGTGGCATCCTATCAGGGTACCACGCTGGAACTCACTGAGCTCCTGAGAGGAGCCGTTCTGTCACAGATGTTTGTAGAAGCAGTCTGCATGCCTTGAATTTATACACCTGTGGCCATAGAAGGGACTGGAAGACCTGAAGTTTATTATTTGAATGAGTGAGTGGATACTTTTGGCAATATAGTGTACATGTGTTCTTATGTTTTATGCATTATGTGTTACAAACAAGTTACATTGAAATTTTCAAGCCACAGCAGCTCTTATTTTTCGGACAGACTGCTTTGCTGCTTTGCTTCCGAAGGAGGAAGTGGATCAACACATTAGCAACCTGTAACTGAGCATTATGTGGCCTCTGGCCACTGTCCAAAAGGTTAAATATTGCTTTTAGGTTATTACTGTTTTAGTCTTTCAGTTTATAATGACTTATGAATGTAACCAGGTTCATGCCATGTAATCTACAGATTTCATATAACTGTAGATTGACATTTGCTCTGTTGTCAGAGCCATAAAGAGATGGTGATGGCAAACCAGATTGGATGTCTGACATCTATAAATCTGTCTGGCTGCCCTTCTGAATTTGTGTTGCATAGCTGTACAGTCCATGCTCAGGGCTTGTAAGGTGCCTATAGGTATGCAGAAGATATCATAATAGCACACACACACACTTTAAACCACCTTATCACACACTTTGTCCCAGCTTTTGTTCACACATTGGGTGATAACACCCCATCACACAGTAAATACAGCAGGCACATCACAGTCTAAGCACGACACAGCAGAGTCCAGCTGTGGCCTGCTGCTCTGTGTCTCGGTGGCAGTGACACAGCGTTCAAAATGCAGCCAGATGGAGCTTCATGTTGACAGCTGCTCACATTAAATGTCTTTCTCCTCTTTTTGTACCACACCCCCCTCCCCCCCTCTGCTTTGTCTAACAGGTGGGATTGTTTAACTTCCGTCCGTCTGTGCGCCCTGTCCCACTGGAAGTTCACATCCATGGTTTTCCAGGACAGCACTACTGCCCCCGCATGGCCAGCATGAACAAGCCCACCTTCCAAGGTTCAGTTCCACAGTCACATGCAAAAGTTCTGAGTGCACATTTATATGATATGTATCTTCTTTTAGTTATTACAGCTCTGTAGTTTATGTAGCTATATATTATATTAGCCACAAAATGTCCCAAAAATATGATTGATTTAAACATTTTAAAAGCAGTTCATGTTTCTTTTCAGTCTACAACTTCTCTGTGTCTCAGATCAATTATTGTGATGAAATTCAAAGTTGTCATATCGTAAAATTAGAATTATTAATTCAACTTCAAGTACCACACTATGTTCAGGTTAGGTGAATTTGATTCTGTAGTGATTCTGAAGATCCATCTTCAGCATTTGTTGACAGAAAGGGTTTGATCTCCAAACAGTCACCAAAAATAAATGTATTCTTTTTACCAACCTTTTGAATTATTATGCTGTATTTTGGGCTCTTTGCAGCAATACGCAGTCATTCACCAGCCAAGCCGGTGCTGATTTTTGTATCATCGAGAAGGCAAACCCGTCTGACTGCCCTGGACCTGATCGCCTATCTGGCTACAGAGGACAACCCTAAACAATGGCTGCACCAGGACGAGAGAGAGGTACACCAACACCCTGAGGAGGAGAAACATTAATCTGTTTCAGACAGGTTGTGTTCATGCACAACACTGAGAAAAAATGGACATTTATACAGTACAGACCAATTAACTCTGTGGCCATCGTATGGCCTGCCCAAGCAGCTTTACTGATGAGACAAGAAACCCTTCAGTTCCGTCTTTTCAGCTCACTGAAACATGTGAATGAGAACTGCCTCTCCTGTGTAGACTAAACATAACATAAAGTAACAACTACTGCAGCTCTGTCCATCATTCAGGGAATGTGCCACACCTCGAGCTGTAACGTTGGCTTACTCAGGGACCATGCTAATGCAACAGAGAAGCTGCACATGCAGTGCAAATATGAACCAATGTGCTGTTTCCTTCGTTTCTAATGTGTTGTGTTTTCCAAGCGCTCATCTCCTTTCCCCACCCTCCTCCTCTGCTTCTTTCTAAAGTGTGCTGATGCTACATTTTTCTGAGTGCTGGTAAACGTACAATTACATGTGGAATTCAACATAACTCATGCCGCAGAAGCCTGTGTTATCCTCCATTATGATGTGAATAATATACTGTCTAACATGGTGTGCACTGAGTAGTATTCTTTATCTGCCAGTTGGCCTTTGTGTTATATTTCCCGTTAGCTGCAGTTCCTAACCAGCACCCTTTATCATCTGCTGATGACCAGAGGATTTTCTTCTTCATTATCTCTTGATATGTAAAACCTTCTTGGAAGGAAGGTGTTCTCTCTTTTCCACTGCTGTAAATCTTCTTTAATGCCCTGTGGACCATTGTTTTACAGCTTTATGCAGGTTGAGGTCAAGAAGTTATAACCATGATTTACTGGCAATCATTTCAGCTTTCACTTTTGTCAATAAGTACTCCCACATATGCCTTGGCAATTTAACCATAAGATTTCCCAGTTTAAAGTCCTAGGACTGAAACTGTTTTCGAGTGGTGTCTTGAAAGACTGGCCCAGTTTCTGATGTGCGTGTGTGAGCAGTCCCCCTGGCCTCAGTGTGTGCTCCTGTGATATATGCTGCTGCCTGCTGCTTCTCTGTGCCGGCCCATGTAGCAGCTCAGCTCCCTGCTGTTTGACTGACAGGCTGCTGCTAATAGCTGCTTAGCTCTCACTGGGGGTCACCTGCAGCTGGGAATCC
The DNA here is from genome assembly GCF_036924035.1 of Leuresthes tenuis. Taxonomy (NCBI): domain Eukaryota; kingdom Metazoa; phylum Chordata; class Actinopteri; order Atheriniformes; family Atherinopsidae; genus Leuresthes; species Leuresthes tenuis. Next base: position 32,891,164 of record NW_027325364.1, read on the forward strand.
CCTCTCAGTGCTGATGGCTTTCCTTCCTTCTGCCCCCACGTCAGAACCTCAGCTCCCTCACACAGGGCTGGATTGTTAGTTTGTTTATTTCTTGAAATAATCAAATAATCATTACTTTTCCTCCAGTTTTTTGTATTGATTATTTGGAGCATTTGAAAGTTTTATTTCATTCATCTCCAGGTAGGAAGCTGTTGACTGACTGATTTTATTGAGTGTTCACTTTTCTGTTCGGTAGTGCTTGTGGAAGCAGCTATAGCAGCAGTAACTTGAAGTAATTGTTTTCTGCTTGCCGTTATCAGTCTTTCACATTGTTCTGGTAAAGTTTTTGCCTGCTCTTCTGTACAACGCTGTTGTTTCCTTGAGGTTTGCAGGGATATGTTTCAGCTCTGTTCCCCAGGTTTGGCTCTTTATAACTTTTAACCATATATCTTTCAACAGGAGGAGAACAACATTTAGAAAAAGTTTTTTTTAGATAGGATAAACAGAACAAACATGAATGATTTTAAAGGAATAGATTGTTTTTGCTCTTAGCTAGATTTTGATCAGTCTGAACAGACTGATGAGAGTACAGGGAGTTGGTGTTACAAGCAGAGAGGAAAGCCAGTGAATTCAATGACCAGAAAATGTCAACAACAAGGGAAAAACCTTAGCGTAGCTAAAACGTCCTGTTTTGCATTGTTCAATCAAAATGTGTGATCAGCTAATCTGGCTTGTCTGCAGATAGAGGACATCATTGCCACAGTAAGGGATTCCAACCTGAAGCTTACACTGGCTTTTGGGATCGGTATGCATCACGCAGGCCTTCATGAAAGAGACAGAAAGACTGTGGAGGAGCTGTTTGTCAACTGTAAGATTCAGGTATGACCTCCATTTGAAGTGATGCAGGTGCTGTGAGATTTATGCAATGGAATGTCTGAACAGTGTTTCCTTGCTCTGAGTTCTTCTTAGATGACAGAGAGGAAGTTCTATTGGAATTTACTTGTCTGTTTGAATATTCACATTTGACTCTGATGCAGTCACTTACCGACACACTGTGCTCCAAAGGAGAAAGTGATCAGAATCATTATGAAAGTGATAGATACAATTTCTTTACTCACATTTCTCACATCATTTTACTCCTTTTGTTTACATTTGATGTTGTTTATTTGTCATGCATGTAAACAACAATGTATCTTCAATCTGTCTTTGACAGGATCTGTACCTCAGACTTTTAAGGTTGCTGTAATTAAACCTTTACTTAAAAAACCTACTCTTGATTCAGAAGTGTTGGCTAATTATCGACCTATATCCAATCTCCATTTTTTGTCTAAAGTTCTTGAAAAAATAGTTGCAGCTCAACTTTGTGATCATTTACACAGAAATAATCTGTTTGAAGAGTTTCAGTCAGGATTCAGAGTGCATCATAGCACAGAAACAGCACTGGTGAAAGTTGCCAATGATCTCCTCTTAGCCTCTGATAGTGGACTTGTTTCTGTGTTTGTCCTGTTGAATCTCAGTGCTGCATTTGATACGATCGATCCCAGCATTCTGTTACAGAGTCTTGAACATGTTATTGGGATTAAAGGACCGTCATTAGGCTAGTTTAAGTCATATTTATCTGATAGATTCCAGTTTGTTCTTGTAAATGAAGAATCTTCCTCACACATTGGAGTAAGTCATGGAGTTCCTCAGGGTCCTGTGCTTGGACCGATTCTTTTTACTTTATACATGCTTCCATTAGGTAACATTATCAGACAGCATGGCATAAATGTCCATTGTTATGCTGATGATACTCAGTTGTACCTGTCTATGAAACCAGATGAAACCAATAGGTTGGTCAGACTACAAGCCTGTCTTAAAGACATAAAGACCTGGATGACTCAGAACTTTCTGCTTCTAAATTCAGACAAAACTGAAGTTGTTATCTTTGGACCTGAGCGCTTCAGGGAGAAATTGTCTAGTTATATAGTTACTCTAGATAGTATTTCCTTGGCTTCTAGTTCTACAGTGAGGAACCTTGGAGTTATTTTTGACCAGAATTTATCATTTGACGCACATATAAAACTGGTTTCTAGGACTGCCTTCTTTCACCTTCGTAATATTGCTAAAATCAGGAACATCCTGTCTCAGGGTGATGCAGAGAAACTAGTTCATGCATTTGTTACTTCAAGATTGGACTACTGTAATTCCTTATTATTGGGCTGTCCCACATATTCTCTGAAAAGCCTCCAGCTGATCCAAAATGCTGCAGCCAGAGTTCTGATGAGAACTAACAGGCGAGATCATGTTTCTCCAGTTTTAGCTTCTCTTCATTGGCTCCCTGTTAAATTCAGAAACGAATTTAAGATTCTTCTCCTCACATATAAAGCTCTTAATGACCGAGCTCCATCATATCTTAAAGATCTCATTGTAAGATATTTTCCTAGCAGAGCACTTCGCTCCCAAACTGCAGGTTTACTTGTTGTTCCCAGAGTTTCTAAAAGTAGAATGGGAGGCAGATCTGTTGGTTTCCTTAGCTAGGAAATTGTTTTGGAATTGTCTCTGTATGTAAGAATTGGACTAATTTTTTATTTAATTAACTGGACTTGATTGGATTATGAATCCGATTAATTGGACTGTATCATTGAAGTGCCTTGAGATGACATATAAATAAAACTAACTGAATTGAATTTTAACAGGTTCTGATTGCCACCAGTACTCTGGCATGGGGAGTGAACTTTCCTGCTCACCTTGTGGTTGTCAAAGGAACTGAGTATTATGATGGCAAATCTAGACGTTACGTGGATTATCCCATTACAGGTACACAGTCATTGAGTGTTTACACTTTGCAACCTTGTGACACCTTTACAGGTGATTGTAAATAGAATATAGGCTTGATGAAGTTGTGAATGATTTTATGCCATCTGGCTTTACTTCTTGTGGTTGTTCTTTTATTACTTTACAATCACAATTTTTTAACCTTGCTAATCTGACTAATGCAAAGATTTGTTTGAAAATGCTTTCAAAGTTGGAGAATTCTCTCAACACAACATCACTGTTCATTGCAGTTTATTTAAAGATCACTGGAACATTGTGTAAAAAGCAGTCCATCATAATGATGTACTGCTTGTGTATTTGTAGATGTACTGCAGATGATGGGACGAGCAGGTCGTCCACAGTTTGATGACCAGGGCAAAGCAGTTATTCTGGTCCACGACATCAAGAAGGATTTCTACAAGAAGTTCCTCTATGAACCTTTCCCTGTTGAATCCAGGTAAAAGACACGTCTGCTGTATTTGTTGGTAAGATTTGCCCCATTGTGCGATAAAGACCTGGAGCTCCAATTATCTTCTGAGTATAGAGCAGTGTCTGAATCTGTGGGCCTGCATGAACAATCATCTGGCTACCCACATGGGGCTGTGAATGATGATCAACACCACCTGTTCTACATCGTGTTAGTCCACAAAAGGATGACCTCCGTTTTGCCTTCGACAGTGAATAACATTACTTAGCAAGGCTTGGTCACCTAAATGTATACATGGTAAACTTAAATATTTTCTCTGTGCTTTAGCAGTTTCACTAATTCCAAAAATACATTTAGCATGCAGGCAGCTGACATTTGCAGTGAACATCCCTAATAAGGCTGTGGCAGGGGGGTGGAAAGAATGTTTAAACATGAAGTGAGAAGGTTAGTTTCAGCCCCTTAAAGAACCATCAGTCCCATAGTTCAGTGTCATTCACAAACCAAATAGATGTAATAATCATTGGTGAGCTGTTGAGAAGCTGGACCTCAAATAACTTGCATTTTGGGTGACTGCGGCAGCATAGCAAATTACTGACCAATGTAAGAGAAAATAATATTCCTGAAGAAACAGAATGAATAAAACTGCTCATCATGGACAGGGTGTGTCAAGCTCTCAGAGGCTCAGAGAACTGGGCTGCATGCTGAGCCAAGACAATGTAAAAGTATGATATTAAAATAAGAATAATATAATGCAGTTATTACATAATTATTACATACATGCCGGAAATGCAGTATAAGCTTTTTTAACCATACAATTTTTACTGGTTCCTCAACAAGCTGCTCTGCGAATTGTTCTAATTATCTTTTTTTTACTTAAGTGCTTCCACACACACACACATGCTTCCGCACTCTCGATGATACAGCTGATACATGGCAGCGCGACTGGAGTCTCCAGAAGATGATGAGAGATATAATCCAGGCTAAAAGTAACACAGTTGTTGCATTCATAGTTATAGAGGAGATCTGTCAGCAAGACCATGTGAATATGTGAGTGAATAGGACAATCAGTGTCAGTGACCCATCAGTGAGGCACAAGTCGATCTGATTCTAGTCAAAGTTGGGATGTGTTTTATTCAAACCTTTTCTTTAACTTGCAACCATGGCAGTGTCTCTTGCTTTTTTTTGACAAACCGTTCATCTCATTTATTGTATTTACACATTTCAAACCTGGATGTCTAAGAAAGAACACAGTGATTTAAATGGAAACAAAACATTTGCTTATAGACGCTGTAAAAAACAAGGCAGTTTTATGTCCTAAGTGATTTAAGGACACTTAACATAGCAAGTCCAGTGTTATGGAGATAAATCTAACGATTCCTTTTTGACCAAAACCATGGCGACGGTGGACAGAAAAAATGTACTTTTAACAGGAAGAAGCCCTCGGGAGGACAACCATCTTTTTCTACTAGGTGGGGTAAGGGGAGATTGGAGATGATCAGCATGGGGCAGGATGACAGAGATCCACAGATTAGAAAATGCTGCTCTGGAGCCAGGTAGACCTGCAGATACAAGCAGAGAGGACAGTGAGGAAACAGGATGAAAGAGACAAATGCATAGAGAGTAAAGGAGTATATTTATTTCAAGGTTCATTAAAAAGAAAATTGATCATCTAAATGAACTGACCAACTGGTTTTAATCGTGTCTCGTGTGCATAGCCTCCTCAGCGTGCTGTCAGACCATCTTAATGCTGAGACTGCTGCTGGAACCATCTCATCCAAACAGGATGCCATGGACTACATCACCTGGACGTACTTCTTCAGACGGCTTGTGATGAACCCCAGGTTAGAAAGACGTACACTGACTTCGCATCCTGATACCAACAGCAGCAGTTAATGCAAACCAGAACAAAAGCAAAGCTCGTGCACTTGGACACATTCTTGGACAAAACACACAACCTAGTTAGAGGAGTGCCACGAGGTCCTTCTGACAAACATCTGCTGTGTAGACGAAGACTTTTCCAGAACATTCCAGCCTGTTGGTATTTTCACGGCTGTCAGCCCACATTAACCACTGACTGACTGATTCAAAGGCAGTGAGATTATACCAATACAAACCTGGAAAACCCAGTACTGACAATATTAGATTCAAGCTTTTGGCTCAGCATTTAATGTTTGACCGTTCCAGGGGAAAAAGTAAACCAGTGTGGACCATGTAGACACAACATCCTGCTTTTGAATTGGACCATGAACGTGGTAATCATTCACTTTTGGTCCAGGGTTTACTGTGCTTTCCACAAGTTTTTTATAAAACAAACTCACTAATCTTACCTTTGATAGGAGTACAACTGCAATAGCTGTCAAATATACTATCAGCATTGATAGTAATAATACCTGATTTGGTACTGTTATCGTTTGGTTTTCATTACAGTGCTGTTAATCAGTCCCCCTAACAAATGAATTACCTTTTACTTTGAACACTCATTGTTAACCCCCCGCACATCCTTCGATCCATTCTTTGATGCTTATCTGGTATCTGTATTACAGTGGTAGCAAGCCAGGAGAGTTTGATAAAGGATACATGAACCAGTCATGTATCCTTTATCAAACCCTGTTTCCCAGAGATCAGCCCAGACACCCGCAGAGGAAATCTATTTCCGCTGTGTCTGTTATTTTTAGTTTTATATTGTTTTATTCCTGATCAAGATGAAGGATAACGCATTACTGTATATGCTGTAACAAATCACCCTGTCACATAATCCCCATGTTCCAACAGGACAACACGATTGGTGATTTGCTGGATCTGCCAGTGAATTACTCCCATGTTATCCCAGTGAACTGGGACAATCTTTGTAGAGTTGAGCACAAACTGAGAATGTGCTTGTTGTGCATCCATCACTGCAAACAACTTACTTGGACAAAGACTGGTTGGCTGCTCAGTTACTTTTACCTGCATGGCCGAGAATCTATACCAAGTTGAGATTTTATCAGAGTGCTAACATTATCAAATCAAATTGTGCTGCAGACTGGAAGAGACCAGCTAACGCACTGAGCAGATTGTTAAAGCCGTAGGTTGTTTGCAACGGTGAGGCCTGAGGTTCTGATGTTCAATCACCCAATTTGCTCCTGAAGTTTAAAAGTATGGTCACAGATCCAACTATGCTGGCAGCCATAATCAAAAGAACTTTGATTCAAACATTATAAACACAGTAAAATATGTTTAAACAATATTCAACAATAAAAATGATTCTGTCTCTATAAAACCTTGATTAAAACTATAATCTATAATCCGATGTTGACTTTAGTTGTGGCAGTTATTGAATTACCGTATTTTCCGGCCTCTAAGTCGCAGAACCAGCCAAACTATGGAAAAAAGTGCGACTTCTCGTCCGGAAAATCCGGTACCACCTTCCCGAGGTGTCTCAGTAGTAGAGTGCATTTGCTCGAGCTCTTTTCTAACGTCCATAAGGCCCTCTGAGTCTGTCACTGATGAAGGTCTATAGATCATTTGATTGTTGACATGAAGCCTAAAGATAAAACAAGCCAATGAAAAAAATCCTGCTGCATTCACCAGATGATGCAAATGGCAATAACAGCACTGTTTGTCAAATATTAATCTCACTTCCAGCTGACGTTATGTCAGACTCACAGACATTGAGTCAGATCAAAACAATTTGGTTCCAGTATGACAAACATATTTGTCATCGTTGCAGGTCCTTTGATCAACCATGGTTAATCAACACCCTGAAACATAGCTTCAGAGTGCATGAATTATGACATCTGATGTCGTAAATTTTGCCTCTGAATGCGCACATCCCCTGACACTGCTATTTCCTGGCAGCTGTGTTATATTTCACCAGTAAAATATATCACCACTGCTTTAGGCTTTGATCCCCACAACACATACAAACACACCAGAGGGGTCCCATGGGTATCATTAATGGTAGATTTCCCTGTGCCATCAGGAGCCCAGTGGTGATAATGCTAATGGCCATGACCTAATCTAATAGGCCCTGCCATTGGTAAAGATCTGTGAAATGTGTGCAGCGATAAACACATTCAGGACTGTGCACTGTTCACATGTGGACCAGTGGGAATAAAAGAAACACTTAACATTAAACACACATTAAACATCTCAACTGCTGCTTCCAACCCTGGAATAAGGCTGTGATTACTCTTTCCTGCTCCCTACTGCAAGAGTTATTATTTTGTGTGATGATCATCAAGATATTCTTTATTTTATTGTGATAAGAAAAGTAGACGATTCTTCAGAGTGGAACCTGGTTTATATGCATTATGCCGTAAAATGATCCTCACCCTGCACCTGTTATCAGGCTTATTAGTATTCATTCATGCTGGGTTTTTTTTCCTCTGCCCCTTTCAACTCCAATTCAGTGCTTTCTTTTTTCATCACCAACATAAAACATGGCATGAGAGCATAATGTATAGGTATAGTCAAGTGAAGCAGACCAATTATTTCCCATAAACTGTTATTCTCACATTTGCATACATTCAGAGAAGAAATATTTTACTACCATTTTTTTCATCCACAAGAAGTAAAAAAATGTCTGATTGAACACAACGAAACAAAATAAATGTAGTAGCTTGGTTTACTTTAGTAAAGATCACTGCAAGGCCCTCAAAACTAAAATACTATGTATGCAAAGTTTTCAAATCTGTCTCATAAGACAGATGTTTGCAGGTTAAATACAGTCAGGTGGACTCAGTAACATGTGTGAATAAGAAAGAAATGCAACATTTAGATCTATCTTACTATTTGAATACCAAAAAAGTGTAATAGAAGTCCAAACTATTCTGGTCTATGTAGATGATAGATGAATAGAGTTATCTTCAACTTCAACTCACTCCAGGATTGTTTGCAGCTGAGTGACGGGCAACTGGGAATGTCTGTGCCTTCACATCCAGGCCATGCTTGTCTCCTGGCAAACACTGGTCCCCTAAAACCACTTCAGGTGACCAAGGCGTTCTGTCAGTTTATTGTTGTGAAGAAGAAGCTGAACTTTAAAAAAAAAAAGGCTCTGATTTAATTATGAAAATATCTATTCCTGCATGTACTTAGCAGGAAAGACGAGAGCGTAGTTGGACTTAGCCAACAGCCAGCTATACGGTCCAGCTATGGCAGATCTGGAAGCCTCTATAACCTCAGGAATATAAACTTCTGGTACATCGCGGGAGATTTGAGATCTCAGATTTTCTCCAGTCTGTTAAAAATATTAAGTTTTGTCCATCAATATCTTCTCAGGGTATCCACGGGGTATTAAACAGTCTCAAAACATCTAAAATCCAGTAATTTGAATTTAAGGCTGAAATTATCTTAAAATTTCATAAAAATATCTTAAATATGATTTTGAAAGGTCTTAAAAATTTATTAACATTACTTTTACTGAAAAGAAATGCTCATTCAAACTCATTCATTCATTAATTGGATTTAATTGGATTATGATTACAATTAATTGAATTCCAACTGGCTTGAATTGAACCATATTATTTATGTCAGAACCGAGCAGGACACAGGACACAGATGCAGGATCTTTCAGTATAAGAAAGTTTATTAAATAAACCTCTTATGGGTCTCCTGACAGAGAAAACAAGGGGCTATTAAATCCTAATACACTATCCTCAATAATTAGGCTTGAGGCCAGTGGAACTATAAAACTTAATGAAAACCAAACTCACTCCACGCCAGGAGGAAAACAAAAGATTATCTTTAAACTCTACGCACTCGTCTAACGAGGCGGAGCAAACAAATGACGCTCTCCTGAAAACGGAGGCACTATGAAACTTAACAGAAAACAAAACACTCTGTCTAATGGAGGCTGTATGAAATTACAAATCACTAAACCCAACCGCTCCTTTAACGGAGGTGCTATGAAACATTATGAACAAAAGATCACTCCCAAAATGGAGGAAACCAAAACAGACCATGAACTTTAAACCAATCTAAACTATGACTATGGTTCAAAACTTTACAAACAAAAGATCTCTCTGAAGGAGGAACGCTCAACTTCAAAGGACAATGTAATCACGACTATGGAACACTGGAAATGGCTACGATGACCAACTCTCATAAGATTGAAGCGACACACTGGCACAAGACAAGGGAGACGCAGACTATTTGAACACACGGGGAGCCAAGGGGAACAGGTGGAAACACTTGGGAATCAGGGAAGACAATCAGACATTTGACACGGGAGGAAGGGCAAGATACCTGACACGAGAGGGAAGTTAATATTTCAAAATAAAACAGGAAATAACGAGACAACACCTATTTCAAAACAAAGTGTCAATGAATCCTGACAATTTAAGTGCCTTGAGTTGACATTTGTTGTAATTTGGCGCTACATCAATAAAATAAAAAAAAACTGAAACTTCAGTCTTGCTTTAATTATTTTGATTTTTGAGGATTTTTGAGACTTAACAACAAAATGGAACTAAAGTACCTGAGCATATGCACAACTAGTTAGTGTGTTGTGCCTGCGCCCCACATTTTTCTTCTGTTATTGCTCTGTTGCGGTGTTTTGATGGGGGGGGGGGGTGACCGGCAGCACAGCCGGCAGCACAGCCGGCCGTGTGCGCTGTTACGACACACGTAAACTCAGACCTGACCACATATGTTCTCCGTCACAGCGGCAAGCTGCTGTTGCATATGAGCGACATCCAAAGGTGTAGTTCCTCGGGATTCCGCTCAGGAAACGACAGCAGTCTAACGTTACGTGCACTGACACGGGTCACGGCCTCAGGACACAGGACACAAGTGCAATGGCTGTGAAAGTCCAAAGCACTTTCCTCAGTATCTATAGCCGAGGACGAGTGCAGCTATGAAAGTTAACATGAACAAAAAACCTCTCCAGTCTAGGAGGAAAACAGAAAAGCGATGACAAAACAAGGTCACGCTCTCCTATTGAGGCGAATTTAAACAAGGACGCTCTCTTAAAAAAAAACGAGGCACTATGAAATGTTAATTATTAACTTAAAGCTCGCCTTTAAAGGTCTTAAAGAACATAACACAAAACCGCTCCACTGGGTGAGGAACTATGAAACATTACAAATCAAAACTCTCCAAAAAACGGAGGAACAGAACAGAGCTATGAAACTTACCGTGAGTTCATAAATACATAAACTATGACAAATAAATACGCTCTGCAGGAGAGTCGCTCGACTGCAGGCTCGAGGCAAGACTGTGATTCAGGACGCGAGTGATGAAGGTCGTAACAGGACGCAACATACCAGCACTGGACAAGGGAGACGCAGACTATTTGAACACATGAGGGACAAAGGGTGGAAACACTTTGGGAATCAGGGAAGACGATCAGACGCTTGACACGAGAGGAAGTGCAAGATACCTGAAACAAGAGGGGAAAGTTAGTGATTTTTCAAAATAAAGCAGGAAATGAGGAGACAAGACATGAAACAGAACGTAAATCGTGACACCATGCATGAAATCGATGAGAAACCCTGACGTGATGAATTTTAGTACACAATGTAACGGGGGCTCATCTCCAAAGTTAACAGTAGAACAAATATTAGTTCACAATAGAGAGGCTTCTGGTGTTTTTAGTTAGGTTCAGCATTTTGTATTCCAATGTGAAAGAGCTGTAAAAAAAATCCGGGCGTCTGAGTTTCCTTCATGCCTTTTGTACTTTTTTTGCCTGTATGGTTGTGAAATGGGTCTTAAATTGTATTCATTATGGTCTTAAAAAAGTCTTAAATTTGATTTGTTGAACCACGCAGAGACCCTGGTTCTGATAATTGCTCCATTACCATTTCTAAAGCAATACAGATCAATAAAAAAAAATCTCTTTCTTATCACACTTTCCTCCCACCAGTGTTGTGCAACACCTATGCGTCCTCAGTGCAGAAATACTAACCATTTAGCACAACATTTAGGAGTGCTTTATTCTGAGTGGCGAATATTTGAGCAACCATTAGTGAGACACTCAGCAAGATTCACCAAAATAATCTGCTCCACAGGTTTTTATTCCCTTAGATAGAGATCCAACAGGGCCAGTTACAAAAATCAGCATCCACACCTCTCCAGTGTACACTTCATACAACTATATACCTACAGTTCTATCAGCTAGCTTTCCATCCCCAAAGCTGAATGATTCATAAAAAAATGGCTGTATGACTAAACACTATAAAGAAGAATGATTGTAAGTGGGTTTATATTCTGTGCTAACTTCTAACTTTCAGAAACACGCTAAACAAACATGTCAATATTTGTACTTGAGCAGGAATACTTATTATCATATAGCTGGTTTGTGAAATTTGTCTGTCAGGCTATCCAGGTTTGACTTATCATGTATTTTTTTTAAATTATGCTTATTAATAAATGCAGATAAAATGGTACTCAAGTAGAATAAGTAACTGTAAATGATGAGCAACTCTTCAGCTTCACCAAGACATGTTTTATATTACTTGCATTAAAACTCACACATGCTTTTGCTGCCTTTGCAAAGATGTCTTTAGGATTTTTTGCAGCTGTTTCTACCAACTTTTAAAGCAACCATGTCTGGTCCACATGTATTTGACTCTTGTACTGTTTGCTCAAATATTGGTATTTTGAGCACATGTAGATTGGCTTTGATTACACCTCATGTGGTAACTCTTACTCTGGAGAGCTGAACATGGAACCCATTTTGGCCTCTGGTTGCCTTATGTCAATGACAGGCGAACCTGGGACTCATTTTCACACGGGGGTTAGCTTCTCTCTGTATTCACTTTTTTTCTCAATATTCAAACCAGAATAACCATAGTAACAAGCCATTTATCTCTGCCATTGTTTTCTGTGGTTTCCACCAAACTTAATGAGCATGTCATGAACCTTTATTCGTAAGTTAGCGTCCCTGTGTAAACATTAAGGATGTAGTTTTCGACAGTGTATTAATGTCTTTGACCACTTTACATCAGCTCTTCTGACATCTCGGCACCACCTGGGTAACAGCTGTTGTGTGGAAATCATAACACTGTTTCTCCCATCATTTCCATTGCTGGCTAAATTTGTTGGAAGATATTTGACCTGAGACACACTTGATGATGTGATAAATTATTAAAAATGTATCCACGCACCAAGATGTGTTATTTTACTCTCTAGCTGCATAGATAGCATAGATGAGGTCACAATAATGGTTGCACCAGAAGGTGGGAGAGGTTCATGGACATTTGCCAGTTTACAGCATGCTAACACTTGTTTTACCAGAGTTATGGATGGTTCAACAATGATAAAACAGGCCTCGGTGGCTTATTCTGTTGTTCTCATTGCTCCTAATGATCAGCTGTTCCAGAACAGAATTTGCAACCTGTAAAACCATCCTGCTGTGTAACAGCTCAGCCATGTTGAGCCTGGCAACCAGGCTTTTATACCTCTGCTCCTTTTCAAGTTAAATTATTTCTCTTCTTATTTTTCCATATGTTTTCCTAAAAGCCACAAAACTTGAATATCAAGTTAGCTTTGACTTAGCTTAATGGAGTGACTTTTGACTTTGACATTGAGTACATTAAATAATTTGTTTTTAATTGAAAGCCAAATAGGATAATGCTGCAGAAACTTTATATTTATATTTTTAAAAAATTGAATTCAAGGTAACTGTTGCAGTTTTCCAAGTAAGTCAGATTGTTCCAGATTTCCAGCAGCACAGGCAGGGGGTGGGCAATAAGTCAACTATGGGCTTTTTCCTCCTCTAAGGCATGATATCAGCTTAAAAATTCTCTATTCATGGACCCCTTGTCAATAATAGATTATTACATGATGGATCAGATCACACCCTTCTTTTTCTTAATCTTCATTTTGATCTCAGCTTCACACCTATAAAGTATCCTGAGTGCACCTTGCACTGTTTTAACCATGAACTGTATATAATGTACAATTGCTGCAAACCTCAGTTCCGTGGGACTCCTCATACAGAGGGACATGCAGGATTTCACTGGTGGCTGTAAAAAAAAAAGGTGCTGGAAATGTTATGTCTGGCATTTGTCACTCCCAAGTTAGTGCCTTCTTAAAACTGAGGTAAAAAGGTTGAGATGGAAAGCTCTGCTGAAAAGCTGATGGGGTGTTTGACAGAAGAATTCCTTTGGTTGCCTCATGTTCAGTTGTTTTCAGAAGGTCCACAAGCACACTGAATTTAGCACTGTCAGGCACCTTAAGCACCTTTGCATTGGCTTTACATGCCACACCTACTGGCTATGTCAGTCTTTCATACAGGAAAGGGGAAACTTTATGTGTAGACAACATTTTGGGCTTTCTGTTTAGAAGTTGTGTTGCATGAAAGGAATTGTTATCTTTCCCCTACATGATCTGTGTTGTTCAGCTACTACAGCCTAGAAGACATCAGCCACGAGTCCATTAACAAATATCTGTCCAACCTGGTGGAGAGAAGCCTGCGGGACCTGGAGTGCTCTTACTGCATAGAGATTAAAGAGGTATGTGGCGAGGGTTGCTGTATTTTGTTTGCTTCTAAGTTACCACACATTTTTCCACTAATTTTCATTTCTATTCATGCTCCAGGATGATCGAACCATCGAGCCACTGACTTATGGGCGCATTGCCTCCTATTACTACCTGAAGCATGAGACCATCCGTATGTTTAAGGAACGACTGAGAGCTGAGTTGCCCATCCACGAGCTGCTCTCTGTCCTCTCGGTGAGTTTCAAGTTCTGAAATTACAGAGGCGCTTATCTGTCGCTGCGTGTTCCATGTCTATGTAGTGAGCACCTCTGTGCCACTGTGGATTCTATGAATCAGTGTTTCCCAGTCTCGGACCTCGGAAACTTCTTTCCTGCATGCTTTATGTTTCCTACTTCAACGCACCTGACTCACATCCAAGGCTCAGCTTGTCATAAAGCTCTACAGAAATGACAGATCCTTGCCCAGAACTGTTGATACATTTTTTGTCATATAAAACTAAATTCTGAGAGGTAAAATGCTGAAGAAAATCCACATTCAGATTACATCAGTGAAATAAATGTAAGGGAAATGAAAGACTCTTTCATTTAGGGGGGACTTGCTTGGCTCGCACATGTGAACTCTATAGAATGCATAATTCCTGTTGTGAGAATTAGAAGACTTCAGAGGGACATGTCACACCACTGAAAAAACAACCAGCACTAGTAGATGAACTGATTGGCACGTGGCTTATAATGAGCCGTACAGCTCTTCACACTAGCCAAATATTAAAATCTTTAGGTTTTATTTTAACTGGCGGTAGGTCCATTCACTGTATGATTGTGGAGACATGTTCACATCAGTCTTCTTAACATGCTTGCACTTGGACAAACACCAAAGCATGCAATAGGCCAGTCACCCCACCACCTCTTTCTCTCCCCCGCTGTTAGCTACAAAGCACTTGCATGCTCCTTCAGTCTCCCTAATTGTTACAGCGTGGTTGTTAAGGAGCCAGACCCACACCTCCCTGTGCCACTGTTTCCCTTCCCCCTACTTGATACTTACTTTTCTCTGATGTCAGCCCATCTGTTTTTTCTTTTTTTTCACGCTTTTCTGTAATTGCTGTCTGCGTCCTAAGAGGGCGCTGTTCTCACAGTGAAGTCAGCTTTCATCAAACTCAAACTTTGCACAAGACGGTCAAACCTGTCATCATAGAAATATTCCAGATCAGCAAAGTAAACCCGATGAAACTGTGATAGCTAGATGATGCAGTGTTAACATTTCTGTTCAGCAGCTTTTTATGAATCCATCACAACTAGGGCAATATGGCCATCTAAAAGAAAATGAGAAACTAATGAATTATTTAAAAGCAGGTATACTTTCCAGCCCTAATCACAACCCTGTCCTCTGATGTTCTTCTCCTCTCACTGATTGAGGTATCCAAAAACAGCTTCAATGTGATGCCAAAGTCAGATCAAGGATTGGCTTTTTATGACTGCTTCAAATAGAAAATGACATTTTGAACCTTTTTACACATCCAGGTGGTGTTCATGCATGCCAGAAGACATATGAGTGTAATACCACCTTTACCTTGGAACTCTAATGTATTTTATCTCATATTAACATTCAGCAGAATACTTTAACCTGTGTGCTAATGTAGTAAAAGCAAAAAGTCAACTTTGATTCCATGTCAGTGTGAGTTTCTTCCGTTGTTTCATTGTTCTCTTCCTCCTCTCTTCTTCATGTGTTTGTGTGGCTTTCTGTGTGTCTGTGGCTCTTTGTGTCGTGTTTGCACCACTCAAGCACACTCACGCTTTTTTCTTTTTTCTTAGATACACACAGACGCACGTCTGATATAAATTAAAGTGAACTAAGGCCATGCAACCGTAATGCCCTCAATTCATAGTACTTTAGCTTTGTAACTGATTGAAAAGGGGAAAATATAAAGATCAATGTAATTAAGGTTTTCTAAAATCAAACTTTTTTTTACTGATAATTAAGACAAACTGCAGACAAAGAAGCTTTCCTTCCTTTGCTAAGCTGTGTGCATAACATTCACTTGCCTGCCTTGTCTTTGTGTTATTTCCCCCCTTAGATTACTGCATCAAAGCTCCCATCTCTCCAGTTGCTCCCTCCCTCTCTGTAATGACAACTTTTAAAGAGCTATAGTCCCACCTTTTTGCTCATATATTTGCAGATGCAATAGCACTGAAAGTGAATGCTAGAGAAATGATGCCCTATCCTATCCTTCACGCCAACCCCCACCCCACTCAGGGCCTTCTCAGGTCCTAGCTTTTTGCAACAGTGGCTTGGGTCAGTGATGGATGGATCCTTAACAGTCCAGGCAAGGGGAGGGCTGTAACAAATGACTCAAGCACAGCCTGTTCATGGGACCACATTAAGCCAAAGTTGAACTGAAGTAAATTAGAGGAAAGGAGCCATGCGTGGCCACGCATTCATCAGTATAACAACCACCAACAAAGCTGAGCCCACAGCCTCATCTTAAAGCGACAGACTGATGGACCTTTATGGTCCTCGTGGTCATTATCACGTTACTTACCCAGTAGCATGGCCTACACACTTCATCCAGAGTTATACATGTAGGAGATATGTAGTCTAATTTTCTTGTTAAGATCTGAGATGATTGATTTCAAATTAATTTTCTCTTTTTAAATTCTAAAATGTATACTCAACTTTTAATGGCATGGCTTTTTTTTCCCATTTACTTAGCATGCTGTTATATTTGATGATAGTCTGTGGTGGGATAGGTTTAAGCAAAAAGAGTTATTTTTTAACTTTTGGCAGCAAAAGTACTGAAGTTTATGTACATTTAGTCTTTTAGTCAGCATTAATGGCAACAATGGACCTCAATTTCTGTTCTCTAAATGAGTGAATCTTAAAGAAGTGTTGGTGTCGTCTCCACCACCTGTAGTCCGAGCCATCACCATGGTGATCACATCAATAGAAGATAGGCTCGAAAGTTAGAAGAATGTCTTGAGTGTTTTCTCACCAAACCGACATCATCGCGGCATCAGACATGTTTAAGTCAATAGCTCGGTTTGGTCCTGTCCTGTCTTTTTCACCTACTTTCTGTCTTAATTCTTGCTGTCAGCTGTCCAATAAAGGCAAAATAAGCAGAGAAATAATCCTGGGTAAAAATAAAAGCATCCAAAACAGTGGTGTATCAGTCATTTTTAAAGTTAGTGCAGAGCTGTGGTGAGAAATAAGTTAGATGTAGTCGATTAACAGCAGTGAGGCATGAAATTCTAAGAAGCTTTTAAAAGAAAAAAGAAAATTGCTGGGTAAAATTGTGTCTCATTAGCATAGCCGGATTACCGCATGGGCAAAGTGGGTATGTGCCCAAGGCCCCAGAGCCAATAGGGGCCCTTGGCCTTCAGAGTTGTTGTTTTGTTTTTAAAAAAAAAATATTGGAATGAATGTGGTTTTGAAATGTAGTATGATGATAAAATCACTTGAATGTTTTAGACATGATAAGATTAATCGGTAATGTGTGATGACACAACTGACCTTTCGCTAAGCCCCTCCCACAAACAGCTTCTGTCCAATCCTATGTTAGCAACCATATCTAGGCACAAGAGGCCGGTCAAGCTTTTGGCAGAAAGCAATATCTGAAGTGGTGTGCATACGGCACTTGGAAGTCCGACAGTCGATATCCAAGACGTTTGGAGGGTGGTGTTGAATTCTTTGCCTTCCCCAGCCCAAGACGCAACAAGAAAGATGCGGGGTGTGGATAAAGCAGTGTGGAAGACCACACGAACAGCTGAATCCCTCCAAAATTCAATAAGTGCCTGCTAACGTTAGCTAACCATAGCTTTGTGTGATAACGTTAACAAAGACGTCTGTTAAACCTTGAGCTGCTGTGTGATATTTAAGCAAAATAAATACTAACAGATAGCAGCAATCTACTGCTCTCCACTTGCACTCACGCCAGGCTTCCGCAATGACAATAGACGAGATCAGAACACCTTTAATCTTGCTACCCCTTGGTTTGTGCCACTGTTGTGGCAAACTGCAAGATATTGTTGGGCTTTGCTGTGCCTTAATAAGGTCACATGTGTATATCAGCCCCACATATGTGAGCAATATCCTGGTGCACTGTAAACAAATGCAAGATAGTTTATTTTAGCAAGAAATTGGCAAACAGAATGATAGTGAAAGCTAACATAACCTTTAATTTAAGTTAAATGTTCTTTTATGGGTTTTTTTATTCAATTCAGTTCAGTTTTATTTATATAGCACCAAATTACAACAAATCTCGTCACAAGGCACTTAAATAATATAGTCCAATTCAAGCCAATTGGAGAATTTAAAGAATATATATCAAGTTACCCTGCTGGTTGTTTTTTTTTTTTTATTTGAAGTGTCAACACGTAGTGCCTGGCACTTACATTGAGAGAGGGCTGAGTTCAGTGTTGCCAGGTGGGAAATGTAGTATTATCGTACCAGAGATTATCGTATTTTGAGGGAGATTATCATACACCCATCATAACCAAAATAACAAGTCTAATGATGCGCTATAATCACTCTAGTGTTGAATAGCGTCAAACAGGCACTCACGGCTTTGTATCAGCAGTCCCACAGTTGTGTTAGGCTAAATGTCCTCATAAACAATAGGCACATTCCCACCTAGGAACCTTTTGCAGTTCCTAGAACCTTTTCAGGAACTAGGCCGTTTTTCACGCATTCGGACATACAGGAACTCGGGACCATGGCCCTCAGTTCCTAGAACCATTTTAGCTCCTTCTCCGAGGCAGGGTCTTTTCTGGGTTCCATAGGAACACATTTGACGTAGGTGTTTGGTGGCTGGTAGCTCCACCCCTTGTCTGAAATGTGTACTCATATGACACGGACACAACTGGCGCCTGTTTAATAAGTTAAACTTACACGTCGTCTCCTTTGTCTGCGGCTCTCTGTTCTCCTTCTTTCCTTCATGAAATGAAGAAGTATCGCCTGCTGCTCAATTCTTCGTCTCCTGACTCTCGCTGTGTGCTCTTCCAGCCTCAAACTTAGACGCCTGATGTGATCCTCCATGATTAATATCACCGTCATGCAGACCATGAACACGGTGGCCTCCTCGCTCTCCATGTTAGCTTCTTGGTGCTGTTTTCTTCTCTCCTTACTTTTTGCGGGTTTTGTTGTTGAGTGTGGCGCTACAGTAACACGTCACTGTTGCAGACGGTTGCGTCACATCAGTCCCAACCAAGGTCCCCGACTAAAGTGCGATTGCAAAATGAAACAGTTCCCCCGGGGAAGGGCAGTTCTTAGCACTAAATTCGAAGTGGACAGTTCTTAGAACTGCATTCTTAGAACTCTCTGTCTGAATGCGCCTAATGACGAGTGGGAACTAATGAGCCAAATAATGAGGCCTGGAGGCCACCTACTGTTAGGAACTTCTGAGGCAAACACATGCACATCACTGTAGCTCACATAGAAAAGCACGATTAGCTTGAAACTTGTCACATGGAAATGGAAATGCCTTCAGGGTTCACAAAAAAATCCGACAGAGAGTTGCAACAGGCTGATTACAACAGATTACAACCACACATTCACAGAATGGCCTTTTTTGGTATTATTGATCTTACACGGGGCAAAATTATTGTACAAATACGATAATTATCGTACACCTGGCAACACTGCCTGAGTTCCTCTTCGTTTGAACTTCGCCAACATTTAATCTGGTGAACGTATCTTTTAAACGCATATTGGAAATCTTTTTGTCTACTTCTCTGTGACACCTCTGAAGAATTTCGCCAGAAAATTTCAGATAATTCCTGAGGAATATGTCTTAACGGTACAGGTGTTGTGCCGAAAAGAGACTACTTGCCGAAAAACGAGTGCTCCCGACGGAACGCGCATCAGCTCAGAGGAAGTGAGCGTAGGTTTACTAAAGAACGGCGCAGATAACCTATTAGGTTACCTATATTTTAATTAAGGTGTATTTTATTCTATATGGGCTAGCTATTTGAGCGTTCTGTCTCTCCCATAAAATGTGTATTCATATTGTCCTGTACATGGCAGGAGCCAAACAAAACAGACCTTAAATAACAGTAATTTTGTGTGCATGTTGCCTGGTGTTGTTATGTGCGCGCACACATTTTACGTATATAGGCAGGGGCCCGTGGCAAGTTTGTGTCCAGAGCCCGTGGTCATGATAATCTGTCTATGCTCATTAGAATTACCTGTATAAATAAAGGTTAATAAATGAATATTAAAACAACTGCATTTTAAGATGTAAAACACTGTTCCACTTTCAAGCTCAACTACACCACTTTGTTTTATATATCTCTTGCCAATGACTGTTATCATTTAGAGACAGCTGGTCCATTGTGAAATCTGTTTCAAAGAATCTGAAGAATTAAAAAAAAATCTGTTCTTTTTTTAGTCTTTATCTTTTTAGCATGAGGGCAGGATTTTTAGCTCAACAGGCTAGGTGAACAGATTCCGATGTTGGGAGCCAGCCATCAAGCCTGGGATAAAAGCAGAAGAACCAAGAGCTACATGCAGAGGGCTTTAAACGTGTTGTTCCAATTTTGATCTTTTCCAGGATGCGGAGGAGTATGCAGAGCTGCCTGTCAGACACAACGAGGACCAGCTGAACAGCCAGTTGGCTCAACAGCTCCCTCTGCAGGTCAACCCCCACTCCTTTGACAGTGCCCACACTAAGACCCACCTGCTGCTGCAGGCTCACTTCAGCCACGCCCAGCTGCCCTGCAGTGACTACACCACTGACACCAAGACAGTGCTGGACAACGCCATTCGCATCTGTCAGGTAGACTCCACAGAGCAGCTGTTACACAGCCTTTTCTTTTGCAAGTTCAGCACTTTTGTTTTGGAGTTTTTAAACGGCTGATAACCTTGTTCCACTTAATGGGACATTGTATTAAAGGCCATATGCCTGTTCAAGATAACTATGGTCACTTTGATTCAGATGATCAGCAGGGCCTCCATCTTTATCTAAACACTGGCTGTGCACTGGACTGACTTGCTTTGTTTTAAAGGGTCTGTAGGATGGAGTATCCAGTTAGGGAATGTAGAGAAATGAGGCAGAAACCTCCATGAAAAACATTTCGAGTCATATTTGTAAAGGAGTATGGAGTGTTACATCTCTTTTAGGATATTCTAGATAATTATAATACATATTGCAGTATTGTAGTTATGTGATATTTTTAATACGCTTTTATACCTGATTGGCTGTGACATCCAAAAGAGAAAGCAGCCAAGCTTGCTCAAGTGACCCAATAACAAATAGGGATCAAAACTGTCATTTCTACTCTGAAGAGGTCAAAAATCTATAATTGCATTATAATAGACCACAACTTTACAGCTAGCGAGGTGACACACACACCGGCAACAGACGGGGATTAGCAGAAATAATGAAGAGAATAAGTGAAGAACAGGGCAGGTCTCTTAGTAGCTAACTCAGTGATACATGACACTAAAATACGTGTAAAAGTTGCCATCACATGCTTAGACTTAGCTAAAAGTAATAATGGCCATTTTATACTTGGCGGAGCATTGACATTTATGTTTATGCTTATGTTTATGCATTCAGCAGACGCTTTTATCCAAAGCGACTTACAAATCAAGATATAACAGCTATATAAAAAGCTAACAATAAACTACATAGAAGAAACCCATTAGTCCGACTCTGTCAGAGGTGACAGAGTAGAGATAGGGTGAATTTAACTATAACAGAAATGAATACATGAGCAATTGATCATGATTGATCATAAATCAGTGCTAAACTTTGCAGCACCACTTAGACAGGTATTTACTGGGGTCTTTTTTCTGTAATGGAAATAAGATAATAGTAAGTATGTAATAGAAAAAACTCACTGTTTGGAAAACTGTGCACTTCCTCTCAGTACAGGCTGGACTTTGAGCAACTGGCAACAAACACAAGCTGACCATGATGAAAATTGTAAAAATGCAGCCAGAATCACCCAGGCTCACTCACATTTCAACTTCTAAAATAGGGCTCAGTCTGCCCCAGCTGGGGTAGATCTCATCAGTTTTGTCAAATTAATCTTAATTTTCTTCCTACAGGCCAAGAAGCATCATTACATACAGCTGTAATATAACAATTTCACTGAAGAACGCTCAGTAGAAAATCTCAAAACACAAAGAAAGACACAATATGAACAGAGGTACAGTAACAGACTCCCACTTGTGCAGTGCCATTGTACACCTTGTGATGATATTATTAGGGTTGGTATTTGTGAAACAACCAAAATGTAGATGGGTAATTATCCGAGTAGTACGATTCACAGAAATCCTTTCCTGCTCAAAAGGAAAAAGCCAGAATTGTATTTCATCAGTATAAAAGTGAACTCATATTCAAACGATATAGCAGTGGAATCCTGTAAGTTTTGATCAGGTTTTCCATGCAGGTTGTTGTGATCTGCTAGATGGGGGTTGCTTTTTTATTGTGAGTTCTGTTTGAAGCCAGGACTGTGTCTGAACGTCTGTTAGCCATTGTCCACAGCTTGGAATGGATGTTTTTGTGTGTGAATATGGACATGTGCTTGTGATTTTCCATGCTGTGTGTCTGGCAGTGATATTGCATGGCTCATGGATGTGGTTACTTCTCTGGTGTCCTGCCATTATCACTTGCTGAGATGGTTTGGGTTTAATTTTTTTTTAATGATTGAATTTACCAAATAAACTTATTCTTAACATATTCTTAAAAATATTATAATAGAGCAGTCTTGTATCTACTTGCTCAGTGTGGTCTCTTCCAAAAATGAATCATGTCAAACTCAAGATGAGACCCAAAATAAAGGAGAAATCAACACGAAGGAAAAAACTGTCACCTGGTGCTTGTTCTCCTCTATACAGGTCTTTAAAAAGAAAACACAAGAACAGCCATTACACGAGGCTGCAGTCAAAAATCAGAACACAGCACATTCTTCCTAGCAGCTAGTGTGCAGAAAAAAAGCTTGATTCACTTGTTTTTGTGTGTGTATGATGAATTGTTTATGCATCTGGACCCAAGATGGCCAAACCTGTATAATGTTGATGTGACAAATGCGTTCCTCTCATGCCATGTATACCAATGCATCCCCTCATCATCACATCACAGCTTTTGATCATAGTATTGTAAAGTTGTGATTTTACATTGGAATCATTTTAAAACTCATTTGAAAACTGCCAATATTGCAAATATTTTAGACACATTAGTCGTTTACGCTCTTGTTCATCTCGTATGAACGATTGTGAACCAATTCCATTCCATCCAATTGAAAGGTCATTTCCAGTAAAATAGCTTCTTAACCTGGTTGACACCCAGTTTTTTGACTGATAAGGACAGAAGATGCATGAGTTCTTATAACAGCAGCAAGTTTTTCCTCCACAGTGATGCAATGTGGATTGTAGTTTTAGTTGTATGCAAGGTGTAGTGAACCCAAACAGGAAAATAACACTGTCAACCACATGAAGTTCCACAAGCTGACAAGCAGTCAGACATTCTCTTCACATCCTTCATGCAAACCTGATGCTTATGATTGTCAAGCAACGGGTAACTAAATTGTAAGAAAATATTGTATCTATATATATGCAAAGACCCAATCATAGGAGGCAAACATAAGGAATTTGTGTGACCTGGGAAAGCTTGGCTGTCATTTTTTAGCACTCTCTGTCCTATCTCTGGACATTGTATCCTTTTATATGATCTAACATGCATCCATCAATTAACGCTGTTGCTCTTGGACAGGATCACAACTTTGACCTCAGCCATAGACTTTAATTTGCCTAAGCAGCAACTGTGAAACATAAATTCCTTTCTTGAGTTGTACTGCAGTAGCTTTTTGATAACTTTTGTAAGGCCACCTCCATGCAACTAAAGTCACTGTTGTAAGAGTAATTCTCAACAAAAGACTTGGATTAATTCGAGGACCTGGGCTCACAAGAAAATGTCATGTTCTATCTTTTAGTAATTCTTCTACCACTTCCTGTTCTTATTCTCGCATTTCATTTGATTGAACAATATAAATTCCCCTGCAACCAAAAATGGAAGTTCTACATATATGTCTACTGTATAAATCAGGCAGTTTTTATCCAAACCATTCTCACAGTCAGTGATCTGTCCCACTGTGTTGTCTCATCCTGCCTGAAAGCTGCATCAGATTCACATTGTCATCTCATTTCATTATGGGCAGTGAAGTTTGGATTCATGCTTATTGTGTAGCGAGCAGAGGAAAGAAAATGATCCATTAGTATTCCTGTTTTACTGCATAAAGTGTGCACAAAATGTGAAAGTGTGAAAGCTAATAACCCCAAAACAAATGCACACTGAGCACACCCACACCCAGCTTTAAGGGTCAAAGAAAGGGAAGCTTGAGAATTTACTGACAAGCTGAACATCTTTCAGGAAGAATTCTGAGTACTTACATCAGGGTAAAAAATAGGATAATTGAAGCTTTGACATTCCTAGTTTTGCTTCACCCTTAAGTATATGGGAGTATGTTCAGGATCTACCACGAGAAGTTCTTCACCAGGAGTGTAGTTCTTCATACAGTATAGCCGAACTTCAGCAATGGTCCTAAAAGAAGCTTTGTTGAATTAATGCAGCTGGTGTTGCTGTACACTTACTGTGTGGTCAGGTAAACTGGGATAGTTTAATAATGCTGACGACTGAGGTTCCAAGTTTGAATTTTTCCAGGGTGCAAGTGGTGGAGCTCTACAGTTGAAGCAATGCTTGGGTTGAAGTTGCATAGGCGTCATGATATGTTTAACTTTGATTTCAAATTTCTTCTCTTTCTTCTCAGGCAATGCTGGATGTAGCTGCTAATGAAGGGTGGCTTGTTACAGCCATTAATATCTGTAACCTGCTGCAGATGATTGTCCAGGGCTGCTGGCTGCACAACTCATCATTACTGACAGTACCACATGTAGAACAACACCACCTTTATCTGTTCAGGTAAACTGCTCCACAGATGCTTGTTGCTATCCTTACTGTGCTCTTACAGTGTGTGAACAGCTGCTTTCCATGTCACCTACCGTCTGGTATGGCTCATGTAACAGAAGCAATGTGTGCACCACTAACAGCCCGTTTGTTTCTCTGTTTTCAGCCATCAGCCAACTTTCAGACAAATGAAAAGTAAAGATTTCTTTTTTGCATTTCAGAAAAAGTCCAACCTTTCCTGGATAAAGGATGAACACATAGGATGCTTCATTGATTAGATTTGTCGTGACGCTGCCTCATTACTTCAAATTCTTTCTCTTTTTTCCAATCACTCCTCAGGAAATGGGCAAATAAAAAGGGAGTGAGGGATGTAGGAGACTTTAGTGGACCAATCGAAGGACTTCCTGAGCTGATTGCTGCCTGCCATGGAAAAGAAAGCATTTTCAGTGCTGTGGTCAGCCAAGAGTTTCACACAAATCAGATTGCCCAGGTAACATGAGAAATACTATCAAACCAAGAGTACATGGAAAAGTGCATATAGTAATGGTAAAAACAAAGTTGTCCCTGTTTTAATTCTCAGGTTTTACATATCAGAACATGATTAAAGATTATCTGGTTTACCAGGTCTTAAAATGAATACAACCTCAAAACAAAACAAAAATAAAGCCTGAATACAGAAGTGGTGTCTGAAAAACTAACTTACTACTTAGGACTTTAAAAAGTAAGTTGGTGTCAGCTGTTGCTAATTAAACACATTTAATTAGTTGATCTATTAAAGCTGTAATTGTGTCAGTTTGCTGCTCTGCAGCATTCAGGTGTGTGTTAACACAATGCCAAGCAGGAAAGACTTCAGCAAGGACCTTAGAGAAACATTTCCAAACAGTCATGTAGGATTTTTTTACAACAGGAAAACATTCCGGGCGGTTGCCAATCTTCCCAATAGTGAACATCCTAGTGGGTTCTACCAAAGGTCAGACAGTGCAGTGCTTGGAGCTACATCTCAGACTCTACAGGCCTCAGTTAGCATGTTAAAGGTTAAAGGTCATGACAGCACAGTTAGAAAAAGGCTGAACAAGGATGGCTTGTTTGGAAGGGCTGCAGGAGAAAGCCTCTTCTCTCTAAAAAGAACATGGCAGCACAGCTTAGGTTTGCAAAGCTGCATCTGAACAAAGCACAAGACTTCTGGAACAATGTCCTTTGGACAGACCAGACCAAAGTGGAGATGTTTGGTCCTAATGCACAGCAGCACGTTTGGAGGAAACCAAACACAGCATATCAGCACAAACACCTCATACCAGCTGTCAAGCACGGTGGTGGAGGGCTGATGATCTGGGCTTGTTCTGCAGCCACAGGACCTGGGCACCTCGCAGTCATTGAGTCCACCATGAACTCCTCTGGATACCAAAGTATTCTAGAGTCAAATGTGAGGCCATCTATCCCACAACTAAAGCTGGGCTGAAACTGGCTCATCAACAGGACAAAGATCCCAAACACAGCAGCAGATCTACAGCAGAATGTGTGAAAAAGAAAAGAATCAAGGTGTTGCAATGGTCCAGTCAGAGTCCAGACCTCAGCCTGACTGAAATGCTGTGGTGGGACCTTAAGAGAGCTGTGCAGAAACCAATGCTGCAAACCTCAATGAGCTGAAGCAACACTGGTGTGAGAGACTGATAACGTCTCACAGGAAACCATTACTGCAACGTACTGCTGCTGAAACTGCTGGATCAGGGGTTCACTTAGTTTTTCACACACTGCATCTGTGTTTTGGTTTCAATTTCGTTAGATAAATAATGATATTTAGTTGTATTTGCCTAAATGTAAGACCTGGTAAGGACCAGATAATCTTTATCTTTATAATCTATACGTTAAATATTAGACTTGCTTTTGAAAGACATTATCTATACACTGGTTATGTTCCCACATTAATGCTTGAAAATCACACACACTCTTACACGGACACACACACACCAACTCTTTATTATTGTGACGAGCAGTTTGCCGCTGGGAATCCTATGCGTTCAGGATCCCCAATTACAGCTCCATAGATGGGGTTTACAACTCTAATTTAAGTGCTAATTGCTGCAGTAATGAGAGTGTCCGGACACGGCAACAGGCCTTTTGGCTTTACCCAATCACTGTCTCTCCTTCCCCACCTTTATGGCCCCACTCCCCCCCATAGAGTGGCAGCCTCACTAATTAAATAATTAGATGTGCAGCGGCGTTCCTGTCTGACTTGTTCAGGGAAAGTAATCCTCACATAAATAGCTTTTGCTGGGTGAATCATACAGGCTTTTCTCCTCCTAGTCCTCACTATGCTGTCATACAAACACACCCACATGCACGCATCTTTTTTTTTCTCTGTTTCCTCTGACTGTTCATCAGTGGTTCAGAAGCAAAGCAGACCAACCATAACATTACATTACAGTGAATAGCATATGATTTTAGCATGAATTCAGTTATAAATCATTCTGCTGGTCATGGGAACTCTCTGTCTCTGGATTTATGCAAAAGATAACCATTTGGTTGCCACAGTAACACATTCCCATCAGCATATTTGTGAGAGCAGCTCATGTTTGACATAAATACAGTATGATGTGAATAGCAGTCTTGTTCCCCCACTGTCAGGCCTGGTCCTTCCTGAGTCATCTCCCTGTGCTGGAGGTTCAGATGAGCATAAAGGGCTGGTGGGAGGAAAGCCAGGAACAGCTGGAGCAGCTGCTCCCTGCTGCAGGTGCTAACCTGAGAGAGGAGAGCAGCTGGATGGATGTCCACGCTGACCAGGAGTACGTTCTGCAGGTGTCACTGCGACGGATCAATCTGGGCCAGCAGAGGGTCAGTGTGCCTGAAACACCTCCACCTGGTTTTAGCCTCGTTTCCAGCAGCTGGAGGCAGCTTTTACTTACTGTTCTAATCATAGTGGAGTCGCTGTTCAAATGAAAAGCTACAAATAGTGGAGACATAAAAACAATGCATAGTTCAGGTAGTTGTTGCTCCATTCACCATTCTTCAGATGAAAAGAGATGAACCCGTGTTCCACTGTAGTGAAATGCTTCAGTTTTATTCATCAGAAACAGAAGACCCTGGAGGACCGTGTTGATGTCTCATAGAACTATTGTCTCATATACCAGTTAATTAAACACATTATCTTAAAGATGATCTGTTGTTAGACATTTAGAACTACTATAACCGTACAGTGTGTTGTCCAGAGGTCTAAGACTGATGCATTTTTCTGTTATTTCAGAGGAAGCAGGACAGTAAGGCCCAGGCTCCCAGGTTCCCCAAGGTGAAGGATGAGGGCTGGTTCCTTGTAGTGGGGGAGGTGGATCGCAGGGAGCTGCTGGCTGTCAAACGGGTCGGATATGTGCGCAATCATACATCTGTGTCTGTGGCCTTCTATACACCAGAAAAGACCGGAAAGTAAGCTGCTATACAAAATTAAACTATTTAAGCATACAGAACACTAGCTTTCCAAGTTTCAAGTCAGACTACATTATTTGCCACTTTTGATTAGTAGCAGATACATTACAGCTTTCTAGTGACATACACTCCCATCTACTTAACAGTTTATGAGGGGTGGCAGGTGGTGACACTGGAGAGATGTTTGACATACAAGAATGCTCACCACTGTTATCACTTCAGAGGGGACAGCTAAGACTGAAAGAAGTTCTTCTTTTTAAAACTGAAAATATGATCGTGTGAAGTGAAAAAAGCAGCCTGTCTGCACCTTTGCACAAATGATATTTTCTTTCACGTTTGAAAGAAAGTCATTTGTTGCAGCTGTTGGTTAAACTGAAGAACATGAAAACCACTTTCCGTTGACCATTAAAGGGCTGATTGTGCTTAAACTTTGACATCAGCACAACCCCTGAGGCACACTGCGTTCCTCATTCTAAAGAGGAAAAATGACTCCAACACATGGTAGAAAATAGCACTGGAAGCGTTGATACGACAGGTACAGTGAATTGGTCACACACATGACTTAACAGTTTTTCTATCATTTGCAATAATTGTTTCATACCTAAAGAGACAGAACTCTAATGTTTTTCAACCTTAGCACTCACACAACATGCAACAAGTGTGCGACGGGCCAGAGCAACATCACACTGCCCACTGTTCGAGCTATTGCTACATCAGCTTTGAGGCTCCTGGCCATTCATGAGGTTGAGAATGACAAACACAGATTTAGTAATTAAGTGTTACTGTCAGTAGGCAGGTAATTACGATATGATCAACTATAGCAGGTAGTGTGTTGACTTTTCGCCTGTGATTCTGGGTATTTAGTCTTTAACAGCACAATGTGAGCATTAGCTTTGTTTAGCTTTGTACCTTATTGCTTGCAGGTGCATCTACACACTGTATGTGATGAGTGACAGTTACCTGGGTCTGGATCAGCAGTATGACATCCACCTGAACGTAACACCCCCCAGCATCGCAGCCCAGGTCAACACAGAGGTGACAGACTCCTCTGTCCCTCAGCTGAAGGCCTGACACAGCCGCCAGCAGCAGAGCAGTTCTGTGATCCGCGGATGAGTGTCATGGTGAAGCGACTGATCAGGCTGGACCCGCTTTGTATCAGCTGCCTTTATTTACTTCTGTCCTAATTATCTTCTTGTGCTGTAAAAGTATAACATTCTGCTCTTTTAAGGCTGCTGTCAGAAAAACTGCATTTTCTCTGGATTTCTTTTGTTTAGTTGATATAAGTTTTAAATATAGGATTTGAAAAATGATTCTGATGGACCTCTCTTATTTCCACTGTCTCCCCAAAGGTGCGTTTCCCAACTGTGTTTACACTGGAGCTGCCTTTTCCGGTTAAGAGGACAGGAACAGTTCAGACTGTTTAAACTCCTGTGCAAACTGGCCACCCAGACCAGCCAACAGCGTGTAGTTGTATGCTTCATATTAACTGAGGGAGGCAGCCCTAACATTGAATAGAGCTGCTTCCCGTCCGGTTTGTTTGAGCAATCTGGGCTCCACAGGCATTTTCTCGAAACATTTGACAGAGGCTACTACCCAGTCTCTGTAAACAGAGACAGAGGGGCTTCCACCACAAGCAGAACAAAGACTCCATATCATAATTTGTTCTTTCCTTTGCTATCAGACTCTCTGCAGATGGTTCAACATGTTACAAAAACCTGATGTAAATATTGTCATAGAAATCCATTTTGGGGTATATAAAGTAGCAAGACGAGGCCATGCCTTGTGGTTCTAACTGCAGCAGCAGCTGCCTGTGGCTCAGTCTGAAGCACCTGCTGTGTACTTGATCAGAAAAGCAGAAATACCATTTTTTTCCTTTTTTGTTATGCAGGCAGAAATAAACTGAAACATAAAACTCATTCTTGGACGGAGCCTTTCAGACAAAATACATCTCGATGAGAAGTTTGTTGGTTACAATTTGTCTGACATGGAGTTAAATGTTGTTAAGTGCACAGAATCTATAAAAATACTTTTCATTTTGAGGTTTTGAATTTAGTTATTTCAGGATTAAAAGTCTTAAATGAGACAGTGGTGTAGATGCAGAAATCTGGCTTCAGGCTGGTATTTGTGCTGAAAGGATTTCAGTGCAGGTGTGTGAAACACGAAGCGTGTGGGGCTTCGGTCAGATCCATTAAACTGAGGCATCTGTTTTGTCAAATGAATCTCGTCCTCCCCACTGACTCGGAAGTATCCTCAGCTGAGAGCTCTGGATCTCACACCTCAGCCTCTGAGGAGACGCCAGGCAGCAACACCAAACTGCATCCCAGAAGCGGCTTTAGAATCTTTAAGTTGGTGTTGGAATTGAGAAAGAGAACAAAAATGTACAGTGGTTTATGAAATGTTTAAGGTAGTGCTTCCTGACCCTGTGATTGAACAGCATCTGATTCCTCATAAAGACCTCACCCTGATCCTCGCAGGTGTTCACTGCAGTTCATGTCCACCCACATTTATGATTTCCATATTATCATCATTTATAACTTACTGCATCGGACTTTTGTCTCAGCCTGGAGAGCATAAATCTTGCCAGAGGTTGAGTCTGGGTCTCCGGTCAGGTCCAGTGATGCAGGTAGTGGCCACGAAATGAGTTCTCTGTATGATAATAGCACATTGTTTTATCAGGACTATACAGTGCTGATCCTGTACAGGGTTACATCTAACACATGCAGTTCCATCATCCTTAGCAAACAGCCGGCCACAAAACCTTTGACACATACCCCCCCCCACAAATCCATACAAGAAAGGTAGGCATGTATGCAGGCCAGCAAGGATGGAGAAAAGGTGGACGGATACATGCAGCTGTAAGAGTCGAATCTTTTTGAGCATTTGGGGTCTGCAGATCAAGTAAAATGATGAATGTTCAGCACTTGCTGTATACAGCCTGTTAACCTACGATAACAGAGCAGCAAACCGTTTTAAGCCACAAGCTGTGAACACGTGCATATCATCTCTTTTTAAGTTAATATGATGTACTTCTGTCTATGTCTTCACATCCTGCTATGTGTGAGTGGTTGGTAGAAGACCCAAATAAAGACACCGAAGGTAGGCGCAGTCAAGCTTATGTGCCATTGTCCAACAGAGATCCAAAGGAGGCCGACAGCTAAGGCAAAGATACAGGAGGGCAAACTAAGGCTCAAGTACTAACCAAGACTTATGGTACAGGAAAAGTGCAACTGGTGTCATGGCTGGATTTCACAGGGAAAGTGAACAGATGCGTGGTAAACGGGTCGGCTAATGAGACGGACTAACAAAGCCCACAAAGGGAGACTACATTTTCTGCACACATTGAGAAAATGCAAGTGAAACCGAGGAAAGAAGGAAAACTACAAATGACACACAGGAACATCACTACCAAAATAACACAAAAAGGCATTTAACCAAAGCCGAGCAGGGAAACCAGAAAACAAAGCAATTACAGACAAAAATCAGGAGCTTCATTAAAGCGAAAAACAAGACTAAATGTGTCAGACACAGGAAGTAAATTCATTTCAATAATGAGGGAACAGTCTTTAAAACCAAGTAAGGTGAAGTGAAATGCATCCACCCATTTCATATACCAGGATGATGACATTGAGGGGCTGCAACTGGGGAGAGTCAGGACACCCCCTGGACAGGGATCCAGTCCATCGCAACCAGGCTCACTCATTCCTCAGGTCAGCTGAGAATCACTTCATCAATACTTGTGTTTTTGGACTGTGAGAGGACGTCGGAGTAAATGGAGAAAACCCACACGTGCACAGAGAAAATGCAACCCTCACCCCAACCTGTGCAGCCTCTGAACCCACACATGTGCGCAGAGAACACAGAAAGGCCCCAGCGGAGAACATTTCTGCTGTGAGATAACAGAGCTGACCACCACACCACCGCGCTGCCCCGTTTTCAAGGGTGTCAACAGGAGTAGTGAAGGAAGACCAAGAGCACATTCTGAAGGCACATGAAGCACCCCTGCAGAACACCCTCTGGGGCACTGATTAGAAGTCAACAGAAAAAGAACTCTCTCTGCTTTAGACAACGTGTGTCACACCAGTTTGCAAAACTGTCATCAAATGTTTTTTTCAGATATGTGTTGCGTGCCAGAGAGTATGTAATTGGACATAATTTACATAATTGGTTCATTTTAAGAGGAGAAAACGTGATGCAAGTTGTATGTCTCCATGTTTGGCTGCAGATCAGTACTTTTTGGACCTCATTTGCTTACACTGGCTGTTTGGTTTGGTTTAAAGTTTGAAAAGAGCTTGGTTAGGTTTAGAAAAACATACCTTAATAGCTTACCTTGATGTAGACACACGCAGAACATCGACCCGTTGAAATGTTGAGTTTACAGTGTATCCAACCAACAGCTAAGTCAGGCCCGTCTCACAAGAGAAAGTATGGATGTACATCTGTCCACATGTCCAGAACTTTATAGAGTCACAAACAAGGCACAGATGTTGTGAGATAGTATCTGTGAGGACGTAACAATGTAACTACAATGTTCATATCTAACCAGGTGTTTTCTTCCTTAGCTATCATAAGCTGGGGCTGACAGCGGAGTGGAAAAATGAAAAGTTTTTACATGTCAGAATTTTGTAAAAACAGTCTCTGAATGCTTTAGGTAACCACATGTTGACACGAAGCCTGAATGGGCTGATTTTAAGTCACCTGACAAAGGAAACTTAAAAAACAGCTATAATTCATACAAACTTACACTCTACTGTTGTTACATAAAGATATTGAAAGATGAAACTGTGGAGCAATTTGTAGCAAGATGAGTGTGCACATGCAGATGTGATTTGGCCCCCAGCTGCAACATCTGGATGTGTTATTCCAGTTTTGAGAGTGTGGATTTCATACAATTTCGATTAGACTAACTTGCTGCTGTGCATTTTAGAAGTCTGGTTCTGGCCTAGTACCGAGTCATGTAAATGTGCTGATAGTTTCACATAATACAAATTGTACATAATACAAGTCTTTAGAGCCTTGATAATGCAGTAAACATACCATTTTTGAACATGCATGATTTCCCATAATGCAATACATAATCACGTTACCTTTTTGAAAAGCAGCCCTAAGCATAAAATGAATTTCCGGCTCAGAAGCTGTTGTCATTTTGCAATATTTATTCTTTATTTGACCAATGCTGTATATTCTGGTGTAAAACTGAGTTAGCAATTAATAGCAAAACAAAATGTGGTGTATACACAAAAGGAACCTCACACTGACACACACAGATGGTTTTGGGTAGGTTTACTTCCACCAACATCTTTTGGGAAGATAGAGCAAAGTCTGTGAAAAACGTGCTCCAAGAAATGGTAGACCAGGTCATTAAAGGCTTGGGTTGAGGGGGAGTCATGATTCTAGAAAGCACAGTCCATATTTGCCTACTCCAAAGGGTGCAAGCTGAAGGTCTGTCATGGCCTTCAGTTCCCCAAACCAAACCAGCATGAAAGAAATCTGCAGGACTCAAGCAGCTCACAGTACTGGAAACTATTTCACTAGCAGTTAAGACTGCTATAAAAAGCATTTACAGACTGGGATACTTGCAAATGGGGGCAATCAGACCAAGTATGGAGCCCAAACTATTTTGAAATTATAAGATGTAGATCACTGTAATACTTCAAGGCAAGGCAATTTTATTTGTATAGCGTATTTCCTACACAAGTGCAACCCAATGTGCTTTACATAGCAGGAAAATAAATAACAGAAAAAAGGATAAAAAGACAAAAACGTGCAAAGACACGTAAAACAAAGCAAGACAATAAAACCTTCTGTAAAATCTACTCAGCCGGAACCAGTAGTATTTCAGAGTAAACCTGAATCACTGAGCTCTTACTGCACCTGAATGTCAGCTGAGTTTGAGCTGAAGCGGGGCCATAATGAGGCCTCAACAGTCATCTCATTTTCATTTCTGGCAGATTTGGCATAAATCTGTAAGGAGCCTGTCCAGTGAAATGTAAAAAAACAAGCATTTAATTTATCATTGGACATTATCATCTACTGGACGTAAAGGAGGGTCATATGAAATAAATATGAGCCACATAAGATGTGAAGATTTTTCCATGAATATTCCATGAAACAACAACATACTGATGCATTTGGAAAAAAACCTCAACAAGCCCTTTGCAGAACAAAAACTATGTGCACGCATTTAATGTAAGAGAAGAAAAGCAGCGCGTTCTTACACTTTACAAGCTTGGACCATCAAATGTTTCTTTTCAAGAAAGTCAAGACTGACGACACACACATCACTTAACGACAACAAGTCGTGTGCGGAAATGTGCTGGAGCTCGTGTTAATGCTGGGGCCTGAAGACAAACACAGCCCATTCTGAAAATGGAACGGAATAAGGCCTTAACATATGTATATATATGTGTGTGTGTGTGTGTACACATATATATGTATACACACACACATATATGTAGCTAATATAGAAAATGTGTTCGGAAAATATTCTACTTAATCGAAAGGATAATTCTGCAATCCTATCAGGGAACTTTGCTGGTGATTAAATAAGATCACTGAAATCATTTGTTGGCGCACACATGCGGCATAGTATAAAATTATTTTCAAGCATTTTCCAAAACACATGCCCGCTATATGTTTCACAGAAAATTCTACAAAGCAAGCAGCTTGCTGTTGGTTCAAGCTATCTGGACCCGTCCTGATCTGCCCTGCCTGCATGGAGAATCAATCTCACGGAGTATTTTAGCGCCTCATTTTTTCCACTAATTACCAGTAAATTTGGAGTTGAAACGAAGGTTAAATCAGCGTCAACACTTTCGTGTGCTTGCAGTATTCTGGATGATTTTCTCCCCGCAGGCTGGATCCCATTATGGAGCAGCGACCCCAACACACACACACACACACACACACACACACACACAGAGGAAATTATAGACAGGATGGCGTGTATGCGCTCATTATCACCACGTCTTCTACAGGTTTAATCTATGGACCAATAGACTAAACCTGTACATATGTATTTATATACATATGTATTTCTATATATACACGTGTGTGTGTGTGTACGCGTTTATATTATAATGTGTGCATGACAAAGAAATCATTTGTGGGATTCAATTGATAGATGTAAAACATGCTTGGTAATTATATATTTACTGGAATTTTATCAGTCTTTATATCAAATAATCAACCTCTTAAAACACACAAATATAGATGTGTGTGCGCGCGTGTGTACACTCGTGCATTTGACGGCATTGTGCATTCTAAATTAAATTAGAAAGAAGCTTCGCATGATGACAGCTTTTA
This sequence comes from Leuresthes tenuis, assembly GCF_036924035.1. Taxonomy (NCBI): domain Eukaryota; kingdom Metazoa; phylum Chordata; class Actinopteri; order Atheriniformes; family Atherinopsidae; genus Leuresthes; species Leuresthes tenuis. The sequence continues at coordinate 32,926,407 of NW_027325364.1, forward strand.
GTAATTTACAGAAAATTGTTGTTTGAAAAAGAGGAGTTTTTAGTTTAAAGGAGTTCTACATACCGGTTCCTTCTGCTGAAAGAGAACATGGAGTACCCGCCTTCTGGGCTTTTTTCTGTCACCTTGGGCTGGAGGTGAAAATATCCCCAGCTCATTCCCGACCTGAGCTTCTCAAAGATCAGCCAATAGATGCTTGAAGAGAGCAACCAGTCGTTCAATCGCAGCACAGCTAGCTGCAGTGGGCGGGTCTGCGGCGGATGCGCTGCTGCTCAGAAAGTCACCAGGATGGAAGTTCGGGCAATGCTGGGCTTTTTTCCCATTCTGCTCGGTCACCATTAACTCCAGCAGGTGGTCCAATAGCTGTGCTCAGGTAAGGTAAGCAAAGGAAGAATGCGTTGTTGTTCAAAGTGAATTCAAATTCTGCCTCTCAGTTTCTGTAAACTATTCAAACAAGTGTCCGCATTGGTTTGATGTTCGCGAGCAAAGTCCTTTTACAGAGCCGAACAGCAGAAGATGTGGTGAGTCTCAGTGTTTTTCATCCTACAGAGATCATGGATCCATGTGTGCGCTGAGCTGGGCCGACCCAAACCCGTTTCTGTCCAGGAATTATCCGTGTCCAGCCTGCGGAACGCTCGGAAGCATGTGAAGGTGTCCACGCGCCGCAGATGTGGATTTTGGGCCGAGCCTGGGGGCGACAGGTCTCGCTGCTGTAATGTTTGGAGACACCTGGACGCGCGCAGAGATCAGTGCTCGCTGATCCAGAACACACAAGATGAAGGAGAAGTCTAAAAATGCGGCCCGGACTCGTCGGGAAAAGGAAAACAGTGAATTTTATGAACTGGCCAAACTGCTGCCGCTGCCCTCCGCCATCACCTCCCAGCTGGATAAAGCCTCCATCATCCGCCTGACAACCAGCTACCTGAAGATGAGAGTGGTGTTCCCTGAAGGTGAGCGGCCTGATCAGAGACACTCCATTTGTTTGACTGAAAATAATGATCAAACCTGTAAGAAATGTGAGGTGGGGGCCCACAGCTAAATGAGCTCTGGAGTGGCTTTTTATTCATCAGTGTTGTGCAGAAGGCCTAGTTTCAGTTATTACTGCTGATTTAATGCGCGCTACACTCTCATGACTTCGTAGAACAGCTATTAAGTCATGATACATATAAATTAAAAAGATAAAAATCTTTCGTTATCTATGAGGGGGGGCTCATCTCCAGCCGCTTCAACATTTACAAGATAAACTGAGATGTGGCTAAATTGGGCGACCCCTGCCAGCAGATTAGCACCGATGGGCCCCATCCCGCGTGGCCGCGGAGCCGCGGGTCTGATCCCTGAACGCACGCGGCTCCTCTAACAGGGATGCAGAAAACTCACTGCTTTTGCATCTGCTGTAAAACACCGCTACTCACCAAATGACTGGAATTATTCTAGCACAATAATTGTCAGAGGAAAGAGGAAAGATAGTCTGGATCCACTCAGGATGAGCCGGTATCACTTGTGTTTGATATGTGCGCGTGGAAAATAGTGCATGTACCTCTTTTACAATCTGTTACAAAATATCCGATAAAGGTTCAGCTTTAGACAGTTAGGGTTTGTTTTCACTGATATCAGGCTGTGTTATATCAGTGACTTCTGTGAGGTGTGCGCACGCAGCAGCGCACCCTGCTCCCTCCCGCACGGCCGGGAGGAAATAATGAAGGACAGGGTGGCGCGTGCACGCATTTATTCCTCTGTCTTCTTCATTAAATCGCCTCTGCCGTTTTTAGATTGAAAGAGCTTGAGTTTTATTTCAGGTCAGGCAGCAGGACCGCCGCTGCTGACCAACATTAAATCCACGCCGCGTGACGTTTTTTTCCACCAAGCAGCAGAAACAACAGCAAATTGTTTTTAATTTGCTGATTACCAGTAGACTGCACCTCGCTTATGGTCAGTTAGTCCTAAAAAAGAGACTGTGTGGCCTGAAGTATGTGCAGCGCCTCGCGGGCCTGCGCGGCCTCATCTGACCGAGCTCCACCTGAGTTACTGTCCGTTAAAGAAGGAAACAGGGAGAAACAAAGGGAAATGTTGTTCAAATCAACACACCATTTCCCTCCAGTGGCACGTTTAAGGGTTCCATCACTTTGTAAAAATGATTTGTCTATTTTTTCATTCAGAACTGTTTAATATAAAGTGGAAGATTCTGTTTAATATTTATATATATTATATAGAGAGATTCAATTATTTATTATGAAGTCACCACATTTAAACGTCCTCAGTTTATTTTAAAAAACTCTTTTAGTTCTCCCGCATCAAACGACTAAGGAGGGATATTTTTCTTTTAATCAGGGAGTCAGTTTCACAACATTTTGTGTTTCTTATCATGTAAAAAAATCTAAGAAGGCACAGCTACTCTGCGCGCGCCTGCGTTCACTAACGAGCTTGCTGTGTTCAAATGAAAATGCAGAAAACTTGGCTGTATTTTGTGATCATGGACAGGCTCTCGGCCGTGTGTTCACTGCGTGTTTCCCGGTCTCTGGTGGAAGTCTCTGAAGCTTCGGCTGTTTTTCGGCGGCAGCGGCATGACGCATGTTGCGCTCTGAATGCAGCCACATGGCTTTCTGTGTCAGAACTACCTCCAGTCCATGAGATCACCAGTCCGATCATGAAGTATTTTGTGTAATAATCATTCTTATTACTGTATGATTATTGTTGTTCTCGGAACCATATTTATCCCCACACTGAGGAGGAGTTCTCACAGCATTTCTTTGCTCTGCCTTCATACTTGTTTGTTTTTCAGATAAAGTAGATGTCGATAAAGGGTTATTTCTTTCGCTCTTGGGTACTTTTGTGGTAATTTGATAGTGTGTTTTTCTGTCCATTCTGGCTCCATATGAAGCGGCGGCGCGCTGTTTGCTCTGCAGAGCGGGATTTGCATTTCAATGCGCCGAGTCGCTGAAAACACCCCCCCCCCCCCCGTTCGTTCTACGCGCTCCAACTGGGCCTCACTCCTTCTGGGGCCGTGTTTTATTTCTCATGGATGGGCTTTCTAGCACGCTGCTGCATCTTCAGTGGTCCGGGTTTGATATAAATCCACGGCAAATGTGTGAGGAATATTTTTAGAGCTGTACGCAAACTGGAGACGTTTTGGTTTCACGTTTGCGATGATCGCAGCTGCAGATTAACCAGATTCACAGTCCTAATTACATACAAGTGGGCCCTTGAATTTATTCTCATATAATTCCATTTGCAACGGTTGTATAAATGAAGAAGTGCTGTCTTTTGTAAGCCTGTGTTGTCCTGTATGTGTTGACATGCTTACCAGGCCTTGGGGAGTCCTGGGGTCATGTGAGCCGCAGCAGCTCTCTGGATGGGGTCAGCCAGGAATTGGGCTCTCATCTCTTACAGGTACTTAAATCTGAGATTCTAGGTGTTTACCTGTAGGTTATAACTAATAGCTAATTATTATTATTATTGTGATTATAATCTAGCCAGGCCAGATGGACTGTGTGTGTGGCTTAGTAGCTGTTGCCATCTACCTCCTGCTGCCTTCATTCTCCTTCTTTGAGAGTGAAATGAGCTGAACACATTCCTGGTCACGCACAGAGGCTGTCTGTCCTGCAGCCGCTCTCACATCAGCAGCAGCACAATGGAGAGGGCCAAAGGCTGGCCTGAAAGAAGCAGGGTTGCTGTGAGCTGGTCACACAGATGTGCCAGTCACAGATTCCTATTCTAACAATAAGACAGGGCTGCTGGTTTAATAAGTAAGGCTGTAAGCTGACCAGTGGCTGAGGACAAGGGACTACTACAGCTACCAACTATCAGGGATAAGCCTTTGCTTTTTTTTTTTTTTTGATGAAGTAAAAAAGGATAAAATCACCAGGAACTGGTTAGAGCTGCTGTCTCACCTTACTTAACAGTGACGTGTAAGGATGCTCCAACATAGTTCCCCCTGAAATGGGCCCTTTTATTCTACTGACTGATTTCAGGTAGTAACAAGAATATAATTAATTTATTATTCAACGTGAGCATAAGCATCAGCCTCTGTAATTACTATAAAGTGGAATAAACACATAACTAAAGCACTTTTAAGAAAAGAAGTTGGAATATAGATTTTTTATAAAACCACATCAGTTGGGAAGTTGCTTCCTAAGTGTTTAATGCTGATCTGCCTTTAATGAATGTCATGGTAATTTGTATTTAGGATTTATGCGTCTTTCTTTAACAAGATGCTATCATGGGAACATCCAACATGTTGTTCTTGGAAAGGACTCAACAATACCGCAAATTCTGTAAAAAAAAACCATTGTAATAATATGCTAACTCTATTTTTCTTTCTTCCGTCAGACATTAGATGGTTTCATTTTTGTGGTGGCTCCAGATGGGAAAATCATGTACATATCAGAAACAGCATCAGTCCACCTGGGTCTGTCGCAGGTTGGTTTGACAAGCCTAACATGACATTCTCCGGTCCTGTTGTGTCCCGGTTCTCAGCTGAATGTTCATTTTAACAGGTAGAGTTGACGGGAAACAGCATTTATGAATACATTCATCCGGCAGACCATGATGAAATGACAGCTGTCCTCACAGCACACCAGCCTTACCACTCACACTTTGTACAAGGTAATAGGCACCCGGGGCATGTTATTCTGGAAACAGTATAACATGGACCCACACAGCAGCATGAATAACTTGTAGGATTTAGCATGTTTTTATTTCTCTGCAGATTATGAGATGGAGCGCTCCTTCTTCCTGAGAATGAAATGTGTCCTTGCTAAAAGAAACGCTGGACTCACCTGTGGAGGCTACAAGGTAGAAGGGTTGTCCTACTCATCTGATCTTAACATGGCCGTCTAGCTTTATCTCATTCATCTCTGAATTTTCACATAGACCACTGCAACATAGGTGCAAAAGTCCTGCTGCAAACAGGCTGTGTGAAAGGGGTAGATGCAGTTTGTAGCTTATGTCTGGAACCAGAAGTGACTAAAGGCTCCTCTGCTGCGTCTGCAAATGTCACCTGCACTTGGACACAAGTTACATGAACACACTGCAAAGATGCTAAGTAGAATGTACAATCTGTAAACCAACACATCATATTGACTGATATCTGAAGTTATGTTTTCATTAAGACCATAAAGACACTGAAGGATTCGTTTACATGAAGGTTTCTGTCATAATTCAGTCACTACATCAAACAGTCAATCAGATTACTTTCTCTCTCATTGACAGACCCTGAATGAATACATTGATGGGGTCTGAGAGTGCTACACACCAAAAAACAGGGCTGTTGTTGTGCCAGGGCCTTGCAGAGACTCAGTCATTACCCTCTAAAGCTTGCAATGTTCATGACCCAGTGTGTGAAGTTGTTGATAGAATGAAAAACAATGCAGTTTGGTCAAATGTCAGGCGGGTTATTTTGTCCTTTGAGTGCTTGAAACGTGTCTAAAATGGAGAGTGATCATCCACCAAGGTGCTTGAAAAAATCTACGCAATTAATAGCAAGCTTTTTGAATTCTGAGATGTTCTTTGTGGAAAAGTCCTATTTAGCCTAATGATGAGATGTGAGATGAAAGGTTACGCTGTAAATCACGTGACCATGAATATGCATATCTAACTCTCACTGGTTGTTAAACAGTCTCAACTCAGGTCCTCCACTGGTTTCCTCTGCAGCCTCTGACTCACCATACCGTCTTCAGCAGCTGATCAACTTTGCTCAGTCTGAAGCATGTGGTTAAGTGCACTTTTGAGCACACACCAGATCCTTCTCTAGGTGCCGTCTTCTTGAGACTCGAAGTGTAAACATTCAGGAAAATATATTACGATCACAAAGAATCCCTGAACAGCATATAGGTTATCAGCTCGCTCTACCCACATGTTCAGAAATCATTTACTGTGTATTTGGTTCAGGTATGTCCTCTTTCTCTCCTGCTTTGTCCATTTGAAACAAAGTTTTGGGGTATTTCATACAAGACTGAAACTAGAGTTAAGAACTCCTTAATTATGAAAAGAACAGAAAAAATAGAGAAGGCATAGGAGACTGCAGAAATACATTTCTATCCTCCATTTGTCATTCTGCTAATGTTGGCAGCAGCAGATGAAACAGTTAAACTGTCTCATTTGCTGTGTGATCCTAACTTCTATACACAAAGTCCAGTGAAAAATCAGAAAGCTGCACAGTGGTCAGTATTACTATCAGACACAAGTGATTGAAAATGAAACGGGAAAAATACTAATAATTACCACAAGTGCATTCTTCTTTACTCTGTGGCCTTGAAGTACGGAGGCTTGGGAGCGGTGTGGGGTAAAATGTTGACTGTCTGTGTCTATCTGTGAACTCTGGGCCCAGGTGATCCACTGTAGTGGCTACCTGAAGATCCGTCAGTACAGCCTGGACATGTCTCCGTTTGATGGCTGCTACCAGAACATCGGACTGGTGGCTGTTGGTCACTCATTACCACCCAGCGCTGTCACTGAAATCAAACTGCACAGCAACATGTTCATGTTCAGAGCCAGCCTGGACATGAAGCTCATCTTCCTCGACTCACGGTACTTTCACTCACGGCCACACAGTGGTCTGTATCTGCCTACACACAGTAGATGCATGTATGCATGCATGTACTATATGTAACTGTGTGGGTATTGAAATACTTGATTATTGCATATTATGTGCATTGTTTTTTGTGTACGTGTAAACGAGAGAAGCCTTACTTTGACTGCAAACAATATGTGTGCATTTGCTTGTACTACCTATGAGCGAGGACATAAACCTGTTAAAGCAGCAACTGTGGTTCCTCCCCTCTGGGGGCAAAAAACAAATCCCTGTAATATAGATCACTACATATGAAGAAAACTTATGTGTCTGTGTTTCCTTGTGTGTGTGTGTGTTGCACAGGGTTGCTGACCTGACAGGCTATGAGCCTCAGGATCTAATAGAGAAGACTCTCTATCATCATGTCCACAGCTGTGACTGCTTCCAACTGCGATGTGCACATCATTTGTGTAAGTAAGGTTTGATATATCCTCCAGCAAATTACACACACTCTTCCAGCACAGACACAGAGCATTAGGGTTTAAAGTGGTAGTTTTAATTTTCTTTTAAGTGGACTTGTGTAATGATCATATGAGTAGTTAGCACCTTACCTGCAGCAGGCAGCAATCAGAGCACCATCTGGAGAAACATGGAGGTATTCTCAAGGTGACAGGTGCTGAGAGCAGGAACAAAAGAAGAGTGAATTTTACATTCTAAAACAGCTTAAACAGTCTCAATCATTTCATAGCAGTTCATAGAATGCTACAGTGTGCATTTACAACCAACACTATTGCATCAGACTGTGGTTTACTTTGTCACTGTTTTTTCAACCGAATAATAACGTCCACATTGCTCCTTCATTGCGCACACTCCAGCTGCCTTGCATATTCTGTGGCTGATCAAACTACAAATACATGCACACGTCATAACTCCAAACAGTTTGTTATTATTTTAGATAACAACTTTTTCCTCCTAAGAAGAAGATGATTTGGCTTTGGATTGGTCAAATTCCTGGAAGCTTGCAGAGGGAATAGAGGAGGGATGTTGGTGCCTCATAAATACACTCTTTTTTCGCCGTTCAGGAAGCTATGACAATTCAGAAACAAACAAAAAAAGAAAAATAATTGTACAAATATGCTTCTTTTTTTGAGCCTGCTGTTACCCAGGGCGAAGTGGGATATGTGAACTGCTTGGGGGGTGGTAAATGCAAACTATGGTTGCTTTTGTGAGTAACTCCTGTTTAAAGGGGAACTCCGGTATTTTAAACCTTATTTCTGGCATGAAATACGTTCATCTACTCACCGGGAACAGTTTGGTGAAAGTCGGCGTCCTTCGGAAGATATATAGATAACTCGAGATCCATATAACGGAGTGAACGGGGCTTAGAGGATGCAGCCTCTAAATAAGGCATTATCTGTCTTTATTTCACCAATACTTTAAGAAGAATGAATGAATGAACGTGTACTATAGCTCTGTTAGCTCATAGCTGCTGTGTTGTTGTTATTGGCGGCTATCGGGGGGCTTGTAGAGGGCTTTCTACACACTCGTCCACTGGGATGACGTCATTGACGTCGGCCGCTGCAGCACAGTTTATTCACTCCGGTAAGAACGTCCATCTTACTCAAAGTTGTCGTCCATGTTGTCAAAATCTGATAAATATCCTGCCATGCTGCACAAAACTATGAGCAGCAAACTCTGTGTGAAGTTAGCCGACTGTCACAGAGCACGGAGGTGCATTTAGAACACATTAAAATATATATTAAAACATATATTTCGTGATTAATCGCGAGTTAACTATGGACAATCGATGGATTAATTGCAATTAGATATTTGGATCGATTGACAGAATCGATTAACACGAAGTACTGTTAGTCTCCTGAGCTGCTTTTCCACCAGGTGCACCCATGCTGTTTGCACTAAAAGGTGTTCATACACTTGATGCCAGCACAAAAAGGACATTTGAAACAGTTTTACTTACTGCTTGAAGTTCATATTCATGCCCTCTCACTGTTGGAGTAGCCTTGGAGTAGCCTTGGAGTAGCTTCAATCGCCCTGCAAAGCCAGCATAAACCTGGGTCTTGTTGAGAAAAGTGTCATCCATGAGAAGTAGTGAGCAAGTCTAAACATTTTCACAACTTTCCGTGCTGGCGAGGAAAAGCAGATGCATCCATAGATCTGAGACTACTGGGCCTTTAGCGAAGCTGAACGGGGTCAACTTGTTCTTGGAACTAAAAACACATTGTTAGTATAACTCTGTAGCCATGCTAGATATAGATGTGTGACTTCACAGTTGAGACCAAAATGAAGCTAGAGATTAGGGACTAGATAGTGTAGTCACCTTTCGTTTGGGAGACCTGGGTTCAACTCCCCTGCATGAAAGGTACTATCTCCAGTAGGGGTCCTAAGGCAAGACCTGCCTACCTGTAAGTCACTTTGGATAAAAGGGTCTGCTAAATGCATAAACATTAAAACCCATGGTTACAGGGCACAGGAAGCAGTTAGATCACAGGACTACATTACTTCACTTAATGCTCCTGTCCTACATTCTCTTCATTTCTCATGTATTTGTAGCTCTTGCATGAGGTTACTATATCTAAACACCTATCTTCTGGGATGGGAATAGCTCAAGAAATCGTTGTATCATATCTGGGGTGATCCCATCGTAAGGTCACTATTTGATTTATGCTGAAGTAATTTGACATCATTTGTTGGGACTTTTTTTCCTTTAGATAATCATTTGCTTTTTCTTCCTTTCTTTTGGTCTTGCAGTGTTGGTGAAAGGGCAGGTCACCACAAAGTACTACCGTTTCTTGGCCAAGCATGGTGGCTGGGTCTGGGTTCAGAGCTATGCAACCATAGTACACAACAGCCGCTCATCCCGACCTCACTGCATCGTCAGCGTCAACTACGTTCTCACGTGAGTGTCAGTACCAACTCCTGTAAGAGATTACTTCATGTATTCATCTTATTTTTCTGACAAGCAGAATGAGAACTACAAGATTTACTTGAGACATTTTGTTAAGTTTGAGTCCACTATGTTCATGTCTGCTTGTAATTGATTTATACAGTAGCTAGTAATACATTCACATAGCCAAAATGACCAGCCAAAATGATTGAATTACTATAGCTATTGGATCTATTTGTGTTTGTGATTGTGTGTGCCTTTGCCTGTCATCAGGGCGCAATGTGCTTTTGTTGATGTCTTTTGTAGAAGGAACAACAGTAGAGGCAGTTTTGGATTCATTTGGTTGTAGTTACACTGTGTGTCAGCCTGTTTTTCCATCTGAAGAAAGTGTCATAATAGTACAACTTTACAGGTGGGTAGCTGAGATCAAAATGAAGGCCGAGTATGATTATGGGTGTGGTCAAACCCATGGTTACAGAGTAAACTAATTTGGGAGCCAATAGTTTCTTTCCACTTTATGCTCCTGTCTTGCTTATTGTGTGTGTAACTCTCCATCTGAGTTCTCTGTATGTGGTTTTGCTATAGATTTTTCACTATGGGTGTGGTCTGAGAACAATTTGCATTGAAGCTGCTGTGATTTCACAGCATAATAAATTCTTGTTTGTCTGTTTAAAACAGAGGTGTTTGAACAGAGTCTAAAATGTGTCATCGCACAGATGCTGTCCCACAAATGAACATACATTGTTGTGCACACAAGCACAAGATGTGGCTGTACTAGCTAGGTTGAGCAGTTGCACTGGACAACACATACTGCAGTTTAGGAGGTCACCGTGTTTATTTCTGACTGCTGTGAATTTAATGCATGTACAAGGCGGACGAACGGTTGATGAGGCTCCATCTCTGATTACATCTGTTGTAAATCCCATGTTCCACTGTGTTCTGTCCGGTGTTCTCTGGTAATGTCAGTCAGCAGGTGTCCGCAGATATTAGGCTGTCTTGTTTTGTCTCGTTTGTGAATGCAACTGCATATAAACTGAGGAGCTCATTTGACATCAGTAACTACAGTCAGTGTCTACAGTCGTGGTCCCAGTCTTTGAAAAGACGTTAGGAATCTTTTGTTTGCTGACATTGCAACTAGTTTTACCCATCCTAACCAAAACTGTCTGAGAAGTCATTCAGTGCGCTGTTAACTCTGCATTAACTGCGTTAACTCTATTTGTAAATATTACAAAGGTCTATAAAGGTTAAGAGCTGTGTATATGTTTGTATCAGGAGCCTAATATATCATGTCACAGAGCTCTGTTGTTGTCCAAAAACTATAAAAAAACAACTTCATGCAACACAGTCTAATTAGATGGAATCACTGTTGTAGAATATTTATTGATGCTAAATGGGGAAACATCTTATCTTTGATAATAATGTAGTGGTATGTGTGAAAAAGAAGCAAAGTGGCAGGTGTAATTCAGATGGGTTTGGTGGAAAATTTTAGATGCATATAGCATCTTCAGGGGAGAGAGGGCTACCTGATATCTCCACTATGCTGTCATGTTGTGCTTTGACAAGATAATGAGTGTTGGAACTAGAGATTTATGCAAACAGTTGTCGTGAAGCAATTTATTGTAGGTTAATTAGAAACATGGCATGTGTTTGCTTAAACCCAGTTTGCAGAATCAGGTAATCTAACAAAAGTTTATCAAGTCATATTCAGATTTTAAAAATGATTGTAGTTGTATGCTCAAAGAAGTTGAAAAGAAAAAAACAGCGATTGTGATTTCTTTTAGGAAAAATAGAAAATTTGTGCTTTTTCTTCTTTTGTTGGCAGCAGACATTCTTCACTTTTTCAAATGCTGCTCTCTTACATGCTAGATATTTCCTTTGTTTCATAGTTTGCAAAGTGTGCTCTTGTGTTGGCCGTTACATTCACTGGCTGCTCTGTGATTGCATCGCTTGGCATTGCCTATCAGTCTGAACTAGGACTATGCTTGCTGGGCCTTTATTCTGCAACACGTGTTCAATGGCACTTGGTTGTCATTCACTCCAATTCAGTTTTATTTCTATAAATGACGACAATGTCATCTCAAAGCACTTCAAAAATACAGTCCAGTTTAAGCCAATTAGAATCCAGGTCACTCTAATACCATAGTGATCTAATCTAATTAATTAAATTCCAAATCGGTCCAATTCATACAAAGCTAATTGTAGCAAGGAAGCCAACAGATTGCACCGAAACGTCTCTTCGATTAAGTTCAGAACCAGACTCAGGAAGGGCGGCCATCTGCCTCGACCAGCTGGGGGTTGAGACGCCTGGAAAGCACCATAACACCAGGCCATGGATACCTGCTGAGAGAGAGAAACACAAGTTAATGACAGCAATGATGTCATATGTCCATGGAGAGTAAAGAGAGCAGAGGGGGGAGAGATGAATGGACTGTACTTGTGTAGCGCTCTTCTAGTCAATCTGACCACTCAAAGCGCTTTGACACTCCATGTCACGTTCACTCATTCATTCACACACATTCATTCAATACAGCACACTACACGGTGTTTTCTGTTCTATTATACAACAAGTAGTTCCGACCAAGCAATCTGATTGGTCAAGAAGAAATTTAGAACTGCTCAAATCAGCATGACAGCACGCCTGACTCATCACCTAAAATATTACTCCGCCAAGTCTGTGGCAACATTGTTTATAACAATATTACAAAGTTTGAGACCTTTTGCAACGTTTGGGCTTTAAATATTCTGGAGTAATCGGAATGTGTCGGTGACTTCAAACATCTGCAGACCTCGATAAATCAATTCAAATAATTTTTTGGTGACCGCGGTGAAAATGTTTTCTTTTAAATATAAAAGAAAATCAGCATCTTTGTTACTATAACTTGGGCGATAAAAAATAAGCATTTTCTGTTTATTTGTGCAATAGGCCTATTGATTTAGTTCGGGAAATTCCGAAACCGCTGAACATTAACGTCAGCTCTGAGTTCACTCATCTGGGACTAGAAAATGCTTTCTGTTGCTAGGCCGTTACTAAGGATTGGGTTATTTGCTGCAGTGGTAAACTATGGTCCATTACACATAGGAGTCTACTGGCGTGACTGATGGTATTTCAGTTATTAGTCAGACCCGATGTATTTCCATGGCAACTTGACGCACATTCGCAAAACTTTCACATTTTAGAGCAAACTGTCCATCAACATGAATATATTTTGATTATACATTTTATTTTTGTTGGCATTCGTTGTATAATCGCAATATTACCGGCAAATGTGTGCTTTAATGTGATTTGAGCATGACAGTGATGCGGTCAGCAAGCATTTGACTGAAGTCAAAATGACGTTAAAGCTCACAATTGCAGGTAATATTGCTTAAATCATTCACACACATTCACACATCAATGGATGCATCGGTAGGCAACCTGGGGTTAAGTGTCTTGCCCAAGGACACTTCAACATGTGGCCTGATTGGCAGGCAACTGCTCTTCCTCCTGAGCTACAGACGCCCCAATCAGCAGTGAGAGGTGCATCATGGGAGATCCCCCAGCAGTCTAAGCCTATAGCAGCTTAACTATGGGATGTTTCAGGATTACCTGAGCCATCCCTAACTATAAGCTTTATCAAAAAGGAAAGTTTTAAGCCTAATCTTAAAAGTGGAAAGGGTGTCTGCTTCCCGGACATTTACTGGCAGCTTATTCCACAAGAGAGGGGCCTGATAACTGAAGGCTCTGCCTCCCATTCTACTTTTAGAAACTCTGGGAACAACAAGTAAACCTGCAGTTTGGGAGCGAAGTGCTCTGTTAGGAAAATATCTAACAATGAGATCTTTAAGATATGATGGAGCTCGGTCATTAAGAGCTTTATATGTGAGGAGAAGAATCTTAAATTCTATTCTGAATTTAACAGGGAGCCAATGAAGAGAAGCTAAAACTGGAGAAACATGATCTCTCCTGTTCTCATCAGCCACCATGCCTGTAAAATTATTTTTAGTCTTCTACGTTTAACAACTTTCTAATAAAATCAAACTGTAATCATGGAAGAAATGCAACCTGCCTGAGCCCTGCTCTTGTTAGTAAATGATGGATGCCAATTATTCTCCTATTATCCCATTATTTTATAACCCCTGATGTCTGTATTTCACAGATGTAAGCGCAAACACATGACTGAATAAAGCCTATAAAACCCTCCATTAAGCAGCATGGCTGGCTGCTTTCAGAGGCAGAGAACAGCTTGATACACATTTTCTAAACCTGCAGGTAGAACCTACATCTAATCCCATCAAACAGATTTGTGTTTATGGCTCTTTAATTGATAGGTTGTAAACTTGATCAGCATTAATAGGCTCCAGTTTGGTGCGACAGAATAAAGCCTTATTTCCCTCTTGTTCTTCATGTTCTTCTCTTCTAAATCTTTTTAAAGCATTGTACTGACTGAGCTACGTAGTTATGGTAAAAATGCTTTTTTTTCATTTTCTTTTTGTTTTCTTTTTGCATAACACATGGGACAATAGACTTAGAGTTATGTAGAAGATAGATATATGTTTTATCAGGAGCAGAGTTGATTTGCCCAATAGCTTTGGTGTACACAGCCTTGGATAACACATGTGTTGAAGGCACTTCACCTGCTTGTGAACTCTCACTGTGTGTTCAGCTCTGATAACCTCTGCACTTTGTGTTTCAGGTCTGTAGACCTGCCACTGCTACCACAGCCTCACAGTGATTTAGCAATCCTTTATCTGCAGCAAATGCACAAATCCATATTTTACATGTCTATTCATTCATTGTACTGAACTCTGTTCTGCTTTAACACAGACTCTTTGCTCTAGTGCCTTATTTCCCTACTGTAAAAACACCATGGCAACTGAGTAAATAAAATTTTTGGATTCATATTTTCTTTTCTATGTCAGGCTAACAGATGTGTGTAAACTGTGCCTTATTCACTTAAATAATAATAATGTTAATGATGATAATAATGATAAGAAGAAGAAGATTTGGCATCAAAGAAGATGCAATATTTATGGGATTCAAGCAACATAATTAGAGTAGCAATATGAAATGAAAGTGGCATCTCTGGACACTCAGAATGAAAGAAATCTAAATCCTGTGAAATGTGTCTGCTTGTATATGAATTAGTGTTTGTATGGAGAGGGATTGAGACAAAGGGGCGATGCACATGCAGGATGGATCACTATTTGTCTGGAGTAAACCCTGTCCAGGTTTTCTGTTGCCTCAAACTTGATTCAACTTCCATGGTGAGAACACTTAAGCGAGAAATCGATTCCCATTTCCCAGTAGTGAGACATCCAAGCTTCTCCTATGCGCCTGATTTAGCCAGACATAGCCTTTAATCTCCCAGTGTCTTTGATAGGACAGCTTTGCCTCTGTAGAGTGTTTGTTGAGGGCCTTGCTGCAATCCTTCTGGTAAAACAAGCATCTCAACAGCCGTTGCAGCCCTCTGAGCACATCCAAATCCCCCCCAGCAGTCATACTCACAACACACACACAAACACACACCTATGCAGATCTCTCCACATGCTCGCCCTCTCAGCTCTATAATGAGGCCCTAATTGCCAAACAGGTGTTAATGGGTTTTTGCCCCCACAGAAAAACTTAACTTGCAGGTACACATGTGCTGTTTGTGTTTCTTAATAAAAAGCCTTTCCAGGCGCTGGGATCTCTCCTTGTGTAATCATGGACCATATCAAATCTCTGGTATGCAAATGAAAAACATTTATTCTTTCATCTTTAGGGAGACAGAATATAAAGGCCTCCAGCTTTCTCTGGACCAGGCCACATCCAATGCTTCTTTCCTCTACAGCAGCAGTACCACCAGCAGCCTCATGGAAAACTGCAAAACCACGAAAAGCAGAGTATCCCGACCCAAGACCAAGGCTCGACTCTCACCCTACACACAGGTGACGATTTCATCACTTACTAGTCATTTAGCTTGAGTCCATCACAAATCGGGATGAGCATGTGTGAACATGTGATGCAGTGATCTCCAGTTCAGCCGAGCCTCACATAAGGAAAGTTGGACTTGTAGCACTCATTCTGGGTGATTATGGAGGGCCCATGCCATGCTACTGGAATGTGTTATCTAAAGAACAATTCTTGCTTTGCATAACATATGTTGCAGAGATCGAGATACACGTACAGTATAAGTTGGTTGAAAATGAAAAAAAAGGTTTTTAATTTAGTTTTGAAAAAAAGAATTAATCATTTAAGAGGATTCATTCCTGAAGCAGCTTGGGACCTGAACGCTTGCTCGCTAATGAGGAGGACACCTGACCCTGAGAATAACGCAGGAGTCAGATTTGTGTGTGTGGAAAAAGCAACTCAGACATTGGACTGGCTGTTACTTACTTTTCCACTCAGTCACACTGCCCCCTCAGAGCGATGGCCTCTACTTTTTAAACTCATAGACCCTCTCAACAGGCATAGTATTTCTTTTTATTAGACAAAGAAAATCAACTCATGTAGAAATTCAATATTGTTTTCACATGATTTCATAATATTTCCAGACCAAAAGAAAACACTTTATTGATGACTTTCTTGGCCACAGAATTCATAATAAACATAAAACCTATTAAAACAAGGTGACATGATCATAGAAAATGATCAAAAACTTTCTCTTTGATAAAGAAAATGATGGTGCTGGGACGCTGCGGGATGTAGTTAGTGTCATTTTGTGTGAATGCATGTTTAAATTCAATGAAAGCTAACAGGTTTGCTCTCCTGATTGCTCTACTAAAATGGTGAGGGAAAGAGGAATGATAGCAGTGATGGTTAACATGGGTGGTTATGGGTGGTTATGGCTGATAATGAAGTGAAGGGGGATTAAGATTTTACCTGTGCTCTGATCCCTGACACGATCGGTGACGAAGCTGCGGCTACATCATATATCATGGATGGAATCCCTAATGATTGTTGGGTCCTTGCTACTTTGAATGCTTATTTCTAAGATGAATAAAATGTAAATGCTCAAATGTGCCTCCCCAGGAGAATTCATCTTTCTTTTATCTCTTTTTCTTGTCTCCCCACCCCCCACTCCTCCATCCTCCTCCACCACACCCTATTCCAGTATCCCAGCTTCCACATAGAGCGATCAGAATCTGACCAGGACAGTCCGTGGGGCAGTAGTCCCCTCACAGACTCTGCCTCCCCTCAGCTTGAGCAGAGTGAAGGGCTGGATACCTCATACAGCTACAGGCAGTTCTCTGATCCTCGCACTCTCTGCTACAGCCTATCTGAAGAGCAGCATCACACCACCAGTGACAACGACCACACACACTTCCACACACACGGTCAAGGACAGAGCTGTGAACGGGGTCGATGTGAAGCGGGGAGATATTTTCTAGGAGCACCTCCACCTGGCAGAGACACACGGTGGGGCTCTGCACGGTCCTTCGTACCACTGAGTAAGAGCTCTTTGGAGAGCCACGACGGACATGACAGCAGCATGCCACGCATCACAGCCATCCACAGCTACCACAGTGAGGACTTAGAACTTGTCACCTGTTCAGACCAAATGCGTTGGCTAAAGTCTAGATAGATTGACATTGCAGCCAAGTGTTTACTCAAAGGCAGTTGTTGGCTTTAATTTTAGGAAAAGTGCCTCAAGATAAGTTTTTGTTTTAAATCAGCCCCACATGAATAAAGATTAATTGAGTTTAAACTTAATAAGTCATTGCTAAGACTTTGTAGAATTCAATGGCACCTGTGCTAGATAAATGTTGCTATAGCTGCTAATGAAGATTCTTGTTTATACTTTCTCAGCACCTGAGTGTTTTTGCTGCGTTCTCCTGCAGGTCGAGGCCACTGGGATGAAGACAGTGTTGTCAGCTCTCCAGATGGAGGTTCAGCCAGTGACTCAGGGGATCGATACCAAGCTGAGGAGCCCAGTAAGATTGAGACGCTGATCAGAGCCACCCAACAGATGATCAAGGAAGAGGAAAGTCGACTGCAGTTGCGCAAGGGCCCTGAAGACCCCACACAAGGCCTAGCCAATGGACTTCCTAAGGGTCCCGCTGCATGCTTCTCTCCAGAGTATACTCAAGGGCCCCTGCCACTACAGACCGTGGTGTGTCGAGGTTTTGGTCAGGTGATCAGTCCTGCACCCAGCCCAGCCCCCCTATCCAGGCTCACCAGTCTCGGCTCTGAGCGTCTCCACAAGCCCAAAGACTACCTCCAGACCGATCTGTCTCCACTTTCTTTACAGTTTCACCACCCTTTAGGTCGGCCGGGTACATGCTCAGCTTCCCCTACGCCAGCCCCGGCCCTCTACCCCTCTCATGGCCACTCACGGCCTTATTTGGACAAGCATGCAACATATTCCCTGACAGGCTACACTCTGGAACACCTCTATGACCCAGAGAGCCTCCGGAGCTACTGCACCTCTGCCAGCACTGGCCCCAGCCACTATGATCACTTCCGTGTACCAGTAGAGCAGAACCCTGGACACAAGGGCACCTCTGTCATTATCACCAATAGTAGCTAACACTCATTTGACTCACTCACTGGGACAAGAGTCACAGAGATTCAGTCAGCATGGCTGACTCCCTAACAACAGTAAGCCAGTTTCACTCACCGCTCAGCTGCTTTTTTGTCATCATACTGGGGAATTCTGATCAAAATCTCTATTTTTTTGCATCATTGTAGGACCAAAATCAACGTTTTTATCAGCACATCTCCCTGAGTTGTGTGCTGTGTACAACCTCAAGTTAGAACAAGTGGGAATCTGGAAAATGGAACAAAACCAAAATGCCAAATCAAATGTCAAGATATTTCATGTTTTTTCTCATAAACGTCATATAATTTGTCAACATTCATCCAATTTGCCTTGTGGGCCTGCAACACATTTAAAAGAATTGGAACAGCAAAGCTTTTGCTACTTTGTAATGATTCCTTCCTCCACTTAAAAGCCTTAACATCTTGCATTGAGGATACCAGGTGATGCAGTATTTCAGATGTCATTGTGTCCCATTCTTCCTGCAAACACATGTTCAACAGTGTGGGGTCACTGTTATCAAACTTTTCCTTTCTCTGTATTTCTCTGTTGGGGACAGGTCAGGACTGCAGGCAGGCCAGTTCAGTACCCATACCCTCTTCTTCCTCAGCCAGGCCTTTGGAACATATGCAGAATGTGGTTTTGGATTGTCTTGTTGAAAAATACACAGACATCTCTGGAAAGGTTGTTATATTTAAGGCAGCTCTGTTGCTATAAAATCCCAGTAAACTTTTCTTCGTCAGTGCTGACATCACAGAAGTGTAAAAGAGCTTTGCTATGGGCACTGATACAACGACAGGATGCTGATGTGCTATGAACCAAAGATGCAAGGAACATATGGACTGTATGCTACTTTCATCTTTGGCTGAGGAAATAGGGTACCTTTTATCTAAAAATATACAGAATACTCATTTGTCTGACCATTATACAGGTTTCCACTGTGTGATGGTCCATCCCAGATCCCAGAAGTAAACACCGCCACTAGGCAAGGTTAACAGAAGGCTACTTTTTTTTGCACTGTAAAGTTTTTAGGTATATTTATTAATTTAACTCTGTATCATAGTTCTTGGCAAAGGTTTCTCGCCATAATCCTGTAATATTGATGAATTATGGTTTCTTTATCAAGGGCAATCTAAGGAATAATCAGCACTCAACTTTCTGTAGGCTTGCTCCATTGTCATTTCTTGAGTGTTTTAATGGTATTCTGCATTGTAGAACTTTGAATGATCTTCTGCCTTTCGTGGATGCAGCTTTTGTACCAACTCCTGATCATCACTATTGTTTAAGTCATGACTACCCTTAAATTAGTCCTCTTCCAACTTTTCTTTCAGATGTGTTGCAGGTCTAAAATGCAAAAAATGTATATTAACACATTGAATGAAGTGAGACAAAACATGAAATATCATGGGCACATACTGTCTGCAGTTAAATAAAAAGTAAGTAAATGCAAGAATCTCTGCTTTTTTTTTTTTTTTGCACTTTCCATACTGTCCCAAATGTTTCTCATGTGGGTTGTGTAAGAAGATATTCATAAGAGGTATAAACAAGCTCATGTAACTATAACAGTGCCTGAAATCCTCCATCCAGCTTACTTCCTTTATTTACTTATTGTGGAGTTCAAGAGACATCTGACCTGACTTCAACAAACCCTTTTTCAAAACATGACTGAGCCAAATCAAGACAAAGAAAGAACACTAAGACTGGCCACAGCATGAAGGCCAGACACTGAGCTGCCATGGTCCAAAAAGCACTAAGGGTTGGTTAATAATAAGACGCATATGATTATTAGAAATATATAGCAAATATACCAAAGATCCATGGTTTTACCACAGATACAATATTGTTTGGACTGAGCATTAAAGGAATACTAACTTGGTTTCAGGAAGTGGGTCCATCGGCATCATTAAGGATCGTTTTAAGCTTTATTTTGATATTACAGAGTTTTTAATAAAAACGATCTAATTTTAAAAAAGCTAAATACAGTCTACTATTTGTCCCTATTTGGTCATATGAACATCAGTTCAGGGTCCTTGCTGGAATGGGTGATCATGTTATTATGGGGAAAAATGTCCCCAGAAGAGCATATAAAAACTAGTGACTGTCAGAGCTTTCAGGCATAAAAATATGAACAGTATGACAAAACTGTATGTTACAGTGAGACTGTCCTCCTCCCCAAAACGTGCCCATGCCGCATTTGATCATGCATGCTGATATGGCTAATAATTACGTTTAAAGGATTCTCAGCCTCAAGTGTATGTGAGAGAAGGTGATAAGGTGAAGGGTAAAGATGGAGTCATCACCGTACGGTCGCGCTTTAAACTCAATCTTTTAAGCCCTAAATTTGATTGTTTTCTAACCTTAGCCAAGTAGTTTTGATATCTAACTCTAACTTAGTAATTGACAGAACATAATTTGGTCTTGATTGTACCTCTCATCCAAATACCTGCCCACAGAACATTTTTTTTATTTTCAAAGCAGACGAAAATCTAAAAGTGTTTTGGTCAAAATCAGCCAGTGTGATGGAAAAAAATCAAACACGGGTGGAGTTTTTTACTTTAACTCTGGTTTCTTACTGTGTTTCTCGTCCATTCGTCCACCCTGTCCAACTGTTCCTTAGTGTTTGGTTTTTCTGAGCTTTGTAACATTTTGCACTATAAAAGATGGAGGTTATGATAAGACTGGACATGACTATGTGGAGATGACAGGGTGGAGTGTGGTGTGCTTTTGCAGTGGTGCAGAGGAATCCTGCAGCATAGGTTGATCCTGACAGGAATAGTCTGTCATTTTAAACCTAATAGACTGATATGCAAAACTATTGTCTTCACTGTCTCTCACCTTTTGGCGCCTTGAGGAAAAATAAAAAAAGAGCAGATACACCCATGACTGTCGTGGTATATAATGAATATGGCTGTCCACTGAGATCCACGTATGTGCGATGAATTGATAACATATTTAAGTGGGTTTCAAAATGATTTTTATGGAGTACAAAAAAACTGAAATCAAACACATTTCATCTTCAGATCAGCAAACGCTTGAGGATGATCTCGGGACGTAATAGCAGACATTAAGTATTTTTTCCTTTCCGATGTCTTCAGTAAGCATGAGTGGTCGTGGGAAGACTCTTGTGGCTATATGCAATTTGTTGGGATGCCAGGCCCGGCAGCTTAAGAGTGTCATTCACTTTATTGGATCCCAGAAACAACTAATAAACGTCATACTATGTGAACATGTTTGTACAACAGGTTTTAAAAAATTTTCTTTATGTCCTCCTCAATAAAAATCAACCTATATTTATACAAGTTTGGATTTTTTATTTGGTTTGTCAAAGCCTAAATAGTGCTTAGTTTCTCAACATTATTGATGGTGCACTGTATATATGCTCAGAAAAGAATATCCCACTACATGTAAGCACACGGGCGAAATCTGTATTTATTAAGTAAATGTTTCTGTATGAGTTTGAAATAGCTGCAATCAAATCCAGTCTAACTGCTTGTTTATTGAGTGTGTTTTCGGCAGACTCTAAATAAGTCCAAATAAAATCTTTTTGCAGAGATGACTCATGCTTCTCTTTCCATTTGTGGTTTTCAGCCTCTTAAAATCAATAACACATATCTTGAAAGCTCCCATTTTATTTGGAGAACTGGAAAGACCAAAGTTAATTTTGAAAAGAAATTTACAAAACCTCCAGCTCTTGTGGAAAAATTAGTCAATTAGTATTCCATGAGGCCAATGACAAAATGCTCAGTAAAAGATTATAAGACATGCAATAAACACAAGTGAAGAATCTGAGTCAGTTAGTCAACAATACAGTGCAGCTTAGCACTGGTGTGTATCAGTATTATTCTGTGAAGTCTGCACTGACAGCTTAAACCCTCCATGAGTTGCTCTTATAGGCACTCATTACACAGTCAGTATAAGTCAACAATG
This sequence comes from Leuresthes tenuis, assembly GCF_036924035.1. Lineage (NCBI taxonomy): Eukaryota > Metazoa > Chordata > Actinopteri > Atheriniformes > Atherinopsidae > Leuresthes > Leuresthes tenuis. The sequence goes on from NW_027325364.1 coordinate 32,948,242, forward strand.
AGAGCCTCTTACTGCTGGGAGAACACGTGTCTGTCCAACTTGGTGTGGCTGTCCTGCTCTTTTAAAAGTGCTTTGAAAAATCTCTTATTCATTAGTTTAGCTATAATCAAACAAGACGATCCAGACAGCTGAGACGGGCTTTAGCCTGTACCAATTTAGACACTGTCTTTATCATACACACACAGTGTTGTTTGTTTTTCAATCCAGAAGTTCCAGTGTGGTTCAGGCGCATATCATTTGTATTTTATTGTTACAGACCATCTAACATGTTAACAAATACCTCATCGCAACACACAAGTGATTCATCCATATGATAGAGGACCATGTAAGTACACAAAACACATGTCAAACCATTTCACATTTGCACATGTAATAGTACAAGCAGGGCTCCATCTCAACTCACACATGCTCTCATTGCTTTTCACATGGCCAATGAATTTTCACGCCTTCCTTTGATAACGTGTGGAACATTCATTTCATATGTATTTCAAATGAGGGAAAATAGTCATTTTGAACCACATTTAAGAAATTAACCTGTTTTTAAAGTACTGCACAAAATCCCAAAAATATATTGAATGATTTATTCCTAAATCTTGAACATGTGAAAAGCCGACAGCGACGCCACCAACGAGCATGTAAGCTGCAGCTGGTCAGAGTCTTGCCCGAGAAGACTTTGGCAGGTGGAAGGCCAGGATCAAACAACCATTCCTGTGGTTAGCGGACAACGGGCTCGACCAGCTGAGCCTTTGCTTCGGTGATGGCTGAATTCATTTTCATTGTAGCACTCTGATTAGACTCTTTTTTTTCTCTTGTCTTTAAGCACTCTAAGCTTTCAACAGGTCATGTGTAGCTGGACTGGCAAACCAAAAAGGTTGATGAAAATCAATTCAGGAAAATCTCCAATTAAGCCTGTAGATTTTTGGATGTGTGCAGGTTAGAAATGATGGCTGTGTACGCTCTGGCCTCACAGACATTTACTGTTTGCTTTTCTCAACTCATTCCACTTTGGCGCTGACTCTCAAAGTCCTTTGCCTCGCCTATTACATTCATATTAGAGACCTTTTTAAAACTAGTTTTTTTTCATTTTAGCCCCTTCTTTAGCTGCTTCTGTCCCCTCCAGCAGGTTCTTCTCTCACTGTTGTGACTCTGCTCATTTGGTGTTGCTGTGAAACTAACAAAGCAGAAACAAGCAATGTCAAGAGCTGAGGATCTGCTGGTGTACAGTATTCTTTAAGACATACAACAGATTCTCGGTTGGACTGAGGCACCAAGACATTTGAATATGAATACTTTGATCATGCTGTATTTCCAGGATTTTAGGACCAAAGATAAAAGAACTCTATAATTTCATTTGACCTTTGTCAGCCATCTGTACATTCTGGATGGTCTTAATCAAATATATATAAGGTTGTACAATACCTTATATGCCTGATAATATATATTATAAAAATATAATATTTTATTTTATTAGGAAATAAAATATTACTTTTTTAAAAATTACTATATTATAATATTGTGATGTTAAGAACGGTTGTAACACTTTCACCTGGAACTCTTGTTCTCCTTTAGCCTGCGTTTAAATGAAGTTTGTTGACAAATGTTGGCTGTTCTAATTGGATTAACTTGTCTGGGTGTTCCCTGACAGAAGTTCCTCCTTTCTGTTGCCTCTGCTCCCCTGTGCTTTCCCCACTCTATCTCGCCTGGCTGCAGTTAGAAGTAGTAGTGCATGTCTAATGGAGGCTCCATGAGGTTAACTTCTGCACTCATTTGTTTTGGAACCTTTTCTCTGTGGCTCCACATGCATGTCCACACATCCTGCACATCTCACTGACAAATCATTTACAGATGCTTTTTAGCTCAACACACTCACCTAACAAGCATGCAACAGCAGCCTGGGCTCAGGAAACCTGTCGAAATGAGCACAGTGTCTGTTTCCTTTGTAGCACTGAATCAGACAGAGACAGGCAGCAGTGGAGGAGCAGATTGGAGTGAAGAGGGATGTGTCTATGACAGACAGATGCTTCTGTCGTGAACTCCTGTGACATGAGTTCAACCTCTAATGTAAAGCAGCTTGATTGTTTTCAACAAATATTTTTCTCATCGTAGCATGACCCTAATGAGACAAAGTGGAATCCTGTGCCAGGTCTTATGTCCTTCTGTGCTCTTCATTTATATTTGGTTTATAAAAATAAAATCAAATGATGCAAACTACATAAAATAATTTGAAAACTCATGATGGGTGATGGACCATTCAGTATTAGTAAAGTAAATGATCGTTTCATAACACTAGCACATGGTGCATGTAGTGATGAATGGAGAAAAACACAGTGGGCAGTAATCACACTCTCAGATCTGACTGTGAGCTAGTATTGAAATCAAACTCTCCAGGGTTTGTAGCCCTGTAAGCAATGCACACTGATGAATGAACTAAATCTTAAGGTTTCTTTTGTAAAGGAAAGAAGGTCAAATATTTTATCTGAGGCAGACATACACTATTTAGACATACACCATGAACCTTTAGACTTTGGTGAAAATAATGTTTTGTATGAATTCAGTAGAGAATAGAAATCTTTTGTTATTATCTTATTGCTGACAGTGGAATGTATCCTGAACATTATGTGCATTATTGACATTCACGTTGTTTCTATGCAACCGTCTGAAATTGTCTAATTAACTGGAGTTTGTATGGTCTCCAGATGATCGCGTTTAATACATCACAGAACCTCTATCAAGGGAAAGTACCTATGTAGCCTACAAGTCTCTGATTATAAGGAACAAACAAAATATTTTGAGCAGCATTGGTCCTGGATTAAAACTACTGGTCTGACCTGTGTCTGCTGAGATCAACATAAACATGAAACCGAATCTGGCCTTTTTAATAGCAGCTCTTTTTGCAGGAACATCAGTGCATGTTATTCATCTTGTTGTTAACCACTGTTCTTTGGAGCATGCTGACAGTGGACAACTGAGCTGCTTATAGTAGCTGTTCCCAGACCTGTAGCACCACTTAAAAATGCTTTGGCAGAGAGGGAACACACACACATGTAAAATACAACCCGGTCTACAGTGTTGTCTTAATGCACAAAATGGGAAATGAATGATCAGTCACTGTAGCTCTATGTTCAAGGAGACAGTTGTAGGATCCTGTAGCAAATCCTAAAATCCTTACTGAAATCATGAGCTCATAAAAATGTTGCTTCTTTTGCAGACATGGGACTGACTTCCTTTGGAACTTGGAGCATTAAAGAACTTTCCATTTCCATGAACTGCATTTTTCAAGATGGAGTCCTCTGTTTGTTTTCCTGATGAACATCACCAGACTCTCCTTCTTGCTTTTACATGATCAAATAATTATGTGTTACTGAAATCCAATGCAGCACATTGTTGTCAGTTAATCAATATTGATGAAATGTTTACATTATATTTTCACAAGAATATTATTTCTCACACATTAGAAAACTACAGAGTCAGGAACATGCTTAGGACCTTTCTGAGGAAAAGTCTGGTTCAAAAAGGGAACAAATAGCATGAAAAACACTTATTTGTATTTCCCATTAGCACCATAACACATGTACACGAGTATAAAGTGAACATTAAAAAAATAATAGAAAAAATGATGACTATATTTTACATGCAAATTATCAACCTATAAAGAAATAACAGGATATGTGAATCCAACATAATTTATTGGACCTTACATCATAAACATTTATTTAGTAATTAGGCTTTTAATCAACTTCTATAAATCTAATTTTTACACATGTATTAACCTCATGAATGATGAAACGTATCATGTTAGGATCGCTCCATTACATGCACACAGTGTCTTTAAATTGTCGTAAGGAGAGATATAGATTTGTAGTCACACATACTACACGATGTGTAGAAAGGCCACTGACTGAGCAGCCAGATGCTGAGTTAGATTTCTGCCTTCCATTCTGTCAGGATCTAAGCCGTCTTTGTGCCTGCGTCTACCTGGAGCTCAGCTGTAGAAAGAGCAGCGTGTCTGTGCTATTGATTCCTGAGAAGCAGACAACAGACTTCAGCGTTAGTTTTTGGGATTATCTCGATTCTCGCACCACCCTAGGTATTCTCATCACATTTGAAATGTGTGGCCATATGCTCAAATGTCAGAAAATGTCACTGCAATCAACACAGTAGAGCTCCAACACAAACACTGCAGTGTTGACCATACTGCAATCCCTCAGAGGATGCACTGCACACACTGTACCTGCAGGTACATACCTGACTGATGCTCAGTGCGAGGACTTGTAAAGTCCCATAGTTTTCATTTCAGCAGAAATACATTGAACATTTGGAACTGAGTCAAATTCTGCAATCACAACTGCATTGTCAAACAAAAGATAGACTAAATTCAATGGAATTGATGCCTTAGAACATTTTAATGAACAACATGGATCAATGTCAATAGCTGCCATTTATTTTCTGTATTATTACATGACTGTATGTTCATTGTAAATCTTTGATTAGTGTCATCATGCAGGAGGTAAATAAACAAATATCAGAGTGGTGCCTTTTAATCCTGATGGCTTTTACTGATCAGAGGCCTTTTTTTATTCAGTGTTTCTGCAGCTACTCTGAAGAAGAGAGAGCAAAACAATACTTGTGATATATTCATTCCAAGACACTTTAGTGCTACCACTATGGAGCAAAATATAATTTTCAGGCAGTTACTCATTTTAACAGCTGAACTACCAGAGGTCGGTAGCTAAATACAAAAGGAAAATAATTATTTTGAATTATTAATTAGTTGTTTTTTTTTTTTATCAGATTTTGTCAGCTCTAGTGGCCCATTGGCCTATCATTTGGGGCAAAGAAAAGAAAGTAAAGTGAGCAGAGAGAAATGTATGACATGGAGCATAGGTCCACAGTCCAAGACTTTGGCCTGGGTCTACGGCATCAAAGACCTTTAGCTGCTGTATATTGGAAACCTCTCTGCCAGCTGAGCTACCCGGTCCCGCACATTGATCTTCTTTTACTAATTTCCAGACAAATGTACAGTTTTGGTCAATTATTCACACACCAATACATTGTTTAAAATGTTGTTTATAGACTGCAATAACCGCACAAAGGAATACAATCTAAATGTATTTTAATCAGAAAAGGAGTGTTTATCACATTTAAGAGGCATCCTCACTTTTGAGGTTGGAGGGGTTTAGTGGTCATAGTACACACATGACTGTCAAACATTAAAAAATTAATGGCTACATAAGGAAAACATCATAGTGGCATGCCTTAAACAAATGAATATTCGACTGTAATATATCCTTTGAATGAATGAATGAATAAATAACTAAATAAAAATAGATAAAACATTGTGTGCATCTGAATGAAGACTAGCTTTTTGTGACTAGTTCATATTCTGTCATGAGACTGGGATGGTTTGTACAGCATTGGCTGTATCCTAACCAGCTTCATGAGGTTGTCACTGGCAATGTTTTACAGTGAACAAGTGTTGAAATGTCTTGTCATCGTCATGGGTTTGAGAATTTCAGTTGTATTGTGCCATAGTAGTGTTGGTACAGAGAAAACAGTTAAATTCATCTGCTGTAATAATTGAGCCATGTTACTAACGTATAACATACCATATTGTTCATCTGCAAACCACAGATGCATAAAAACTTGGAATTTTTTAACTTTGAATGTTTGTGCTGTGACACAGTGCTCAGGAGACACGCAGAAGTGCATGCCTTATAACCAGCAACACAATCCAAATCAGGAGCTTGGAGGCATGCTGATGGAATTAGTGGTGGGGAGACTGTTTTTCAAGTTTCAGGTGAATCCATTTTTATGCACAAAAATGACTTTGTTAGGATTAGGAAATTATCATTGTTTTCCTTGAAATATAGCAATGTAGCAATTTTACACAATGAGAAGTATATCATGAAAAAAAAAGGATGGGGAGACATTCAGAGTTGGAAATGTTCCAGAAAGCTGCTTGAAACAATTAGGAACATGCAGAGCTGTTTAGCAAGTAAAAGGTGTGTCCTTCGTAGAATCTAACTTTGAAAACATTCTTCATATATCTTGTGTTTTATTGTTACATCATTCTATTGTATGGAATCACAGTTTTAAAGTCATCAGTAAGATTTAACACAACAAATAGTAAACATAAGGAAAAACCTTAAATAAGTGAGAATATCTACACTATAGACTGGTTCAGTGGGGTGGATGTAGCTGCTTTTCCTCTGATGTGCTCATTTGGGTATGAATGTATGTACAAAGGAGTAAAAGCACTGCATGGCTTATATAGCTGAGGAGTGTGCGTGTGTGTGTGTGTGGGAGTGAATAATATTAGTGAATGTGGCTGGTAGCAAAAAGCCCTTTGAATGAGAGAATAGAAAATGCAGTCCAACATTTGATTTGATATAAGGTAGCCTGGAAGAAGTAGAAAGAAATAAAGCTTGTTTTCCTATGAATGCATTAACACGCTCCCGTCAAACTGTATCAATAATACTGGTTGTGCATTTATAGGTTCAGGGTATGACAACATCTTCAAGAAACATTTTCAATTGTAAAAAGATATCCTAGTTAATCTGCCGCGACCCGACTGAGGGATGAAGCGGGTATAGAAAATGGTTGGATGGATGCATGGATAGTTAATCTGTTTAACATGTAAACATAATTAATTCATACTGGTGACTTTAAACCCACGGGCATCAAATGGTCAATTCAGAGTTCCAAATCCTCAATTCTCTCTTTCTGTGACAGCTGTAATTATACAGGAAAATACAACAAAACTGAAACTTTTAGTGCTGCTTTAGTCTTACTATGTAAATATATCAGACAATGCCAAAAGTAACACTATATACTGGGTGTTCTATCACTGCTGCTTTCATCATGTTTTTGTCATTTGTTAAAACGTTGTTGTCATACTTGATTTCTCTGTTTTTCTCATTAATGCTGTAAGATGAGATGGTCTCTATCCATCTTACTTACATACAGACACTTCTTAAAACAGTGTGCTGTCCCACACAGACATACCTCTGTGAAGTGGTTTGGGGGTGGAGACGGGCTCTAATGCTCTTTTTACAGTCCGATTAATCCCTCTGTTCACAATTTCACGCACAGCTTGGGCTTTGGTGTTATTTTCACAACCTTTCACCGCTAATTCCTGTGAATCCTGAAATGCTACACCTTCCCTTGTCCTCCTCCCTGCTTCATGGGTGTCTGTTTTCTCCACAGGGAAAGAAAGCTTCATCTCTGATTCTACTCATCAAAGCCAGGCTAAAGGCAGAAAGTGGAATGAAAAGCCCCGTCCAAAGTGTGGGACAAATCTTTACGAGACTTAGAGGCATGGTGTGTTCAAGATAAACTAACCTCTGGCTCCGCTGTGTTTTGGCAGTATATTCTGTAAGAGAAATTCATCATGACCATAAAAGCAAAGTAATAGTGAGAAGTGTCAAATTCAAAGTCTTCCATGTGTCTGTTTTAAGATGAAATAGCATTGTTATTCAGATATATTAATATCTGATGTGTGAGCCTGTGAAGTAAGAATGAATCCATCAGTGTCATCTTTTACATTTTTATTTGCTCTCAGATTGAGCTTTGGAGGTACTGGACTCTGAAATGCTTCTTCAGAGTCCAACTCAGCACAATTACAAATTATGTTTTTTGCTGACATCCAGTGGTGATGTGATAGTGCACTCTGGAGTGTGACCTGGCACTTCAAGAGTTTTTCTTTGGTTGTGGTTACAGGTGCAACACTTCTTGTTGCACTTGTACACATGTACAGGTTGAAGAATACAGTTTGATGAAGCCAAAAGCTGCAACAAGAGGCAACAATGGTGGATTTGTTCTGCCTTTAGTGAGAAAAGGTCCATTAAAAAGTAGAAGAGCTTAGATGTTAGTCTGTTGGTTGCAGCATTCCTTCTCGCACATGATATCTTAGTAAGAACACCTTCCAGTTACCCTCTTTCAGATATGAGAAGAACCCTCTTGGTATGTCACATCTATGGAAATTGTCCTCAAATAAGATAGCTGGACTTTTGTCCTTTGTCCAAGTATAATAATCAATCAGCATATAATCTAATTGTTGACTGAGGTATGTCTGATACTGACACATTTAAGGCATCCTTCTGCTTCTAACTTTCTCTGTGGGGGGTCATTGTACATGCAATATATCTGAAATCACTGTGCACAAATTGTCTTTAAGTTACCTGAATGATGGTTTTGTCATATGACAATGCGGTTGTAAATTCAGGATATTATCAGGGCAGAACGACAGTCTGGAAATGTTTTTAGTGACCACAAGTTCTGAGATGTTTATGCTAGATAATTCAGCTGTATGAGTATACACCTACTGTATGCTTCACTCTTTTTATATATATATGAAAAAAGATGGATGTAGTCCCTGATGGTTTATTGTTAATGTATTCTTCTTTTGCGTACATGATGGGATCTGTGGAATAGTTGCAGAGCGCCAAAGCTAGTTTGAGTCTGGTAGAACACATACATGCAGGAGTCGTTCGACTCCCGACACATGATCTGGATGTGTTAGTCCAGCTTTTAGAGATTTGATTTTGTAAACCTTTGGTCAGACTAACATTTTTACCTGTAGTTTAAATATCATGTTATGGTCAGACGAACAATCCTTCAGCATCCCTTTCACACCTACCATCTTTGTAATGTCAAGCTTCTCATTTACCTCAAGTATTCATAGTCCAGCACAACCACTAATGATATGTTATCTTGATCTTAGAGACCTTGAATGCTCTTTCCACCACTCAACAAATTCCCAGTAACTCAAAAACCTAAACAAGAAAACAGAACAGAAACAAAACCAAGAAAAATCAACACAAGAAAAAAATATAATTTTTTTTTAAAAAGTCCAAAAATCCACAAACCCTAACATTAACCCCCAACCTCAAGGGACAGCTCCAAACTTCCCAGAGCAAAGTCCAAGTAAACACGAGTGGGACGAATAGTCGCAGGAAAGCAAAAAAAAAAGGGCTGTGACAAGGCCTTCAAGGCCAGTGGCCAAACAGAGATGCCAACAGAGGGTAGAACAGGGACATTCTAGGGAGACAAAAACTCCTCATAAGGCTGGGCAGGAGGTCACAGAAACTGGTGAGACAGAGGCCACCCTGGGGGTCAAGCAAGAGGCTGAAGAAACTAGACGAGCAGACAAAACTTGGAGGCTGTGGTTATAGCTAACAGATCAGCAGGCAGGAGCAGCAGATAGAGAGGCAGACGTCCATCAGTGAAGGAGCTGGAACCTCTCTGGGGGTTGACCAGTGCCCCTTTTCCATCAAATCGGTTCCAGGGCTGGTTTGGGGCCAGTGCTTAGTTTGGAACCGGGTTTTCTGTTTCCACTGACAAAGAACTGTCTCTGGGCCAGAAAAAAATGGTTCCACGTTAGCACCAGCTCTTTGCTGAGCGAGAGGAAAGAAGTTTGGCCAGTTGCCTAATATGTTTGTGAATTTGCGACGATTCCAGCAGGGACATAACACCAGCTAACATTAGCTCATAACAAAGGCTAACATAACCATCTCACATTCAGTGTAAGTTAGAGTCAAAACGTTATTAGGTTATTATCTGTCTCCGAGAACGTAATCGCCGTCCACTCAAAAGCTGTCAATCAACACAAACATTTTGGATTTGCCGTTTTCTGATCCCAATGAAGCAGCGTAAAGCCAGAAGCAGCAGCTGTACAAACGCAAAGTCATCCATTATTGTTGTTGTTGTTGCTGTTTTTTCTTTTTCTCCGTGTTGTTGTTCTTCGATGTTTGCGCCAAGGTGTATGCAAACGCAGTGATGCTCCCCTTAGCACCCCGAGCTATGGAAAAGCAAACCGGTTATCAGCTGGTTCGCAAGTTGAACGAGTTGTGAACCAGCACCAGCATTGGCCCCGAACCAGCCCTGGAACTGATTTGGTGGAAAAGGGGGAACAGGAGGATGGCTAAACGATCAGTGACGGAGGAGCTGGAACCCCCACTATGGGACGACCAGACGTCCAGCAATGGCAGAGCTGGAGAAGGCCCGGAGAAGGCAGGGATCATGACCGATGGAGGCAAGTCCCACTCAGAGACAAGAGTAGGAACTGACTGAGGCGAGCCCTCCTGGGCTCCCTTAGAGATGGGAACAGGAACAGATTGGGACCCCTTTTGAGACATGGACGAGAGGAGCGTTCCCCACTGAGCCCTCTTTGGAGACATGGTTAATGGTAAATGGACTGTACTTGAATAGCACTTTTTATAGTCTAGCTGACCACGCAAAGCACCTTTACACTACATGCCACATTCACCCATTCACTCACACGCTTACTGGGAACTCTACAGGAACAGTCACAAGATGAAGAGCATTCCCCATTGGAACCTCCTTGGGAGCAAGATCAGATGGTGGGGAAGCCTGCTCAGGGACCTCCTCTGGAACATGAACTGGCATTGCGAGTGTTGATGACCCCAAAGAGGAAAGTGCCAAAGCAGGCAGTGTGGGCCAGGGTCAGAGAATAGGCGGCAGAGGCTCAGAAGACTGGGGCACAGGAGACCGACACTGTGGAGTTTGAAGAGCTGGAGACCGGGGCACAGGAGACCGACACTGTGGAGTTTGAAGAGCTGGAGACCGGGGCACAGGAGACCGACACTGTGGAGTTTGAAGAGCTGGAGACCGGGGCACAGGAGACCGACACTGTGGAGTTTGAAGAGCTGGAGACCGGGGCACAGGAGACCGACACTGTGGAGTTTGAAGAGCTGGAGACCGGGGCACAGGAGACCGACACTGTGGAGTTTGAAGAGCTGGAGACCGGGGCACAGGAGACCGACACTGTGGAGTTTGAAGAGCTGAAGGCTGACGAATGGAGACTGAAGCGCCGATGGCTGCCATACTGGAGACAAATGTATCAAAAGCGGCTGAACTGGAGATGGATGCACCAAAAGTGGCTGAAATGGAGACAGATTCCCCAAAGGCAGCTGAACAGGAGATTGGAGCTCTGAAGCAGGTGAGGAGGCAGATTTGGGCTGAAGCGAAGACTTTCATGCTAACTTGGAATGAAGTGAAGACATTGGCGCTGACTTGTGCTGGAACGAAGATTCAAATGGATGCTCAGAAGCTGGCAGAACACGAGAAGTCTTTGGCCTAGATGGTGAAGAGGAGGCGAGAGGGAACTGTTTGGAGCCTCGCCTCCTTCTGGAACGTCTTTTACTGGACAGCGGCTTGAGAGGAGCGTCAAGGCTGACACCCTCAGAGGCAAAAAGAGGGGAGCCCAACTGGACATGCATTGTGGTAACACCCACCCACACACCAACAGTTCAGCCGGCAGAAAGAAAACAGGGATGCCAGGCAGTGGGGGCACTGGAAAAACAGATGGAGACATGACTGCAGAGGCAGGACTTGAACACCAATCAGAAGCCATTAGAACTTGGACAAGAAACTGTGTTAGAAACTGTCCAGTTTCTAACACTCCCAAAGCTAATTGTAAGTGGAAAAATACAGCAATATTTGTGTGCCTGCTCATTCTGATGTTTACCAGGTCCCCAGCATCTGATTCCATCAGCAGCAAATCAGGCTCATACTGTAATACAATTGCTGGGTAATTATGGGAAAGTGAGTCTTTGTCTAACACATCTAGTCTGGAGATGATGGCTGTGACTGTCTTCTGATTGTTGTGGTTTGAAGACCAACATCTATCCATGTTGATATTGAGGTGAGTGGGAAAAAAGCGAAAGAAAAAATATTACTTGGAACCTGATTTTTTATACAACATAAAACATCTGTCTTTCTGGTGAGGATCTAAATCAAGTTTATGATTTAAACTGTATTTGAATATTTGATTTTGTGCCTATTTTTTTCTTATGCCTGAGAAGATTGTTAGGGGTTGTCCAAATTCCAAGTTCTCTATTCACAATTTTTTGGAATTAGGATTATAAAATGAAAAAGTAACTAGTTGTTAGCTGGTTGCAGTGTAGTAGCAGTACGAAGTAGCCAGAAATGGATTCTTTTATGAAACTAGTATTTTGAATAAAGAAAAATAAATTTGAGTCATTGTTTTCTTCTCTGGTCTAGTGCAAATATATAAACATGTATCAAATATAGGCCAAATCCTGTACTAGTTAGTCACAGTTTAGCAAGTGGTTAACGTAACATTTACTATGCTGTTATACATTTCAGAGAAGAAAGAACTTTGTATGTGTTTTAACCACAGCTCGAACTCTTGACCATCTGTCTGCTGCTGGGACCACCAGGACAGATTGTGTAACAGCAGTGTACAAGAACAAGTTGTGTGTTTAAGGAGATAATAGAAAACAAAGAAAAAGCCATCATGTGTCATTCTGACCTCTGACCTTTACGTGTACCCATCCCACACTTACAGCCTCCTCACTGTTCTGTAGACCCTTTTGCCTCTATAAAAACCTCCAATAGAGCCTTATGGACCCTCTGTGTTCCACCACATGGTAAACTATCAGAATACCCCTATTCACCAGGCGACAGATTTCTGGTGAAGGAGACCACATCCAGCCAGACCTTAATGTCCATCCCCAACTCCCCCTTTCTACTCCCAACATCCTTCTTTTACATACAAATTGGCTGTGCAGCTGAATTAGAGATTAATTGCACACACCATTTGTCGGAGCTTGTTTAGAAACACTGTAGCCTTTTTCCCCCTGTCCATGGTGTCTCTGTGATTACGGTTAGAGATTAGGCACTGGAGATTACTCTTAACCACTTTGTTTGTAAGAGTGTGGAGAGCAAGCTAGATGACTTTTTAACATCCTCTAAAGCAAGTGGTTCTCATGGGGACATGCCAAGCAGCCACTCTAACTCTTTGCTAGAGCGCATGCTACTTTTACCTGAAATAAAGACATAACATGTAAAGTGTACGTATCAGTAATCAATACTTTATCCTCCACCTTCTAGCCGTAAAACATGGTCAGACATTGCGAGCCGTTTAGCTCCAAGAATCAAAAGGGGACAACTTTTTACATCAAAGCTAAAAAAATGTTTTCACAAATATTAAAGTGATTACCATGACACTTAGTGAATTTATTAATGCACTGTAAGAACTTTGTTTATCACCATCAGAAGTTTCATCTGGTCAGTAATTTGGTTTAAAATAACTCTCTTCTATGACGTTGCACCTTGTCTCCTAATTATTTCATATTTACAGGCATTGCATTTTGTAGATGTTGGAAAACTATTTGCATTGCCACACAACTTATTTAGCACTGCAGTCAACAGAACTGTTACTAAAGCATGGCAGAGATTCAGTCTTATCATTTAAACTATTGAAGTAAAATTTTCAAATGAGATTATATTACAGACTCCAGAATGGCAGCAATGCACTCAAGCAAATTCAGAATCACAATGTCTGTTTTTAAAGTACCGGTAAGTTGTTTAACAGCATCAGTCCAGACTTTAATTTGTACTGTAGGGATTATAAACAGAAATATCCAGCTCAAGAGGGGTGGAGCACATTGTTGGAAAGCATGATATCTGTGTCTTTTCAGGCCTGCTGCCACTGTGATGTAGACCTCAGAGAATGAAAGGGTCAAGGGCACAATTAATATATGGCGCTGGCTTTAATTCTGTGAGTGCAGGCTCCAAGGTCACATTCATTTTGTCCAGCCTTGTCAAAAGCTTTATCTAGTGCCCAATAAAAACATCTCCTGCCACTGCACAAGTCCCCACATTGATTACATGAGACCCTCCATGAACCATTCAATATTCGGTATCAATAGAGTAAATATCCAGAAATGTTATGTTACTGAGGAGCAAGACCCTTTTTATTTCTAGATGTGCTGATCACATTGTAGCTATTCAATTTTATAAAAGTGCAAGTTTACATACAGTAAAATATTTGTGCAAATCACAGGTGCTGGTAGATACAATTTTTGTCCATACTGACCCTACCTGGACATGACGGTTGAGCAAGAAGGTGATATTTACAACCTGATTGGAGAAAACAATGTATCTTTGAGGTCTTATATCTATTTGAATATGTAATCATTTAAAAACATCCACCAGCTGGCTGAACAAAATGTGGGAATCTAGCAAAGCAGAGACCTAATGACTTGTGGGAAAATTTTGCTGACTTAGTTTTTAATGAGAGAAGTTGGTGCTTTTACAAGGAGTAAAAGGAGAACTCTATTGGTGCCAGAGAGGGTTCCGAGCTAGCACCCAAAAGGCTTCAGTGGTATCATTTAAAGGCATTTCCACAGCAGTTTACCATCTGACACCATATGACTGCATCCATATTTTACATGCAGTAATCAGAGAAAAAGCTGTGCCTCTTTTAAATTCAAACTGCTTGTCTAACAAAGAAAATCTAGCATGCATACAGTCTGAGGATTTAGCCCTCAAGGCTACTTGAATAATGGAAAGACTCACTGAGCCTTTGCCTCATTGAAACAACAGTGAAACACAGTTAAATGTTAAACTTTTACTACCCACAGTGACAGCCCGTTCCAAGAGGATATTCAACATCGTCATTAGTAGATGTTTGAGTGATCAGTTAAACATTTTTGTAAACAGTAACAGTGTAAATGGGTTTTTAAAATACTTACTGAATGAATGATTTGTCAAACATTGTTGTGTTCATCTCAACTCCGATGTCATTTTTCCAAGTAAATTTTGTTACTCTGAAGTCATGAACAAGCCTGTTAGGGGAAGAAAACGGGACTGGGCAAAAACAAACTCTTTTGGGGTTTTTTTGCTCTTTGACAGGATGATATCAGTGCCGTTCCAATGTAAAATGAACTTTTATTTAAGATGCAAGAAATCAAGACAATGTCCCATCTCTAAAAAAGTCATCTGTTAGACAGTCATGAAATCAGAAATGGCAGATCTGTTCCCTCATGCTCCATCTGGGTGACTGGGTGTGTTCTAATAAGTCCTAAGGGTGTTTTTTCATTACTTCTTCTTTTTACTATTGCAATATTTCATTCATTCATTCCCGTGATGCACCCAAATGGATTATCTTCATGAATTATTCAAATGTTTTGATAATGTTGTGGGGTGTAATAATTTAATTTGTTCACAAAATATTTGTTTGTCATTTGGTGGCCGCACAATTTCTCATGCTAATGAGGGAAACATAACTACACTTGTTGTACAGAAAGTATACAGAATCCAGAAATCTGCTTTTGTAGGAAGGTGGGGATGGTGCCATTGGTAAACAGATGCAACACTTCTACCCAAAAAACCTTGATTTGATTCTTCAGGGAAGAATCTTGTTTTCCCCTTTCTTTAGTCTGCCTTGGGCTGTTTTTGCAGCTTTCTGCCTTTGTTTGAACAAAAGCTATTTGGTTAGGTTCAGACACTAAAATGCAACATTTATATCATGGCTGTCTACATTTCTTCTGTGGTCGATCTGTGAGGATTCTGCAAATGAGTTTGTAAATGTTTGAAAATGAAAGAGCAATGTCTCCATTCTGCCTGATCTGAGCTGCAGCACAGTGTGTCTATGCAACATATTGTCATGGCATTGTGTTTCTGCACAGTGTTTCTGAAACTTTTTGTGTTATTTTATACTGTTGATACTAGGTGAAAATATGCACCTGAAATACCTATGCTGATTATCATTGATCACAACTCATTTTTTTACTTCCTTTGACAGAGTAGAATGTGTTCACAGTTAAAACCAGACAATGGGTTTGGTGTTTTTTTTTCCCAGAACAAATTATTGAATTGTGTTTCAGAATGCAGCGGGGGCCGCTGAGTTTGTGAGTATGTAGCTCTCACGAGCACCCCTTTTTTGTTATTTGGTATTTTTGTTTAATTTAATGATATTAGTACAAATGGCAGTGGAAGTAAATTAGTTGATGATGTAACTGGTTATTCACAGCATCATTTAAACTGTTTTAGCTAAGTTAGGCCTGAGACACGGTGTGGTCAGTGGCACTTCTAGCCTTTGGGAGTAAACATGTCTGTCTGGGAAGAGGTGCAGGTTACACATGAACTCCCTTTTTGGCAGATTAATGTGCGCTCTGACAGCAGGGGCTTCCACCTGCACAAACACTGTCTCTGACTGCGGCCCATTGTACTAACAAGGCCTGCAGCAGCTCCCTGGAATCAACGGAAACCTCACACTATGGGAGTCACACACACGCACGTGCCCACACAAATGGTAGACTACTGAACAAAGCTTCGGTTATGGTTAGGGATAGGCAACAAAAAAATGTTGTGATAGGGCACCAGCTATTAAAATGAAATTCTGATGCATGATTCACCTTTAAAACCATCAGTTTAAAGTTTTATTGTGATCATAATTAATTGGAAAATATTTGTCAGTCTGCATAGATTATTTGGTAATTCTTGATAGTAGATGATAAGAAAAAGTAATTATTCCTTGTGAATAATTCATTGTTATTCTGCTTTTCTCTGTTTTTGTACGGAAATGGGCACGAAACAAAAATCTCTGTAATGTGTTGTTTAATTCTAACCAAGAAGTTTTTCTTTCTTGAAGCTAACCAAAGAATGTCTTAAATTAGATGTGATGAGGGGCTGCATGGTGGCGTGGGAGGGTTCCAGGTTTGATTCCCGGCTGGTTCTTTCTATGTGGAGTCTGCATGTTCTCCCCGTGTATGCGTGGGTTCTCTCCAGGTACTCTGGCTTCCTCCCACCATCCAAAAACATGCATGTCAGGTTAACTGGTGACTCTCAAATTGTCCTTAGGAGTGAGTGTGAGCGTGCATGGTTGTTTGTCTCTGTGTGGCCCTGTGATGGACTGGCGACCTGTCCAGGATGTACCCTGCCTCTCGCCCAATGACTACTGGGATAGGGTCCATCCCCCCAGCAACCCAACCGACTATGATTCAAATTACAGTGAGACAGAAAGAACCAGGTGGCAAACTGGAGTATATCTGTGTAAACGGTTGTGCGTAATTACCGCCAACCTCCAAATATGGACTTTTCTGCCTATTAACCCTGATTATCACTCTTTTTCTGACAGATTCACAAAATGCAATGAGAGTGTCCTCGTGTCTGTTCTCATTACCCTGTCCAAGAGCAATAATAAGAAAACCTTTATGTCCCAGGACATAAATCAATACATTAAGCTTTGTGGCAGTTTTCACAGCCGTTTTCACATTTTTGGTACAAATCTGGACCACATCTGTGCCATATTTGGGCCATATATTAATTGTTTTTTGCTGCTCTGGACCAGTGCTGGCCCAAAGCTGTTGCAGATCTGGCAAATTAATCCAGGTCAACCCCATTGTACAAAAAGATACTGGTGCGGATCCATTTTACCAATTTGGACCGAATCTTTTGGCACATATTTTGTTATCTGGGTAGATTCCTGTATCTAACAACAATAAGACAACATTTCTCTCCCAAAGATTTATCAATTGATCTCCTCAGTTTAGTTTTATGGACTGTTAAAAGGCAAGTTGATGCTGCACATTGGTACACATGGCTCTGTCCCAAAATTATTAAGAAATGCTTTTTCATTTTCAAGATGAGCTGATATTTTTCATAACATTGTGAAATGTTTCAATTGAACATTTGATTTGTTTGCTATTTGTTTGCTTCTGTCTACACCATACAATTAGAATGAAAAGATAAATGCAGTTGTTAAAACACAATATCAAAATGATAAGAATCTTGATAATCTTAATAAAACATTTATCTGTAAATAATAACTGAAATTTTATAGTAAGAAAATCATTTTACAAATACTTTGATTATTTTATTCTAAATGACATTGTTAAAAAGAAAAAAGTTCATTAATATTAATATCATAAGATATTCATTGTTATTTCAGAATGTTGCCCTTTTTTCCTGGATGTGGATATGTGAGCACTGGAATACACCACTGACAGCAGCATCTATCTGTCCCCGTGGAGCAGTGGGGAATATAAGTAACAACACTGATGCTCGAGTATGGAAAAGATTATGACATCTCTGAGAAATAGCTTCTCATATCACTCTAATTATTATTCTAAATATATGAACTATCTTTAGAATTTCATGATTATCTGCCTTGTAATAGTAGAGACATAAGATTAAAAGGACAGATGGACATTGCCATACCCAAGATTACTCCACCACTTAGTCAATAGAATCAAAACCCTGTGTGCTGTATAAAGTGACTTTTTGCCAGATGCTTGTGGGGGTCTTGAGGTGTTAAAAAGGTCAAGGCGGGGAGCTGGCCCCTGACACGGGGCCTGTAGACTTCATGTCTGCATTACTGCGACTATGATAGAGTTAGGAGCCAGGAGTCATTTGGACTGACCCACAAAAACACACACATATGCAAGTATATACTTAGACACCTGCTGCATTTCAAAATGACAAACATACACATGTACATGCATGAATATTAGATAACGGTGGTCAGGCATGGCATGCATGCTATTGGCATATTGAAGAAATTTGAAATTTCTTTCATTTTTTTTTCTTTGAAATATGAGCAATACCTTTTCAGCATAAATGAAGGAAGGGAGAAAACTCAGATTCACACACTTCATTAGCCTTCCCCGTCTCTGGTATTCATGAATAAATTACTAAACAGCTGTGTGTGTGAGTGTGTGTGCGGTACACAGAGGCACTGAAATGCAGACCCTGCTTACAACTTGATGTTCCCTTTTTGGTGATGAACATGACAAATTATTGGCTGTGGATAGAGACATCATTTTGGCAGTGACACCTTACGTATCTACCACTCACAAGTATCCAGAAAGTAACTGTCATCAGCTGCCCTTAAACAATCAACAGTGATTCTCCCACAGCCATAACTTCAGCTCCCTTGTACTGCCACAGCCACTATGACTGTCAGCTTCCTCCTCTGTTTACCACTCAGACAGTTGGGTGCTAATGTTTCACAGAGTGGTTAAACATTTTAGAAAAAACTGCAATATGAGGTGATAATTAAAAGTACTGTATTTAGAGGTCCATTTGCATTGATCAATGAAAGCTAATGAACAATAAAACCAAGATGACGTGCGGTTTACAAGTTATATGACTTACACCGTGCTGAGCTGTATCATATTTTAATGTATGTGGGCATAAATTCAATGCAGTTGAAATAACACCTGTTTCATAACTTTCTAACTGTCGTAATTTAAAATGTTCACTACGGAAAAAAAAGTTCTGATTGCACTTTAGTTGTGACTATATCTGGAGGTCTTTTTGGCTCACTTTCATAAACTCCTGTATCTATAACTCACAAGCATAATGAACATTGACACACGTGACTACACACATGGACAAGTCTCCCATACACACATATCAGTTATTTGTGCCACTTTTTCCTGTATTCTGTTGATTCTGTGATTTTATTTTTGATTAGTCTCTGCTTTTCGTCATAAATTCTGTCAAATTACATGTGTATTTCATTCAATGTATACTAAATCTGAACAATATTGTAAAGTGGGCCAGCAGAGTTGCCTCACAGCAAGTGTTCCCGGTTCAAATCTTTCTGTGAGGAATTTGCATGTTCTGTGAATTCATGGATCTTTCCAGGGATCCTGGCCAAAACCATGAATTTGACTGTTGGAGACAGTGAATATTTTTTTTGCCCTGTGTAAGAAAGTTGGCCATCCCAGGGTGTAGCCTGCCTCCTGAAAATGGACTGATAGAATATGAAAAGGTATTCAACATATGACAGCAGACAAAGACGTGTTTCAGTTTTTATACATACAAAATTACCTTTCAAATCAATTCAATCACTGCAGACCTTTAAGGCCAGTTTGTCATTAGTGCAACAATATTTAATACAAGATTGACCATGGTCAGAACGTAATAAATAGTTTTAGAGAAAAATCTTACACACTCAAAACAGATTGTTGAGCAAATACACAGACTTAAAACCATAATAAGCCAAACCCTTTCTAACTGAAGCATTAAAACAAACTCATTAAAGTCATAAAAGAAAAAGAAAACAGGTCAGTCTCTGCAAGTTACTTTAAATCTTTGCTGTTTGTGCTCCTAAAACCTAATTTAGATCATGCTCCAACTTTATCAATCACTCTCTGCTCTGGCTGCACACATTTTCCCTTTCACTATTTTTCAATCTCAGTTTGCTTCACTTTTCTCTAACCCAGAAAATGAAGCGATGCTTTGAGTTTGAGTTTCTGATTGATTGTCATTCCTCTGAGGCAAATACATATCTTGCTGTCATATTTGTCCTGTTGGAGTGGGAAGTGTAAGCTGATATTTCACCTTCAAGCCTGGTTATTTTTCCCTGGCCTTAGGTTACCAGAGGGTAGGAGATGCCAGGGGTGAGGAGATTGACACATGTGGTGTGTGGATGGTCAGGTGGAGAAAGGAGACACTAATTTAGTACAACTGAGTATCTATTCTAGGCCAGTCGAGATTGATTTCTTGTGGCCTGTCACTCTGAGACATCTGTTTGTATCAGTGCGTTTATATGCACAGGCTATTCTCTTTAAAACACATGTGGTTTATGATAAACTCGTGAGAGACCTATCTAACTTTGCAAAGATATGGATAACAAAGTGAATGGATTAAAGACTGCATGGAGTGAAAAAAAATGTTTCCATGGGAATGAAATTCATCTCAAAGAAAAGACAAACAGGTGTTCAGCTGCTACATACTATAATAGTGCTGTTATGACTAATATGTTAGCAGACACTACATTTTGTGCAGTGTGATCAAATTAGATTAATGTTTATGGCCCTGTGATGAATGTTAGAATGGTACTTCTTTTCATTTTGGTTTGGGTTAACTGGGCGGATGTTTAAAATTTTCTACTTCTGTCATTTTCAAAATGGTTCCATCACAGGTAAAAGTAATTTTTGAATATCTTCTGCTATTTCAAACAACAAATAGACTAAATAATAGACTGTAGAATACCACAGTGAAGCATGAATTTTTCAAATATCGCTGTATCTTGCTGCTATTTGTGCACTGTCCACAATGCTGTGAACTACATTGTGCTGCAGCGTTTTGGCAGGCTAACAGGGCCAACACCCTCACTGTGCTTTTCTTCAGATTTACACACATGCTAAAGTCACGAAGCAATACACTCACATAGTGTTCCTGACATAGACAATTTTTGCAGAAACAGCTAAACAGCAAGCAGCTAATTTACATCTAACAAAAATAAAACATTTAGACGGCCAGAGTAGGGATCATACTCCCATCCAGCTCACAGCCGCTGCCGGGATAAGCAAAGCATCCTCCAAAAGAAGATGTCAGCCATCATCAGCTGATATGAAGTAAAATGTTTATTTTTCAGATTTTTTTTTTTTTATCAAATAGTTTTCATACGTTTCAAAAATGAAAACTCAAGCTTACATTTGTTGCCCCCCTTTACTTTAAAATAGATTGTGCTGGATACAACCAAAGACTTCAAGGAAGCTAAGTAAAAACACAAAGAACAATTGGTTAGAAAAAGAAAGCACTTGAGCGACTCTTTTGTTCAGCAAGCAAATTAAAAACCCTCACCCACTCTTGTATATTGCCTCCTCTTTTTTAAGTAGGATTCCACCCAGATCGATACTCTGACACATTAATTGCATTCCATCCATTTCCTATATCTGCTTCATCCTGTTAAGGGTAGAGGGGGTCCTGGAGGCTATCCCAGTAGACATAGAGCTGGAGGCAAGGCACATCTTGGACACTTTAGCAGCTTATTACAACTTTTGTCTCTCTTTAAGTCTTTTACACTCTCATTTTGTGTGAAATAAGGGGAGTTTCTTTCTTAATATTAGTTGGCCAATATTGATTTAAAGGAACAAACTTTAAACTAAGTTTATGTCAAGACTGTCCCAACACCTCAACAGTAAGAAAAAAGATTTTATTGTAGAGCCATCAGCCTGTGGTAGTGAACTTTTAGTAAATGGCTCATGTGGTATTAAATTAGAAATGATATAGGCCTTAAGCAGGGCTGGTTAACAGCCAACCTCTGAAATTATCCTGGCAAGTACAATGTTGGTCTTGTGAGATGCCTGCTGCAACTTCAATGAGACTGTGTACTACTCTGCATGTTGTCATAAAACAAGTTGTGTTGTTTCAGGCCCACCACTGCTGCACAGGGGTTATGTTTCAAGGGGATTTTAAAATCATAAGTCTGATTAAACCCTGTTGTTTATGTTCATCTAACCACCCAAGCAGCAACCTGACCATTCAGAACAAATCTCCCTGGTCGTGTGGTGGTCGTGAATTGTCTTCTAAATAACAGCAGCTGTGAGAGCTTGTCCAGTCAGACTGACTGATATCTTGGGTGAGGATGTTCTCAGATCACAATAAAACTGTCACAGACATTTTATCATCTACGTTCCTGGCACGGGATACATCCACACTTCTTAAATTTCCATGAGATGAGCAGTAAGATAAACACATTCTCATCTTGTCAGCTTGCATCTCGTTACCAACTTGTATCCTACAACAAATATCTTCTCAAGGCACTTCAGAGATACAATTCAACTAAGCTATTGGCAAACACTCTAGACTACTATGAAATGTGGTACGTATATTCATGATCCAAAAGGAGAGGAATCTTAGAGCATAAATACTTGTAATAATGACCTGTGACATTTGAACATGATGATTCTCTACCATGTGCTGCAGGTTTTTTTCAGTTAAAGGGAATTTTTCTCTCTCAGCTGTGCATCCACAGGATGGGGCACAGTCAAAGACTGGATGCAAACTTTTTGGTTTGATGAGGCAACGTTTTTGTGGATTGGCCTTATTTGGATTTGATTGGATTGTATCTGTGATGGACTGGCGACCTGTCCAGGGTGTACCCCGCCTTTCGCCCGATGACTGCTGGGATAGGCTCCAGCCCACCCGCTACCCGATTAACGGATTGACGGTATAGAAAAATGGAATGGATGGATTGTATTATAATTTGATTGAATTGAACCAAATATTTTGAGGTGCATTGACATTACTTTTGTTTTGAATTAGTGCTCTATACCGTAGATAAACCTGAATCGAACAGAATGTGAGTTACATTTCATTAGCGCCAATACAGAATGATGTATATTCTTTATGATCATTGATTATCTCCATTATATCCCAACAGCACCAATAAGGAACCATTCTACAAAGCCTTGAAAGATACCTTGTCGCCTGTAATTTGAAATCCTGACCATTTTATATTGTATCAGTACAAAAGTGCTTATTTTATGATACAATGAGCATTCTGCCAGTTCCCTCTAAGGAAACTTACTTCTTGTGAAATGACACCTGATACAGGATAAACGTGGGAGGTGATACAGCCCACAGTCAGAGGAGCTGTGTAGTAAAATTAATGCAGATCTCAGTGTTCTCAGTCTGCAAACCAGAACATAGTGGTCCTTGCCATCGATGTGACAGCTCTGTACAGTCTGCAGCCATTCTGGGTGGGCGAGGCTGCCATGGTCTAACAGGATAATCTCCATGGCAAGCTCTGTCTATTGTTCCTCTTCAAAGGATCATTGAAAGGGAAATATCCACCTTTGCAGGCTTTACAACCAGAGTTATCCCTTCAGACAGAGCAGCCAAGTTCCGCTCCAGAAACCAGAACCCACAGGCCATTAAGGATGCTCACCAGCTGGATGGTTGCTGCACTTGTGCTTTTGAGGTTTCTTCTTCGTGTCTTTAATGCATTGGACGGTTATGTAGCTCTTGTTGTGGGTGTGTAAAACATTCTCTCACATACATACACATACATTAACAATGATTTTCTCCTATTTCCCAGTGTGAACACAGGAAACCTAAGGTCAGACACGCCAAGGCAGTGACAGTACTGATAGACAAACATGTCCCTATCCTTTTGAACTTTGACTCTACCCCTGCCCTCACCAAAAGCAATTCAGACAGACAGACAGACAGACAGACAGACAGACAGACAGACAGACAGACAGACAGACAGACAGACAGACAGACAGACAGACAGACAGACAGACAGACAGACAGACAGATAGATAGATAGATAGATAGATAGATAGATAGATAGATAGATAGATAGATAGATAGATAGATAGATAGATAGATAGATAGATAGATAGATAGATAGATAGATAGATAGATAGATAGATAGATAGATAGATAGATAGATAGATAGAAAGAATTCCAGGTACAATCATCCTTGCCGTTATTGTGTTTTCACCAAGCATTTCTTCTTGATTAGACGTGGAAAATGTAATTCTACCTTTTTTTACACTGAACTTTGTGTTGTGTAAAGTCATCCCACAGTTCGTTGTCATCTTTGTTGTCCTTGCCTGTTCTCTTATACCCCAACATTCTCATACAGATTCCTGGGTCTGGTTCTGCTGGAAGTCTCTTCCTGGTAAAAGAGACATTTGTCTCACCACAGTCACACATACGTGCTCCGGACAGGGGACTGAATTGAAGTGAGGATGTGTTGGCAACTTCTTATGAATTGGCATAATATGAAAACAGTTTTAATGAACTAAATGGACTCAACTGGATAATAATGAATGTTGGCGGAAGCTGGAGTACCCAGAGAAAATCGAATTAGATTGGATTAGATTTAATTGGATTATGATAAAAAAAGGATTGAATTGGGTTATGCTTGGATGAGGATGAATTTGATGGAATTGGACTGATTCTATTTTAACTGTACTGTACTTTTTTATTTACTTTTCTCTTTAAAGTGCCTTGAGATTACTATTGTTGTGAAGTGGTGCTATATAATTTAAATAATTGAATTTAATTCAATTGAAACATACTGTTGAAGATATCGGATGGTGTTGCCTGTTATAGCTAATTAGAAGATCAAAAAGTGAATGTAACTGACCACACTGGAACTTTGGCCCCTCCATCCTCACACAATTACTCAGATTGTCACTTCTCCATGGCTCAGTCGTTCATTCCTGTTCATGGATGTTTTCTCTACATGTGGTATATATGTTGACATACAATGACTGAGTGAACACAATCCCTGTGGCTGGCCTGGAGAGGCAGGGCTATATGTCACCGTGACATGCAGACTAATGCAGGAACAAGCAGGATGTGGATTAGGCAAAAATCCTAGACGGGATTCCATTTTTCTCCTGTGGTTGTGATGGAGACTGAACAGGTGTCAGTAAACAATGATCCCTTTCAAATTTGTATTTGTCTGGTTATGTGTGTATATACAGCACATGTGTATGTTGCTCTGTTTATGAATTAATGAATGAGCAGCTTGCACAGCATTCTCTTTTTGCTATCAATCCCAAACACAGACCCAGATTTTTTCTGTCAGCTTGTTTGGGTTTTTGAACCACTGGCTCTGATGCTGCTGCTCAAAGAGATGACTTTAGAAAGTGTTGCATTGTCTAACACAGACTTATAAAAGATATACAACATCTTGCTGCAGACATTGCAGAAGCTCATCTTCTTTAAAAAGTAGAGTTTGCTCTGTCTCTTCTTATAGACATTTTCCGTGTTGTATTTCCAGTCAAATCAGTTGTCCAGGTCTACATCCCGATATCTGTACTCTTCCACTGCAACTCATTACTAACCATTCTGGTAAATGTATGCCTCCTTTCTCCCTGTAGCATTGTTGATCTGTGCTCAACATATTTTCATTCATCAAAATAAAGACTGGCTTGCTCTGACAAAATGCAATATGGCATGTTTTACAGTAACAGTCATATGATGTTGTAGGCAACAAGGATCCCTTTCTTTTTGGAGACTATTTTGGTTTTCATCATTTCATATCAGAATAACCTACTCATTCATTTTCTAATAATCCTCTATATTCTTTGACATGTCATGCAAGTAGTATGCAGTGGATTAATCACCGAAAGCTGCTGTATGCAGGAGAGGAGGCTGATTTGAAAGGTGGCAGTCAACCACAACAAAAAAACAGCTGCATGTTTCCTTTCAAACATGCCATGGTGCGGGGAGGAACTGAAGTGGTGCTCATGATACTCAGGAGGAGTCTGTCTCTTGGAGTGTATAACTACACTCTTTTTAGAGTAATTTGATCCATTATTAACCTAATAACATAAGTCAGGGAAGCCTTTATTAAGTTAACACAGTTGATGCTCAGCAGAGACTAATTTAGATTATTTTTTGAAGATTATCAGTTCAATTGTTTTCTAACATGGATGGTACTCATATTTAGTTTTCATCATTTTAAGATAAAATAAATTGTTGAATTTACTGGAAATATCAGGAACTATTTGCTGTTATTAAAATTTAAATGTTTCATTATATTATTCGGGGTTACCAGACTAATAGATTTCTGTGTTTAATTGTCATTCATGTATCATTTAGTACAAGAGAAAAGACCACAAACAGAGAGAAAAGGCAGGCATTCATAAAACCAAACTGTTACAATAAAGGCATAATTAGCTTGTGCTTATGAGCTAAAGGTTTGAGATATGGATACAATATAATTAGATCTTTAAAACAGCACGACTAAATCATGATTTCTGTTTAGCTAACTTGACAGTAGAATAACTATGTAAAAAAGTTACGATCCTGACATGCCTGCTAGAAAATGTTGACAACCACATTAAGGCTTCCAGAGGTTTTTCTATTCAGAATCAGAAACCAGTCAAACTGAATCATAATTTATGAGCAGAGACGGCAGACCACACATTTGAAGAGGTGATGAGAGCAGCTACCTGTGGAGCAAAATTCACAGAGGGAGGATAAAGATAGTAAAAGTGGGATGTTAGGTTGTTCTTCCTCGAGGGGGGTTGGATTCTGTATGCTCTGACCTCTTGTTCTGCTACAGCTTTACATCATGGCTGACAAAGCAAATGCTAACATAGCATAAGGAATTCTGCCTCCACATCTGATTTATGGCCCTCAGCTGCTGGCAACCACCAGCTGGCTTTCACATGGGCCTTAGGGAGAAACAGACAGACAGACAAGCAGGCACCCAAGCAAAGAGACAGACATTCACAAGTTCGGTAAGACAGGTGCAAGTAAGACTGAAAAACAGATTGAGCATCAGATCTACTGTAAATTTGCAACATTGTCACTCACAACATCAAAGCAGTACCGGACTACAAGCTGAGGCTTGATCAACCCTGGCTGGGTCCCTTAGATGAAGCTCCCATGGCTCAGAAATTATCTGTAATTATGACTTCAGGTTTGCTTTTCTTGACATTTAATCTTGTTGTCTTCAAGTTTTTCTTTTTACAGTAAGTTGTATGTTTCCCTGATATGTCAGGAGTTCCTAGCAGGGAGGTAGATTCACAGTATGCAGCTGTTTAAAAGTGAGTTAAGCAATTCTGTTATGTATGCCAGTGTGTTTTAAAGCAACACTAGAGAAGTTTGTGAACCTTCATTTGATTCATTTTGAAGTACACAAACTTTTCTTATGTAAGTTATGTGGCCTGAAACTGCCTTGGAACACCAAGGGGTTGAGACGTTGCACTTCTCAACCTTGGTTTGTTGCCTGACATGATGCTGTTTTGCTTTATTCAGTTCAATTCAATGGTACTTGACTAATGCCCTCGGGGAAATTGGATTGCTCTATTATTAATTGTAATAAAATATATGCTTTTGCATAGAGAAATAACAAAAGAAAACATAAATCAGCTGAGAAAGTTGAAGTGTAGCAGAGAGGAAGGTGGAACTGAAATCCTCAGAGGTTGCCATAAATTGGTTAGGGTGTTGCTTTTGTAGCTTCATAATTTCAATTCAACTCTATTTCATTTATATAGCGCCAAATTACCACTTTTACCACATTTATATTACGCCAAATTATTATTATTATTAAAAACTACTGTCATCTCAAGGCACTTCAAAGATACAATCCAATTTAAGCTAATTAGAATAAGATTAATTGTAAATGCAACCGATTAAAATCCAAATGAGTCAAATTCATACATACAAAGCCAATTCAAAAAGTAGCCAAGCTAAGGAACAGATTGCTCCAAAACTTCTCTTTGGTCCGATCCCCCGTCCCGAGTGTGCCTGAGGCGACTGTGGAGAGAAACAACTCCTTTTTTAACAGGAAGAAACCTCTGGCAGAACCAGACTCAGGAAGGGTGGCCATGTTTCAGGATCACCTGAGCCATCCCTAACTATAAGCCTTATCAAAAAGGAAAGTTTTAAGCCTAATCTTAAATGTAGAGAGGGTGTCTGCTTCCTGAAGGCAAACTGGCAGCTAGTTCCACAGAGAGGGGCCTGATAACTGAAGGCTCTGCCTCCCATTCTGCTTTTAGAAACTCTGGGAACCACAAGTAAACCTGCAGTTTGGGAGCCAATGAAGAGAAGCTAAAATTGGAGAAATATGATCTCTCTTGTTAGTTCTCATCAGAACTCTGGCTGCAGCTTTTTGGATCAGCTGAAGGCTCAGACTTCACTGATAAGTGCACATGCAGCATTGGCAAGTAACACATGTGAACTTCCTCAGTAGACAACACAGACAGGAACTCACCAATAGTTGAACATTTGAGGTGCAGAGATGCTCCTTCTCAGTGACATGCAGGATAGTACCATCTGTTGTTAACAAGCTCTGTAATCCTCCTCCTTCACTGTTACCTCTTTTACTGCAGTCTCTGTCTGACCATACAGTCTTTAAGCTGAGTAGAGAAGTGTTAGAGCTGTTCCTGCAGCCATCTATCTTCCTGATCTTCCTCAGTGTCCCCATCAGGGTCCCAAGCTTGTGCAATGTATTTGCCAGTGATCTTACACTTCCAATGATTATCTTGGGCTTTGGAGAGCTGCTTCAGGTTAGTACCTTTCCAGTTGCCATGGTTATACATCATAACAGTGCTAAAACAAATTGCCAGAATTATAAGCATAAGTCATTCTAGCAGCACAGCATCCAAACTAGCAAAGAAAATGTTTAAGAAATCTGTGCTTTTACAGAGAAAAAGCGTGGTAGAAAGTCTCAATAAGTTTAAAAGAAAGAGACAGAAAAAGTGTAATGTATTGCTACAGACCTGTAATTTCTGCAAGGAATTTCTCTCACATACCACTCTTCAGGAGATCTAAAACTCCATACCAGTCAGTCTGCATTGATGGAGGGGAGATAGAGACTGTTCAGATCTGCAAATACCTGTGGGTGGTGCTGAATAATAAACCGGAATGATCTGCCAACATAGAAGCAGTGTACAGGGGGGGGCAATGTCTGTAGTGATATGATATGCATGTTTTATCACACTATCATTGTGAGTGCACTGTTCTATGCTGTTATCTGCTGGGGGAGTTGCACTACAGACAAAAACTGGACAAACTGGTGAAAAAGGCCAGTTCTATTGTTGGTAGAAGGCTGGACCCTCTCAGTGCTGTTGTGGAGCAATGGATGAGGAGGAAATTATATTCTGTTTTGGAGAATAATAAACATCATCCTGGCAGGACAGAGGAGCAGCTGCAGTGAGAGGCTCATCTCACTCTGCTGCAGGACTGAGAGGTTCAGGAGGTCCTTTGTCCCCACAGCCATAAGGCTTTTTAACAGTGACTGCTGACATATCATTGATTATTATTGTTGTTGTTGTCTAATATACAATCATTGTAAATATTTATAATTCTTTTAAAAAAAAAATTTGAGCTACTTGACAAATTTGAATTTCCCCCACTGTGTCCGAACTAACCTGAAAAACCTAAAGTCATAACAGAAATCAAACACAAAAAACCCATAGACATGACACACTGGGGGATGAATAAAGTATTTTTCTATTCTATTCTATTCTATTCTATTCTATTCTATTCTACCGAGTGAGGTTGGAGACCCTGAAATGGGTTTTCTTGTGGGTGTCAGATAGGATGGGAGACAGGATGAGGAGCTCGACCATCAACCACTGCTCCCCCACATCGAAAGGAGTCAGCTGAAGTGGTTCAGGCATTTGGTTAGGATGCCTCCTGGTCGCCTCCCTTTGGAGGTTTTCCGGGCACGTCCTACAAGTAGAAGGCCCTGGGGCAGACCCAGGACTCGCTGGAGGGAATATATGTCCCTTCTGGCCTGATCTAATCTTGAAATAAAAAATACATAGTCCAGTTTTTCTGAGACAGCATTCCTAATTTTGGAGGTAAAAGAGAGCAGTCCATGAACCAACTGGCTAATTTCATCCAGCTTCATGGATAAGTATAGTCATGGATATATAGTGGATAAGAGTGTCATATGCATAGCAATAAAGATGTATGCTGTGCTGTCTAATACATTGTAAAATTATTTAATGGAAGTATAACCATGACTAACTCTGTTGTGTGAGAAATGTTTTTAATTTACATTAAAAAAAAAAGTAGTCTATCAGATAAATATAACTTTAACCAGACGCGAGTCAATTATCTGAGGCCTTGAGGAGATCACTGGTGACTTTCACTACAGCTGCTCTGAATACTGAATTGTGAGTTAAACGCTTCAGAAACACTATTTCTGTGTTAGTGGTCACAAAATTGAGCTACAACATTTTTTTCCAAAACTTTAGACATAAAAGGAAGATTGGATATAGGTCTATAATTGCTAAAACTCCTAAATCAAGAGTATTTTTTGTTCAAGTGAAGTTTTACAGCACCAGACACACTGGTTTCAAGAATGAATTATGTGAAACTTTGCAGACATTTTATTATAGGGATTACAGGTATGAGGGCTCAGCAACAGTGATCATGCCTTATTTTACTTTATTTTGTTACTTCAATAACAAAAACATATCTTACTCAAATGTCAGACAGAATTAATGATTTTTTATGCGTGGCTGATGAATTTAAACAATTATCTCTCTTTGGCTGATAGATTCACATTTTTAAAAGTTAATATTCTGGTCTTCCTTCAGTACTATTGCTATTTGTTCTACTGCAACTTTGCTGTCCAGCAAACCCACAGTGCCTTGTTGCATATATCACCTTGGTTGATGTCATGAGCTTATTCTCTATTAGAGAAGCTTAATCACATTCAGACATAGACTATATTCATGAAACATTAATCTGACATTACTATTGTTTCAAAGATCAGTAACAAAAAATTCTATCCTTTCTGTTTTCTGGACATTTTTCAATACTAATACCTATGAAATGGAAAAAATATGTGGAAGAGCTGTTGGCTGTACAGTGGGGGAGAAGATTCAGCTCATCGCCTCTTAAGACAGTCATCTGAATTCAGGACCCATTCCCTCCATTGATCTGACCGTTGAGAGGGAAACCAAAATGTTTGTATTATTTTAGCCAATTAAGCTGTGAGAGAGCCAATTGTGGATGTGTTATTGAGCGTCTCTTTGATCAAAGTGCTTAATGTTGGGCTGCTTGCAGAAGGATCAATTGCAGCCACTGTGATTGGATTAGCCAAGAAATCAATGCTGGTTGCTGATATATTAACAAGGTAATTATACTGTGGAAAAGCTACACACCACAATTTTTAGACATTACAGACCACCCAAAGCCCACCCCATAAGTGTCTCTTTTTTTCTTTCTTCTTTTTGTGCAACACTGAAACTATACACACTCACACAAGGCATTGCCCCCTCCAGCCCAACTGGAGAAGGTATTAATCACATTACTAATGATATCACTTCACACTCCTGCAATAAAGACGTGCAGCAGCAGGGCCCAGACAGTGAAATCATGCTACTACTCACAGCAGTTATTCTTACACACAAACAGCAACCTTAGATGCCTGCATGACTTGACTGCGCATTTACAAGCACACATGCTCACAAAGGCATAAAAAGAGAATACACAGGGTGGTATTCATAAAAAAATTCATTCTGTTTGTGAAAGTAAAACGAAAAAGTAAATCAGAGAAAGTAAAATGGCTCAGTTCGAGACAAGTCCACTTATATGGGGCCCATTTAAATCCAGTTATAATCCAATTAAATGGAAGAAATAGGCTGTGGCCGGTTCAGTGGTTAGAGTGGGGTATCAAACAACTGGAAGATCACTGCTTCAATTCCCACTCTTGCCACTCTAAAATAGATTGGTGGACTGACAACTTGAGCAAGACATTCCATGCTCCTAGGGCGCTGTGATTGGCTGCCCACTGCTCCAGTGTATGGCATCTGTCTCCATGACCCTGTGCATGTGTGTGTTCAACAGGTCCCAACCTGGATGGGTCAAAGAGAGTAATTTCATGTGAGGTGC
This sequence comes from Leuresthes tenuis, assembly GCF_036924035.1. NCBI lineage: Eukaryota > Metazoa > Chordata > Actinopteri > Atheriniformes > Atherinopsidae > Leuresthes > Leuresthes tenuis. The sequence goes on from NW_027325364.1 coordinate 32,980,138, forward strand.
ACATTGAACACAACAATACAATAATCTTAAATATACCTCCTATATCCTCCAATAATATACCTCCTATAATACTTAAACTGGCTGTACCCTATTAGTTGCTTGGTTATGATCTGTAAGTGGGGGTTTATGGGCTACCTGAATATTATCACATGACAAATATACTGTATATCTATTCCAACACTGCACATGCATTGTATTGCAATTACACAATATGGTCCTAAGTGACTATTAATAACTGAGATTTTGCTTGATTATATGTGCTAGGTTATGAATACACTGGGAGCCAATAGTCATCAATAATCCTTTATACAATAATTCCTAATGTGATAAAAATGTAAAAAATAAAGAGCTCAGCTGGTCATTGAGTAACACAAAGCCTCTAAACATTTCGAATAGTGCAGATTGAACTGTATATAGATATAATATAATAGTAATAGGATGTTCTTAGAAATTAATATCATCATCATAACCACAATCACAGTTGATCATTGTGTGATAGTGAAAATGAAATGTTTTACTATGTTGCAACTGCAATGAAAGTGGGGGTCTAAAGCTATCAATAAGTCATTCAACCTATATCAACAGAACAGAAACATGAGGTAAAGATGTTTTTTATGTTACACAATATAAAAAAATATTGCAGGGGATTTTGTTCAAGTAGATTGAGAAAACAAGAAAAATAAATTAAGCTCAGAATATCATAGGTTCATCTTTTCAGTTTTCTTTTTAGCACAAAGAGAGTTGGAGCTCAGGGAATCTTTAAGGATTTAGCAGTGCAAAGTGTACCCAAACACTGTCACGTTTAAAGCGCTCACTGTCGTTAACGGTTTAAAGTCCCACTGATGCTTTGAAGAGTTGTCTCTTTGTCTAGTGGATGGGGATGGGAGCTTAGCAGAGCTGCTTGGTATTCCCCCGGAGGCTTTATGTCTTTGGCCACCATATGGGAGAGAGAAAACAGCCATATAAGTACTTAAGCAAAGTTTATATTTACACAGGAATCTTCTCAGCTTTGCTTTACTTTAGTGGAAAAACAATAACTAGGCTGAATCAACGCTACCATTATAAGCACTTACGCAAAGTTCATATTAGCAATGGAAATTTCAACCTTGGCAGGAATGTCTGTGAGACAGTACATAATGCCTCTGCTGCTGCAAAACCCCACTTATCTCTCAACTTTCAGCAAACAGCATTGTGAAATATGTGAAAGCGAAAAACCACCCATAATTACTGTTTAACTTCATCCCAAATGTTTTCTCTTTTCCTTCTTTTTTGCCTTTTCCTCATTACTCAACAAAAATATATTTCTTAAATAGTGTCCTAACATTTGAGTGTGAGTCGCATTAAACCCACTTTAAACGAATCCAAGTTTGTATTTTTACTAAAGAAGATTCTGCTTTCTCTATTTCGCTCTTACCAAACAAGCCTAGTTCCGTTTAGAGAAATACAATTAATAAACAGTCAAAGTTTTTTTGTTTGTTTTATGAGTGTGATTGTTAATGCATTAAAAATGTCGTTTACTTTCGTTAACATTAAAACTGATATTAATGTCGGGTTAGCTGTCAAATTATTAGAATGATGAAAAGGTCTCGTTTTCTCATTGTGAAACACAAGCACATTTAGATGTGTATCTAAATCTAGCCCAATATCAGTTTTAATAGGACAATGTTGTGTTGCATTATAAGATATTCATTGTGTATGTGTTGAACCATGCTGTTTTTTTCCCTTTCATTTTGCATTAACTTGACATCAATGCATTTAATTTAACAATAATGATACAAATAAATTGATGTAAGATATTTTGCCTTGAACTTGAGAGAGACGAAGTTCTTGACTTTACTTGTTAGCCTTGTTATTCCTGTATTTGTCTGGATTGCAACATAGCTGAACATATGAGAGCTGTTTACCAAATAACTCCCAGCAAAGCTGACCATCTGGATAAATGAGCGCAAGCCCAGTGCATGCTGGGAGATTAGATTGAGCCTGCTTGGCTAAATTCAATATTTACCAAGGAGCTTGCTGTCAACACTTCTCTGTTACTGTTAGCCTCTGTATGTATATGTGTGTGTGCTTGTACATGCACTGCATGTCTTTAATTTCTGTGTATTTGAGATGTTTATTGATGTATTCAAAATTGAAAATGTTGAGAAATATTAATAATGATCTAATTTACTCTTCATCTTTGAAAGATCCCCCTTTGGTTATGAAAAAGACATTCTGTAAATTAAGTAAGTAACTTTGTGTCACGATCATGCTTGGTTGTGCTGTTTTTGCTGTGGTTTCTGAGTCTTAGGTGCTCGGGGTGGAATCTGGATTGCTTTCACACCTGTTCCTCATCCGCCTTCATCAGGACAATCTTTTAAGGAGCTGCAGGAGCTACCAGTCTATGGCAGATTGTTTTACTACTCTAGTGGTAATTAGTAATCCATAGCGAGTTTAACTTCCAGCTCTTACCTTGCCTTCTTGTTTCCTTCACCACCATTTCTGTCATCCATTCTCCAAGCTTTGGATTCCTATGCCAGAACTGGCATCCATTGTTGCATTCCTGACGCCAGCCTGTTTTGCCTACCTGCCTGCTCACCCCACTGCCTCAGAACCTCTGCACCACAACCAGAACTCTCCCCTCCACTCTGGATTCTCTCCTGGATCAACATAGGACTAAACATAACCTCTGTCTGGACAAATCCATTCGGAATCTCAGGAAACCATCTCCCTCCTCTCTCAGAGTTCCACAATTACCCGGATCCTCCCTTCCTACCACCAACCTCTTGTAAATAAACTCTGTTCTAACTTTGATTCTCCCTGTGTCCTGCGTCTGTTCTTGGGTCATTTTGTGAGTTGGCTATGCTCCTAGCCATGACAGCACAATCTGGCCAAAGAGATGGACTCAACACAAGCTTTCCGGTCAGCATTGACCAAACATAGAGTCATGCTCAGAGAGCACAAGAAGGCTTTACATTCACTGAATGAGCAACAAGGTTCAAATAATATATGTCTCAACCAAATCTTTGATTTATTTCGGAGTATTCACAAATGTTTGTCTGCTTTTTCTCCGGGCATGTCACCAGCCAATCCTCCAGTTCTGTCTCCAGCCAGCCATGGCGTTTCACCCAAGCTAGTTTTCTGTAACGCTTCCTTTCCCATTTCTGGTGGTATCAGTAAATGTGGGGGTTTCCTGCTCCAGAGCTCTCAAGCTTTTGCCTGTTCTCCACGTTCTTATACCATCGACTCTATAGATAGAGCGATAGACTGGGCACTCACTTTTTTCCATCAACATTCTATTGACTCAAATCCCTTTTCTTTCTTTCAGGAGGAGTTTAAAATAAGTTTTGACCACCACATTCATGAGGTTAATACTGCTAAGAGGCTTCTAAACTTAAAACAGGCAGACAGTCAGTGGCTGAATTCATAATAAAATTCCGCATCTTAGCAGCAGAAACGAGGTGACTGGCTAATGCTCTCCAGGGAGTTCTTCTTAATGCACTCAATGAACAGATGAAGGACCAATTAGCCTCAAGAGAGGAGCCATCTTCTTTTGAGGACCTAGTCACTCTAGCTATTCAAATTGACAATTGGCTAGCTGAGTGGAGAGGGGAGAGGGCCTCTCTCCCCTAACAACCACGACCTTGGCGGCCATCTCTCAACTTTCCCACTTCTCCACCTTCCACTGGTTCCGCTGTACCTGAGTCTCCCGAGGAACGTCTTTGTCGCTTAAGAGCTAATGGGTGTATCTATTGTGGTGCTAGAAATCACAACATTGCTAATAGCCCTGTACGACCAAAAGATAGAGACCACCAGTAGAGGCAAGATTACTGGTGGGCAGTACAAAAAATAAAAATCCTCCACGACTTACACTATTTGTGACCATCAACATAGGCAACACCACTAAGGAACTCTTAGCGTTAGTTGATTCAGAAGCTGAGCAGAACCACTTGGATCCTGATTTGACCTCTCAGCTTCATCTTCCCCTGAAACCCTGGATGGAGGTATCCTTACAACTATAGCACACAAAAGCACACCTATCACACCAATCACAGTGATTGTATCTGGTAATACTGCGAGAAGATTGAGTTCCTTCTGTTCCCTGTAGTGTTCCTATAATCCTTGGTTTTCCCAGGCTTGCATTACATAACCCTCATATCCTCTGGTCTGACCGCCAGGTTGAGAGTTTCTTCTGCCTATCAAATTTCCTCAAGTCAGCCCTCCAGTCTTCTTGCTCACCACCATTCGACATTACTTTTCCCGGTGGATCTGTCTCTGGTTCTTACTGAGTATCATGACCTTGGCGCAGTCTTTAGAAAAGACAGGGCCCTGTCCCTGTTATCCCCTCACCACCCTTACGACTGCGCAATCGAACATAGCAGGCTTTACAACTTGTCTCTCCCAGAAGCTACATTCTCTACATTTGAGACTCACTTGAAGACGGTATCATCAGGCCGTCCTCTTCCCCAGCTGGAGCCAGATTCTTCTTTATCCAGAGGAGAGATAAGAACCTGCGACCTTGCATCAATTATCAGGGCTTAAATCAGATCACTATACGCAATAAATATCCCCTGCCACTCATTTTCTCCGCCTTTGAACCCATCCAGGGGGGCCACCATCTTCTCCAAACTTGATCACTACAACGCTTATCATCAGGTCCAGAGTCATGAGGGGGATGAGTGGAAAACAGCTTTTAACACACCTTTAGGTCACTTTGGCCTCAGTAATGCTCCTGCTGTGTTTAAAGCCCTCTTTAATAACGTTTTGAGAGACTATTAAAATCAGTTCATGTTTGTGTATCTTGATGATATTTTGATTAAGTCTCCCGCAGAGGACAGACAACATGTCTGTCAGCTTCTCCAAAGACTTCTGGAGAACCACCTCTTTGTCAAGGCCAAGAAAAGTGAGTTCCATGTACAGACATATCCGGAAAAGATAAAGGCTGTGGCCCACCACAGCCGACCAACTGTAAGCGCATTTCTATCACCGTTTCATTCATAATTACAGCATCATCGCTTCATCCCCAACTAAATGAACCTGTCAAAACCATTTTTCTTTGGACTTCTGAAGCCGATCTGAGGTTTCAATGGCTCAAAGACAGATTCACAGCGGCACCCATCCTCACTCAGCCTAACCCTTGACTCGGGTGTAGGTGTCATTATGTCCTAATGGTCTGACGGAAAGAGAAGACAAAGATACAAAATAAGAAAACAATAACAACAATGAATAAATAATAAATATAACAAATACAAGATAAAAACAGAGAAAAAGCTGCTACATCTGTAGAGACAGGACAGACAACACCCCATGGCCTCTGTTGGAAAACCAGGCAGAACTATCAGGAGCAAAAAAAAAGAAAACAAACTGAGAAGAACATAAACACCAACAACAACACCAGCAGCAAGAATATGAAAACATAACTGTGGAAAGTGAATGTGAAAACCATGTTTAATAAGCATGGGAGTAAGTGAATGAGTGTGTGTGTGTGTGTGAGGGGGGTGGGGGGGGAGACTGTGTTTAGATAATAGGTGTTGTAGGCTGCCACCGTACAGAGGCATAGTGATATCTCAGAGTGATGCAGAAATTTCTAGTGCATGAATTTGAGACTGGACTACAGTAATTCTGTATTCTCACTGAAAAGCCTCCAGCTGATCCAAAATGCTGCAGCCAGAATTCTGATGAGAACTAACAGGAGAGATCATGTTTCTCCAGTTTTAGCTCCTCTTCAAAGGCTCCCTGCGTCATGATCTATGTTTTTTTTTGTGTTTTGATTTTCCTCTCCTTTAGTTTTCAATGATTTATTTAGTTGTTTGATGCACTCTGTTTTGTGTAAGTTGTTACTTATTATTATCAGTTGGTTATCTGTGTTTAGATCTTGTCGTTAACCCTAGTTTTTCTCAGTTATCTCAGTATTTCCCCCTGGGTCCCTCCCACACTTACCTGTTGTAAATCAGTCACAGCTCATCTCTCATCAGTCCTCCCTTAAGCTTCTTGGTTTTGTTCTACCCTTGTCAAATCCTTGCTGTTACCGCCATTATATGGTCTTCTTTAATCCTCTATTTTGAAGTTCTTTTGTCTTTTAAGTTTAGCTGTTGTTTTTTTCAAATCATATTTCTCAATCTCAGGACTGTTGTTTTTCACATTTGGGAACTCTAAACCAATCTCCTCAGACGTTTTTGATTTTAGGATTTTAGGAGAGCACTCCTCTCCTCGGACTTTGTGACACCCTGTTAAATTCAGAATAGAATTTGAGATTCTTCTCCTCACATATAAAGCTCTTAATGACTGAGCTCCATCATATCTTAAAGATCTCATTGTAAGATATTTTCCCAACAGAGCACTTCTCTCTCAGACTACAGGTTTACTTGTTGTTCCCAGAGTTTCTAAAAGTAGAATGGGAGGCAGAGCCTTCAGTTATCAGGCCCCTCTCTTGTGGAATAAGCTGCCAGTTTGGCTTCAGAAAGCAGACACTCTCTCTACCTTTAAAGTTAGGCTTAAAACTTTACTTTTTGATAAAGCTTATAGTTAGAGATGGCTCAGGTGACCCTGAAACATCCCATAGCTGATATAGACCTAGACTGCTGGGGGACCTCCCATGATGCACCTCTTCTCACTCAGTGGGTTTACATGATGAGATTAACTCGATTATAGCTATAGTTGGGTTATGCTCCTTATCTGAGCAAGGGTAATTATCCTTTGTTACATGGCGGTGAATGAATCGAATCACTGGCACAAAGCATGCAATACCACAGTAGATAAATGGCGCTGTACACATTTCAACTATCGCTAATAGATCCACTTCCGGTTGACGTCTTCACCACCAACAACAACAAAACTAAGACATTCGAGAAAGATGGCGAACGAACAGCAAGATGAAGCTACATCCCTCTACATTTGTGATGAGCTGGTTATGGTTGCGGGAAAAAATCTCAAGCATGCGCAGAACGCTCGATCCTATCCACTGTCATCTCCAGGCACGTTAAGTGGACAATCCGATCAAGTTATCCCAGGGTCTTAATTTGATCGCAAGTAACCCGATCCGATTCAATTTCTTGTCAGATTAAGCTTGTTACATGACCTGAATAACTTAATCTTATTGTAATTTAGCCATTAATCCGATCCGATTGCCCGCATGTAACCGCACTGACTCTTTTACTCTCCATGTACATATGACATCATTGTTGTACATATGACGTCATTGTTGTCATTAACTTGTATCACTCTGTCTCGGCAGGTATCCTTGGTTTGGTGTTATTGTCCCTGTTGTTCCCTCTTTCCTGTCCTCTCAACAGGTTGAGGCAGATGGCCACCCTTCCTGAGTCTGGTTGTGCCAGAGGCCTCTTCCTGTTAAAAGGGACTTTTTTCTTTCCACAGTCTCCTCATGCATGCTCAAAATAGGAGAATGGATCAGAGAGACGTTTTGGTGTAATCTGTTGATTTCCTTAGCAAGGCAACTTTTTTATTTGGCTTTGTATGACTTGGACTAAATTTGAATTTTAATTAATTGGAATTGATTTGACTATGATTGTATTGCAATTAACTGTATTATAATTGGCCTGTATTTGACCTTGAGATGACATTTGTTGTGATTTGGTGCTATATTAACAAACTGAATTGAATTTAATTGAATTGGTAGTTCAACCCCTTTAGTCATGATCATTTTCCCTCTCTTTAATGTCATTTGGCCACATTTATCTTGTACAAATGACATCCTGGAATTAGCCTCCTGGGTTGTCCTCCACAGTCCCATTGAGTTCTTGATCTTGAAGCACTTATTGTCCCCCTGATGATCTTACAGTCTCGAGTGATAGTTCTGTCAATCAGTAGCTGGTGTTTAGCGAGTGTTACTCACATTTATCTTCTGGCCCCCTCTCATATACTGAGCCATGTGCCAACTCATCTCATCTGCTATGATGCCTGACAGGTGTTTTTAGCCAGTGGTTGGATGGAACTGTACTCTTATGTAGTGAAGCGCTTTGAGTGGTCAGCTAGACTAGAAAAGTGCTATACAAGTACAAGTCCATTTACCATTTACCATTTATGGGGATCTTTCACGATTAGTACTGTCTGATCATGAGTTAATCAGTCTGGTAGGGTCCTATCCATTAGCAGTTGGTTTATTTGTGCTGCCAGGCGTTCATTGAGTACAGTTAGTTTCTTTAGCCATTAGGTGTATATCATGTCAGGGCCTGGTGCAGTCCAGCTGGTCATTCTTGAGACTTTCTCTTAGATGTCTGCCACCATAAAGATCACTGGTGTCTGTTTCGGGAGATTGTTGCAGTCCGCTATCAGATCCACTAGCATTGGAGCATTGGAGTTATACAATGATTCTCTTTCTAATATGTTTTTCCAGTACTGTTCTGTCTCAGCCCTGGGTGAGTCTATTCTCATTTTAATACTCTGCCACTGAGCGTATACTTTGGGTGGTTTGGTGGAAAACATCCAATTTATTGCATTGGAGTCATTTCAGTCAAATGTTGGATTATAGATGTTCAGCAACAGCTACCACTGGGCATCAACAATGTACTGTATGTATCAAACTAGACCACCATATTTTCTACATATAATGAAGAGGTAACATCTTTTTAACAAAGCTATGAAAACTAACCAAAATGTTCCTCCTTGAGGATAAAACTCACAGAATCCATCATTTTTATAAAGCATGAGTTTACAAAAGCAAGATGTTATTGGAAGGATCATTCTAAAAATTTGCTAAGCACAATGTTATCATAAGCAGGAAGTAGTAGGAATGAGGGACAAATATACTGAAATAAGTTGTCATTACTTGTTTTAATGGTTTCAACACTTGGCAGCATGTAATAAGTAGCACCATCGTGTCAGTGATGCAATGAATAAGTGCATCTGTACTCATGAAGAACAACACTTATCTGGGTAGTCAGGGATGCTCTTTGAACTTCAGACAAATGTTTGTTGTCTGAACCATCTGTCTGGCACCACGGCAAAGAACAGAGAGACCAGCGACAGGAGTAAAAGAATAGTGCAAGTAAGGTGGAGCGCCCCAGAAACAACACAGAATACAGACAGAGCAGGAGGCTTGGGGGGGGTTTGGGACTCCATGGCCAACTCGCTCTTTATTCATGGATCTTAACCAACCATGAGATAGGCCTGGAATACCAAACAGATACATCCCCTCCACCTACTTTCCAGCTCCCCCTTTCCTCCCCCCGCCCTCTTCATCTCCACAGAGCAAGTTTCCAAGGCAACACTAGAAGAGGTCAGAGGTCAGGTGTGGTGCAGGGTGGGCAAGTGGGTGTCTATGTGGGTCCATCTGGATGAGTGACCTGACATAATCAGACATCGGTCCTAAACAACAAGTGGGGTGAGAGACAAAGCGAGAGAATGCTGAGCTGATTAGTAAAGCATGAGTTTGCTATTGATGTGCATTTGTGTATCGTTGTGTGTGCATGCATGTGCATGTGTGTGTTGGGGTGTGACTAAAATCATCTATTAACCCTTTTTGATAATGACATTTATAGCACTGGACTTAATGGAGAAAAAAGGAAGATGGTGGAGCCAGTGAGATGTTGGATGATGAAGATGAGCTCCCTCCTTGAAATATGCCAGATGGCTCATTTAGCACATTGGCACTCTGCCAAATGACAGCACAATAAAACACTCAGAAACAGGTTCTGATTAACTACAGATTATCTAGCCATCCATTTTCTATACTAGCTTTATCCATTTCAGGATCAAGGGGATCAACCACTAACACTCTTCATTTGACGAGGTCTAAATTCTATCACAGAAGGCTATGCTTCCTACAGGGACATCAATGGTTCTCAGTCATGTTCTGAAGTTCTGACCCATATTTATTTACATTTTGGAAAATAATAATGTGAGCTAATAATAATTTAGAACATAATAGTTAACTAAACAATTACAACAATCATTACAGTGTTGTGATGTACCATGCGATTCCTGACCAGTGACTGTCAGACAGTCACATTTGGAACATGGTTTTGTTGATTCTAAAGGGCTGGCTGTAAAATGACAGTTGGCTTTCACAAGGTCAAAATATTGACCTTTGTGACCTTATTTATTTGCCTTACCTTTGGCAGAAACGGGTTGTTCTGCTGCTGGGAGCTTGACACGGGGAAGGACTGGGTCAGGATGGTTAACATGTTGTGAACACTTTGGAGGCAGCTCTATACATACATGTACACTTTCGCACACATTACATTAAAGGCATGAGGCGCTATCATCAGATCAATACTAAACTTTTATCTCTTTTTCATGACTAAATAATCTTAAAAACCATGCGCTTAGTGTCTGTTATCATGCAAACAAGCTAAACTAAGATGGTGGACATGCTAAACAATGCACTTGCTTAACAACAGCATGTTCCCATGGTCATTTGAATTATTTTGACCAGCTGGTTGTAGAATCAAAAAGTCAAACAGAGATTATTGAAGTTTGTTGAATTGCTAATATTTGCTAATGTCATATAAGTGACTTTTCTTTTAATTATAGCACTGGAAATCTGAGGTGTTGTAATGTCTTCAGTACACACTTTCATTAAGGCATAATAGTGTTAACTCATCCAGTATATGCACTTTCATGATAACAGGCTGCTTTCTTTGCCTGGCTCTGTAGAGCTGGTTTAAGCTAAATCATCCAATTTGCTGACCTCTGAGACCATGTTTGCTTTGATTGTGTGGTCAAGGGTCCACTGGCTTGGTGGTGGAAAACTTGCACACGATACACAGCTTTTTGAGTTTTATCTAACTTTAAATATATCTTTTGAGACTGTCAAGGTGATTATTTATTCCTTATGAGCTCACTCTTACAGTTCCACAAATAATGACAGTCTACTCAAAATATACTGGTAGAATTTGTATTTGAAGACTACTCTTCATGTCATTCAAACATGCATTTTTACACTGTTTTTTGAACTCCTCTACTGAAAGTGGAAAGTCTGGATCTGAAGGGCAACTGGATTTTTCACATCATAACTTGTCTGCACATCATTTGGGGTTGATATGGAAACTTAAAACCTGCTTGGCACAAAATGTGATAATTTTGTGTAAAAAACAGAACATCCAGTCAATACACATCAACTTTCCATACCCACTTAATCCTATTGTTACCAAGTTACCAGTCCATCACAGGGCCCATACAGAGACAACAGCCAGACTCACACTCACTCCTACAGTCACTAAAGAATGATTTTGTGAAAAGATTCAAATTAAGAACCCTCTTGCTGTAGGGCACCAGTGCTAATCATCACACTCCTGTCAGGCCATCAACGATCATTGGATGAAAGAAATAACTAAGTGAAAGTTACTAAGGGTTGAATATTTCACTGAGGGAGGATGCGATTCCTCAAAAAACATTCTGTCCAGGTATTGCACATTTTTGACGTTAAGGTTGAGGTTATCATTGAAACAGATTGTAATTATACATCTTCAAACGTACCTGAAGTGTATTTCTAACAAAACTTTCCCAACTGAACAGTACCATGTACAACACTTCTGTTTGCCCCACAATTCCCACAGATCATTTTCTTTGCCTAACAACACAACTTCCGTTTATTCCAGAAGAACTAATCATGCAAACAGAGTGTGGCCGAGAGAGTGGCTGTGTGTGACAGAGACACAAAATGTTTAGAACTGAACATTCAACAATGAGTTATAGCCATGGGTTATAGATTGAACATGTTAGGATCTGTAGTTTTCCTGTGTTTTAGTTTTCTTTGATTTTTGGTTCACCTCTGCTCCTGCCTTTGATGAGCATGGCTTCACCAGGTGGCTTGATTACTCATCTGACTCACCTGTGGCTGCACTGATGACCTCCTGCTTAGAAGCCTGGCGCGGCTCTCCATTTGGCATCAGTTCGTCTGCATGTGACTGCCACCGCCAACTCCTCTGAAAGGTTGATGACCCAAGCTCACTCGGAAAAAACCCTCAACTGTCTGTACAATCCAGTCTTTCATTATCCTCAGACTGAGTAATATACTTACCTGGAGACTCACCTCTCATCTTTTCCCCTGCTGCAGTCCTTATTGTTCCATTTTCCAGTAGAAGCATCATCTCTATGTGTTTCTGAGCCAGAGTCGCCACATATATTGAGTTTTTGTAAATAAATCTTTTTACCTTAGTTCTTCAGAGTTTGTCTCCGTTTAAGGTTTGAGTCACAGTCCGTAGCAGATTGTGTCTTTGTGATCAGTTAAGAATATAGGAAAACACTAAACAATCCGCTTATGCAATGTGATAAAGAAAAATGTCAATAGAATCTCAAGACATCCAACCTTTCTCTTCCAGCTTACAGAAATAGGAGAGAATGAAGACCTTGCAGATGTGAATGTATAGCATGTGGAAATAAGCTCTAATTATGCTGTAAAACACAGCCAAAGGCAGCAGAGAACAATGTAGGTCCTTCCTACTTAAACACTATCAGCTGTGCTCACACTGACAGCTTATTCTACCACTGTTTACACCCCAAATGAGGCCTCTTTCAATTTACGTCATTATCAGTCTCTCTTTGCCCCCTTTTATCTCTCCCTGAGATAGTGAAGTGTGGGAGAGTACATATTTACTTTTGAAAGGTGGGAAATGTCACTATTGCTTGTTAGTAAATACAGACATCTCTGTCTAAGTTTATTACTTAATGCAACATAAAGCATCTCTAGCCAAAATAAATTAAACAATTTAGCATGCTTCCTCTGTAAAAACATAATTACTCAGAGCTGTTCCTTTCAGTCCAGTGTCTGTATAATTACAGTCATTAGGGTACACTATAAGCATTACCTCTGTATGTAAACTTATCTGTTCTATCCCCCTCACACAACCTACCTGTAGTGTTAATTTTTTCTAGTGAGGTTGAGCTGGAATGGATCTTAATACTGTAAACCAACACTACTTCAGAAAAGCTTTTTAGGGGCTTAAAAAAGTTTGAGCCTACTATCTATCTTAATAATAGTTTTTTAAATTTTAAGGAATTAAGTTAAATATACTGCATTTACATACATACATTTCCAGTTTTGCTGACCACTCAAAGCACTTTTACTTTACTATCCACATTCACCTACACAAACACACACACACACACACACACTCAAATAGCACTCCTTAGTCTGTATAGTCTAATAGGCTACGCTGTGCTTTACACAACAATGAATGCCTCTGGGGAAAAGTCCTGTTCTGTGCATCGCCCAGGAACACTTTTACATATAGACTGGTAAAAGCAGAGATCGTAGAACAACATTTAGCAGAATATTGCACGTCCTCCTGATTAGGACCACCAGCGACAAAGCACAAAGTAATTAGTATGAGCATGCCACTTATATTAATTACTACGAGTGCAGAACATTTAAGGAGCTATCAAAGGTTAGACTTATAGTGTGCAATGGTGTCTTCTCAATTGTCCCTTGTCATGGCAAATGTTGACATTTTACCTGCCAAACCTCTGAAAAAAATCCTATAAGGAACAGTAGTAAACAATTTTGATTAAAAATAAATGGCAAGATACATAAAAGAAACACAAGCCTGAAAGTACTTTCTTACACTTACTGTGCTGCATGAATAATTGAGGCCCTCTAACATGGAAAACAATGTGCTGAGGTGTAAAGGCTGGTTATTGATTGCCCCACAGTAAATTAGATGACTGAATGATTGTTTGATACGACTGCACATCTAAGAGATTTTTTAAAAATATTTAGATGTGCACACTGCTATATCCCCTTGTGTTCCTTACTCCACTTTAAAGAGTTAAAATACAATTTTGAGATGGTTTGGTCAACTCTTGACAGATGGCAGATGGGTTAGGACTATCCTACACCACAACCATGTTTCATACATCATCTAACCATGTCGGAAACTAAATGTGCTCAAAATTGTTCTGAGGACAAACAATATAATGAAAAACAAGTGTCCATATTTTAAGACATACTGTTTAAGAACACATTAAGAGTTGAAAAGAGTCAGGACTTTTCAATCTTGTCAGATCTTTGGCTTCACTAATTCATAGAAATAATCTATTTCAAATCAAAAGCAACACACACACACACACATTCATTAACAGTTTTTTTTAACAAAACTTATCAAAAGTTAACTCACAACCACATAAAGAAAAAATTCTGAATGAATTATGTACATCTATACATATATAAGTTAATGAATTCCCAGTTTTAGCAAGAGCTCACCTCAGGAAGCAAAGGTCTGCTGTGACAGAAAGGCTCTGCCCTCCCATAGATTTAATGGACTCTCAGTTAGTTTTGTCCTGCTGAGAGTTTCTCTAAGAAGTTGCTCATATAACACTTACAAGACCATTTAATTCCCGCTCCTCCTCCCCTCTCTGACTCCCCACAAACATGAACAGGAGTTGTCATGGCAGTTAGGTGGTGCTGACATCTCTGGGACTCAGGAGACTGATGCAGACTTTCTTGGCCCTTTGATGTTATTGCTTACAAGGCTTGCATTCCATGTCATTTTCAAACCTGTGAAACTGCCAAAAAATGATCGGCAGTTTCACAGGTTAAAACAGGAAAGTAAAGTATTCTTAGAGCAAAATAATGCTAATTTTATCCAAACTTAGTTATAGTGTTTACAAATTCTAAAGTATGTTCCTCCAGGTGCAAATAAAACATTTAGCACATAATTAGCTATGAAAAGATGTAGTTTATTTAATGAAATTTTAATCTTAAAAACTCCATAGCTGAGAGATTTTTTTTCATTATTGACCTGATATGAATATGGATCTGAGTTGGACACAGGTAATTGAGGTGAGACTCGCTTTAAACATTTAACAGATTTAACTGGTTCAGTTTTGTGTGAGAGTCTAAGCTTGGGTCAGGGGTGAAATGTTAGCAAGAAAGCAAAGGAGTTCCTCAGAGATCATGCTGAAATATGTATGAGAATTATTAACCATCCTCTGATATAACAGAAATGCTAATTAAACCTATTTAGCTTGAAGTTTTTCAGACCTATAAGTGAATTATAATAGCATTATATTATAATACCCTGTATATCTGAAACTGCACTCATTAATAATTTTGCATATTATTCACATATGGGTCACAGGGAATATTACCATCCCTCTCAGATCCATAGCTAGTGTATGATGGCTCCAAAACATCTCTCTTCCTAATAGATTCCCTCTAAGAAAAACATCAACTTCTCTCATGAGAGTTCTCCTTGGGTCCTTATGGTGCCATTAATTCGATTCAGTCCTTCTGATCATTGTGCATGTTGGTTGTCCTTCTGGCAATGATTTCACATGTCAGTTAATATTAGTTCTCAAAGAAACGGTACCGTCCAGTTAGCTTTCAAATATCACTCTAGCTCCATTTACTTGAGTACTCCAAATACAGTCACTTTCAGCTCAAAAGAGAAAGAGTTGATGACAGCCAAGACAATTAAATTTAAATTCAGTTTTATTAATATAGTGCCAAATCACAACAAAAATGTCATCTCAAGGCATTTCAATAATACAGTCCAATTCAAGCCAAATAGAGTCCAATTCATTGGATTCATAATCAAATCAAATCCAATTAATTTAATTAAAAAATGAGTCCAATTCATACATACAAAGCTAATTCAAAAACAATTTCCTAGCTAAGAAAACCGACAGATTGCAGAGAAACTTCTCTTCAGTCCAATCTCCCATCGCCTGAGGCGACTGTAGAAAGGAACTCCCTTTTAACAGGAAGAAACCTCTGGCAGAACCAGACTGAGGAAGGGTTGCCACGTTTCAGGGTCACCTGAGCCATCCCTAACTACAAGCTTTATCAAAAAGGAAAGTTTTAAGCCTAATCTTAAAAGTGGAAAGGGTGTCTGCTTCCCGGACATTTACTGGCAGCTTATTCCACAGAGAGGGGCCTGATAACTGAAGGCTCTGCCTCCCATTCTACTTTTACAAACTCTGGGAACCGCAAGTAAACCTGCAGTTTGGGAGCGAAGTGCTCTGTTAGGAAAATATCTAACAATGAGATCTTTAAGATATGATGGAGCTCGGTCATTAAGAGCTTTATATGTGAGGAGAAGAATCTTAAATTCGTTTCTGAATCTAACAGGGAGCCAATGAAGAGAAGCTAAAACTGGAGAAACATGATCTCTCCTGTTAGTTCTCATCAGAACTCTGGCTGCAGCATTTTGGATCAGCTAGAGGCTTTTCAGAGAATATGTGGGACAGCCCAATAATAAGGAATTACAGTAGTCCAATCCTGAAGTAATAAATGCATGAACTAGTTTCTCTGCATCACTCTGAGACAGGATGTTCCTGATTTTAGCAATATTACGAAGGTGAAAGAAGGCAGAAACCTGTTTTATATGTGCGTCAAATGATCAGTTCTGGTCAAAAATAATTCCAAGGTTCTGCACTGTAGAACTAGAAGCCAAGGAAATACGATCTAAAGTAACTATATAACTAGATCATTTCTCCCTGAAGCGCTCAGGTCCAAAGAGAACAACTTCAGTTTTGTCTAAATTTAGAAGCAGATAGTTCTGACTCATCCAGGTCTTTATGTCTTTAAGACAGGCATGTAGTCTGACCAACCTATTGGTTTCATCTGGTTTCATAGATAAGTACAGCTGAGTATCATCAGCATGGCAATGGAAATTTATGCCATGCTGTCTAATAATGTTACCTAATGGAAGCATGTATAAAGTAAAAACAATTGGTCCAAGCACAGAACCCTGAGGAACTCCATGACTTACTCCAATGTGTGAGGAAGATTCTTCATTTACAAGAACAAACTGGAATCTATCAGATAAATATGATTTAAACCAGCCTAATGCAGTTCCTTTAATCCCAATAACATGTTCAAGTCTCTGTAACAGAATGCTGTGATCGATCGTATCAAATGCAGCACTGAGATCCAACAGGACAAGCACAGAAACAAGTCCGCTATCAGAGGCTAAGAGGAGATCATTGGTAACTTTCACCAGTGCTGTTTCTGTGCTATGATGCACTCTGAATCCTGACTGAAACTCTTCAAACAGATTATTTCTATGTAAATGATCACAAAGTTGAACTGCAACTATTTTTTCAAGAACTTTAGACAAAAAAGGGAGATTGGATATAGGTCGATAATTAGCCAACACTTCTGAATCAAGAGTAGGTTTTTTAAGTAAAGGTTTAATTACAGCAACCATAAAAGTCTGAGGTACATATCCTTTCAACAAAGACCAATTGATCAAATCCAATATGGAAGTGTCAATTAAGGGGAAAACCTCCTTGAACAGTCTGGTTGGGATTGGGTCTAACATACAAGTTGATGGTTTTGAAGAGACTATTGCTGTTGTTTGCTCCGAAAGATCAACTGGGCAGAAGCTGTCTAAATATAAATCAGGTTCTAAAGATACTTCTAAAGCTGCTCTACTTGATGATACATCAGTGATAATAGTGGGAAGGATTCCATTAATCTTCTCTCTGATAGAAACAATTTTATTGATAAAGAATCTCATGAAATCATCACTGCTGAGAGTTAAAGGAATACATGGCTCAACAGAGCTCGGACTCTTTGTCAGCATGGCAACAGTGCTGAAAAGAAACCTTGGATTATTCTTATTCTCTTCTATCAATAATGAATAATAAGCAGTTCTAGCTTTACAAAGTGCTTTCTTATACGTTATTAAACTATCTTTCCAGACTAATTGAGACTCTTCTAAATTAGAGGAACGCCACTGTCTCTCCGGCTTTCTTGCAGTCTGCTTTAACGCAGACTTTTTTAACGACTTTAACGCAGCTGTGAATTATACCAAGGAGCCAACATCTTCTGACTGATCAACTGGACAGAAGCTGTCTAAATATAAATCAGGTTCTGAAGATACTTCTAAAGCTGCTGCACTTGATGATACATCACTGATAATAGAAACAAATTTACTGAAACTTTAAGAAGCTCATGAAATCATTGTTCAGGCAAAAACTGTTTGCTCTACGGTGAGGAAGCAAAGACAACAATAAGTCTGCTAAGATTTAAGGAATTTATTACAGAATAACGAATCAAACTAGAATAAACAATCAGTAATAGTCAGTAATAATCATCAAATAGAGTCAGAGACCAAGTCTCGCTATTCGGCCGAATAGGACAACCCACTGATGATTAGATCGGTACTTTTATACAGGATTAACTATATTTGTCGAGACAGTTCAAATTTCATCTTTCAGGGGAAGTTTTTTTTATTTTAAAACCTGGACCTTATTTCCGGCAAAAAATATGTTCATCTACTCACCAATAACAGTTCGGTGAAAGTCAGCGTCCTTGGACGCTATTTAGATCACTCGAGATCTGCGTATATCCATATAACGGGAGTGAACAGGGCATAGACAATGCAGCCTCTAAATAAGGCATTATCTGTCTTTATTTCACCAATACTTCAAGACGAATGAATGAATGAATGCGTACTATTGCACTGTTAGTTCAGAGCTGCCATGTTGTTGTTATTGGGGGGCTTATCGGAGCTTTCTATACCTGCATCTAGTGGGTGGACATGATAGACTCTAGCCGCTGCATCTTCCTTTCCAGGAGCTCCTCATCCGTATTCTCTGGCTGAAAACAGTAAGGACGTCCATCGTACTCAGTCATCGTCCACATCGACAAAATCTGATCATTCGTTGTTCCATTTCCATTTCATTGCGTTCCATTGTGAGGCTGACTAAAGGGACCTGGCTAGCTATCGGGATGGTTTTCAAATATTTTTTATTAGAGCATGTTATATAGAGTTACACATTTACAGCAAACATATAAGTATACAGTATACCAAATAGAAATGTGCGCAGCTAGGATACAGTGCTCTCTTTTTGTTTTTTTACACAACAATGGAAAGTGAAATAATAGCCAAACATGTAAAGGGAAGAAAAAACAGATACATAAATTACAAAGAAAACAGCAACAAAAATAACCTACTGTCTATTCATTAATTTGTCTTAAAACAGGGCAAAAAATTTAAAAAAATTAATTGTCACTACGGGGTGTGAGATAATGCATGAGAGTTGACCAAATTTTTTCAAATATCGGGAGTTTATCCATGCGAGTATATTTAATTATCTCTAAATGGAGAGTGTTAGTAAGATCACTAAGCCACATCTTTGTGGTGGGTGCTTCTTTCTTTTTCCAATGCATGAGAAGTAATTTCTTGGCAACGATGAGACTATAGGAGAGGAAACATTGCTGGGATTTGTTTAATTTCTTAATATCATCTGACACTCCAAGAATAATAGTGAGTGGTTTAGGCTCTAACTGTACGTTAAGTATTTCAGACATTAAACTGAAGATATTAGACCAAAAGAACTTGACCTTAGAACATAGAGCAAAGCTGTGAAGCAACGTGTCGTCCGCTGCATGACATTTGTCACATATAGGGGACAACTCGGGGTATATTCTATGTAACCTTTCCTTAGAGTAATGAAAACGATGTAAAATTTTTAATTGGATTAGGCAGTGCCTGGCATTATTGGAGCAACTCTCTTCCCATAAAATGTCCGGTATCTCAGTGCCCAGTTCTTCCTCCCATTTAGTTTTAATTGGGATGGAGTTCACAGGACTAGTAGATTGCAAGATATCATATATAAAAGATATTGATTTTTCTGAGCAAGACATGGGGCGGAGGCATTTATCAAGACACAAGCCTTTGAAAGTCTCATAATTTTGCAGATGTGTTCTTACATAGTCCCTTATTTGCAAATACCTAAAGAAACTACATCCAGGTAGATTATATTTACTCTGTAACTGTGCAAAGGATGCAAACATACCTTTAATGTATAGGTCTCCTATTGTATGGATGCCTATAGTCCTCCAGAGATTGAAAGTATCATCCATAATGGATGGTGGAAAGGTCGGGTTTCTAGCAATAGGTAGTGCATAAGATATGGGTTTCAGCTTAAAGTGTGACTTAATTTGTTTCCAAATGCGCACTGTACTATGGATCATCACATTGCAATTATATAAAGACTTCTCAATAGTGCAAGGTGCCAGGAGAATGGCACCCAAAGAATAAGGCTGGCATGTCTCCTGTTCTAATTCGAGCCAGTTTGGTGGGATTGTTGTGTCATCCAGCCAGTATGCCATAATCCTAATTTGTGAGGCCCAATAATATGATAAAAAATTTGGGAGTGCCAAGCCCCCCTCCATCTTAGATTTGCAGAGGTGTTTCTTACGAATTCTATGGGTTTTGTAGTCCCAAAGGAAAGGGAGCACAATCATGTCTATTTTATTAAAGAAGGATTTAGGAAGAAACACTGGAATGGTCTGAAATAAATAAAGTAATTGGGGCAAGAAAATCATTTTAAAGGCATTGACTCTGCCCACTAATGATATTGGCAAGGACTTCCAGAACTGTATATTTGACTGTAACTTAGACAGCAGTGGTTGGAAATTCTCCTTAAATAACTGGGAGTGACACTTTGTGATCTGAATCCCTAAATATGTAAATTTTTCTGGACATACACGAAAAGGGAGGTTCTGTAACCAGGCATTATTCTGTACGTGCACGGGCATTAGCTCGCTTTTATTCCAATTTATCCTATAGCCCGAGAAGGACCCAAAAGTGTTGATTTTATCAAGTATCTGCGGAATCGTGACTTGTGCCTGAGAGATGAATAACAAAACATCATCAGCGTATAATGAAATTTTGTTTAAAGATTTTTGTGTATTATAACCACGAATTAAGGGATCTGAGCGGATACTCTCGGCAAGGGGTTCGATTGCTAAAGCAAAAATCAAGGGCGATAGAGGGCACCCTTGTCTTGTTCCTCTATGTAGATTAAAACAGGGAGACAATATTTGGTTTGTGAGTATCTGAGCACGGGGGTTGTAATAAAGAAGTTTCACCATTGAAATAAATCTCTCACCAAAATTATATCTTTTTAAGATTTCAAATAGATAAGGCCATTCAACTTGGTCAAATGCCTTCTCAGCATCGAGTGAGATAATGGCTAACTCTTCCTTTGGTCTGTTAGTAGCATACATTACGTTAAACAAGCGTCTAAGATTGAAAAAAGAATTTCTACTTGGTATAAAACCAGTCTGGTCTGGATGCACTAATTTCTCTAAGAAGGGGCTTAATCTATTTGCTAAAATTTTAGAAAATAATTTCCCATCTTGGTTTAACAGGGAAATGGGACAAAAAGAGCCTACCTCTTCTGGGTCCTTACCCTTTTTATGAATCACTGTAATGACTGCTTCTGTTAAGGTAGGAGGTAGGACACCATCAGTGTGAGCTTGAGTAAACACCTTATATAGATAAGGACAGAGTTTCGTTAAATTTTTTATACAGCTCATCTGGAAGGCCATCAGGGCCTGGGGCTTTGTTGCTTTTAAGTGAAGTGATGGCTTTTTTGACTTCTTCGATAGAAATTTCAGAGTTCAGCTGAGCTGACTCATGTTCATCAAGTTGAGTGAGATTACATTTATCTAAGAAGTTCTGCATAGCGATATAGTCTGCATCAATTTTGGAAGTGTACAAATTTTTATAAAATTGAAGAAATCGATCGTTAATGTCTTTAGGTTTAATCAGAGTCTCACCATTGTCAGCTTTAATTTAATGTATTGTGCAATCATTTTCCTGTTTTCTGAGCTGTCGGGCTAAGAGTCTATGTGGCTTGTCATTAAACTCAAAATATTTCTGTTTGGTATACAAAAATGCCTTACTAATCCTTGCCGAGAGTATCTTATTATATTCATATTTTAAAGCTGAAATTTTTCAATTTCAACGGTGTGGAGCGCAGTTTCCAACTCAGATAACCTCGCCTCCAAAATTACAAAAAGACTACATTTGTCACATGTACCATTATCGCTAAAAGAGGCAGAGGAGTAACTAAACATCTGACACACGGAGTAAGTGAAATCAGGAGATGGAGGGAGAGAACTGTTAGTCATGCTAAGCTAAAGAAACACACACGCCGCTAAAAAGTAAAAATAAACCCCAAACATCTGTAGGAGTGAGTGTTAGAAGTGTTAGTGTTTTTTAGATTTTTCAAAATTATTTTTGGTTCAAAGAGACTTCCTGAATAAGTGAAGGGCACTGGATTCCTCTTCTTCCTTGAGGTTTTATGTATAGTACCCAGGTGGCAAAATCTCTATTTTTTGTTGTAAAAGCTTTTCCACCAGAAATGATATCCAGGACCTTCAAGGATCACAACCTGGGTGGACAACCTGGTCAACTAGCTACCGGAAAGCTACACGGGCCAAAAACCCTCTTTTTGGGACATGTTCCTGGCGAAATGATGTAAATGCAAATATTTAGGTACTACAATGGCATAAATAGACATACAACTTTAAAATTTGGCAGAGAGTAGCCTGACACATAGGGGATAGCAGGAAAAAAAATTCTGGGGCTTGCTGCAACTCTATTTTAAGATATTACCCTCAACCCTACTCCAGTAGAACTTGACTCTCTTGTTGACAGCACTATAGCTTCAATGCGTACAACACTGGACAATGTTGCCCCTCTGAAAAGGAAGGTAATCAGTCAGAAGAGGTTGGCTCCTTGGTATAATTCACAGCTGCGTGCGTTAAAGCAGACTGCAAGAAAGCTGGAGAGACAATGGCGTTCCTCTAATTTAGAAGAGTCTCAATTAGTCTGGAAAGATAGTTTAATAACGTATAAGAAAGCACTTCGTAAAGCTAGAACTGCTTATTATTCATTATTGATAGAAGAGAATAAGAATAATCCCAGGTTTCTTTTCAGCACTGTTGCCAGGCTGACAAAGAGTCCGAGCTCTGTTGAGCCATGTATTCCTTTAACTCTCAGCAGTGATGATTTCATGAGATTCTTCATCAATAAAATTGTTTCTATCAGAGAGAAGATTAATGGAATCCTTCCCATTATTATCACTGATGTATCATCAAGTAGAGCAGCTTTAGAAGTATCTTTCGAACCTGAATTGTATTTAGACAGCTTCTGTCCCGTTGATCTTTCTGAGCTAACAACAGCAATAGTCTCTTCTAAACCATCAACTTGTATGTTAGACCCAATCCCAACCAGACTGTTCAAGGAGGTTTTCCCCTTAATTGACACTTCCATATTGGATTTGATCAATCGGTCTTTGTTGATAGGATATGTACCTCAGACTTTTAAGGTTGCTGTAATTAAACCTTTACTTAAAAAACCTACTCTTGATTCAGAAGTGTTGGCTAATTATCGACCTATATCCAATCTCCCTTTTTTGTCTAAAGTTCTTGAAAAAATAGTTGCAGTTCAACTTTGTGATTATTTACATAGAAATAATCTGTTTGAAGAGTTTCAGTCAGGATTCAGAGTGCATCATAGCACAGAAACAGCACTGGTGAAAGTTACCAATGATCTCCTCTTAGCCTCTGATAGCGGACTTGTTTCTGTGCTTGTCCTGTTGGATCTCAGTGCTGCATTTGATACGATCGATCACAGCATTCTGTTACAGAGACTTGAACATGTTATTGGGATTAAAGGAACTGCATTAGGCTGGTTTAAATCATATTTATCTGATAGATTCCAGTTTGTTCTTGTAAATGAAGAATCTTCCTCACACATTGGAGTAAGTCATGGAGTTCCTCAGGGTTCTGTGCTTGGACCAATTGTTTTTACTTTATACATGCTTCCATTAGGTAACATTATTAGACAGCATGGCATAAATTTCCATTGCCATGCTGATGATACTCAGCTGTACTTATCTATGAAACCAGATGAAACCAATAGGTTGGTCAGACTACATGCCTGTCTTAAAGACATAAAGACCTGGATGAGTCAGAACTGTCTGCTTCTAAATTTAGACAAAACTGAAGTTGTTCTCTTTGGACCTGAGCGCTTCAGGGAGAAATGATCTAGTTATATAGTTACTTTAGATCGTATTTCCTTGGCTTCTAGTTCTACAGTGAGGAACCGTGGAGTTATTTTTGACCAGAATTTATCATTTGACGCACATATAAAACTGGTTTCTAGGACTGCCTTCTTTCACCTTCGTAATATTGCTAAAATCAGGAACATCCTGTCTCAGGGTGATGCAGAGAAACTAGTTCATGCATTTGTTACTTCAAGATTGGACTACTGTAATTCCTTATTATTGGGCTGTCCCACATATTCTCTGAAAAGCCTCCAGCTGATCCAAAATGCTGCAGCCAGAGTTCTGATGAGAACTAACAGGAGACATCATGTTTCTCCAGTTTTAGTTTCTCTTCATTGGCTCCCTGTTAAATTCAGAATAGAATTTAAGATTCTTCTTCTCACATATAAAGTTCTTAATGACGAGCTCCATCATATCTTAAAGATTTAATTGTAAGGTATTTTCCTAACAGAGCACTTCGCTCCCAAACTGCAGGTTTACTTGTTGTTCCCAGAGTTTCTAAAAGTAAAATGGGAGGTAGAGCCTTCAGTTATCAGGCCCCTCTCTTGTGGAATAAGCTGCCAGTAAATGTCCGGGAAGCAGACACCCTTTCCACTTTTAAGATTAGGCTTAAAACTTTCCTTTTCGATAAAGCTTATAGTTAGGGATGGCTCAGGTAATCCTGAAACATCCCATAGTTAAGCTGCTATAGGCTTAGACTGCAGGGGGACCTCATCTGTCACACCTTTCCTCACTTTGCTCTCTTTTTTCCCCCTGTTTAATTTCACAATTGATTTTATGTACATGTGACATTATTGTGGTTATTAACGTATGTTTCCCTGTTCCAACAGATATCCTTTGAATGGCGTTATGGTGTTTTTCCCCCTTCTTTTCCCTCTTTTCTGTCTTCTCAAACCCCAGCTGGTCGAGGCGGATGGCCACCCTTCCTGAGTCTGGTTCTGCCAGAGGTTTCTTCCTGTTAAAAGGGAGTCGTTCCTTTCCACAGTTGCCTCAGGCACGCTCAGGACGGGAGATTGGACTGAAGACAACTTTCGGTGCAATCTGTTGGTTTCCTTAGCAAGGATATTAATTTTTTTAATTGGCTCTATATGAATTAATTGGATTATGATTACAATTAATTGAATTCCAATTGGCTTGAATTGGACTATATTACTTAAGTGCCTTGAGATGACAATTGTTGTAATCTGGCGCTATATAAATAAAATTGAATTGAATTGAATTGAACATCCCAAAAAAGTACTGTTTGCCTGACAAATTCTCAGGAAAATAAATATTTTTCAATACTTCATGGTGAATATCTATGCCTAGCATGTGTATAGAAACCTTGCCTAATTCATTAGCTTCCATTTGAGTCCAAGATGGCCTTTCTACTAGCTACTGGAAAGCTATAGAGAGAGCAGATAACAATGGGGTCACAATGGGGTCTCTCCTGACATACTTCTGAAGCAGACATATAATGCAGATGCCAAGGAGGCAAGCGGTTTAGATGGCATTACACTCAACCCTGCTGCCCGAATGAAGTGGCTCTACACAAATCCACTCATCGCAGCTATCTCTGCAGAGCTCAAGTCTATGCTGCACCTCCATTCCTCCAGCCCACAACACGAATCTGGTTGGAGCCGTGTCACCAGGGATGCCGAGATGGTAGTCATGGCGGCAGTGGAGACCAACCCATTCACAACAGCCACACCATACCTGATCAACATATCAACTGGACAATGTGCACATTCAACAGTCAGGGACAACTTGACGAAAATTAAAGTACTTGGTTTGAAGGCACTGTCTGAGTCACTGTCCAGTGATCAGAAGAAGACCAGTGAAACTTAACACCTTCCACACACAAAACACAAAATCAAAGAAGTCTGGGGGGAAAATACCTGCACCTGTGAAGAGCAATGCAGTTACTGCCCTTCTGCGAAGATCATTGCCAGTGGTGGAGAACTCAACATTGTTGACTTCACTGGCAACCATGAGTGCAGTGACTTTCCCCCAATCCCTCTTCCAGGAAGATGGCAGTATGAGAACTGGTACCAAGGCAAGCCTAAACAGTTCCTGAAAGATTCTGAAAGAGGAGACCAAAGTGAACAGCATCCCTAATCTGCCTCAAGATGGCAAAAAGACAGCAGTAGTAGTTGATGCTATGTGTGCCATACGACATTGGTCTTTTCAAAAAGGTGATTTGGAACCATCGCTGAGTGATACAAACGCCTGAATGATGTGCCTGCTGGGACTAAGATCATACACTTCTGTTGTGACAAGTACAGTCAATCCAGTGGCTCTGGATCTGATGCCAACAGGCCTTACTGCAAAGCGTCAAATGCACCTTAATCTTTTTCTAATCAGAGTGCTGTAAAAAGTGTCTATAAATGTGGTGTAAAAGTGGTTTATAAGGCATTGATTCTAATGGTCTAAAACAGGGGTTGGCAACCTTAAACACTGAAAGAGCCATTTGGACCTGTTTCCCACAGAAAAGAAAACACCGGGAGCCACAAAACCCATCTGACATCTAACATGAAGATGATACTGCATACATAATTTTTTTACCTTTATGCTATGTATATATATATTAAAAAAAAACTATAGCATGTTGCATTTATGAAACCAATTAACTGCTACAGAAAAAAAAATTGACGCTGGGTTGATGGTTACTTTCAAATAAAGTACATGGAGTACTTTATTTGAAAGTCAATTTGAGTCCTCGTATTTATTTTAAAAAGCCGAACTTAAATTGACCCTTCACTAAGCCACGCCCCCTTGGTTACTGTTGCTAGCCAGTCAAGCTTTCCCTCCTGGAGCGAGAAACATGGAGTTTTTACCCGGGTAGCGTTAAGTCATATTCCTCAGGAATTATCTAAAGTTTTCTGGCAAAATTCTTCAGAGGTGTCACAGAGAAGCAGACAAAAAGGTCTCTATTCATTTGAAAGATACATTCACCAGATTAACTGTTGGCGAAGTTCAAACAAAGAGGAACACAAAATAGAGGGAAAAGTACACCCCTCTCAATGTAAGCGCCAGGCACCACGGGTTGACACTTCAAAAGTGCTGCATTTGATACAGTTGATCCCAGCATTCTGTTACAGAGACTTGAACATATTATTGGGATTAAAAGAACTGCATTAGGCTGGTTTAAGTCATACTTATCTGATAGATTCCAGTTTGTTCTTGTAAATGAAGAATCTTCCTCACATACAAGAGAAAGTCATGCAGTTCCTCAGGGTTCTGTGCTCCCTGTTAAATTCAGAATAGAATTTAAGATTCTTCTCCTCACATATAAAGCTCTTAATGACCGAGTTCCATCATATCAGGCAGGGCCAAGTGGCTCTCCCATTACTGGATGCCACGATGGATCAATACCTCTGACCCATCAGCCCGAACCCTGTCCATCTATAAACCTGATAAAGACCAGTGATTGTCTGAAACTACTGTATGCTTGTGTATGTCTGTCACACACAGGCAAATGTTTTCCCCTCTTTCCCGTCCCATTATTATCACTGATGTATCATCAAGTAGAGCAGCTTTAGAAGTATCTTTCGAACCTGAATTGTATTTAGACAGCTTCTGTCCCGTTGATCTTTCTGAGCTAACAACAGCAATAGTCTCTTCTAAACCATCAACTTGTATGTTAGACCCAATCCCAACCAGACTGTTCAAGGAGGTTTTCCCCTTAATAGACACTTCCATATTGGATTTGATCAATCGGTCTTTGTTGATAGGATATGTACCTCAGACTTTTAAGGTTGCTGTAATTAAACCTCTACTTAAAAAACCTACTCTAACAGTCAGTGTGGTTACATGCGGGCCATTGGATCGGATTAATGGCTAAATTAAAATAAGACTAAGTTATTCAGCTCATGTAACAAGCTTAATACGACAAAAAAACCAATCGGATCAGGTTACTTGCGATTGAATTAAGACCCCGAGATAACTAGATCCGACTGCCCACTGAACGTGCCTGGAGACGTTCTGTGCATGCTCGAGATTTTTCCCCCCGATCGTCACGGAAGTCAAAGGAGACGATATTACTGTTGTTGTCGCCGCCGTCAGAAAGAAACAAACAACGCGATGGAGAATGCGCCGTTGTGCGTCGCGTTTGTGCCGTAACCAGCTCATCACAGATGTAGAGGGACGCAGCTTCATCTTGCTCTGCGTTCGCCATCTTTCTGATTGTCTTAGTTTTGTTGTTGTTGGTGGTGAAGACGTCAACAGGAAGTGGCTCTATTAGCGATAGTTGAAATGGGTACAGCGCCACCTATCTACTGTGGTATTGCATGCTTTGTGCCAGTGATTCCATTCTTTCACCGTCATGTAACAAAGGATAATTACCCTCAGATAAGGAGCAGAACCCAGCTATAGCTATAATCGAGTTATCATGTAAACCCACTGAATGAATTGAACTCCAATTGGCTTGAATTGGACTATATTATTTAAGTGCCTTGTGACAAGATTTGTTGTAATTTGGCGCTATATAAATAAAACTGAATTGAATTGAATTAAAAAAAAAACATAAAAGAACATTTAAATTTAAATTAAAGGTTATGTTAGCTTTCACTATCATTCTGTTTGCCAATCTCTTGCTAAAATAAACTATCTTGCATTTGTTTACAGTGCACCAGGATATTGCTCACATATGTGGGGCTGATATACACATGTGACCTTATTAAGGCACAGCAAAGCCCAACAATATCTTGCAGTTTGCCACAACAGTGGCACAAACCAAGGGGTAGCAAGATTAAAGGTGTTCCGATCTCATCTATTGTCATTGCGGAAGCCTGGCGTGAGTGCAAGTGGAGAGCAGTAGATTGCTGCTACAGAGGAAGCAGGGTGTCCCTTCACAAATGCTAAAAGATATCAGAATGTCAGAACAGAATCTATAGGAAGCAGGGTGTCCCTTCACAAATGCTAAAAGATATCAGAATGTCAGAACAGAATCTATCTGTTAGTATGCATCCATCCATTTCCTATACCGTCAATCCGTCAGTTGGGTAGCGGGTGGGCTGGAGCCTATCCCAGCAGTCATTGGGCGAAAGGCGGGGTACCTGTTAATATTAATTTTGCTTAAATATTACACAGTGGCTCGAGGTTTAACAGAGACGTCTTTGTTAACGTTATCACACAAAGCTATGGTTAGCTAATGTTAGCTAGCACTTAACCTTAGAACAAACGTAGGTGCTCTTATTGATTTTGGAGGGATTCAGCTGTTCGTGTGGTCTTCCACACTGCTTTATCCACACCCCTCATCTTTCTTGTTGCGTCTTGGGCTGGGGAAGGCAAAGAATTCAACACCACCCTCCAAACTTCTTGCATATCCACTGTCGGACTTGCAAGTTACGCATGCACACCGCTTCGGCGTATTGCTTTCTGTCGAAACCTTAAATGGCCTCTTGTGCTTATAAGGTTGCTAACGTAAGATTGGACAGAAGCAGTTTGTGGGTGGGGCTTAGCGAAGGGTCAATTATCCACCTGCAGCAAATCCATTTGGATATTTGCCGGCGGGTGTATATGGTGTCACAAGTCGGCAGATGGACGCATAGTTTAACCACCAAAAATGAAACACGTTTTATTTTAATGTTACAGGATCACCATAATCCTCACATTAAAACAACTAATGAAGTAAAATAAATTCGATTGAAATTAAATACTTATTATTTATTTTCCAAAGCCACAGCGGGCCGGAGCAGAGAAAGAGCCACGTGCGGCTCCGGAGCCACGGTTTACTGACCCCTGGTCTAAAATCAAACATCTGAACAAACCATTCGTATTGGCTAAAAGCCATGTGAAATCATACTAATTATTCTTTTACAGTGTTCTTTGAGATAAAATGGTAATGTATGATACTAGTAAATACTCCACATAGAGCAAAAAAAAATATAGCAAAACTATGATTGCAACCCATATTTAACATATAAATGATTACATTTTGAATAGCGATTAAGACTTTTATGTTTCAGATGAATTTAAACATTTGAGCACACAGTTTTACTGAAAGTGTTAGAGTGAATGTGATGGCAGCCAAAGCTATTTGCTGATCTACCCTATTCTTAGTATGACAAAACTGTCATACTGTGGCATTATGAACTGTGTGGTCAACTGCTGTGCTGCACATAAACCAGATAACCAGTGTGTGCACTGACAGACTGTGTGCCATTGATGAATAGATAAAAGTAACAAAAGCTAGTAGTCCATTCAGTGAGTGTTTATAGGGAGCCACAAACAATAAGGCTTGAACATTCAGAGGAAGAAGCAGATGGACATTAAAGTCTAATTGCTGTATTTAGTAGGAAGCAAATGGTTCTCATGGTTCTTCTCTTCACAACAGCAAAGTAAAGAGTTGACAAAGATGGATAGTCATGAAAGAAGTGACAGGAACTTTTATGAACAGCTGTACATCAAACTTGACATATATATTAGAAACGTAGTTTTTTGTGAAATCATACAGACATGGTGTTGCTTATAATGACAAACCTACAGAGGATATCCAACCCTGAAGCACTTACCAACTGTAAATGGTCTTCAGCATCAGCTAAATACTACCTGACAACCATCATATGTTAATCTGCACCAGCAGGAAGACAAAGCAGGTGGTCAGGCTATGTTTCCACTCATCATGTACCTGCTTTTGCAGTTATTGCACAAAGATGATTGAATGCAATAGAGTCTCATTCCTTCTCCTCGACTTGCTCACGTCAGACCAAAGTTTTGGAGTATGCATATTTATACAATTTTATTTATTCAAGATAGATATCGGAATGAGTCAGATAACTGCAGTAGTGTGCAGAGAATGGATAACAATGTACTTAAAAAAAGCACATTTTTAAAGAAAATATCAATTGAGAATTCATTAGCAAAATACACAGAGACAAATGAGACACACAACCATGCACGCTCACACTCACTCCTAAGGACAATTTTAGAGACACCAGTTAACCTAACATGCATGTTTTTGGATGGTGGGAGGAAGCCGGGGAACCCGGAGAGAACCCACGCATACAAGGAGTGAACGTGCAGACTCCACACAGAAAGGCCCCAGCTGCGAGTTGAACCTGGAACCCTCTGCTGTGAGGTGACGGTGCTGATCACCACACCACACCCTGTTGAATGACTTCTTAAATTAAATGTTTTCAAGAGGACAAAGTTGTATTCATCAAATAAAACAATTCTTTCAGGCAAAAACTAAGTCTAAATGAAGTTTTGAAAATGCTCACATGTTCACACTCAGTGTTCTAATTTTACTCTGCAAGGGTCCCTGATTGCACCAGAGGAACACCACATCAGCCCCAACCCAACTAGTGTGGGGGGTCCTGCAGGGTAGGTCAGTGGTCCCTGGCCTGTTTGTGAAAGGGCCCCAAGCTTCCCCTCACCGTGGCAAATGAGACGCGTGACTCATCAGACCAAACACGGGATTAGCTGGTAATGATCTGGCAAATGGTTTTGAAATTGTAATTATCTGCCCCTCAGCTGGGTCTACTGAGGGGGAGGATGAGATGGATGGAGTGACAAAAGAGAGAGAGAAAGTGAAGCATATTAATACGGGTCAAAATGGAAGAAACACACTTCACACACAACAAGAAAAAGTGGGAGCTCTCAATGACACAACAAGCATTCTGTTGCCAAAAGATGCTCTTGTCACATTACTGTTTAGCTCTGAGTGTGTGTTTGTGTATGTGTGTGAAATGCTGAACAATAACAATATCTGTGCTCATGTTCCATACTCTGAAAGGTGGTAATACACTCCTTCACAACCATAAAATCGATCACCCAGTCCATTCTTGACTTTTGCCGCCATCTTCAGGGAGCAGCATAGAAGAACACGTGGGACTGCATTATGTGTCTGCTGTGGCTGCGTGTCAGCTTTGGTGATCCTAATGTCTGCACATTCAGCGCAGACAAACAACAGTACCATGTATGAATAAACAATAGTGATGATGATTAACATATGGCATGTGCAAGTTTTAATTAAAGTAGTATGACACATTTGAAAATAACTTTGATGTCATGCTGATGTATCATATCAGCTGATGATTTTTTAAGAATCTCTGTGGGTCTTTGTAGAATCTGTGAACTCATCCAGTTCATGAAGTTTGAGATGACATTTTTTTATAATTTGGGATGATATGAATAAAACTGAATTGAATCCAGCAACTCTCATTTTCCTCGTCTCAGCAAAGAAGAATTTCTAACATGATAGTGTCCAGCGTCCAAATGGGTTTCTGCCTGAGGGGCACTTACTGTTTACTGCATGGGAAATAATAATTATTAGCATATTAATATAATTATCATTGTAAACTATTCACTGTATTTTGACTAAAGACACAATGATAACTTGAAGCTGTTTGGCTATTTGCAGTCTCTTGTTTAAAGGTTCGGGATGAATGAATCATCCCAGAAAAATCAACTCATCCATTGTTAAAATATAGTAAAGATATATAATATATAGTAAATAATTAGCATATATAGTAAATAATAAAGATGTAAACATCAATAGTATTTCATCTAGTGTATTCAGTTTCGGTGAACTATTTTCAATGCAATGATGAGAATGCCTGGTGGAAGATGACCGGTATGAATGTTATTCTGAACTTTGTTTTTCCTCACACAGCATGTCAGGGAACTGTCCATGAAAACAAGTCTTCAATTTTTATAAGTATGGCAAGTTTTTATTAACATTTAATCAAATCACGCTCCTTTTTGTAAATGCCTTTTGCATATCCATAACAGTGGTTAGCAACGTCTCCTCACAGCAGAGGGCTCCTGGTTAGAATCCCAGCTGGTTCTTTCTGTGTGGAGTCTGCATGTTCTCCCCGTGTATGCATGGGTTCTCTTCAGGTACTCTGGCTTCCTCCCACCGTACAAAAACATTCATGTAAGGTTAACTGTTGACTCTAAAATTGTGCGTAGGAGTGAGTGTGAGCGTGTGTGGTTGTTTGTCTGTGCGTGGCCCTGTGATGGACTGGCGACCTGTTCAGGGTGAACAAATAGTGAAAATAGTACTGCAGTAGTGGTGATCTAAAACATCTATTACTTTTTTGAATATTCTTTTTATGAAAGTGGAATTACAGCCAGGCCATAGACATTTCAAAATGTAACAAATCCATTATTAACACATTAAGACTGAGCTAGACTCCGTAGACTCAGCTAGACTGGATATACACTGCAGATATCTGAAACTGATTCCCCGCTAGTTAAAGTGGACATTTAATATATCAGCAACGGTAATTTTAGATATCTAAATTTAACACAGTAGATTCCTTAATTAGATTTTACATGGTCCAAAAATAGATTTTAATCTGGGAAAATGGAAATATGGATATGCAGGTTGTGACCATTTAAAATTCAGTTCATTTAAAAAGCAATTTCATATGTAAAAAAAAACATATATTGGATATCTAATGACAGGTAGGACATCATTTTGAATTTCTAAAGTGTTCATCTACTACCCACAAGATTACTTTAGATATCCATAACAATGTGTCTCCTTGTCAAAACCATATTCATACTTTATTCTACATTCAACTAAATTCGTACATTCCTAACCAAAATAGCAATACAGATGTCTACAATATATATATATATATATATATATATTTTTAAAAAGACAAAAAACTGTCAGAATGACTCTGCGATTATTTGATGTGATAATGTCGTTACATTTCATGATCAGTTATGCCTATTTCCAATTTCCAAAGTGGCCCACAATATACATGGCGTTATTTTATTTTTTATCTAACAAAACTGCCGTAAAAATGCTTATTAGTAATTTAATTACAGATTAGCAAGTTATCGGAAAGTGACAGCCCTACACAGCTTCTTGTTTTTCCCGAGGAAGAATGGGAAATCTGAATTAATTTCATCTTGCAACACAGCCTTTATATTGTTAAATGTCATTATTCGCCAATATACCGCCAAATAAAACCTCCCTCTTGTACACAAAGTATCTACCAAGTTTTTTGGACCTTTACTTTGAAGAGAGGGACTCTTGTCCAGGAATCCTCTTAGCAGATTAACCTTTCAGAAGCGAAAGCTCCAACTGCCATGATGGAAGTCTAACGTTCACTGTATTTCACTGTAAAATACAATAAACTGCGCTATGATTCCGTAGTACTAGTACTATGAATACTACGACTCCGCAATGTCAGGTGAAAACCAGAGAGATTCAGAGGAGGATGACGATGGGGACAGTGAAAGTGCATCGAGCAGAGAACGAAATGGTTTCTTCACCACATTTTTCAACAGTTTGATTCCAGGTGGGTTATTGGCCGTTTTCTTGTCATCTAGTAGGCTACAGAGTACAGTTCAGTGCGCGTGAACGCGCGACATTCAGAAAGTAGCTGGAAACTGGTACATTTAAGATTAAAGCTGTCAATATAAACACGTAAATAACTGCGCAATCAATAGTTTTTATTGCTCTTCTGCTTGTGTGCATCACAGAAGGACATTTTGCTTGCAGAACACAGTGATCCCTTGTCTATCGCGGAGGTTGGTTCTAGAACCCCCGAGACTGGCGAAAATCCGCGAATTAGTGACTTATTTATTGTATACTAAGTATTTTATTTCGATTTAATAGCATTTTAATACGTTTGAATTATTTTTTGTATATTTTTTATATTGTTTTACATTTTTTAGTCTAGAAAATACTTATGTTAGCGCAATAATAGTAATAAAAACTTTAATAATAGATAAATATAAGAAAATATCTATTTACCGAAATGAGATATATAATTATATAATGTATACAATTTAAAAATCCGCTAAATGTGGACCGCGTTATGGCGAAGGACGAGTGTATCTTAGTTTTCTTTCTGCTCCGGCTTTTATACAGATCGACTGCATTGCAGTATAAAACAGCAGACATTTTTTTTTCGTTCTATCTATGTCTTTCTGTCAAGTCTGACGTTTGACAAACAAATCTCGTAAAACTAGCTTGACAACTGAACGATTTATGATAACGTGAATTGTGTGGAAACGCCAGTCCTCCATAGATAAAATGTACCGTAGGAGCGACTGGCACTGTACCAACATGGCCGCCCTGAAGGCACGCCCCTCTAGAGAGCTGCAGGAGTCAATGCGGCTTCTGGCCAACTGAACCATGCAGAACCGTCGCAATTTGATGACACTGTTTTATTACTGTCGTCAGAGGAAGCGACAAATATTGTAGTCTTAAAATGACGGAACCAGAGTAAGGCAGCAGACAACTCGTAATTAACTCCTAAATATCTAGGAACTATTGAATTTTCTTGTCAAGTATCAAGTTGACCCCAAAAACTTTACCTTATTCGCAATTAAACGTCACACTTTAACAATTCGTGATTATGAAGAAGGTCGTCTGTATGCATTTTGTCATATTAGCCTAGCTTAGCTTAGCCTTGTAACGAAGCAGCATTACTCAACGCATTTAAAGGGATGTGTCACAACAAGGAAGGAGCTTGTACCAGTTACAAAATGCAACAACTGTGAATCCAGAGCTGTCTTTCGTGTGTCGTGGTAAAAGAAAATTCTGCTGATTGAATAGGTTTTTTAAGACACTTTGCCTGCCTCCGAAGCGTTCACAACATGTTGAACATTCCGACCCAGTCCTTCCCTTCACCGAGCTCCCAGCAGAGGGTCGCTCAGTCCGGCCAGTCCGGGAGGAATAAGGTAGTACTCACC
Source organism: Leuresthes tenuis (assembly GCF_036924035.1). Taxonomy (NCBI): domain Eukaryota; kingdom Metazoa; phylum Chordata; class Actinopteri; order Atheriniformes; family Atherinopsidae; genus Leuresthes; species Leuresthes tenuis. The sequence continues at coordinate 33,015,538 of NW_027325364.1, forward strand.
GTCATTTCGCATCTATTCCCTAAGAGTTCATTAAACCATGTTTAAAATGTGACTGCTTATATTTGTTTGAGCTTGACGAAATGGTATAAGCTAATAGGAAAATGTATAGTTTACATGTCGATGTCTATCTATTTATTCGAATGAATACATATTTTTGTGAAGATAACAACTACTTCATCTTGTGTCAGGTGGCACTGAAACCAGGCCACAGTCTGATGGACTGGATCAGGTTTGCCAAGAGTGGAAAAGATCTTACTGGTCTCAGAGGGCGTCTGATTGAAGTGACCCAAGAAGAGCTGCAGAAACATAACAGGAGAGATGACTGCTGGACCTGCATACGAGGTGAGAGACACCAGCTGATAGGGTCTGATTAGCACTTCGGAAATGATGACCCTGCAAAGGAGCTGTAGTGAGTAGCAGCATTGGAGGACACTTGATGTCATCGTCGTAATGCTTGGTGCTGCTCCTTCTTGAATACTTTGCTGACAGAGAGGCCCCATTTCTCCGATTCAAAATGTCTAGTTTGTGCTGAAAAAAAATCACTTACCATTCCAGTTATCTTGGTTGTGTCTTGCACATCACAAAACTTCCTGCTATAAGAATTTTAAGAGATCTGTAATAGGACAAGAACAGCCAAGACTTAACATGGTCCTGTTGCATTGTTTCATGTAAACTTACACATGCAAATTTTGAGAATTTTGTAGGATATTAGATGCATCAATCCCCAACAAGCTAATTTGCAGCTGGCTCGGTGTATGCATGACAGAAGAGGGGTATGCACTTTCTTCTTTGATTAGAAAAAGGCCAACCCTCTGTGGAAAGTCCAAGCAAGTTTTAAGTTTATTTTAGATAGCAGGAAACTGCAAAGAGTATGTTGCCATATACAACAGATTTTGGATACAGGTCTTTGAACTTGTAACATCATTACTAAACTGGTAAGCCATTTCCATTTGAGTTATACCTGCTGAAGTTGTGACTCTGCCTCCAGCATCCCAAATGAAGTAACTTCACCGTTCGGCTGTAGCTCAGGAGGAAGAGCAGTCGCCCACCAATCGGAAGGTCGGTGGTTCGACTCTGGCTTCCCCAGGCTAAATGTCGAAGCGTCCACTGAACCCCTCGTTGCCTCCTAGTGTATCACTGGGGTATGAATGTGTGTATGAATGATTAGAAGAAAAAAAAGCACGTAGTTAAGAATCTTAGTTAAGAATGTGTTCTTAAGATGTTCTGTATGAATGTGTGTGAGTGGGGGTGCATGTAGTGAAGCACTCTGAGTGGTCAGTTAGATGTCTAGAAAAGCGCTATACAAGTACAAGTCCATTTACCGTTCCATGAAAGTTCATGATCTTTCTGGCTTGGATGAGATTGTATTTCATTATGGACTACACCTGTCTTCTGTGGTCTACCACTTTTATGATCATTTGTGAGCTCACCTACATATACTGCATATGTAGCAGTATGTATGCACATTCTAATTCTGATACAGCTACAGTAGCAATGTGGTTGTAAGGATGGCCTGGTGTGCAAGCAGACTGTGTTGGCCACAGGTCAATAGACAATGACTTTTAGATTTATCTGACTGTGAATATAAATGTCAAAACCTCACAGCTGATGGGTTTTCAACTGTGGTGAACAGTCTTGGGTGTGCAGATTATCCTATTAAAAACTGTTCAAATTTAAAGAGGAAGTAGTTTCTTGGCATTTTCTGACATCTGAGTGTCATGAGTGCTGCTACTGGAGTCTGTCTGCAGAGGGCACTGGAACATAGCATTTTTCTCTTTTTCTGTTTATTCAGGTATGGTTTACAATGTGACCCCCTATATGGACTACCACCCTGGTGGAGAAGAGGAGCTGATGAAGGCAGCAGGAATAGATGGGACTGAACTCTTTGACCAGGTATGAAAAGTAATGAAGTAAAGTATTGTTGTTTAAATGTTCCTTTTTAAAGCTGAAGATTAAAATGGAAAAAGTTAATTCTTCATTTCAAGGTGTTTGTCAAAATAAGATTTAATTTTGTTGCCAGGTTATTAGAGGTTTACCGATATTGTTTTTTCCAGGTCTGATCCTTTGAAATCAGGAGACAATGGCCAATGTAAACAGATTCATTTTTATCAAGTTACAGAAGTCTGCCCACAGTCTCCATTTTATCCAGTGTCACATAGCCATTACAGTTCATGTTGGCATGTGTTAGGATCCACATTAAAATGTTTCAAACTGAGGACACCAATGTATTTTGTTGACTTGTGTACTACTTTATTATCTCTCGGGTTTTTTGAACATAGATCTAACTGAGATGACTTCATTGTTCTTTTTAATTTAATGGCACATTTTTTCACACATCATATCTCCTTTTCCCCTCAGCATAAAAACATTACTGCATCTCATTCTCATCAAGTTCAGTGATGTTGTCTTAGTTAACTCCCCGAACTTCCACTGTTTCATCTAAATGAGTAGAGACAACAATCTGTTAGAAATAAAGCAGAATGGTCTTCTTTCCCACAGGCTGTATCCACAATTGTGCTGTGGACTGATTCGGCCAAAATGCAGCATTTCTTAAGAAAACATTTTTAAAAAAGCTTCGTCGGTTGTGTACAAAAACATTCTGGATGGTCTGCGTTGAACTAGTCTACGTCACCTACTACATCCCACAATGCCAACTGTCCGAACAATTATGGGAACAGCAAAACATGTTACACTCAAAAGTAACAGAATTACAAAAACTAACAACTTCATGCACAAAGAAGCAATGTAGCTGGTTTTGACCAAGTACAAGTAAGAAGAGCTGAAGTTCTCCAAGACTGACATTCAGCACAACTGGTCTAACGAAACTCTAACAGCCATTCATGTGACTGTGAAAGTTGATGTTTGTTGTAACTGTGGATATGGATGAATTATATGTGTTGCTCTGGTTTTGTGTGCATTTGTGCACAGGTCCATCGCTGGGTGAACTATGAGTCTATGTTAAAAGAGTGCCTGGTGGGCAGAATGGCAACTAAGGTCACAACAGCTGTGAAAGGTAAACGCATCTTTACAGTGGACATTACGTATTGCGTTTCTTTTCAGGAGACCTTATCAATCACCAATCATAAGTAAAAATTGCGTATAACCAACCCTTCCCTGATTAGAGCTTGGAACTAACTTGAAACAAATCTTCACCTTTAAAATGTTATGATCTTGGGGATTTACCCTTTATTTCTTTCCAGATTTATGTCTCAATGATACTAATGCACACACACAGAGCCTGCAGTACATGTTTCACTGGACCTCTGTAGCTAACACCCGCTTCAGCTCGGAATGCTAATGTACTCTGGTGGTCTTTGGTTGCAAACTGTGAGTTCCAAAGACTACTTTTTTAAACATGGACAAACAGCCCATTTCTACTAGCCATTGTAGGTTCTCTTTGCAAACCAATGCCTGCTTAATTTTTGCCAGGTTTTTTTGAGAACCCCTCCAGGTGTCATGGTAGTAGGTAAAACTTGGCCTGAAACTGTCCAGCCTGGTGGAGTAGCTATTCTACTCCAAGTCCAAGTACAGAAAAGAGCTCAAGTACTGCACACCCTGCTCCTGAGAAGCAACAAAAGTCACCGGACACCCTGACACCCTGCTTGTCTGCTAACACTGCTATTATTGTGGAGAAACCTCATTTTAACAACAGCCTTACTCATTAGTGAGTAAAAGTACTGTGCAAAAGTTTTGAGACCATTCATTTTCTAATGATGGCCAGAGAAAAGGAAAACAATGGTCAGGACTGAAGTGAAAATGAGCGATAAAGCCAATGTCCAAAGAACAGAGAACTACTGTTCAGGACCACTTTAAAAAGACTACAATACAATTCAGCCCCCAGGAATCAAAATGTGAAAAATTGATGACAAAGTTAATACATTTCTTTTCATAGTTGGTCATTAAGGTAGGATCCACAGTGAGTTACAGAATGTTTTGAAAAATTGGTTTAATGCGGTCGATAAATGTAGAAAATCTTGCTACTAGGGATGGAGGGATTTTTGATCGGATCGTCTATCAGCAATCGAAGGGAGGATTGTGAAGTTTTTTCAAACGGCGATCTTTAAGGCGATCTTGAATTAATTTAATCCCATAAGATGTTAAATAAAAAATCTGTAGAACCTGCTGTGTTCTTAAAAATGTTTCTCATGGAGCAACGTGTGCACACGAGCCCTTTGACCTGTGCAACTGAGGAGTGAATAATAAACTCTTAATTACACCCTGCTGCATCTTTGTTTCCGTGGTGTGCACCGTGGACGCAGGCTCTCTTTTTCTCCTCTGTTCTTCATCTTTTGCTTGCTTACCAAACACTTTTGTCTGCGCCACAAGTGGTTTGCTATATCATCTTTCTTTTTAGTCACAAAATAAATAATTCACGCATATATCTGAACAACTATAGCTTTATTAGATCGAGGGATCAGCGTGTATAAATTAAATGATCCTCGCACAAATAACCAAACCAAAATATAATTTTGAGCCACAGACACTTTTGTCTGTACAATGTGGCACAAAACCTATATTTCTAAATAAATAATAAGCTGTAATAGGGATGGAGTGATTTTCGATTGGATCGTCTATCAGCGATCCACAGTGGCCACGATCGAATGATCTGAGACAGGGCTGATTTCACATCCCCACTTGTTGCAAATAGTTGAGTAAAATGGTAAAAAAGCAGCTGGCTCGCACCCATTATGTTTCAGGATGAATTTGTAGAATCAATTATATTTCACTCTTTATGATTGAAGTTTTATGTGAAATCCAATGTTGGCGTAAAGTCTTTTTTTAAGTGTAAGCCCAATTTGAAGTATTTTTTTTTCCTAGCTATCATCCCTCCACCTCCTACAAGCCTTGCTCCACCTGCCTCAGTGGCTCCTCCACCAAATAAAGACTCTCGGCCTCGGTATGAACAACAAATCTAATGCATGCTTATCAGTATTGGAAAAATGAGTTCAATGACTTATATGCTGTCTGCTGTTAATGTAGGTATGACTGGTTCCAAACTGATGCCACGGTTCATCTGGTTGTTTATGCCAAAAGAAAGGTAATCACGCATTTATTTAACCGTATGCTGTCCGACACAGATCAAACACACCAACAGAAGCCATAATCACACCCTCTCATGCATTGTGTGAGGTTGAAGCACACACAAAACTTAATTGCCATGATTGAGCTTTTATTTAGACTCTGTTGGCTTTATAATGAATGATGATTGTGGTGCTTCGCTGTGTCTGTCCATCAAACAGAATTTATCCAGTATTTCAAATGACATAAAAAATGCCTGTGACAGCCAGCTGCACAGCCACAGGTTAAAGTTTGACCGGCAGGTCACCGGGGTGTGATCAGTGGTTGAAGATAACGTGTTCGTGCATTTTTCATTTCTTCCCCCTCAGATCCCCAGCTCAGGCTGCACTAGCGCTGACCTTCAGGCAGGTGTACTTCGGGTGGAGGTGCTGCTTGGGAAAATGTCATACATGATACATTTATGTGAGCATACGTGATACAACTTTTTTCTCTCTCTTTTCCAGCAACAGTAACTTTTATTTTCTTCATTTTTATCAGAGTCAAAATTAGTTTGTGTGCTTGTTGTTGCATGGAAGTGTAGCCAGTGAGGATATCTAAGGCTGCAATATACTGAAAACGTTTCAGGATCAACATGCGCAATCTATATCTGGGTTTCCGTTGTCTGGTAAGTATTGTCCGGTGAAAATATTCCCTCCGAGTCCGAGCACAATTTGAATTTTATAAAAAAAAGATAAATAAATAAATAAAACGCACACACACACAAGCGAGACGCCATTGCCGTAATGACAGCGCTCCGCGGTTACGGATGCTTAAACTTCTCAACAGCCTGCAAAGTTCTCATCAGAGATTTCAGCGACATCTACCCCGAGTGGGCTAAACTGGCCAAGATAGCCTCCGTGATCCCCATCTCAAAACTGCACAGCGAAGTCGTCTGGGGGAGAGCAAAGTCACACGACTGATGCGCATTTCAGGCTGCGTGGAGACGCTGCACACATTAATTTTAAAAAGGCTGCAGCACATTTCACACACACGAAAATGCGTAAAAAGAAAAAAAGAGAACGTGTCAAGAGATTTTTTTTCAGTTTGTTTGTAGACTTTTTATTGCAAAGCAGCAGACTTTTTCTTCTTATTATGGCACGTTGCCAGCACGCCACGTTAAAATGGAATGAGCCAGTCCAGGTGTGTTTTATGTCTGCAGATGGTTGTGTCTGAGGCCTTCAGGTTCTTCATGTTCGTTATGGAGGCTATGAGCGCAGGCTTGTGCAGTATTTATTTTAGAATTGGTGTGGTCAATTGACGGTACTCTTTTAATTTGATAGAGCCTATACTTTTCAATAAAAAGGATTATTAATTGACATGCTTTGATATAATTAATTTATAACCTGCATCTCAATTATCATTTTAAGCTCAATAAATTCAGATAATATTTGACCGGAATTTCAAACATTTGTCTGGTAAATTGAAAACCCGGTGCCATTTTTTTCGATCGGAAACGCTGATCTATATATCACCTCGATAGTGTCAAAGTCAATATAACACATTTGACTTTAAGAGGTATTTCTCTTGGTGTATTTATGAGGGTTTTATTCCACTTAGAACAAGTTCTGTTTTTGTTCATGTTTTACAACTAACCAGCATGTGCAGAGAAATGCAACCTGAGATGAGCACCAGATATTAAAGCATTCCATCATATATCACAAGTGCTGTCATTATCACAATATTCAACAATGATATCGAATATCACGTCTTCTTAAAGGCGTGCAGCTCTCGTTTTCCTTGTTTTTTTTTGTTTTTAATGCATAGGAAAGTATCAGTTGGGATGTCAAGGTGCTTATGTTGAACAAGGACGTCGTCCTGTTCCATTAGCTAAGTAATCCATTAAACAATCACCTCTGAAAGGAAAGATAATGACAACTGGAGATCCAGAAAAACTTTACTTGGGTTTATTGGAGTTACTGACCTCATAAATCAACAATTAAGGACATTTCACTAAGTGAGAGCAGCCATCAGTGTTTCCCAGAGTTCATAAGGCAGGCACATCTCAGTAGCTGCTGGGAGGAAACGGTATGAATCAGACTCTTGTCAAACCTGCACTTTGATCCGGTCCAAACTGGTGTTGGTTTAGGATGAGCTGGACATTAGGTTAACGGATGGAATTACTCGACATGTACGGGAACTCCCTCGGGACAGTTTGAAAAGGAAGCTGTTTAAGAGATGAAGAGAGTCTTTGCTTCCTGCATAATTAGAAGTGTTCGTTAATAGTTTATATCTTTAGTGTTATTCCAGAGAATTTAGTAAAAGATAAAAGAAAATCAATAGATGTGCTCGTAAGATTTGCTTAGTACTGTGCATGTAAATTCCTTTAAATAATGGTTGGATATTTTTTCTGAAACATGACCATCAAATGAATCAGACTTTTGGATTTGAGTGTAACAATAAGTAAAAGGAATAAGAATCACCGCACTGTTTTATTTACCTGCTGGAACACAAACATATTTTATTTAGCTGCTCCTTCTAGCTGGGTCAAGTATACATGAAACATTTTTTTTAATTCATTTGTTTATTTTATTTAAATTTTACTATTCATTTTTCAGCAGAATTTTGTATTGTTTCTTATTTATTGATGCATTTACTCTTCTTATTTTTTATGCATTTGTAGCATGGTACAAAGTGAAGTTGTCCTCCACTACACATTTAATTTGAAAGTCTTTATTTTTGTTCTGCAAAAAGCCAAAAATATATATTATTTATCGCATTCGCCACACACATCTTCACATTCAGGTGTGTGTTCCCGTTCTCCCAGCATATTTACATAACACAGAAAAATTATGAACATCTGCACAAAACAGCCAAACAATAATCACGACCGTTACATTGCTATTCCAGACCAGTTGTCTTATTTTGTACATTCAATATCAATTTGTTTCTCCAATACACAATCAGCCATTCATATCTACCAAAATGATCACATTAACGAAATCAATTATGTATCTATCTTAACTTATTTATTTATCTATTAACAATACGCGAATGGCCCGGGCTCTTTACACCGGCTCATAGCTTTCTCCAGCCTTACGCTTTCTCGCGGTTGCTAGGCAACGAGTACTATGGACTGATAGACCGTTAGGTTTTATAAACAAGTAAAGTTTCTGAACAATATGATCTAAAATCCAACAGAGACCATAAACTCACACTTCACCCATCAACCACACAATTACCACTCTTCTCTCTTACAAGCAAAAAGCCAAAAATATGTATTATTTATCGCGTTATGCCACACACATCTTCACACTCAAGTGTGTGTTCCCGTTCTCACAGCGTATTCTCGCGAGATTTCACTTGTCCCGGTTCATAGTGTAGCGAACGCGCCCTCTGCTGGTGAGACTTTGACACTGCATCACCACATTTGTCAAACAATAAACGAACCTCAGACAACACACAGACAATTTTCAACACACTCATGAACTTATCTTAATGCAAGTAATATTAACCATATAAATAATAACAATGTTGGTATATCACTGATGGCTCTATATACCACACATTTCTGATTCATTGTGCTATTATCCATCCATCATCTGCCGCTTATCCGAGGGTCGGGTCGCGGGGGAAGCAGCTTTAACAGAGAAACCCAGACGTCCCTGTCCTCGGCCACTTCCTCCAGCTCTTCCGGGGGGACCCCGAGGCGTTCCCAGGCCAGCCGAGAGACATAGTCTCTCCAACGTGTCCTGGGTCTTCCCCGGGGTCTCCTCCCAGTGGGACATGCCTGGAACACTTCACCAGGGAGGCGTCCAGGGGGCATCCTAACTAGATGCCCGAGCCACCTCATCTGACTCCTCTCAATGCGGAGGAGCAGCGGTTCTACTCCGAGCCCCTCCCGGATGACTGAGCTTCTCACCCTATCTCTAAGGGAGAGCCCAGACACCCTGCGGAGGAAACCCATTTCGGCCGCTTGTATTCGCGATCTTGTTCTTTCGGTCTCTACCCACAACTCGTGACCATAGGTGAGGATGGGAACGTAGATTGACCAGTAAATAGAGAGCTTCGCCTTCTGGCTCAGCTCCTTCTTCACAATGACGGGTCGGTGCAGAGCCCGCAACACTGCAGACGCCGCACCGATCTGCCCGTCAATCTCACGCTCCATTCGTCCCTCACTCGTGAACAAGACCCCGAGATACTTGAACTCCTCCACTTGGGGAAGGATCTCATTCCCGACCCGGAGAGAGCATTCCACCCTTTTCCGGCTGAGAACCATAGTCTCGGATTTGGAGGTGCTGATTCTCATCCCAGCCGCTTCACACTCGGCTGCGAATCGCTCCAGCGAATCGCTCCAGCTCAAGGTCACGGCCTGACGACGCTAACAGAACCACATCATCCGCAAAAAGCAGAGACGCGATTCTGAGGTCGCCAAATCGGACACCCTCAACGCCCTGGCTCCGCCTAGAAATTCTGTCCATAAAAGTTAGGAACAGAATCGGTGACAAAGGGCAGCCCTGACGGAGTCAAACTCTCACCGGAAACATATCCGACTTACTGCCGGCAATGCGGACCAAACTCTGGCACCGGTCACACAGAGACAGAACGGCCCCTATCAAGGGGTCCGGCACTCCATATTCCCGGGGGCACCCCCCACAGGACTCCACAAGGGACACAGTCGAACGCTTTCTCCAAGTCCACAAAACACATGTAGACTGGTTGGGCGAATTCCCATGCACCCTCCAGGATCCTGCCGAGGGTATAGAGCTGGTCCACTGCTCCACGGCCAGGACGAAAACCACACTGCACCTCCTGAATCCGAGGCTCGATTATCCGACGGGTCCTCCTCTGAAGTACCCCCGAATAGACCTTACCAGGGAGGCTGAGGAGTGTGATACCCCTATAGTTGGAACACACCCTCCGGTCCCCCTTTTTAAAGAGGGGGACCACCACCCCAATCTGCCAGTCCAGAAGCACTGTCCCCGATTGTCCACGCGATGCTGCAGAGGCGTGTCAGCCAAGACAGCCCTACAACATCCAGAGCCTTGAGAAACTCAGGACGGACCTAATCCACCCCCAGGGCCTTGCCACCGAGGAGCTTTTTGACCACCTCAGCAACCTCAGCCCCAGAAATGGGAGGCCCCGTCTCCAAGCTCTCGGACTCTGCCTCTTCCGAGCACGTGTTGGTAGGATTGAGGAGTTCCTCAAAGTACTCCCCCCACCGACTCACAACATCTCTAGTTGAGGTCAGCAAAGCCCCGTCCCCACTGTACACAGTGTTGACTGTGAGCCGCTTCCCCCCCCGAGACGCCGCATGGTGGACCAGAATCTCTTCGAGGCCGTCCGGAAATCGTTCTCCATGGTCTCACCGAACTCCTCCCTGGCCCGAGTTTTTGCCTCAGCAACCGCCGAAGCCGCAGCCCGTCTGGCCTGCCGGTACCTATCAGCTGCTTCCAGGGTCCCACTGGCCAAAATGGCCCGATAGGACTCCTTCAGCTTGACGGCTTCCCTCACCACTGGTGTCCACCAGCAGGTTCGTGGGTTGCCGCCACGACAGGCACGACCACCTTACGGCCACAACTCCAATCAGCCGCCTCGGCAATGGAGTCACGGAACATGGCCCCTTCGGACTCAATATCCCCCACCTCCCCCGGGATATGGTTGAAGCTCTGCCGGAGGTGGGAGTTAAAGCTCCTTCTGACGGGGGATTCTGACAAACGCTCCCAGCAGACCCTCACAATACGTTTGGGCCTGCCAGGTCTGATCGGCATCCTTCCCCACCAGCGGAGCCAACTCACCACCAGGTGGTGATCAGTTGACAGCTCCGCCCCTCTCTTCACCCGAGTGTCCAGGACATACGGCCACAAGTCCGACGATACAACCACAAAGTCGATCATCGAACTGCGGCCAAGGGTGTCCTGGTGCCAAGTGCACATATGGACACCCTTATGCCTGAACATGGTGTTCGTTATGGACAATCCATGATGAGCACAGAAGTCCAACAATTTGGACAATTTGGATCTGACAATTGTGCTATTATGCAGGCGGCTTTTTCATATTCTGTCAAATTACTATCGCATGAGTTAATTTTGAACTTAATTTTAGTGATATTCATCATCATATGAACTTGTTTATTCAGCCATTTATATATTGTGCAGTCATATTGCAAGATGATTGTGATAGATGTCTTCATCGTTACCAAACCTACTTCTGATGACAGCTTGTCTGTGCATTTACTGTAGAGGTAAAGACTGCTGTCTCCCCTGGTCCTTTTCTTGAAGTCATCCCTATATCATAAATTATTGTGAAATATCTTTCAGGATTTCTTCAGGCAGTATTTTTATATTTTTCATTTGGTCTGGCATCATGTCCTTTCAGATTATTGGAAATATCACTTCCATGCACGGCAGCGTCTCTTTAGCCCGCTGTAACCTTATTTTTTGGGCTTTTCTTGATGTAAATCACATTTCCCTCAGCTGATTTCTTTTGTTGTGTATTTTCTATTTTCAAGGCATCTTGCATCCTGACATTTGATGTATTCCTTGGTCAGTTTGTATGCTTCTATTTTAAAGCCTTTCCATTTTGTGCTTGCTTCAGTTGTTTCAATTCAAAAACCAACATTTTATGCCTCGATCCAAGTTGAATTACTTTGTGGAAGGAGTGTGATCATTAATTCTCTTGTACTGACAGCTCTCCATGTTTCCTGTCATGCATTGAGGGTAGCAGCTTGGTAAAATGTGCTGCAGACTTGTTCACGTATCTGTTTTAGATAGCATCATTTTTTCCTTGTTTTCTTTTCCTAGTAATGAACCAGGGGATGTACAAACTGTATTTGCAAAAACAATGTGCATTGATATGGGCTCACTGTACCAAATATTGTACCTATGAAATCAGGGTTTTGGTTGTAAAATGACTCTGTATACATTTTCAGGTCTTGCAGATGAAGTTGAGGGAAACATTGCTGGTAAGACAACCTAGGAATTAATATGAGTTTAAGATTCCAATCATACTTCTGCTGATGCTGCTTGTTCAGTGCTTTTACTGGATTAGTTATTATCTTGAAGAATAAAGAAAGGAATGTCGACATAATCAATATATCTAATAAACTTCTTACTGGTAATAGTGTTACTGTGTTATATGAATAGTTTTGAGAACTTCTTTTATAACTGACATTACTAGCATTCAGTCAAAGAAAGGTTGATCATCCTGAAGATGTCATTTCTGAATGCTCCCGCCGCTAAACAATCAGCTGGCTAAGATTTACTTTTAATCATTGATCATTACTCTGTGTTTGTACAATGCAGTTAACTGTCTGCTCTTGCCCATGTTTCTTGATGTAACACACCTTGACTTGAGTTTTTTACGTTGCTTGTGTTTACAACCCTTATATCCAGTCCACACTGCTTTCTCTGTGGGAAAGATCCAGATCACCTTACGCAAGCAGACGACAGGAAAATGGACAAGTCTTGGTCAGCCACTGGAATTCCATAATACATTTCTATGCAAAAAAGACAGAGGTGAGATACAAGTTGAAAGGGGAACTCCGGTATTTTTAAACCTAGACCTTATTTCTGGCATGAAATACGTTCATCTACTCACCGAGAACAGTTTGGTGAAAGTCGCTCCATATAACGGGGCTTAGACGATGCAGCCTCTAAATAAGGCATTATCTGTCTTTATTTCACCAATACTTTAAGAAGAATGAATGAACGTGTACTATAGCTCTGTTAGCTCATAGCTGCTGTGTTGATGTTATTGCCGGCTATCGGGGGGCTTATAGAGGGCTTTCTACACACTCGTCTAATGGAATGACGTCATCGATGCACGCTGCTGCAGCACACACTGTGGATGTAACTTTTGGATGACATTTTACAATTAATTTGAATTTGCTAAATATTAATTTTACAAGACAATACCTTTAAAGCAAACAGTGTGTTATATAGATGTACGGACAATAATTACATATTCCATTGAAGTTGATTGGAATCAAAAGTTAGCTTTTGTAGTTTCAGCCATGCCACATCCTCACGTTCTGCATCGTTTGTCATGAATAACAGCTCCTTTTCAGGTCGCTAAGAAAGAACGTGGATAATGAGCCTTCACTACTGCTCTCATTTTTACAGCTCTCTTCTATCGGGATTGTGTGTTGGTATCTAAGACTGACGTGAACCATAACACCCACATGTTCAGATTGCAATTTTCACGTGGGACTGTCATGCATGTGCCCATTGGAAAACACGTCTACCTCAAAGCCCAAATTCAAGGTAAGAAGCTATAGTGTCCACCTCATGGTAGATTTATTGTAATTTTTGTTAGTTTTTTCTTTTCTGACGGACAAATTTGTACCTAGAATTAGAGCTGAAATGTTTGGTTGATTAACTGAAAATTCTAATTGTTTTTTCCTTTTACTATTTAAGACATGATACCTTTCACCTAAAATGTCAAAATGGAATGGTTTTGCCTTTGTAAATATGGTATTTTTGTCTTTCTGTCTTTTGGATAATTTTGATCTTCTGATAAGGCAAACATTGTGATGTCGATTTGAGCTCAGAGAGTAAATTTAGATTTTTTTTAAAACCAGGCATTTCTTTCATGAAAAGCACCACAATAGAATTAGGCAATTTTTTTGCTCTTTTGCTCCCTTTACAGTTGTAAAAACACTCCACTAAACCCCTGCACATGAGCTGCTGTACACTTGAATTTGTTGTCATGCTGTAGAGGCTGACTAAAGAAGCCACCAAAATGTCATGAGCCAAGGTCGGGTAATGTTCCAGGAACTAACAAGAATAAGACTGCATATTTTTATATACAATGATATATGATTAAAAAAAACATAATCTCAAAAAGACGAAATTTAAACATATAATGTTTGAGTCTATCTGTAATAAAGTTTCCTTTGTTCAGATTTTTATATTTATGAGAGATTGTTGACGTGTGTGAAATCAATACATGTGCAACATAATGCAGATTGTATTGCAAGATAGCAGAAGACATTTTGAAAGGCTAAAACATATTTTCATGTGAAATTTGCACAAATTGACCAGACATTCTTACATGAGAAGAACATATTTCTGTTGTTGTTAGTCTGAAACATGTCATTTGTAAAACACAGATGAGAGTGATATAAAGGTTTCAACCTCTAATATATGACATAACATGGATGAACACATCGCTGTTCATGATGCAGACCACTAAAGTAAATGTCTAGTTTTTAGTTTTAAGCTTCACAAACTTCTCTATTGTTGCTCTATTTGAGAAAATAACCAGCAGATCAATGAAGAAATACATGAGTTGCATATGTAATATTTGGCTTCTTTCAACTGTCACTATATCAAGGAACAAAGTGGACATAATTAGATGCTTCATTATTATCCTTTTTCTATTATTAAACCTTTATTTAACCAAGTACAAGGTCCATTGAGATTAAAAATCTCTTTTTCAAGGGAGTCCTGGCCAAGACAGAACAGCTGCACAGCCTGATCTCTGAAATAAAGAATGCATGAACCTTCTTTAATGACTCCTTTAGTGAAATAATAAACAAACATGACCCCATCAAAAAGATGAGGCTAAGGAACAAATGAAGCCCATGGTTTAATCATGACTTAGCTGTACAGCTTCGTCTCAACACCTGGCGGAGGGCTCGTTAATCTAGATCCTCTGCCGATTGGTTACTCTTCAGAAGAATTAGAAATAAATGCACCCAATCCATCCGCAAAGCCAAAATTGATTACTTTCAAGACCAGTTTAACCTATGTGGCACTAACCCACAAAAGTTCTAGAAGACAGTTAATGACATGGAGGGTAAAGCTGCACCATCCCAACACCTTCTTCTCTCATCTGGGACGGAAACATTGTCTCTGATAACAAACGTATGATTGACCTTTTCAACCAGCATTTTGTTCAAATTTCCAATTCACCTATCGCCGTAACTCCTCATGACCCCGCCCTCAACCTCTCTCCCCTGAGTACTCCTCACAGAGTCGCCGCCCATAGCGTCTCCCTGCAGGATGTCTCTGTGAGGGAGGTCTTTGAAATCCTGAGCAAGCTTGACCCTAAAAAAAACACCTGGACCGGATGGCCTGGACCCCTTTTTTCTTAAAGTTGCAGCTCCCATTCTTGCAGAACCCATTGTCCTCCTTTGCAACTTATCCATACACGCAGCTGAACTACCATCTGCCTGGAGGACAGCCTCAGTACGGCCCTTATTTAAAGGGGGAGATCAAGCTGTTCCCAACTGCTATCGTCCTATCTCTATTCTGGACTGGATAGTGTAGTGGTATTATTGCCACCTTTCGTGTGGGAGAGGTGGGTTCAAATCCCCTGCATGAAAGTAGGTGTAGGGGTCCTTAGGCAAGACCCCCTTACCCTAACTGCCTACGTGTACCTGTCACATAAAAGCGTCTGCTAAGTGCATGAACATAAACATGAATATAAAGTTCTGGAGAGGCTGGTCTGTAAAAAGCTGGTACGCTTCCTAAACATCAACAACAACATCTTTTTTTTCAGCTGTGAGACTGCGACTCAAAGTTCTGAATGACATTATCAGTGCTCTGGACTCAAAGCATCACTGTGTAGCTATCTTCATCGACTTGGCTAAGGCCTTTGACAATGTAGTTCACAAACAGCTTCTAGTTAGCCAGCCTGGTTCGATAGCTATCTCACAGGACGCTCCCAATTTGTGAAATCTGACTGCATCTCATCACAACCCGTCTATTTTAAAAGGTGTTCCACAGGCCTCAATCTTACCCCCAGTCCTATTCTCAATCTACATAAATGATATAGCTAATTCAGTTGGCAATTTATCTATTCACCTTTATGCCGACGACACAGTGCTCTATGCCACCGGCCCCTCCCCTGACATCGCTCTGGAAACACTCCAACGGAACTTTTATTCCTTGCAGTCTGGCTTCGCTGCCTTTGGCCTGTCCATGAACTCCATGTGGTTTGGTTGTCAGCATGCCGGCCAAGATGGTACCATTCTGACCGCTGACGGCCAAAAACTTGATCTGGCATCCTCTTATAAATATTTAGGAGTCTGGATAGATAGCAGCCTGTCGTTCACTGAGAACCTGTCCTTTCTGCAGTCAAAAGTGAAGGCTCAAGAGAGGCTCAACGTCCTATATCATTCCACCATTCACTTTGCAACCAACGCCTCCTATAGGACCCATCACTGTGACCTCTACACCCTGATAAATTGGCCACCCCTGGAAATCAGACACAACATTCACTGGCTGATGTTGGTTTTCAAAACTCTTTTAGGTCTTACTCCTCCCTACCTGACCCAGCTCTTGCATCTGTGCTCGCCCCCCATACACAACACCTGATCTGCTCCACTCATTCTGTTAAATGCCCCGAGGGCACACTCTTCACTGGGCTATTCCTCCTTCCAGGTTGCGGCTGCAGACAGCTGGACTCGACTTCAAAAATCCCTACAGCTACAAACTCTTATTTCTGTCAACTCCTTTAAACATGTCATATCAAAATCCCTAAAGTATACCTGCAGCTGTCCCAGCCAAAGCTGATCCTGTCACCTTTCAGCCCCTTCCTCACTGCTTGTTATTTCTGCTAAGTTCCATTTTATATGGTTGTTTAGTTTTACTGCTTTCACATTACTAATTGTCACTAAGTCAAATTATCTATCTCTCTGTATGTCATGTCAGACTTATGGTCTCTATTGTCACTATTGTCATATGTGCTTTTATATATATATTTTTAGTATTATTTTTGTATTATTATTATTTTTTAAATTTTTTTAAATGTATTTTATACTCCCCCTTGCCCTTTACGTCATAGGAGGTCTTTTACCAGGCCATTGCCATAATGCCATAATTTTTGCCTGGTTGAATAAAGGTTACTACTATTACTACTACTACAAACAAAGAACACATCAATCAAAACAGACACAAGACATTCAGATAATATTACAACAAATAATGGTACAAAAATGCTAAAAGTACAATACAAATCATGAAAACAACAAAACCTTGACGATTCCTTTTCTAAATCTTTCAATTTGGATTTAGAAGCATTCAAATAGATCAGTGGCCGTATTCACAAAGGATCTTAGGGCCAAAAGTAGCTCCAAAATGGCAAATTTAGGAGAAACTCCTAAAAATAACTGGCCTGTCAGTCTTTAATTTAGGACTCCTGATTTTTTTGACAAAGAGCAGTTCACAAAGGATTTTAGGCTTAAAAGTAGCACCTAACTCTAGGAGAGCTTAAAAGTCCTTGAGATGACTCTTCTCAGTAAGACCTATTCACAAAGAATCAGAAAATGGCTACAGCGAGACCAAATAATGTCCCCCACTAACAGAAATAATCCAATCAGTCTGGAGACAAAATGTTTGGCAACACTACGATATTTAGCAACAGAAAAATTGCAGCTTTGCAATGCCGTCAGTCAGCCGTGGCATAAACCAAACCATCAACACGCTCAAAGACAATTTTATGGCAGTTGCAGGAATGCCCGGGGTGGTCGGTGCTATTGACGGGACGCATATAAAAATAATTGCGCCATCAATAGACGAGGACGTGTTTGTCAATCGAAAGAAAGTCCACTCCATCAACACACAGGTTGTTTTTGATGCAAATTTTAACGGATGTTTCAAAATGGCCTGGATCTACCCATGCTTTGCATATTTTAATGGGGAGCGGTATGAGGCAGCTTTTTGAGAGGCGCCATGTACCAGTTGGATGTCACTTGCTGGGTGACAGTGGCTATCCCTGCAAGACGTGGCTCTTGACACCCTCTCAATCCACAACCGGGAGCGCAGTTAAAGTATAACATGTAAGTGATTATGCAGATTACGCTTAGCCCAATGCTTAAAAACATTGTATTGGCTCGTTGTCGCCTTTTATTTTATTTGAATCCATATTTATTGTTGTTTACTGTTCACCCAAAGCCAAATTTTCCCTTAATAATCCCTCTTCTCTCCAGCACAAACTGGGCCAGCAGTAATAATTGGTGCTGGGACCAATTGGGCTTTCGCTTGCGTTTCATGGTGTCTTCACTTGTTTTACTCATCATGAAGGAGGCTGATATTTAAAGGGTTTAAATTATGGAAATATGTTCATTGGATAATTGATCATTTGCAGGGTGCCAATTAATTACCTCGTTGATTTAATGCAATTGACGTGTTTGTAAGGTTTGCTTTCCCTCTCTCTTTAACGTGCATAGCGTCATTATCGTAGTCGGCACAAACTTGTTGTCATGCGTGTATTCTGCTAGTTACACTGTCCATAACTATTTGATAGGAGTTCATTTGTAGCCTCGGCTATATCCTCGTTTTTCGTTGAGTTTGTGGGATGTTGCAGAAGCGTTTCGCCAAGACCGCCTGCACTCAAACAACCAATCACCGTACTGAGCGCTTCTACAGTCGTGCACGAGAATCGACGTAATCCATGGCAACGGTGCGTCACTCTTAGTTAACTTATTATGTTATTTATCCTTAGTATGAGTAGGTCTCAGCGGCGTTGTGAATTACTTTTAAGGAAAAACTTCTACGTAATATGTTTCAGCGCGAGTAAGATAAAAAGCTTTGTGAATACAGCAACAGATCTTTGACTTTTAAAACATTTTTTAAAAAATTCCAATCAGATGGCACCCAAATGCCCTTTTCCCAAGAACATTTGGTATTGATAAGGTATAAAAGTCCCTAGAATGCAGTGAGTATTGACCATGACGTTTTAAAGAAAAAAAAAGAACTGAGGTAAGTTGAGAGCAACCCGAGAACTGCCTTTTAAATAAAAGTATACCAGTGTGTATGTCTACAAGCTTCCCACCCAACATACCATCCCACCCAAGCATTCATGATAGTTTTTATTTTATTTTACTCCTCCCCTTATATCCAGACACCGAGGTGGTGAGACCATACACTCCAGTGGATCAAAATCTGCTAGCAGCTTCCCACCACTCCTCACAGGAGTCAGACCTCTACCTCATGATTAAAGTTTACCCTGATGGAGTGTTCACTCCATATCTCAGCAGCCTACACATCGGTAAGTCACCACCACACTATGCTATAAAGCTGTTTGTGTATGAGGGTATGTTATAGAATTATCTCTTTGATATTTTGATCTCCTTGTTTGGTATATTGATATTTTGATCAGTCCTTCCAGTTTGGCTGGTTGGCTGGCTAACATTTTAAATTAAAACTGGATAATTCCTTGTTTGGTGAAATTTCAACATCAGACACTTGTGAATGCAGCAACAGAAGAAAACTATACAGGGACTGAAGTGCAGCAGTATTTAGCTGTCATTGGGCGCAGTTTCAGAAATATATGGAACAGTTGGGGCTGTGGGCTGCAGTTGATTGTGTCTGTACTGTTGCTGGTTCTTTAGCTTTGCTCTGCTGAAAACATATGTCGCAGTGCACAAAGATCTGCTTCGTGATGGAGGGGAACTAAGTGTTAAGTTAATGAAGATTGCTCAGTGCAGCTGTTGTCTGTGCTTCTTTGATATTAAGGCGCTTCATCCTTGTTTCTATGGAACCTCTTGGTCTTGGCCCCTCCTGACTCAACTTTCAATAAATCAGCATTCAGCCTTCACATGATGTCAATTTTGACATCAAATATATGATCGTAACTGCTTGTGTGTGCGTGCTTGAAGTCTTGCTTAAACTTGCTTAGACTACATTGTGTAGCAATACCTGGAACATATTTTCTACCAGTCCTGCACACCGACCTGTAGGAACACAGTTAATCGAGGGTATGCAGGTGACGCCACGGTACCCGGAAGTCGTTGCGGTTACGCCCACTGAGTGGCAAAAAGACAAGTGGCAGAGCTGCCAAATTTTTAAATAATCAATTATATTCGATATTGAACATGGGGAAGAGCTGCTGTTCAATCGACTGTACAAACAGGTTTTCAAAGGGGTCAGAGCAGTTTTCAGGCAAAATCATATCATTAAATTACATAATGTATTGCCAATGTTACTTCAGTAAAGCTCTTAATGTTAGCATCTTTCATTTAGCTATATTCATAACCCCAGCTAACTTAAGGTGACTGAAGTACCCAAAAGTCATACTTAAAGTGAAAATACTTAAAAATAAAGATATTGTGTTAAAGTATTACTTTGGTAAGGGTGAAAGTCACCAAAATAAATAGTCCTTGGGTAAAAGTCTCAAAGTATCTGATGTTGGCTATACTTTTCTTCTGTTACTTTTTTTATTTTTCTATCTTAGTATCTTATGGTATTTTTATTGTATCCAAATACCGGACTGCTATGACAACCGAATTTCCCTTTGGGGGTGTATAAAATAATCTTCCTATCTCTCTACTTAAATATCAAGTACAACTAAGTGATTTGCTTGTACAACTGTAAATGGACTTTATCAGCTTATGATCAGCTATGATGTTTAGTTTTGGTTTCTGTTTAAATCTAATGGCTGAGGAATAAACAGATTTTTAAATGTGCTAATCTGGCTCTGATTCATATAGAAATGGTTGTATGTATGTATAGGCTTTGCAGTGTGTATTTACCTGACCTTGAAATGTCCGGATACAGGATTTCTGGCCACATGTCAGTGTCCGTGGCCCAGATGGTTTTGGGGAGCTGGTCTGGATCACTGTCGAGTCCAACTGATCTCAATTTGTTTTGAATGATCCATTTGTATTCAGTTTGGCTGTGTCCACCGCTACGCTTCGCCATGTTGTGGGCGCTTTGTTTTGCCACTCAGTCCGAAGGAGGGGGGCGTGTCGCGGGGCGGAAGTGACGTAAAGGCATACCCTCTGTTAGACTGATTGTTTTGGCCCTAACGCTAATGAACAAGTTTCTGTTGAAAAACATGACTCAGCATCATGAAGTTTAATGGAAAAAATATTTCATTACCCCTGATATGCAGTTTGCTTTGTCTGATTGAGATTGATTACGACTTTTTAAACAGTGCTGTGCTGTCACATTGTCCTTGTACTTAGTTATTCATCTTGTCATCAAGGAGTCCTAGTTTTTAGATTAATAACTAGGAATGTAAAAACTGAATGTCACCGACAAAATGCTCATTTCAATCGTCTTTTAACCCTTTCTAGTGTTACTGCAGATTTTGACTTTTAATTGTGTTTTTTTTCTTCAAATCTTCTACTTTCTTTAAATATCTACTTTTGAAGGTGACCGTATATCTATCAGTGGTCCAGAGGGCACTTTCAATCTCCGCCCCCTTCGTGATGTCACAAACCTCTACCTGTTAGCAGCAGGTACAGGGTTCACACCCATGGCTCGCCTCATCCACCTGGCCCTTCAAGACATTGAAACCATCAGGTGAGAACCATCAGAAGACGCAGCTTAGCCAGCAAACAATCAGCTGGTACCACCAAAGTCAATGCAGGGATGGTAAAAAGTATTTAAACCCCTCCTGATTTCTTCCATGTGTTTGGCTATTAAACCGTGCCTGTTCAAACATATAGAAGATCAAGAAAATGCAATCTTAAAATCACAGAACACAATGTCTTTATTGAAGCAAAAAGCTTTTCTCATGTCAATGTGAGAAATCCAAAAAAATCATCGATAAGTCATCACAGCTTGACCAAGCACACTCGGCCAGACTTGTTCGGTTATTTTGAAGATAAATGAGTTATTTTTGAATATCTGGGATGCTGCAGATCCACAGTGAGAGATGTTCTCTGCAAACAGAGAAGACTTACAGGTGACAGTGTTTAATCTGAGCTGCTATGGCAGACTAACCCTCCCTTATCTTTTTCCCTGCATAGATAAAGAAAATCCTACGTTTCACTGATGTACTGCTGAAGTACAATGTTCTACCATACCTGTGGTCTCCAAAATCAACTGCAACTCGCTTTATTTTTGACCGAGTTTCATGAGTTTTTGTTTGTTATAAAGCTGATCGCTGTTTTTAATCAAAATCATTTACTGTCAGCAGATCTAATGTACTTAATACACTGCCAAATCTTTTTGTGGGTTCAGATCTATTCAGGATGGAAAGTTAGGATATGTCCAGTGGAAGTAGGATGTAGAGGATTTGTTGTAAAGTCTGTTGTCTCATAGTTGAGGGAGTTGGGTGTAAGTGGACAGAGTGTGAGGAAAATAGTGAAGGAAGTGTCAGACGAGGCTGTAAAGTCCAGTCAGTGGATTTGGATTAGAAGAAGCAACAGTAGCTGGTGGCCCAGCAGGGGGAGCAATTAGGGTAAACTCCTGGGAGACTCCTGGGAGAAGCAAGGAAGAAATCCAGGATGTAGTTAATTGGAGGGTGTGGCCCATGTGAGGCTTTTGAAACCAGGCGGCCATTTCAGGTGAGTCAGCCTGTATGGCCTTGTTTTTGCTGGTATTTTTAGTGATTGTAGGACTGTTTAGGTGAGTTTGTCTGCTGAATCTGCAAGTGAGTCTTGTCCTGCCTCCACCTCTGGCACCCTCTTTACTTTCATTACCCCCTACCCGAACCAGGGTTTGAATCTCCACCCCGCTATGGCTGGTGTGCAGTTGGTGAGAGGCTGGGGTAGCTGATAATAATGCTGCTTGTGAAAGGAAAGGTGGTTGTTGTGGTGTGAGGAGCAGTGATGGCTGGCATTAGGGGAGTGACTCTGGGACCCCAGTGATCACTGTCTAGCCTCCTGGAGGAAAGACGAAACACTGATGAAAGGAGGTTCCCACCTGATGACCCCAACGACCTGTTGGTCAGCACTGCTCACTGGTCCATACAGGGATTATAGGGATCAAGAGGTTCTTCATTAGGTACTGAGCCAGTATTGGAAGGTTAATTGTTGAATTTGGGGAATTATTCACTGTGACTGGTCCATTTTTAAAAAATGATTTTGTAGCACAAGTTTCCTGTGTTTACTTGGAACATTTACTTGGGATTTCAGCCTCTGTGAGGTCCCCCGCATACGTAGAATTGTGTACCGTATTGTTGGTGGGTGCTTTAATAAAAGGCTTATTAAACCTCCGTACAGAGGAGGACATTCACTTTATCCACAAACCATGAGACACATTTATTGAGCACACTTCTGCAGGCAGAACTCAAACAGTTTATATTTTATTCTCATCTTAATTAGCTGTTGTTAAGAGAGAACAGAAGTGATAAGAAACGCAGTTAGTAAAGGAAATATTTTAGTGAGTTTCAGGCAGAAACTCCCATCAGGTGGTGACAGGCTGAACCCTTTCCTCAGGAAGCTTTCAAAGTATTAAAGGATAGGTTAATCCAGAAAGTCTAAACCTATCAAAGCAAGGCTTCACTCATCTCAGGAAAGGTCACCGTGCATTTCTCCACTATCCAAAAAAGAAAACCACTGCGACCCAAACATCATCGACGTTACTCTGAACTTTGCCACATTGTATTGTGCTGATTTACAATGGACTTATTAGCTCTTTGAAAGACAAAACACAGAATTCCACAATTCCAACATACCCAGGGTGAAGTTTAGGGCACTGTGTCATAACGTCGAGAAACGTTCATTCAGCCTTCTGCTGGGAAATCCTGCAGTAGGACACAAAGTCTCCAGTGTGGGAGATAGAATTCGTGTTGTTGCACACAAGTGATTCACCAGTGTGAAAAATAATCTCCTTTTTTTGTTTTCAATTTAAACTTTAGGTTGTTTTCTACAGGCCGTCTTTGAGGGTGATAGGTTTGAAGAGATATAGATCCAAATAGTAGAAAGATGGTTGAGAGGAACTGCTTCATGGCACAAATGCAGAAAAACTCACTCTTAGTTCAGTCTGTAAGAGTAACGAGTATTTTCCTGCTGTGAAATATTCCCATTTAAATGAGATCAGTGGCAGTGTGTTCACATTTCAGATGAATGAATGAATGTGTGCTTTTCTTGTTATTTTTTTCTTCAGTGCATAATTAAATTTTACTACAGATGTCACTGATTCTAAATGCATACTTGCTGATACCCATAACATGTTTGTGTTCTCAGAACAACAAAGCTGCTCTTTTTTAACCGACGGGAGGAGGACATTCTCTGGCACCGTGAACTGGATGACCTGGCAGCTAAAAATGAACGGTACAGCAGCTGTGTTTTTGTGCAGTAGGGATTAAAAAAAACCAGAATCAGAAGGAAACCTCTGTGAAAGAGGGAAGAACTCAGGAAGACGGGGCAGTTGTTACCAGTCCATCCTTTAAGCAAACTTAAGTTATCTGTGATAGGTGTGACGAGGCTTTGTGGTTCAGCACTAATTCAATCATTGTTGAAGTAAAACTTTTTCTTTCTAATGAAATGATGAAACGGACACCCAGCTCAGTGTGCAGTACACCAAAATGTGTGGGACAGGGCCACAGACCTTCTGGGAGCACTTTGTGATTTTGCTGTAGAGAAAGCTCGTTGTTAAGGTCTTAAACGGTTGTATTGTGTGACAGCTTTCAGGTGGAGTTGGTCCTCTCTGAGCCCTCTGACAGCTGGACTGGCAGGAAGGGTCGCGTAGACGAGGCCATGCTGAGCGATTTCCTCGTCAAGCCGTGCGGCTCCAGATGCTACGTTTGTGTTTGTGGCCCTGCAGCCTTTACAGAGATAACCATGGGGTATGAAAATAACACTGTTTGATGACCTCAGTTCTTAGCAGATAGAACAATGACCTCAGTGGAGTGATGAGACCTTCCAACTGAAGAGGACAACATGAGCACTTAGATCACAGTCTGCTACTGTGGGATTTGAATAGATGGAGGCTTGACAATGTGTGTAATGTGATAAATGAAGTCTTTTGGACTGAGCAGAGCCATCGGGGAAGCTGTTCTGAACTCAACTGTTTAGATTTGGTTGTATAAAGGTCAGCGTAACGGACCTCACACAGATAGATCAGAATTATATCTGACTCAGGTCCAGGATCAACTCATTACATTTTAGTGTCCCTAACTTCACAAAAGGCAGTTAAGCTCTAACCCAAGAATTCATCACTGTGATGAAGTGTTCAAAAGATGAAGTGATGAACGCTCAGCTTGACCGTGAGCAGAACTTACTAAGACTTCACTTGTTTTCTAAAGCTCTTTTACTCTGGCCTGATGGGTGCTGTCATAAGTGTCTGGGCTAATGAATATTTAATATACATTTAATCTTCATATTTAAGAAGTTCAGAATGAAATGAATCTCACTTTCGTCTCAGCGGCAGACGAACGTGTAGAAGCCACTTTTCTGGGATATGTTGGAGCTTCTCCATTCAGAGCGTCTCTTTAACACTACCTCTGTGCATAAATCAATGTCCATCAAGTAAGAAGGAATGCACTCTGATGTATTTGGGCTGAGCAGTTCTAACTTGGCCCCCTCTCCTTTATGTTCATGTCTCAGGTTGTTGAAGCAGCTGGGCTTCAGTGAGGAGGAGCTCCACGCCTTTCAGGGGTGATGAGTTCTGCTCCGAGCCAACTCCACTCCGACTGTGTGCCTGTGGTGGGAGGGGCAAGAGTCTGTCTTAATTTAGGAAAGAAATGTTGTATTTCTATGAACCAAGGACATGATGATGCCATCAGCACAAATAATCCCCCCCAGGCATCTGTGGACTGTAAGGGAAAACATGCAGTGAGATTCTTATGGCTGGGCACAGTTTTGTCACCAATGATGATTTGTAAAGGTATGTAAAATAAAGGCAGTAAGATCTACAGAGGCTAAAAGTACTGAAACTAATAAAGCAGTGGGTATGAAGTGTGAAAAGGGACGACCATTCCAACCTCACAGTGTGCAGCACAGGCTCCTCTGCATGTTTCTGGCTCTCTTTGTTTCACACAGCTGCAGCAATAAGTTGTTGCTGAAGCATTTCTGATTATTACTTCTTACTGGAGTCAGAGTCAGCAAGGTTTCATTTCCAGTCCTCAGGTCAACCATTAAAATGTTTCCCCTTTAAATAGTAACATAACTCCACTGTTGCAACACTCCAGCCTTATTCCACGGTATTCAGCGGCGTGAATGTTACATGTACAGTACACAATGTACTGAGGGACTTTGCTGTATTGACAGCCTAACTTTTGTATGAAGGACAGTTCAAGCTGCTCAAAATGGTGTGTGTTTGAAGGAGTGAATAATAAACGCACTCAGGCTGAACTAACCGTGCCACAACAAATGAACATGGCTTTTACACTACTTGAATACTCTCCCTTTAGCATTTGTCCTATTTTGTACCTGGACTTAAACTTTGGTGATTGGAACCAAAGTGCTCACAGATGGACTTAACTGAGCTAGCTATGTGACTTCTGAGGTTAAAGACCAACTTAATTACGGGCTTCATAACAGTGAGGGGAAATGAATTTGCACACACTACTTTCAATACATTTTTTTTTTAAAGCACTGCAGGTGACACTACAACTGAATCTCATTCTGCTGCCTTGTGCCACTGGCAGTGGGGCCTGTGGTCAAACACCACCGCTTTGCCTACTCTGCTGAGTATCATAGTGGAAGTTTTGAACACCCTTAATTCCACCCACACAATGATTTTTCTACCAGGTGCAATGGCGAGGCTAGTATTGTTTTAACGGTGTGTGTCTTTGTGTGTAAGCGTCTGAAAGCAAGATTGAGCTGACTGAGGTAAGTTCCACCGAGTGAACTCTGAGCATGTGCAGACAGAGTATAAACGCACAGGTTTCAGCGCTGGTGAAACTTTAGAGACAACTATTCATTGATTTCTATAGGAAGCAACAAATGTGACAGTAAAGGCAGATTATGTTTCAGGTTCCGCCTTTACACCCATTTTTGGACAGAGCTGCATTTTGCTCCACTAACTGATGTACACATTCCCTGCCAGCTGGAGCTTTTCCAATTGTTCCCCCTGATGGTGAGCACTTTTTCCCTCTGAGGTCAAACTTTGGTTTAGGTCATCTGAGGCAGCACTCCATCACGCTTCATCTTGGTCAAACACCCCTTACAGAAGGTTGAGATGTGTTTAGGCTCATTGTCCACTGAAAAAATGGTTACAGTAGCCTCAAAGTGTTGAATTCTGAGCCAAAAGATTGTTTCATGATGGAAACCAAACTTGCATTTATCACCATCTCTGTGCCTCACAGATACAGCAGATTAAACATTTGGACCAAAGACCAGATTTCAATACCTTGTTTTTTCTGGGCCAATGTTTTCTCTTGTTCTCAGTTTGCTTTAAGCCAAGCCAACTTCATTGATAGAGCACTTAAAAAACGGCAACCTCTGACCAAAATGCTGAACATAGGAATAAAAATACATGAGAATGAAATAAATTAAATGTAGAGAAAATGAATAAAAGACAGATAAAAACACAAGCTAAAATAATAAAATCAACCTTTGACACTGGGCTGAAAACCAAGTGGAAGAGGTGGGTCACATTTAAAATGGTCAAAGAATAAGCCTTTCTAATATGTAATAGAATAGAAAAGTACTTTATTCACCCCCCAGTGAGGGAAATTCAAAGTTAATCAAGTAGCTCAAACTTTTTCTTTAAAAAAAAAAAAAAACATTTACAATGATTGTATATTTGAACAATAACAATAATATATTAATAGATAAAATTGAGAAGAACATGTCAGCAGTCACTGTTAAAAAGCCTGATGGCTGTGGGGACAAAGGACCTCCTGAAGCTCTCAGTCCTGCAGCCTCTCACTGCAGCTGCTCCTCTGACCTGCCAGGATGCTGTGGAGAGGATGTCTATTATTATCCAGGTCAGAACATCATTTCCTCCCTCATCCGTCGCTCCACCACAGCACTGAGAGGGTCCAGTCTTCTGGCTCCAACAGAACTGAAGGAATCAGCTGATCACATCTGAAGAATCACAATCACAAAAGGACTGGTGATCAATAAGTCCTGATTGGATAAAGCTTTCATAATGGGTGCACCATCGCACACTGAGGTTTGCTCAGCTCTGAAACTCACACACGTCAGTACAGGTTTCCACAATCAGATCTAATTATCCTCTGTGAGTTTTCACATGAGCTGACATGTAGGCAACATGAAGCTTTTGGTGTAAGTCCATCAAAAACGGCCATGTCTACTGGAAGATCCTGAAACATCCCATAGTTAAGCTGCTATAGGCTTAGACTGCTGGGGGACCTCATCTGTCACACCTTTCCTCACTTTGCTCTCTTTTTCCCCCTGTTTAATTTCTCAAATGACTTTATGTACATGTGACATTATTGTGGTTATTAACTTGTGTTTCCCTGTTCCAACAGGTATCCTTTGAATGGTGTTATGGTGTTTTCCCCCCTCTTTTCCCTCTTTTCTGTCTTCTCAAACCCCAGCTGGTCGAGGCGGATGACCACCCTTCCGTGCCCTCTGGGGTGTGGTGGCTGCCTTCCGGGGTGTGGTGGCTGCCTTCCGGGGTGTGGTGGCTGCCTTCCGGGGTGGGGTGGCTGTCGTCTGGGGTGTGGTGGCTGCCTTCCGGGGTGTGGTGCCTTTTGGGAGTACAGTAGCTCTCCGAATACGGTCGCTGCAGGCCTCGAGCCTGGTGGACATCAGGCCCTCCTGCCCTGTGGCAGGAAACAGGAAACGGGGGTGCCTATTGCAGCCAGTCCCTGGCTGCCCTCTCCGGGGGTGCTCCTCTCCCCCGGTCTATATCCCCATACCCCTCTCCCTTCTGGCTCCTGTACACAGCACACACTCACACATGAAGGGTTTTGGGGGCGTGTGTGTTCTGTGGGGTGTCGTGGATGGGGCCACGTAGGTGGTCCCCTTTGCTGCACTCTGCAGTTCCCCGCCCCTGTTTTAGTTACACCTTAGACATCACTACTCAAACACACTCACACACACACATTAGGTCTTGGGGGGTGGTTGCACTGAGTGTCATCTGGTGGGCGGGGCTCTTTGGGTATGTAGGCTGCCCAGAGGGCCGCGCTCCCAGTTCAACAAGGTTGGCTGCCCCTCAATTTTAATCGCTCACTATTAGCAAATATTGAAGAGCCAGAGGGGTGAGGGGAGGGGTCTTCCCACACCCCTGCTTCCTGATTGCTGCCCGGGGCGGGAGGGGCCAGGAGGATGAGTTGTTCGGGGTCTGTGGTGGCTGGGGGGCTGCTCACTCTATGTCAGAAAAGATCCTTTCAGTTGAAGCTGTGATCAGAGCCACTGATCAGCAGTCTCATTTCTATGCATCCACACTTCATCGTTTTGTAGTTAAATGGGTGCATGTGGAGGGCAGGATCCAATGCTGATCCATGTGATCCTGGTCCCATTACAAAGGGACATTTACCTGAAGACAGCATTCATGTACACATGTAGTGTAAGTTTGTAATAAAACCTGTTCATAGAGGTCAAGGTAGAAAATACAGTTTACTAAAATCAGTATGTACAGTTTTATTTTCATCATCCTTCAATAAATTACAAACATTTAAATAAAAACTAGAAAGTAGCAATTCAATTTGCACAAAACAGCTTCAAATATGTATGTGACCATCAAACTTTACTAAAAGAAAGACTGCTAATGGAGCTAACGTGGAGACGCTCATAAACAAGCACCTAAACAGTTCTCAGTGTTAGCTTTTACCGGCTGGTCATGAGTGGGGAGGACCACTCCCTGTCTTTGGAGATGTCTCAGAATGTCAAGGATAGAGTCCAGCTCCAAACGGAAGGCCTCCAGCTCTCTGCTCTTATCCTGAGCCAAACGCTTCCAGCGCTCAACCTCTGACTGCAGGTCAGCTCCAGACATGTGCAACGTCCCTCCGATGACCTGCAGAGACAGAGAGCTCCTGAGCTCAATGACACACGTCCTCTGAAGCCAAGATTACGTCTATGCAGCTATGTTATGCATCTCCCACAAAGAAAGCTGGACGTAGTCGACAGACATGCATGGGTTAAGAACTCTTTTCCACTCCTGTGTACGTGGGGTGGGACAGCGACGGTTGTCTAATTATGTGGCCGGGTCAGGCTGTAAATGAGCTCGGGTCAGATGAGCATTATAATGTGCTGAGTTTCTGGGAGCACATAAAAAAAGTAGGTAGCCTGAGTTTTCCATCATCGAGCTATCTTTCATGTTACAGCGGGCCTGACCTACAAATGCAAAAGTCACTGAGTGACCAGGTTTGATGAGCCAGCTGAAGCCACCCAGCACAGCTGTACTGCACCTGGGCTTAGGCTTCTGCCAGCCCCCGTAAACCCCCGTGGTACCAGAACCACAATTACACTAAACTGGGCAACTGGGTAGCACTTTATGGGTCACCCTGAGGTGGAGCTATCTTGATTTGCTTTATGAGACAGATTTGTTTTCCAACCTCACGCTGATGGAAGTGGCATATCCTCCGCTAACCTGCTGCACGTGGTACAACGTGGTTTTATCTCTGAAATGACTGATCCTGGTCTTCAGTATCAGACACAAACACTCAGGCTCTATGAGAGCCTGAGGATTTCTTCTCATGACCGAGTCTAAAGTGGACTTTAAATATACTACAGTCAGTCAGCTCAGTTTCACGTGTTTGGAATGATTCCATTAAGCTTTGTCGAGGCGTCGCTGTAGGTGTGTGAAGAAAACCTTCCTCATCTCATTGTGGGAAATGTGAGCTGCATCACAGAAATCTTTTCTGTTTTAGTTGTTTACACAAACACAGGAATATTAGTCATAGAAGGTGGGCAACTACTTAAACTAGACTTTAGCTCTACATGATCATCCATGCGGTCACTACCTGCTGCAGCTCCCTCTCTCTGTGCTGGTGTCTCAGCTCCATGCTCAGGATCTTCCTCTCCAGGCTACACAGGAGTTTGACCTCTGAGCTCTGAGCCTCTTTAGCTTCCTTCAGCTCCTGCAGCAGCCTTGTCAGCTACACACAACAATTGACTCAATGTTAAATCATAAGAAAATACACCAAACTGAAGAATTAGCTTTTGATTTTAGCTGAAAGAAAGTGAGATAATTTAGCACAGGAAGGCACGTGGTGCTGCTGTGAATAAAGTGCTGAACTTCTTCAGTTTACATAGGTCTTCAATACTTTCCCTGCATGAATCGATTTTAAATAACTCATGTAAAGTTTATGTGGGTACACAGAACCTGGACATCTGTACACACAACAGACAAAGGTGCATTTAGTGACCAGAATCATAGGGCTTCATAAAAAGGACAGAATTATGCTGGGGAAAAAAAAATACTAAAAATCACCGTCTGTAAATCCAAATTTCACCACACAAGCCCCAGAAACACAGCGTTTTTGGATCAAAGTATGAGATTCCTTTTGGAAATCAGAAACACTGTGGAAGCTGTGGAACAGGAGGGCTGCTCACCTGCTTCTGCACTGCATCTTCTCTGCTTCTGGATATATCAAGTGCTTCTCTGGATCCCTGCAGCTCTTTAAGTTGTTCTTGCAAATGTTTCATGGCTATCTGCAGGAAGATACCAAGGTTAAAGCAAAGCATCACTTGACATGAGGTTGGCAGGTAATCAAGCCCATACCTCCTGAGTGTTAAGCTTGTTGGCCAATTGTGCAACCTTTGAGGAGGAGTGCTCCAGGGCATGGCTGGCCCGCAGATGGTCCAGCACCCTGAGATGTTCGGCCTTCATGGAGGACAGCTGCTCTGCAGACTGCTCCTTCAGCCTAACAGGTCACATGACAGTCTGTCTTCTCATTCATGTTGTGCAGAAAGTGTTTAACAAAGCCACCTACCTGCACAGCTCCTCCTTTGCCTGCGCAGCGTCAGCCTTGTCCTGCTCATTCTGCAGCTGGAGCAGCTTCACACGCTCCTGCAGAGCCTCCCTCTCCTGCAGCACCTCTGAGATATGACTCCCTGTGTGAAGGAGGGAGAGCATGCTACGACTCTTACAAGTTACCTTGTTACAAATGTAGAAAGTTAGGTCACTACTTACTTTATCAACGTAATGCAATTACTTTCCGTGAATGTGGTTATATGTGGTAATCTGGTTATATACGACAGACAATATAATCCTATAACTGTGACACACTTTTGCCACTTTAAAGGTGTATCACCACACTATGACAGAGTTTGACAGACAAGGTGTACATTTTCATTCTTTTTTAAGGTGAATTCATTCATTTTTTAGGTTTCAGCCTACATGCCAATGAGAGGGAAAAACTAATTCATCGGTTCTGTTGCCCATTGGTTGTTTTGACTGGAAAATGATCAAGATTAGCATGAACAACAACCCGATTAGTGCTTTAAAAACTAACAATGAACAGCATACACTCGTTTTGCTTAGTTTTTAACACGAACATTATTACTCAAATAGGACCTCGGAAACTGTCTCTGTTCATCTTCGGCAACTCACATATACTAAACAGCGGTGGTTCAGCACCGCAATAAAGAGGCAGCGAGCCGACATTACAGGTCGCCACGGCATTAAAGAGGCAGCGAGCCGACATTACAGGTAGCCACGGCATTAAAGAGGCAGCGAGCCGACATTACAGGTAGCCACGGCATTAAAGAGGCAGCGAGCCGACATTACAGGTAGCCACGGCATTAAAGAGGCAGCGAGCCGACATTACAGGTAGCCACGGCATTAAAGAGGCAGCGAGCCGACATTACAGGTAGCCACGGCATTAAAGAGGCAGCGAGCCGACATTACAGGTAGCCACGGCATTAAAGGCAGCGAGCCGACATTACAGGTAGCCACGGCATTAAAGAGGCAGCGAGCCGACATTACAGGTAGCCACGGCATTAAAGGCAGCGAGCCGACATTACAGGTAGCCACGGCATTAAAGAGGCAGCGAGCCGACATTACAGGTAGCCACGGCATTAAAGAGGCAGCGAGCCGACATTACAGGTAGCCACGGCATTAAAGGCAGCGAGCCGACATTACAGGTAGCCACGGCATTAAAGAGGCAGCGAGCCGACATTACAGGTAGCCACGGCATTAAAGAGGCAGCGAGCCGACATTACAGGTAGCCACGGCATTAAAGAGGCAGCGAGCCGACATTACAGGTAGCCACGGCATTAAAGAGGCAGCGAGCCGACATTACAGGTAGCCACGGCATTAAAGAGGCAGCGAGCCGACATTACAGGTAGCCACGGCATTAAAGAGGCAGCGAGCCGACATTACAGGTAGCCACGGCATTAAAGGCAGCGAGCCGACATTACAGGTAGCCACGGCATTAAAGGCAGCGAGCCGACATTACAGGTAGCCACGGCATTAAAGGCAGCGAGCCGACATTACAGGTAGCCACGGCATTAAAGAGGCAGCGAGCCGACATTACAGGTAGCCACGGCATTAAAGGCAGCGAGCCGACATTACAGGTAGCCACGGCATTAAAGGCAGCGAGCCGACATTACAGGTAGCCACGGCATTAAAGAGGCAGCGAGCCGACATTACAGGTAGCCACGGCATTAAAGAGGCAGCGAGCCGACATTACAGGTAGCCACGGCATTAAAGGCAGCGAGCCGACATTACAGGTAGCCACGGCATTAAAGAGGCAGCGAGCCGACATTACAGGTAGCCACGGCATTAAAGAGGCAGCGAGCCGACATTACAGGTAGCCACGGCATTAAAGAGGCAGCGAGCCGACATTACAGGTAGCCACGGCATTAAAGAGGCAGCGAGCCGACATTACAGGTAGCCACGGCATTAAAGAGGCAGCGAGCCGACATTACAGGTAGCCACGGCATTAAAGGCAGCGAGCCGACATTACAGGTAGCCACGGCATTAAAGGCAGCGAGCCGACATTACAGGTAGCCACGGCATTAAAGAGGCAGCGAGCCGAAATTACAGGTAGCCACGGCATTAAAGAGGCAGCGAGCCGACATTACAGGTAGCCACGGCATTAAAGAGGCAGCGAGCCGACATTACAGGTAGCCACGGCATTAAAGGCAGCGAGCCTACATTACAGGTAGCCACGGCATTAAAGAGGCAGCGAGCCGACATTACAGGTAGCCACGGCATTAAAGAGGCAGCGAGCCTACATTACAGGTAGCCACGGCATTAAAGAGGCAGCGAGCCGACATTACAGGTAGCCACGGCATTAAAGAGGCAGCGAGCCGACATTACAGGTAGCCACGGCATTAAAGGCAGCGAGCCGACATTACAGGTAGCCACGGCATTAAAGGCAGCGAGCCGACATTACAGGTAGCCACGGCATTAAAGGCAGCGAGCCGACATTACAGGTAGCCACGGCATTAAAGAGGCAGCGAGCCGACATTACAGGTAGCCACAGCACTAAAGAGGCAGGCCTTTTCATTTTGCAAGATTTTGGACCTTTTCTGCTTAAAAGTTGTTTCCTGTGAAGAAAAGCAACAACCACCACTAACTATAGTTATTAATTGTGTGTGGGGGGGTTATAGATAATCACTTTTAGGCACGAGAGCACTCATGGTCACACTGACAGTACAGAATTCCACTTGATGTTGATGGTGCTCACGTTGGGGGGGTTATGAGTGCTGTTGTCAGTGTGATGTTGTGTGACTTTGTGTCACACAACATCATAATAGGCATTCATTTTATTATGTAAGGCACTTTGCATAAATAAAATTTGATTTGATTCTATTTTTCCTGTCATCGGTGTGGCCAGAATATAATATAATAATAAAAAAATATATATATAAAACTGGTTTCTAGGACTGCCTTCTTTCACCTTCGTAATATTGCCAAAATCAGGAACATCCTGTCTCAGGGTGATGCAGAGAAACTAGTTCATGCATTTATTACTTCAGGATTGGACTACTGTAATTCTTTATTATTGGGCTGTCCCACATATTCTCTGAAAAGCCTCCAGCTGATCCAAAATGCTGCAGCCAGAGTTCTGATGAGAACTGACAGGAGAGATCATGTTTCTCCAGTTTTAGCTTCTCTTCATTGGCTCTCTGTTAAATTCAGAATAGAATTTAAGATTCTTCTCCTCACATATAAAGCTCTTAATGACCGAGCTCCATCATATCTTAAAGATCTCATTGTAAGATATTTTCCTAACAGAGCACTCTGCTCCCAAACTGCAGGTTTACTTGTTGTTCCCAGAGTTTCTAAAAGTAGAATGGGAGGTAGAGCCTTCAGTTATCAGGCCCCTCTCTTGTGGAATAAGCTGCCAGTAAATGTCCGGGAAGCAGACACCCTTTCCACTTTTAAGATTAGGCTTAAAACTTTCCTTTTCGATGAAGCTTATAGTTAGGGATGGCTCAGGTGATCCTGAAACATCCCATAGTTAAGCTGCTATAGGCTTAGACTGCTGGGGGACCTCATCTGTCACACCTTTCCTCACTTTGCTCTCTTTTTCCCCCTGTTTAATTTCTCAAATGACTTTATGTACATGTGACATTATTGTGGTTATTAACTTGTGTTTCCCTGTTCCAACAGATATCCTTTGAATGGTGTTATGGTGTTTTTCCCCCCTCTTTTCTGTCTTCTCAAACCCCAGCTGGTCGAGGCGGATGGCCACCCTTCCTGAGTCTGGTTCTGCCAGAGGTTTCTTCCTGTTAAAGGGAGTCGTTCCTTTCCACAGTTGCCTCAGGCACGCTCAGGACGGGAGATTGGACTGAAGACAAGTTTCTGTGCAATCTCTTGGTTTCCTTAGCTAGGATATTATTTTTGAATTGGCTCTATATGAATTAATTGGATTATGATTACAATGAATTTAATTCCAATTGGCTTGAATTGGACTATATTACTTAAGTGCCTTGAGATGATAATTGTAAATTGGCGCTATATAAATAAAACTGAATTGAACTGAATTAATTGTTTTTGCAACAGTATTGACATGGATGTTGATCAACATATGATTGTTAAAATGAAAGGTCTGCTTTTACTTTGTTCTAACAAAAAAGGTTTTTAAAGCTTAAAAGGAATCCATATCTCAAGTGGAAATTCAGGAGGGATTATTGTGCTTAAAATGATGAGTTCTATGGAATTCTGGCAGTTGTTGTTAAAAGCTTTATACAATCTGTGTTCGTTAGAGTTGATTACACGACTGCTTTGCATCAGGTGTTCTTTTGTGCATTATCCCCTACATAACAGCACGTGAAGAAGAAACCCGACCATGTATGCAGACCTGTAAAGACGGTGGGCTGGTAGGTCTTCTCATACTGAGCAGACGGAAAAGCTTCCTCTGCATGCGGCTCTCCTTCAGTAGCAGAGCGATGTGTTTTGGTAGGGCCCGGTTGTTGTTTGGTCTCAGTAGAACAGCTTTCTGGTCGTGGGACAGGTATAGACAGCATGTTTTTCCTCTCTTTCTGCAGTCTCTCCACAGTACGACTCAGCTCCTGAATGCTTCGTGTCTTTGTCGCGAGCTCTTGGTTGAGCCGCTCTATCCGGGCACCAAATGCTGCCTCAGCTTGACGCTGGTGTCGCCCTGGACTTGGCTGAGCCTGCATAAGAAGGGACTCACCTGAGTTTGTATCGTGCACATTCCTCTGCCCAACAACATGCCTGCACTGCTCCTCTTTGGCTTCGAGCACAAGGCTTCCATTTATGTGTATTTTTTTTACCAGAGTAAATCCTGGACTGACCTTGTTTTTGAGCTGCTGCTGTATCGACTCAATCTGCTCACGGAGACATTTCTCTTTCTTCTGGTGGCTTTCTTTGACACGGAGCAGCTCTTCCTCCACTGCCTGATACTTTGCCAGCCATGACTGTGTCTCAGCTGTTTCTTTGACCTGCATTTTTTGTTCCAGCTGTTGCTCCAGTTCAGTGATCTGCTGCTCATAGCGGAGCTACAGAACCCAAAGCACAGAACACACATTCATTACAGTTACATCATAGTTTCCCTATTCTCAAGACTCAACACTCATTTCATTAATCGACTCTTTGAGCATATTGAGATACATTTAATGCTTAATCGTGTCTGGCTATACTTGATCAATATTATTGATTCTCATCAACCAGACAACAGCAGAAAAAGATGAGACATTGACCAGTTTCTGTTCACAGTGAAAACCAACAAACCATTGTCCTAAATGTGTGTCTGGACATCACTCCTTTAAAAAGTGGGAAATAGTGCCTATTTTCTCAGATAATCCAAGAAGTATCTGTTATAAGTTACCAACATGAACAAATGGTATGAGTAGATCAGGCAAGGCCTTCATAAGAGTGTAGTCTCATAGTTCATTTGCATTCATCAGGTAAGTATATTGTTGACATAGTTTCAATTAGGTGCAGGGAACACCGTGTAAGTTTGCACACTGAACACGTTTACAGAGTGTTCAACTGTGTCCCCAAACACACAGTCTAAGAAAGTTCACCCTCTTGAATTCTAAGGTTTCTTTTTTTTTTTTTTCAAAGTCATTTAAATCCAACCTCTGATGAACAACAACACATGACATATTACGCTGTGTCTGTATCCATTTAACTGTGTGAGAAAATGTTGGATATTGTATGTCGTTTCTAACTCTCTCTCTGGGAGATGACGCAGAAGTTATACTACATGTATTTAATTGAAGTTGAATAGCAGTTTAGAAAAGTCCTCTGAGTGACTGCATATATACTCGTATTGGACCAATTTTCAATAATAATTTCAGCCTGTTCCACCATGTTACAGGAGAAAAAGAAAAATATGTGAATGAGAGCAGCTTTAGAGTCTGTATAAATAAACTGTACATATGAGTAGGAGAGTGCATGTGCAGCACAAGTGCTACTGTAACTCATTACAGTAGCACTTGTGTAACATTAGTTGTCCTGCGTTAATAGAAAGTTAGCACCATTGTTAGAACAGTTTTCTTTGACTAAGAAAGCCTCAATGAGCTAACATCTGGTCTTAGGCTGCAGACAGCAAACTGCCCAAACCTCTCCTTTGTTAGAGGTGCCTACACGTGCTGATGATCAGTTACTTCGGTTAATTTGGTCGGCAGCACCTTGATGTTAGTTTCCTTCCTTACCAACAACACAGAGGAAGTAAGAGTGTATTTAGTTGTTCATACGCTGCTTCTGTGTTTTGGCTAAGTGTTTGGAAAATAAATAATGAGGTGTTCTTCGTCTGAGGTTGTATTTACAATATTTTGAATCCTGCTGAGGACAAGAACAAAAAATAAATAAATCTGAAAGAAAAAAGGATTTACCCAACATATAATAATGAAAGTATGTGGTCACTCTGGGCAGCAGCAGCAGCAACATGAATACTCACATTTTCACACTGATAACCCTACAGCAGCCGGTATGCCAGAGTCTATTTCATTGGATACTTTTGTCCGTATGTAGCTGCCTGCACTGAAAGGCAACTCTCTGTAGAATGATCCTGACCAGTAAACCCTTCTTGAGTACCACTCACTGTTGTTATTTGAGACATCGTCATTATGTACAATAATTAAACACTTCAAGCGTATAACTTAAGCTATCTACAAACAACAACATAGTTGGAGGTAAAATATTCAGTTGATGAACCTTCTGTCTGATCAGATTTATTCTGTGAGCTTAAATATTACTTTTTCATGTCACTTATTAAAAAACTTGGCAAATACTAGAAGTTGGCCACTAAAGTCTTTCCTATGTGCAAATATCTAATAAATAGTTTGACAAATTTGCTTCGTAGTGAATCTTCACTCAGCACAGGTCTGCAGAGTAAAATGGTGATATTACATCATACAGCAAGAGTACTGAAAAACTATTGGACTAACTCAAGTTGTACCTTGATTCTGTGGAAGTGTTGTTCCATGGCCCGGAGGCTGCGTTTGGCATCTTCATCGTGACTCTCCAGCTCAGCCTCCAGGCGCTGAATCCTGCGCTCCAGAAGAGTGTTGATCTGGTTGGGTGGGGGCATCCCACCACGATCTCCATGCTCGTTACCAGCAGTCATGGCTGCAGCATAAATCAGGGCAGGGAGTGAGTTTGGGTTTCTGCTTCTTAGAATCTGCTCCAGTTCTTTCACCTGGTAAAAACAGGAACTTGTTAAGCATAAGGTATGAACTTGTACGTGGAGGATGGAGTGTCTGATTTGTTTGCTGATTGCTGTGGGACAAACCTGATGCTCCAGGTCTTGCATTCTCTTTGAATCCATGGATTTGTCTTTGGCCTTTTTCTGTTGCGTATTGCTTCTTTTGCCCACTTCCTGTTTCAGTCTTTCTAGCTGGATTGGAGACAAATGGCTAAGTTTTATATGCCTGAATAAAAACAATCAACTGGATAACAGCTTAAGAATAAAAGCATGGCAAACAAAATAACATTATGTCTTAACTTGATGAAAACTATGGGTTCACAAAGTCATGTTCAGTAACCAAATGTTCCAGTGCTTCACAAATGCTCTGACTTGCTGTTACATTATTAAAGAAAACAGTAATCTTTGGAAATATTTCACAGAATGTAAAAAAAAAAAGGATAACACCTAAACAGCATGTCAGAGAAGAGACTCACCTGTTCTTTGAGCTGGTGTATCTCAGCTGTGGCAGTCTTCAGTCTGCCAGCATCTCTGTCCAGCAACTCCTGGTTTTCAGCAAACCACTGCAGCTTCTTCGTTAGAGCCGCCACGTCCGCTCTGTGCTTGTCCTCCACGACACGCATCTCAAAAGCAAGAGTCCCTGACACAGTACAACAGACCTACAATGAGTGTTTGACTGCACGAGTATGAGCCATCGTGAGGCTGTTTCTGTTGGTATATCAGTACTACGGCGGACATAAGACTTTGGTGAACTGCTGCTGAAGAACACACATGCAAATAGAATACAAACAGTTACGAGGACATTTTGACAAACATATGAGCATCATTTAGAAAAGAAAAAAAGTTGTGAATAGAGAAAACCCAACCAAATATGAAGCACATCCTGTTGGCATCATTTATGTGTGACTGAAAAAAAGCCAACATCGTTTATTGCAAATATATTTGAAGTATACCACAAGGAAACTCCACGATCGTCTGCAAGCGTATTTCTGTATTTACACATCTCTTTTTCTTTGTGGTAGTCCAAGCCAAGGTTTTTTTCCAGCCCTGTAGCCAGCCTGCCAAAGAGTCATAGCGCTGTTCAGCCATGTATTTCTTTATCGCTCAACCACCGGGACGTTTTTTCACCGACAGAATTGTATCCATTAGGGGAAAAAAATTAAACTTATTTAATCATTATTTATTTCTGTTATACATTGCAGGGTTGTAGAATGAGAGGCAGAGCCTTCAGTTATCAAGCTCCTCTCATGTGAAACCAGCTTACAGTATGTCTTCAGGAGGCTGACATCCTCAATCTTTATAATAAAACTAGAGCTGTCAGTCGATTGAAATATTTAATTGCAATTAATCGTATGATTGTTCACAGTCAACTCGTGATTATTTGCATGCTCTACTTTAGGCAACAGGGAGCGGGGATCTCTGCATCAGCCGTGTGTTTTACTAGCAAGTAATATTCAAGACTCCATGTACTCTGGTCATCACCCAATCTTTATCACCATCAACAACAGCTTTAAGAGGAATCTTGGTTCATTTTGTGATTAGCACATTCATTTTGACAGTTAAATGAAATTATTATCTAAATTTTACAATTAAAATGTTCCTTTTTGATAAAGCTTATAGCTAGTGTTCCTTCTAAAGTTTTGCTTAGTTTACATAAATGTGTAAATTCTTAATAAAAAAATAATTTATTCAGCAATATAAATTGCCATCCATTTTCTATACCTGCTTAATC
This sequence comes from Leuresthes tenuis, assembly GCF_036924035.1. Lineage (NCBI taxonomy): Eukaryota > Metazoa > Chordata > Actinopteri > Atheriniformes > Atherinopsidae > Leuresthes > Leuresthes tenuis. Next base: position 33,055,877 of record NW_027325364.1, read on the forward strand.
CAATTCAGGGCGATCCATTAGGCGAGAAGCCAAGTACACCCTAAACGGGTTGCCAGTTCATCACAGGGCCACACCGAGACAAATGAGACAACAATGCTCACTTCCTGTTTTTGGCCAGTAAGAGGAGGGTGACATACTCACCCATACACAAGAACATGCAAACACCACACAGAAAGGCCCCAGTTGGGACGTTCTTCTAAATGACATCTCTTGTTGTATTAATGCACCCATCTTTTGCTTTTTAAGTTTCCTATGGGCGGAGTACTACTGGTGGAAATTTATATGACTGGCGGAAAACTTTTCCTGGAATTCCTCTAGAAAAGGACCTTGGTTTCCCTTAATCCGTTTAAGTCCCTGAGAAGGCTACTTAGCTAGTTTAAGAAGTCACTATGGCTATAATATGAAACTGAGTAACTTAGAATTCTTTTTTGACATTTTATTTTCTCTGATGAAGCCGTTGTCATACTGTTGGTGAGTTGGAAGTGACATGTGGTTGAATCTCCAAATTCTGGCATCAGTGTGTTGGGAGGCTCTGAGCTGATGATGTCATAAACAGCGCTGGCACTGGTGCATGGTGAGAGATTTATTGTTAATAAGCACTGCCATACCCCCAAAAGTACTCTTCCAACTGATTTTGCTGTCTCTGTCAGCTCAAATAGTCATAAAGACTGTAGAAAGGCACTCTGAATCCAGTATGAGCTCCTGCAGTCATGTCGCAGAGAAACACATCATACTGCGTTATGGAAACTCCTGTGGTCTCCTTGTGAGCACTTCAAGTGCTTCCATTTTTATTTGCCATCAATCTGATATTTCCCATGATAGTGGAAGGAAGAAATGGTTTAAACTTCCCGTGCTTGTTTCTCTCCACACTACGCAGAGGATCCGGATGCTCCTGCTCTGCATTTATGGTGTCTTTTTTCAACTCGTCTGGAATTTGGGGTAATATTTCTGGCAGCTGCCGTTGCCATGGTTACTCATCATAATAGAATTTCAAAAATGATCAAAGTACTTGGAGACATTACTTGTACAGCAAAGCATCTAATCAGCATAAAAAACCTCTCGATAATTGTTAGAAAAATTATATAGTTATACTATGAGAAAAGCTGCAAGAATAAGAGTTTCTGTGATGGGGGAGGCCTCCTCCTGTCTTTTGGTTCTCATAATACTATGTAGCAAGCAAATGTGTTTTGACTGTCTGAACTCGTCTTCCCATAACATTGAATAGCTAGTAATGTCTTTTCCTATAACATTGAATGTCCCTTTCCCATAACTTTGTGTGGCCAGCAAGCATAAACTATATATATATATATATAAATAGCAATAGGACCATTTTATGAGTGAGACAACTCTGAGCCAGCTTCCTGACAGGTTGTGCAGACTTGTCTCTTTCTTGCAAGAAATAAATGTTTTGTGTTAATCGTATCCAGCAACTCTGAGCCTAATTTTGAGAGAATTTTTCTAACATATTGGTTCTTCGAGCCGGATTCTAAGTCCTTTCCACCTTCCAGAATCGGAGCTGAAACTGTGCACGGGGCAGTCCAGGACTCCTAACTGAAGTCCTCTCAGCAGAGTTTCTGATAGAGGCCGGCTGCCACTGGCTGGAGGAAAGGTGACAGGATCCATTTTTGAATCAGTGGACAGACTCGCTGGATTCTTCGTTGTTGAACTTACCAGTGGATTTATGGTAAGGAATCCTTTGTGTTACTATTGTTGGCGAGAAATAGTGTGATTATTAGGGATAAATTGTGATTATTTAACTAACAATTGTTAGAAACAATAGGCCTTTAACTAAATATGGGCATTGTTAATTTCCAATAAGAAAAGTTACTATTTCGAGTGCAACTTAGTAACACGAAAGCCTTTAGCTGGTACTGTAAGTAGCCTTTTGGCTGGTACTGTAAAAGCAGTCAGGAAAGGTGACTATCAGGTGGAAGCCTTTTAGCTGTGTGGAGAGGGCGTGGTGCATCAGCTGCAGGAGAGAGCAGTGGAGAGAGCTCTGGGGAGCAGGACGAGGTGAGTGATTAGTACACCGGCAGTCACTTGTCTAATCACTGTCCTCTTTTAAAAACTCAGTAGCGTGCTGGAGCTGGGAGAAGATTGAAGTGGAGTCGGCAGCACGAACTGGGAGGGAAGGTCTGCGAACGACTCCACATTCGTGAAAAGGGTTAAATAAACTATACGTTGAACCGTGCGCTGTCTCTGACTCTCTCTGAGAGAACCTGCAGTGGCAACAGGCCACAAGCTGGTACTGTAAAAGCAGTCAGGAAAGGTGAAGGTCCATAGTCATAGTGTGTTGGATTAAACCAGGATCACATAGCAGAAGCAGTCAGCAAAGGTCAGTCCATAGTCTGTGTGAGAAGACTACAGGAATAAATAACTCCGCGCCGCGCGTTAGAAACGGAATCTTTCTTAAGAGAGTTTGCGATGGGAGATCGCAAGAATTAAATCCATCTATGTTTGTTTGTTAAATTGTTTGTCAAATTCTTTGTTAAATTCTTTGCTGCAGTGTTGTTTTATTTGCTATGTATGTATGAGAGTGAAACAGCTGCTGTGTGTGATGTATGTATGAGAGTGAAACAGCTGCTGTGTGTGATGTATGGATGAGAGTGAAACAGCTGCTGTGTGTGATGTATGTATGAGGGTGAAACAGCTGCCGTGTGATGTATGGATGAGAGTGAAACAGCTGCTGTGTGTGATGTATGTATGAGAGGGAAACAGCTGCTGGTGTGATGTATGTATGAGAGGGAAACAGCTGCTGGTGTGATGTATGGATGAGAGTGAAACAGCTGCTGTGTGTGATGTATGTATGAGGGTGAAACAGCTGCCGTGTGATGTATGGATGAGAGTGAAACAGCTGCTGTGTGTGATATATGGATGAGAGTGAAACAGCTGCTGGTGTGATGTATGGATGAGAGTGAAACAGCTGCTGGTGTGATGTATGGATGAGAGTGAAACAGCTGCTGGTGTGATGTATGGATGAGAGTGAAACAGCTGCTGTGTGTGATGTATGGATGAGAGTGAAACAGCTGCTGGTGTGATGTATGGATGAGAGTGAAACAGCTGCTGGTGTGATGTATGGATGAGAGTGAAACAGCTGCTGGTGTGATGTATGGATGAGAGTGAAACAGCTGCTGGTGTGATGTATGGATGAGAGTGAAACAGCTGCTGGTGTGATGTATGGATGAGAGTGAAACAGCTGCTGGTGTGATGTATGGATGAGAGTGAAACAGCTGCTGGTGTGATGTATGGATGAGAGTGAAACAGCTGCTGGTGTGATGTATGGATGAGAGTGAAACAGCTGCTGTGTGTGATGTATGGATGAGAGTGAAACAGCTGCTGGTGTGATGTATGGATGAGAGTGAAACAGCTACTGGTGTGATGTATGGATGAGAGTGAAACAGCTGCTGTGTGTGATGTATGGATGAGAGTGAAACAGCTGCTGGTGTGATGTATGGACGAGAGTGAAACAGCTGCTGGTGTGATGTATGGACGAGAGTGAAACAGCTGCTGGTGTGATGTATGGACGAGAGTGAAACAGCTGCTGGTGTGATGTATGGACGAGAGTGAAACAGCTGCTGGTGTGATGTATGGACGAGAGTGAAACAGCTGCTGGTGTGATGTATGTATGAGAGTGAAACAGCTGCTGTGTGTGATGTATGGACGAGAGTGAAACAGCTGCTGTGTGTGATGTATGGATGAGAGTGAAACAGCTGCTGGTGTGATGTATGGATGAGAGTGAAACAGCTGCTGGTGTGATGTATGGATGAGAGTGAAACAGCTGCTGTGTGTGATGTATGGATGAGAGTGAAACAGCTGCTGGTGTGATGTATGGATGAGAGTGAAACAGCTGCTGTGTGTGATGTATGGATGAGAGTGAAACAGCTGCTGGTGTGATGTATGGATGAGAGTGAAACAGCTGCTGGTGTGATGTATGGATGAGAGTGAAACAGCTGCTGGTGTGATGTATGGATGAGAGTGAAACAGCTGCTGTGTGTGATGTCTGTATAAGAGTGAAACAGCTGCTGGTGTGATGTATGGATGAGAGTGAAACAGCTGCTGGTGTGATGTATGGATGAGAGTGAAACAGCTGCTGGTGTGATGTATGGATGAGAGTGAAACAGCTGCTGGTGTGATGTATGGATGAGAGTGAAACAGCTGCTGTGTGTGATGTATGGATGAGAGTGAAACAGCTGCTGGTGTGATGTATGGATGAGAGTGAAACAGCTGCTGGTGTGATGTATGGATGAGAGTGAAACAGCTGCTGTGTGTGATGTATGGATGAGAGTGAAACAGCTGCTGGTGTGATGTATGGATGAGAGTGAAACAGCTGCTGGTGTGATGTATGGATGAGAGTGAAACAGCTGCTGGTGTGATGTATGGATGAGAGTGAAACAGCTGCTGGTGTGATGTATGGATGAGAGTGAAACAGCTGCTGGTGTGATGTATGGATGAGAGTGAAACAGCTGCTGTGTGTGATGTATGGATGAGAGTGAAACAGCTGCTGTGTGTGATGTATGGATGAGAGTGAAACAGCTGCTGGTGTGATGTATGGATGAGAGTGAAACAGCTGCTGTGTGTGATGTATGGATGAGAGTGAAACAGCTGCTGGTGTGATGTATGGATGAGAGTGAAACAGCTGCTGTGTGTGATGTATGTATGAGGGTGAAACAGCTGCCGTGTGATGTATGGATGAGAGTGAAACAGCTGCTGTGTGTGATGTATGTATGAGAGGGAAACAGCTGCTGGTGTGATGTATGTATGAGAGGGAAACAGCTGCTGGTGTGATGTATGGATGAGAGTGAAACAGCTGCTGTGTGTGATGTATGTATGAGGGTGAAACAGCTGCCGTGTGATGTATGGATGAGAGTGAAACAGCTGCTGTGTGTGATATATGGATGAGAGTGAAACAGCTGCTGGTGTGATGTATGGATGAGAGTGAAACAGCTGCTGGTGTGATGTATGGATGAGAGTGAAACAGCTGCTGTGTGTGATGTATGGATGAGAGTGAAACAGCTGCTGGTGTGATGTATGGATGAGAGTGAAACAGCTGCTGGTGTGATGTATGGATGAGAGTGAAACAGCTGCTGGTGTGATGTATGGATGAGAGTGAAACAGCTGCTGGTGTGATGTATGGATGAGAGTGAAACAGCTGCTGGTGTGATGTATGGATGAGAGTGAAACAGCTGCTGGTGTGATGTATGGATGAGAGTGAAACAGCTGCTGGTGTGATGTATGGATGAGAGTGAAACAGCTGCTGGTGTGATGTATGGATGAGAGTGAAACAGCTGCTGTGTGTGATGTATGGATGAGAGTGAAACAGCTGCTGGTGTGATGTATGGATGAGAGTGAAACAGCTACTGGTGTGATGTATGGATGAGAGTGAAACAGCTGCTGTGTGTGATGTATGGATGAGAGTGAAACAGCTGCTGGTGTGATGTATGGACGAGAGTGAAACAGCTGCTGGTGTGATGTATGGACGAGAGTGAAACAGCTGCTGGTGTGATGTATGGACGAGAGTGAAACAGCTGCTGGTGTGATGTATGGACGAGAGTGAAACAGCTGCTGGTGTGATGTATGGACGAGAGTGAAACAGCTGCTGGTGTGATGTATGTATGAGAGTGAAACAGCTGCTGTGTGTGATGTATGGACGAGAGTGAAACAGCTGCTGTGTGTGATGTATGGATGAGAGTGAAACAGCTGCTGGTGTGATGTATGGATGAGAGTGAAACAGCTGCTGGTGTGATGTATGGATGAGAGTGAAACAGCTGCTGTGTGTGATGTATGGATGAAAGTGAAACAGCTGCTGGTGTGATGTATGGATGAGAGTGAAACAGCTGCTGTGTGTGATGTATGGATGAGAGTGAAACAGCTGCTGGTGTGATGTATGGATGAGAGTGAAACAGCTGCTGTGTGTGATGTCTGTATAAGAGTGAAACAGCTGCTGGTGTGATGTATGGATGAGAGTGAAACAGCTGCTGGTGTGATGTATGGATGAGAGTGAAACAGCTGCTGGTGTGATGTATGGATGAGAGTGAAACAGCTGCTGGTGTGATGTATGGATGAGAGTGAAACAGCTGCTGTGTGTGATGTATGGATGAGAGTGAAACAGCTGCTGGTGTGATGTATGGATGAGAGTGAAACAGCTGCTGGTGTGATGTATGGATGAGAGTGAAACAGCTGCTGTGTGTGATGTATGGATGAGAGTGAAACAGCTGCTGGTGTGATGTATGGATGAGAGTGAAACAGCTGCTGGTGTGATGTATGGATGAGAGTGAAACAGCTGCTGGTGTGATGTATGGATGAGAGTGAAACAGCTGCTGGTGTGATGTATGGATGAGAGTGAAACAGCTGCTGGTGTGATGTATGGATGAGAGTGAAACAGCTGCTGTGTGTGATGTATGGATGAGAGTGAAACAGCTGCTGTGTGTGATGTATGGATGAGAGTGAAACAGCTGCTGGTGTGATGTATGGATGAGAGTGAAACAGCTGCTGTGTGTGATGTATGGATGAGAGTGAAACAGCTGCTGGTGTGATGTATGGATGAGAGTGAAACAGCTGCTGTGTGTGATGTATTGATGAGAGTGAAACAGCTGCTGGTGTGATGTATGGATGAGAGTGAAACAGCTGCTGGTGTGATGTATGGATGAGAGTGAAACAGCTGCTGGTGTGATGTATGGATGAGAGTGAAACAGCTGCTGGTGTGATGTATGGATGAGAGTGAAACAGCTGCTGGTGTGATGTATGGATGAGAGTGAAACAGCTGCTGTGTGTGATGTATGGATGAGAGTGAAACAGCTGCTGGTGTGATGTATGGATGAGAGTGAAACAGCTGCTGGTGTGGTGTATGGATGAGAGTGAAACAGCTGCTGGTGTGGTGTATGGATGAGAGTGAAACAGCTGCTGTGTGTGATGTATGGATGAGAGTGAAACAGCTGCTGGTGTGATGTATGGATGAGAGTGAAACAGCTGCTGTGTGTGATGTATGGATGAGAGTGAAACAGCTGCTGTGTGTGATGTATTGATGAGAGTGAAACAGCTGCTGTGTGTGATGTATTGATGAGAGTGAAACAGCTGCTGGTGTGATGTATGGATGAGAGTGAAACAGCTGCTGGTGTGATGTATGGATGAGAGTGAAACAGCTGCTGGTGTGATGTATGGATGAGAGTGAAACAGCTGCTGGTGTGATGTATGGATGAGAGTGAAACAGCTGCTGGTGTGATGTATGGATGAGAGTGAAACAGCTGCTGTGTGTGATGTATGGATGAGAGTGAAACAGCTGCTGGTGTGATGTATGGATGAGAGTGAAACAGCTGCTGGTGTGATGTATGGATGAGAGTGAAACAGCTGCTGGTGTGGTGTATGGATGAGAGTGAAACAGCTGCTGTGTGTGATGTATGGATGAGAGTGAAACAGCTGCTGGTGTGATGTATGGATGAGAGTGAAACAGCTGCTGGTGTGTGATGTATGGATGAGAGTGAAACAGCTGCTGGTGTGATGTATGGATGAGAGTGAAACAGCTGCTGGTGTGATGTATGGATGAGAGTGAAACAGCTGCTGGTGTGATGTATGGATGAGAGTGAAACAGCTGCTGGTGTGTGATGTATGGATGAGAGTGAAACAGCTGCTGTGTGTGATGTATGGATGAGAGTGAAACAGCTGCTGGTGTGATGTATGGATGAGAGTGAAACAGCTGCTGGTGTGATGTATGGATGAGAGTGAAACAGCTGCTGTGTGTGATGTATGGATGAGAGTGAAACAGCTGCTGTGTGTGATGTATGGATGAGAGTGAAACAGCTGCTGGTGTGATGTATGGATGAGAGTGAAACAGCTGCTGGTGTGATGTATGGATGAGAGTGAAACAGCTGCTGGTGTGATGTATGGATGAGAGTGAAACAGCTGCTGGTGTGATGTATGGATGAGAGTGAAACAGCTGCTGGTGTGATGTATGGATGAGAGTGAAACAGCTGCTGTGTGTGATGTATGGATGAGAGTGAAACAGCTGCTGTGTGTGATGTATGGATGAGAGTGAAACAGCTGCTGGTGTGATGTATGGATGAGAGTGAAACAGCTGCTGGTGTGTGATGTATGGATGAGAGTGAAACAGCTGCTGGTGTGATGTATGGATGAGAGTGAAACAGCTGCTGGTGTGATGTATGGATGAGAGTGAAACAGCTGCTGGTGTGATGTATGGATGAGAGTGAAACAGCTGCTGGTGTGTGATGTATGGATGAGAGTGAAACAGCTGCTGGTGTGATGTATGGATGAGAGTGAAACAGCTGCTGGTGTGATGTATGGATGAGAGTGAAACAGCTGCTGGTGTGATGTATGGATGAGAGTGAAACAGCTGCTGTGTGTGATGTATGGATGAGAGTGAAACAGCTGCTGTGTGTGATGTATGGATGAGAGTGAAACAGCTGCTGGTGTGATGTATGGATGAGAGTGAAACAGCTGCTGTGTGTGATGTATGGATGAGAGTGAAACAGCTGCTGGTGTGATGTATGGATGAGAGTGAAACAGCTGCTGTGTGTGATGTATTGATGAGAGTGAAACAGCTGCTGGTGTGATGTATGGATGAGAGTGAAACAGCTGCTGGTGTGATGTATGGATGAGAGTGAAACAGCTGCTGGTGTGATGTATGGATGAGAGTGAAACAGCTGCTGGTGTGATGTATGGATGAGAGTGAAACAGCTGCTGGTGTGATGTATGGATGAGAGTGAAACAGCTGCTGGTGTGATGTATGGATGAGAGTGAAACAGCTGCTGTGTGTGATGTATGGATGAGAGTGAAACAGCTGCTGGTGTGATGTATGGATGAGAGTGAAACAGCTGCTGGTGTGTGATGTATGGATGAGAGTGAAACAGCTGCTGGTGTGATGTATGGATGAGAGTGAAACAGCTGCTGGTGTGATGTATGGATGAGAGTGAAACAGCTGCTGGTGTGATGTATGGATGAGAGTGAAACAGCTGCTGGTGTGATGTATGGATGAGAGTGAAACAGCTGCTGTGTGTGGTGTATGGATGAGAGTGAAACAGCTGCTGTGTGTGATGTATGGATGAGAGTGAAACAGCTGCTGGTGTGATGTATGGATGAGAGTGAAACAGCTGCTGGTGTGTGATGTATGGATGAGAGTGAAACAGCTGCTGGTGTGATGTATGGATGAGAGTGAAACAGCTGCTGGTGTGATGTATGGATGAGAGTGAAACAGCTGCTGGTGTGATGTATGGATGAGAGTGAAACAGCTGCTGGTGTGTGATGTATGGATGAGAGTGAAACAGCTGCTGGTGTGATGTATGGATGAGAGTGAAACAGCTGCTGGTGTGATGTATGGATGAGAGTGAAACAGCTGCTGGTGTGTGATGTATGGATGAGAGTGAAACAGCTGCTGGTGTGATGTATGGATGAGAGTGAAACAGCTGCTGGTGTGATGTATGGATGAGAGTGAAACAGCTGCTGGTGTGATGTATGGATGAGAGTGAAACAGCTGCTGGTGTGTGATGTATGGATGAGAGTGAAACAGCTGCTGGTGTGATGTATGGATGAGAGTGAAACAGCTGCTGGTGTGATGTATGGATGAGAGTGAAACAGCTGCTGGTGTGATGTCTGTATAAGAGTGAAACAGCTGCTGGTGTGCGATGTTGCTAATGGTGACGACAGAAGTAATGTATTACTGACTAATTGAGTTGTACTAAACATTTCAATCTGGTTGTTGCTCGTGACATAAGGACAGAAGTAGTGTTTCATTCAGTAGTACTCACAATAACTCCACCAACAATTGATTAGCTGCAAGAGGACAGTATGGGAAATACTTGTGTCAAAGCTAACCGGGAGTTAAGTCGGAGTGCTAAAATCATGTTTCAGAAAAAACCAGATAATATTAAATACCTAGACAGATGAGAAAATAAATTTAGGTTTGAGGGAGATTTGAACATGGTAAAATTGCCCAATCCTAGAGAAGGGGAAGACAAAAAGTAATGTACAAAGTAAATCTAGTTTTAAAAATCAAAACAAAAAAAAGGAACAACAAGGGTTAAAACTAGACATTTGTACAAGTTTGTGTATTAAGATTTAACAGCTCTCTTAAAGAGTAAAAAAAAAAAAAAAAAAAAAACAGCATTTCAAATCTTTACTCCTTTCACAGGAAAAAACTGTCTGACCAAAATATATTTTACAACCTGAGATTTTTATCATTTCCATAACAAACCTGCCATTCTTAGGCAAAGTTCTAGAAAAAGTTGTACACCAACAGCGTTTTGACTTTCTCCTGTCTAACAATGCTTTTGATACTTTTCTCTCACAGTCTTGATTTTATGTGTTTAACTGAGAGATGAAACGAAAAGACCGAGAGTGGGGGGGATCTTTGTGCCATATTCAGGGCCAATATACCCACTCACAAGATAAGACATTTAGTTTTTCCTTAATTTGAGCACGTGCCATTTAAAATGGAGATAAAACGATCTTAAATACTTTGTCTCACCGCAGAATGATTTTATTGATGATTTTACTGAATTTCTTTAAATTGTGTGCACTGCTGTTGACTGTTTAATCATAACAGGGGACTTGAACGTGCACGTGCATGAAGCCCATAATAAGCAAGCTAAAGAACTCACTGCTTTCCTTGAAGTGTTTAGTCTAACTCAGCGTGTGACTGAGTTAGAAAAGACTAAAACTGCAGTAACAACTCTCATGTCCTGTTTGCTCCAGTAAACAGATTAACAAACCCTCCAGTTTCACTGCCTTTAGAACTCATTTCTACATATAAGGGTAATGAAGTTGGAATATTCTTTAATGACAAAGTTCAAGGCATTAAAAATTAAATAATTTCCACCTGAAGCAGGTCTGAGACCAGACAGTCAAACAGATGGAGATGCAGATGGTTTTCAAGCCAAACTGAAACATTTTCTAAATTTGAGATTAGCTCTTCTGCAACAATATCATAAGTGTGTCAGAAACATAAGCCGGAAATAGAGAATTTAACATATTAATGTTAAGTTAAGTAATGCTTCATTACTTTTGATTGACTAACTTCCCTAAAACTTATGAACTTAGGAACTGACACCATATTCATCAGAGATTAAAGCATTTATCTCATATCTTATCAGCAGAAAAGTCTGTAAAATACCTTACAGAATGGGTTAAAGTGAGTATTAGGATATATATATTTTATGTAAAATATATATAAAAAAAAAAAACAGCAATGAAATATGCTATGTGAGTCAGATATCAAACAATAGCTTTCTTAAAGAGAAATTTAAAGAGCTGCAATAAATCAGCGTAACATATGGAGTAATATATTAATACTATTAGCAGTTTCTAAGCCTGCAGATAAATATTAATTAAATTAAACAGACAGGTTGTGCATGTGTGTTCAACAGGTGCCAAACTAGATGGGTCAAACAGAGAGTAATTTTGTGTGACTTGTAACACTTGTAACAAGACAATAAACAGTCATCTTAATGTGTTTGCACAGCAATGGAATAAAGAGGGCATGCAGAGGAGCACTCTAACAACAAAAAGAAAAGGAAGAAAGGACTAAACTTTTTGTTGGAAGGGAGAGAAGCAACTATATAGGTGATGAGGGAAAGAAAACACAGATCAAAACAGAAGCAGTGACGGAGAAGGAGAGACAGAGCAGGAGGAGATACATGTCGGCTGTGTGGAAGGAGGGGGCATTGGGCGATGGACTGCAGGAGCAAGAGTAAGATAGAGGAAGAGTTTGGGAGTCAGTAATGACTAGATGAGGAAACAACAGGAGCCGAGCATGTAACCAGGATAGAAGCAGAAAAGCCAGAAAAAGTGTTAAACTTAGAGGGAATTGAACTTATCTTACAGTATGACATCAAACCTGAGATTACATTGAATGTTTCCGGGACGGAGGTAACTTTTCTATGCGACACAAATTTGGGTCAAATCAGCAAATGGTAAGAGCCATCCTGAGCGTTTATCAAAACTCTTGACAGTAACAGATACATGGACTGGAGTGAGTGCTGATTGTCAGGTTGTCTTGTCCACTCTGTGTCCCTGTAACTTACTGGGAAGATATTTACTCCATTTATCGAAGCTACGAATAGTTCCAGAAGAAAAAGGGTTAACTGTAGTTCGAATGAAGTCCGCTCAAACAATGATTCAGCATGATGCGAGACCACCTTCATACTGGTATAGTTTGGATCTTGTGTCTACAGGCCCCAGCTCTATCACACTTCCTCTCCTTAAGAAGGCAAAAGAACACGTCTCAGGAGAGCTCACCCTCAGGTCTCCAGATGAATTACACTGCACTATGTCTTACAAATACACTCAAGGGTCTGACACAAACATATGAGAAACGTTTTTTCAGAGAAAAACAGACCATGTTAAAGTTAGAACCCTTATACTGGAATAAAGAGGGTTGTTGTGCAGTCGCTGCTCACTCTCCCTCAGCATGAGAAAGGTTTTAAGATCATGTTATGAACCATGGATAAATATAGAACAAGCATTGTGTGATAATCTGGAAATCTCTGACCTGCCACTTATTAGTCAAAACGTAAAAAAATCACAAATGTTTCAAAAGCATTAACATCAGCACCTCTCTGACAGCCTGGTGGGAATTTCTTAAAATAAACAAAGTCTTCACTTGTCCCGTGTAAGCTTACACCCATCTGGAACAATCCTGACATACTGCAAAACAAAAAAATGCTAAACTATACTCTGTGGAAGATCAAAGGAATCAAACACCTGGAACATATAATCCAAAATGGAAATTTTATTTCATTTGATGAGCTCATATCACAACACGAGATAGGCAGCAATAAATTCCTAGAATATCAACAACTTAAGTCTATAATAACAAAGAAATATATCCTCCACCAACCAGACTTACAACTCCCGATTAGGGTAGCAGAATTTCTAAGCATCTGCACCCCAAAACTACTATCAAAAATATATAAATTACTGTCTAAGATAGATGACACAATGTCTCTTCCATCCTCAAAATAGGAGGCAGATTTATCCATCAGTTCTAGTCATAGCTTCTGGCCACAAATATGTTTGAACACCTTCAGAATGACTCAGAATCCTAATTTACAGCTCATACAATACAAAATTCTTCATAGAACACACTATACAGGACAAAGGATGTCCAGGATGGGTCTAACACACTCAAACATCTGCTCACATTGCACAGATAACACACCTGATGATTATGCACACGCTTTGTGGTTCTGTGCGCCTGTCCAGAAGTTCTGGCTGGAAGTCTGTGAGGACCTATCAACATGGCTAAAGTGTAGCATCCCTGCATGCCCCACACTGTGCATACTGGGTGACTTAGACAACATCATGGAAATTAACTCAGCACACATGGTCCTCACAGTGCTATGTATCGCAAAGAAGACTATTCTCATTAACTGGAAAGCCAAGAGCAATCTGTGTATTAACCAGTTTAGAAATTTTTCTTTTAGACTATATTAGCATGGAAACAATGTCTGCCTCCTCAAAACATCAATTGGCTGAATTTCATTCTCTCTGGTCCCCTCTGATTAGCTTGATCACATAGTGGTGGTGGTGGGTTGCTGTCCCGTCGATCTGGGTGGTTGGGTGTGTGCTGGGGGTGGCTGTGTGGCTTCGGGCGTCTGGTGGGGGGGGCAGTGCTTTGGTTGTGGGGGGCCTGGGTGATGGTGGGTCTCAGGCCCGGGCTGCTGCGACTGGTGTGACCGGGTGGTTTGTTTGTTTGTTTTTTGTAGAGGTCCTCCGGGGTGGGGTGGGGCAGGATGGGTACCTTCTGGGGGTACAGTAGCTCCCGGAATATGGTCGCTGCAGGCCCCGAGCCTGGTGGACATCAGGCCCTCCTGCCCTGGGTTGGGTCCCAGGTAGCAGGGATGCCTATTGCAGCCAGTCCCTGGCTGCCCTCTCCGGGGGAGAGTAGCTCCCCATACCCCTCTCCCTTCTGGCTCCTGTACACAGCACACACTCACACATGAAGGGTCTTGGGGGCGTGTGTCTTCTGTGGGGTGTCGTGGATGGGGCCACGTAGGTGGTCCCCTTTGCTGCACTCTGCAGTTCCCCGCCCCTGTTTTAATTACACCTTTGACATTACTACTTATCAAACACACTCACAGACACACATTAGGTCTTGGGGGGTGGTTGCACTGAGTGGCATCTGGTGGGCGGGGCTCTTTGGGTATGTAGGCTGCCCAGAGGGCCGCGCTCCCAGTTCTACAAGTTTGGCTGCCCCTCAATTTTAATTGCTCACTATTAGAAAATATTGAAGAGCCAGAAGGGTGAGGGGAGGGGTCTTCTTCCCACACCCCTGCTTCCTGGTTGCTGCTCGGGGCGGGAGGGGCCCAGAGGATTAATTAATTGTTCTGCTGGTTCGGGGTCTGTGGTGGCTGGGGGGCTGCTGGCCCCCCCTGGTGTGCCCGCTGCGCTACACCCCAGCAGAGTTGAGGGAGGGAGGACGTGTGGATGTATGGGACGTGAAAGTGTGTGTGGTGATGATTGGGCCTGGATCTGGGACTTGCTGTCACCTGGCCTGCCTGTGCTTCTCCCGATGGGGGGGCGGCGTTGCCTCTCCCCGCTGCTCGCGACTTCACCCACCTGTGGGCACGTCTTGACTCCCAGGGCACTTGGCCAGGGGCGCTGGGGCAGGCGCTGACCCACTGTGTGGCTGTCTGGGGCGCTTGGCCCTCCTGGGTATTGGGTGGGGCCTCTGCCGGGGGGTTTGGGGGCGCTCGGGCTCCCGGGGCCCGGGTCCAGTGCGCGGCCCATGCCTGGGCGGCTGGGGCCTGGCGGGGTCGGTGGGCTGTTGCCCCTGGCTCCCGGAGGGCCTCTGCCCTATGCTTATGGGGGCTCTGTCCGGGGGCTTCCTCTGCAGTCTTCTGGGTGGATGCGTGGTTGTCCCTGTGGTGGGCTTCCTGGGTTCTGTGCTCCGTGGGGGCTGCTGGTGGCCTGGGTCTTGTGGCCCTCTCTGCCTGCTTCTGATTGCTTGGGGGGGGCTGTGGATTGTGGCTCTGTACACTTATACACTCATAACTAAGCACGGTTATCATGTAGGTCCTGTGCCATGGGTGTTGCATGTTCTCACACACACACACACATTTATTAGCCCAGTAGCATGCTCGCTAAGCAGTTGATGTATTATCATGTCGTCTCAGGTCATTTATATCCACAGCTGTATTGTATGCGATTGCCGCTTCTTGTGCTTGTTTTTGTCTGTTTGTGTGTTTGTTTTTTCTCTGCTTGTCTGCTTTCAGGTGCTCCTGGTGGCGCTAAGGCTGAATTCCCCTCAGAGGCCATGGATTGTTGTCTGTTTTGTTTTTTACAGGTGTAGCAGCTGGTTGTCTGGTTTTTGTTTCTATTTTTGTTCCGTTTCCTCTTCTTCTTTCCTTGTCCCCCGGTCCGGTTCAGTTCTATTACATGTCATATGTTGTAAACAGAAATAAATAAATGGGCATCAAGGGGAGCTTTACATTTATAAAACTTCCCTTGGCAAAGCAAATCTGTTTGGCATCAAAGGTATTCAGACTACAATTCTGCTGCCGTAATGCTGAACAGGACAAGGGAAAAAAAAAATTAAAAAATATCATGTTATGCACCCCATGTGTCACTCTCCAAACCCACAGGCGACCACTGGAGGCGTTTAGGGGTGTTTGTGACTGCATGTGAAGAAGCCTCAGATTGGGAGGAGGTGGAGCCAGGAATAGAATATTCTGAGAAACTGGATGCATATACTTACTTGCATATACAAGGACAAATGTGGAAGAATAAAGGTGCCATTTACTATGCATTGTCAAACTTATACTGCCAAAGAGTTTGTTTAAATGTGCTGCAGTCATTGAGTCATGGACCACGTCATGTCTCTACAGGAGGGATGGTAGCAACAATGAACAAGGTTTTTGCAGTGTATGGTTTTATTTATAATAAATGATAAAATCATAATCATATTATAAATAAAGATTTTTTTGTCTAACATGTCAAATATGCGCAAAATATGATCCATACATATGGCCTAGGACCGGGATGAGGACAGTTCCCAAGGCCGGAGGACCCTTTTCAACACGTTTGTATGGATTTCATTGAATTAAATAAAGGTGTCTCCCTGGTGATTAGTGATGTTTTACCAAATGAGTTGAAGTATTTCCAGATGCACAGGCAGATGCACTCTCAACACTGGTGAATTAAATATTACCTAGATTTGGAATTCCTGAAAAAATCTACAGTGATGATGGGACGCACTTTGTAAACAATATTCTCTTCCTGATGGCAAATAACTTAAAAAAAAAAAAAAATAGATCTCAGAAATCACTGTGCATATCATTCACAATCAGCAGGTGGAATAATTAGGCCAAGACTGAAGAAACTGGGAAGAATTGGGTTTACTGTTTACCACTAGTAGTCCTAAACATGCATATTACTCTAACTAGCACAGGATTAACTCCATTTGAGATAATGTATAATGTATGACCATTTTTACTACCACAGTTAAAACTATTCACGGGACATGATGAAGAAAGAGAAGAAACCTTAGCAGGATACATGGTTAAAATGTTAACAAGTAGAGAGATCTCTTCTGTCTAGTCTGTTCCAGGTGACCCTGTGGAGGAATCTCTAAAACCCAAAGACTGGATCCTCATCAAAGTGATAAAGAAAGAGAACTGGTCCAGCCCAAGGTGGGAAGGTTCATAGCAGGTACTGCTTACAGCACCCACAGCAGCTAAAATAATATATCCTGGATTCACTTATCCCACTGTAAACTAGTAAGGCCACGACCTGCAGAAGTAGGGAAAGATTAGTTACCCACCACCGTTCTCTGAGGCATGAGTCTGACTACAAAGGGGAATTCTCTCAGCAGGAGGGGGTTCGTCTCAACCTCAGTAAAGAAAACAACGGCTAAAACGAGAACATAGGGTGTGGCTAAAATAAGACAGGGATAGACAGACAGCAGCCGTGGCATCCATTTAGATTACCAGGATTTTGTAGGTTAAAAGGAACCAGTTGTGTATTGTTAATCATTATTCTTATTATCGCATTCCTAATTCTATGGGACTAAGCACAGATTAATAAAAAACTAAAAGATAAAGCATTACAATGAATCACCCTCAGACCCATGACACAGACTGACCACAGAGATAGGAGGTCCCTCAGGTCCAACAGACAACTTGTCAACCTATTTTTTGTTGCAGGAATAGATGGGGTGGCTGACATTGACTTATGCTCAATTATTTTATGTAAAGACAACCAAAAAGCCCATGTGTATTCTGAAAAGTACATATGTGAAATGTATGTTAATACAAGATTTCTCAAGAATCGCCGGTGTATCAGTTGGAATTTTGTTATAACGAATAGTCCACAACAGGTTATAGTGATCGGAATAAATGGCTGGAATGTATACAGCATGACAAAATAACCAATCTAATTGTATTGAATGTGCTGAAGCCAGAATAAATCTAGAAATTAAGCAATCACTCTGACCCAACTGGTTTCCAATGTGCATTACAATTGTTTAATGAATCTTTTGTACCTAACACAGAGCAATGTAAAACTCTCTCTTTGTTGTTCCCAGAAGTTAAGAAAAGAGATGCACTGCCCTCAGCGTTGGCTTATAAGGATAATTAAATATATATATATTATATATGTTTCATCCACAGGGGTACAGGTAAGAATGTGGGTACACTCATGTCACATAATTGTCAAGAATCCATCAATATCACTCGGGACGCAGGTAACTACTCAGCATCTTGGTTTCGGAACCAGACTTCCATGAGAGCAGACCTCTGGAGGCTGTGTGGGGATATGAAACTGAGGTCCATCCTTCCACCTAACTGGCAGCTGCACAATAGCCCAACTACAGATGCCTTTCCGTCTGTTCCCTGTGGGGGACTTTAAGGCCTTGGGTGAGAAGCTGCAACGTCTCAAGCGTTCAACTGTGTCTGGAGGTTCATTTGACAACAGAGTGTACCTGGATAGCATTGGAGTTCTGAGTCCCAGATGAATTTAAAGCTAGAAATCAAGTAACTTCAGTTTGAATCTTTTCTTTTCTGGTGGGCAACAATAAATAAAAATGTTATTGAATAAATTACATCTACAAGGCATTGCGGAACAATTGAAATGTTTGGAACTTTTTCCTGTTCCTTTATTCCTAACAATACTTCCCCAGATGGCAGCACCATCAAGAGGACTCGCATCACTCTCTGCAGAGCTGATAGAAAATCAAGGACCCCTTCACTGACATGATGGAGATGTGGGTTGGTCTCTGTCTATTGTAAGAGCCAAAGTAGTCACCTGTGCTTGATGTTGTATCACATGCTTGAGCGGACTGTCCCAAAGACTGATTGAAACCATCCTTACTGCATAATGTATCAACAGGTAGAGATGATGACAACAAGCTACACATGGATGATGGAGCCGAGGATACAGATAATGTTTAAAGTTCAAAGTACTTTGAATGACCCCGAGTGAATTGTCAATGAATTGTTTCTGATTATTTTTGCGTTCATATGAAAGACCAATGAACATGGGAATTAGACCTATTAAAAAGCAATTCCTGAATGTAGAGCATTGTAAAGATGATATGTTGCTTTTTCCTGCTAACATTTGTCCACAGGTTAAATCAGTGTTTCTCAATTCCGGTCCTCATGACCCACTGCCCAGCACGTTTTCGATGTTTCCCTCCTTCACCACACCTGATTCAAATGATCAGCTCATCATCAAGCTCTGCAGTGGCCTGATAAGGAGCCATTCATTTGAATCAGGTGTGGTGGAGGAGGGAAACATCGAAAACGTGCAGGGCAGTGGGTCATGAGGACCGGAATTGAGAAACGCTGCGTTAAATGAACTGCATCAGCAGCAGAACCACTACAGGACTCAAAGTCAGGTAACTGACCAGGTGTCTGGAATTCTGGAGGGGGCCCATTATGCCAAGATGATTTGGAACAATCACAAATTTTTATCCACATGTGTACAAAAGGGTGGACGGCGAAGCTCAGAGCTCCACCCCAACAGAATGAAAAGCTGATTTGAACAGTTAATTCCACCAAGTAACGTCTGACCTTCACTTAACAATCTACAGCCTCCAACCACTGTATGGCTGGTTTATATCCTGAAGTGTCCTAAAAGAGGATTAGTTAGGGAATAAGAGGTGGTAAAGACCTCTTCCTGGAAGTGAAGTGCTAGTAACCTCTCCTTCCAAGATAGCTTAGCAGTTCCAGACTGATGTTCGGCCAGAAGCAGACGATCGCAGTGTTGGTGACGGGACTGGACTGAATAAACTGCATTGCATTATTATCATTATTGTTTGACTATTCTTGATTTTCATTTGTTATCATTTTATTAATTTTTTCCATTCAATATCCATTTCATATTATTCATTAATTGCGTTTAATCATATTTTCATTTATTTTATTATTCATTATTCTTCTTTTCATTTCATTCATTTTTTGTTTGTGTCTTCATTTTGTGTTTGCTAATCACACATATGTCCATCGCCATTCATTGGAATCAACTGTTCGGAGTGCGACCTTTGATACTGAGTGAGTGACTAAGCGGTCGGTCTCCAGGGGGAGAATGGGGCCATAGGAGAATTTTCCTGTAAATACAGCAAATGGGTTTTTCGCTCCTATGCACTGCAAACAGTGGGAAATTTTCTATGTTAATGATTCAAAATGATTCAATGTTAATTGTACAAGATGCAGGGTTTTTCCCTTTGTTCTTCATAGTATAAACAGGAGGGAATGTTAGAAAAAGTATGTAGTTATACTATGAGAAAAGCTGCAAGAATAAGAGTTTCTGTGATGGGGGGAGGCCTCCTCCTGTCTTTTGGTTCTCATAACACTATGGAGCAAGCAAAAATGTTTTGATTGTCTGAACTCGTCTTCCCATAACATTAAATGGCTCGTAATGTCTTTTCCTATAACATTGAATGTCCCTTTCCCATAACTTTGTGTGGCCAGCAAGCATAAACAATATAAATAGCAAGAGCACCATTTTGTTAGCAGACAACTCTGAGCCAGCTTCCTGACAGGTTGTGCGGACTTGTCTCTTTCTTGCATGTTTCGTGTTAATCGTATCCAGCGACTCTGAGCCTAATTTTTCTAACAATAATTAAGTGTTTTAGTGCAAAGAAAAAACACAAAGATAAATACAATATGATGTGAGCGGCTGCACCATGCTGCCGACAGGTGTGGCCCATCCTAGAAAAGACTTAAGAGGGACCAGGTTTCTCTAAGTGGTGCACAGACCTGACTTAACACTCAGTCTCTGTTGAACCAAATGCAACTTGTACAAATAGTGTATATAGGTCTTGCTAGATTTAATAGATTTAAGGTTTTGGTTTAGCATCGCTCTGTTGACAGTCTAACCTGAGGTGGAGATGGCTTGAGCTTTGGCCAGGTCTCTCTCCTTTGTCATCAGCTGAAGGTCAACCTCTAGAGACTGCTTTTCTTGCTTCAGCCTGAGGCTGTCCTCAGACAGTTTGGCCTCATTCCTCTGCACACAGAAACACATTGGCGAATCATAAAGAAACTTCAGTCAGACATGATTTCAGTGGCAGTGGTACTAACCTGAAGAACGCTGATTTGAGCTAACAAGTCTGAAATGCGTTGAGTGTGATCCATCATGCACCAACTGCCCACAGGCTTTGAGATTTTATTCAGCTGCTCCCTGGTGTGGATTTAAGGCATGTTAGTGCACAACAGTATGTTAGTAACATACATTATAAACAGATATTAAAATCTGAAAAACGTACAGAGAAACAATGCATTTGCAGGTGAAAACCAATGAAATCACCTTGTAAAAGCCAGTTCATTCAGCAGCCTCTGGTTTTCATTAAACATGGCCTCCTCATTCGCTTTACTCTTGGCTTGCTGAGCCTTCACTTGCAAGTACAGTTTCTCGTTCTCCTGCGAACCAATTTATTGAAAATTAACTAACTGCACAAATACTGACAACAAACTAAGCAGAAGAAAACAAAGTGTAGCCAGAACAATAAGTGCTGTTTCAAAGATAGTGGGTGCTGACAGATTTTCTATTTACTGCACTTTGCAAACTCATCAATTTTGAAAGCATCCTGACTTTATTTTTGCTCCTAAAGCATGTTGTACAACTTTGTCATATGTACATGTGAAAAAAACTTTTCACATGTACATATGACAAAGTTGTACAACTTTGGGTATTAAAAGACAGTTGCTGCCATTACAGTAGCAATAGAAGAAGACATTATGGGGGAAACCAAAGTGAAATTAGGATTAGGACCATTAAATTAGGAAGTGTTGACAGAGACAGACCTGCTGGTAACCTTTCATGAGTGTCTCCTGCTCTTTTATTTCTTTATTCATTTGCTTGAGCTTCTCTTCAGTAGCAGCATCTGAAGCCTCCACCCATCTCTTTTTCTCACTTGTTTCTTCTGCACTTCTCAGCTAAGGAGTGAGGAAAGAAAACAAACAAATTATTCACACGGCGTTGTCTATGTAAAGAGATGTGGCTCCTAAGTGGTTCCAGGACAGCATGCATGGGGCAGCTAAAATAAAGCTAAAAATACAGTACCACATGTTCCACTGAAACATTCATTTAGAACAAAACATTTTGTTGCATACAAACTAGAATTAAAATGGATATTTGAGAGGTTTGTATGACAAAATGGCATCCACTCTGAAAGTGAGACAATGTGGGTCATTGTTTAACACATCTATATACAAGCACAATGGAGTGACCGAATGTTGGTTTTAGAGTTCTTGTGTTGTGTGTACCTTGCTCTGCAGTAAAAAGTTCTGTTGTCTGAGTAAAGTGAGCTCCTCTGCTGCTTCCTTCACCTTCTGCACTTCCCGAGCCAGCTTGACATTCAGCACTTCCACTGCAGAGCTGTCTGCTTCCTTCTCAAAGTCACAAAACACCATCAACTGAACAGTGTCAAGATTTTTTCACACTGCTGTCTACGCAAACGTGAGTGTCCCCAGGAGTTACAAAAGGCTTTCATTTAAACACCTTTAAATAATTGTTTTCATTTCTGTTTCAAACTCACAGTAACTTCCTAATGTTAGACGCTGCCTTACACATGCATGAGCAGTCAAATGATGTGAACTCATATTGACAGAATGGGGGCTGATTGTCATACATACTAGAGATAGACCGATGTGGTTTTTTCAGGGCCGATAACCAATATTTGGAGCCAATATTAATTTGCAGTAAAAGTAAAAATATGAGCAGCATGTCTTATAAAGTGAAATGAAAACTTAAACAAAGAAATAGCTCCCTGAAGTTTTCAACTGTGAATAAAATTTACAGTTCAAACAAAAACAAACAAGGCTCAGCAGCATCTCCTATAAAGTCAACTGAAATTTTAATCAATTCATAAATAGCTTCCTGAAGTTTTATAAAGTAAATACAATAAAGTTAACTAAAATATGCACAGAAATGCGAGTCAATTAGTAGTCCCAACTGAGCAGCACCAGATTGGGCAGCAACTTCCATTCCGACATGCAAACGTGCCACCATTCCGACAAGGCTTCCCATATAAGGAAACGTGCGTTACTCAACAGGTACCAGGTTTTAAGATGTGTACAGACATGATTCAGTCTTTAAAAGCTTAACTAAAGCCTCTACCCTCTCTCTCTGCCTGTTGTTCTTTAAAGTTGGAATGGCGGCATGTAACCCACCCGATTGTGGTGCAAAAAGCAGAGTTGTTCAGATTTCACTGAAGACTTACTTGGGACTGATGAGTGTGGTGCACTAAAAATCTTTCTTGCTAGTTTCGGAAGCATCTCTCTCTCTGTCTATGGTCAGTAGTTTGGTGTTGTGGTGTAAATCCTCTTGCTCAGAACATTATGTTCACTGAGGAAGTCTTGCAGAAATAAAAAATGCATTTGTTACATGTACCATTACCACTAAAGGAGGCAGAGGAGTAACTAAACATCTGACACACGGAGCAGGTGAAAGCAGGACATAGAGGAAGAGAACTGGTAGCCATGCTAAGCTAGAGAACCAGACACACCACTAAAAAGTGAAAAATAAAGACTGTAAGTCTGTAAGAGTGAGCGTTAGAACATAACAAGTATGCGATAGAGTTAACTATGCAAGTTGGACTATTTCCATATCGATATGTTCAGCAGCCAGTCGGGAGTGCGAGCGAGCAACGCTGCCGCTTATGTTTATAAAACGTTCTTGGACTCACAGTAACGTTACTAGTAGCTGTGAGCCGTCGAGGGCTGGGATGTAGATTACAATTTCAGGAAAGTTTGCTGCCTTAACTTACCTTCGAAACCAGGGCTCTCAAGTTTTGAATGAAGGCAAGAGTGAGATCATTGGGGTGTTGGACGGGTCTTTCATTACTTATATTATTATTAGTGTTGTTGTTATCAATAACTGCTCTGCTCTGACTCATGGGACACATGCTTGTTTTCTGCCGTTTCCATAGTGATAGCGGCGCACCAGAGAAATTTCTATTCTACATTTTTTTCAGTGTGAGAAACGCCATGTGTGGCATGTCAGCGTGTTGAACTGCGTGAGACTTGATAGCCTGTTCGAAACATATCTGCTCTCCTCGCTGTTTCCCCTCTCTGCCGTGTGTGTGAGCAGTGTGCGTGCACAGCTCTCACTGCTGATTGGCTGTTACCTGGCTCTGTGTGTAACCAATCAGATGGTGCTGTGGGTGGGACAATGCTGGAGACAGAGTAGAGACTACAGACAGAGAGGCGCGGCTGCATCAGAGCCAAAATAATCCGGTTTGAAATTGATCTGTTATCGGCCGTCGGATTACAAAAAAAAAGGCCGATGCCGATATGTGTCAAAATGCTGATCAAAATGCTGATAATCAGCCAGCCGATAATCGGTCCATCCCTAATACATACCCTTTTCAACTCAACAACAGAATACATGTGAAGGGAAAAGCTGAGGATGTCCACAGTGCAAAACACTATTTCTATTGAATATATTCATTTGGTTTGTTAGTGTTACTGTGTTCTGACGTACATCTTCTCCAACCAAAGGAAGATGCGTGTACATTATCTTGTGGCTCTCAGATGGCTGTAGTGATTTGATGAAATGGAGAAGCTTCTATTACAGTCTGATACTGCTGTTGCCCATTTACACCAAACATTTTGTTTTGCTTTAGATGACAAAATCTCCAAATAAGCAGCACCAAGATGTTGGCCCAGAAATTAGCCTGGTTCATAAAGGTCCACTCTATTCTAAAATAAAACAATCTGAGACCCAATTTTGTCTAAAACATCCCAAACCAGCAGCTCTCCTCCCAACTCTTCACACAATATGAAAAACACAAGTCAGGCAAAGCTCATTTCAGAGGTGTGAAAATGAGAACTGTCTCAGGTTGTTGCACCACCATGATAATAGCTTAAGTCTGGTATTATATAATTAATTTAGCATTTAAATATAAACTAAGCTTCTTCATTTCGACATTATCTATAAAGTGAGGTTTTTTTCTTACACTAATCTGTGGAGGATGCGTCAGTCTGGTTTCTTGAGCACCTCTGACTTCATGTGCAGCATCCTGGGGACTGCTGGTGTCCATCTGCTGTTGAAGGACGGCCACTAAGGACTGCACGGACGCCACCAACTCACTGCTCACCTTCAAACCTGACTCTGCTGGCAGAAAACACGAGTTATTTGAAAGCTTTCAAAGTTACTCTAGCTAAGCATGATCAAATGTGGATAGAAGTAAATCAACCACTCAAAAAGCTCAAGTATCGCAGGAACATTTTTTTAACCTCATCATTGAAGACACAGACCCATACACAGGATATGTGTTTGAGAAAGCCACTAATAACCTGTGGAGTTGCCGTCATCTTTTTCTGAGATCTTTTTGGATTTTGTTCTTTGTGAATGATGCGGGGAAAATGTAAGAGAGATTTGGGCTTTTGCTCTAGAAGCAGTTCTACTCATCCCTGATGACCTGGACTTCACTGCTGTTCTTCCGTCCACAGTCCTGCCTCTCACAGGAGCCACAGTGGGCCTCCTTTCTGAGAACCCACAGGAACCCTGGGAAAAATGTTCATTATCACAATTTTGTCATTTTCAGCTTGGCAATATTATACATTACGTTAAATATTTATACAATCTTATGTGCAAACATTAAATTCAGGGCTGTTTTTGAGTCAGCTGTGTCACAGCATATTCATTTGAAAATTGCTCCTTTTATACAGCTTGCCTTACCGGTTTCTTAGCTTTGCTAGCATGAGAGGATGTTTGAGTGGAATAGCTTTTTTGATCCTGCATCAGTCTGTCAACTTCTTCACTAATACTGCATTTCAGGTCATGGTTAAAGGTGTCTGCACAACTGGATGGATGGGTAGTCAATGCTGCAGCAGTTCTGGCCTTTCCTGGCTGCTTCCACTCTGACTCGTTATGAGTCAATATTGGGAAAGTCCTTTCCAGACACTGTGAAACATTTTCTTGGTTGTTTTCCACAGCACTGCAATCAGATATTCAATCAAAGAAAGAGCTTTTACAGGATGAAGAAACCTTTACTAATCAGATTAAAGAAGGAACATCAAATATTAAGCTTATTGAGAGATCAAACATTCAAGCACTTCAAATGTCACCAGTTTAGTTTTAATACATTTAATCTCCAACAATCAATGCTTACTGATCTTACACTGAACTGAAAGAAATTTACAATACAGTGTTGGTTATGAGGAGATAAAGTCCAACAAGGTCTAGTGTACTGTACTAGTTTGTATTCGCTGCTATTTCTAGGCATGTTTTACTATCCAAGCTTCAGTCATTAAATATTTTATGTAACCCATTATGACCTTAAACTCCCTTTAAACATGAAAACTAGTATATTTTACAAATCTAGTACTGAACTAGCGAAGCCATGAGTATTAACCACAAACTATGTACTGACTACGACAGCTCAAATGAACCACTAAGCAATTAGCTGGTAATTCTGTGTGTTGTGACATCATTCTTTCAGATAATTTCAAGTTTCTGAAGTCCTAACCTGACAGGCTGCAGGGTGAAGCCTCCAATTTGCTCATTTTCTGGCCGGATGGGTCTCATCAGCTCCTCAGCAGTTGGCAGGTCTAAATGCAAACACACAATCATATAAAGATTTCTAAAAATATCACCTTTGTATTTCTAAACATGTCACCAATCATGGAATAGTACACCAGTCTACCACAGACAACAGGTCCAGCAATACTTCAGGCCAGCCTGTTGACAGCAGGGTAGTGTCTGACCTGACTCATTGGTAGAAGCCGGCTGAAGAGACTGCTGAGCAAGCTGAGGGTGGGAGGATGGCGAGGTAGGTCTACAGATTCTTGCTCTACTTTCCAGAGATAAGAACTGATCATCTGAATTTTGCACAGCTTGAATCTGCCTGTAAGCCTCTTGAAGAGCCTCCATCTCTGAGCCTCCACTCTGTACATATGGCTGGCCTGAAAAGAAAACAAATTAGTGTCTTCAAAATATCCATCATGAATTCATCCAAGGTTTTATCTAATATGAAACGTCTGGAAACTCAGAAGGATGCAGAAATTTCATCATGGTTAAAGTTAAACATTCTACAAACAGCTTTCGCTGGGATGATTTGCTGTATAAGTTTCATACAACTTTCAAACATCTCACACATTATAAGGTAACTGGTCAGTGACATAACTGAATATAAAAACATATTGCTGAGGCAATCTTTCAAAAGTACAGATGAGGAGGAGTTCAGCACTATGAGGTTAAACAGTTTAACAATAACATCTCAAAATCTTTCTTATAGTATCATCTACAGCTCATGTTTTACTAAAAAAAGAATTCAGAGAATTGTTCGGTACACCGGTACTAAATTGGTACCGGGGCACTGACGCATTTAAAACGGTACTATACTGCGCTTGGATTCATATACTTTTTTTTTTCTTTTTACGTCGCCGTGTGATCCCAATCCTAACCCATTGTATTTTGAGCCGAAGCGAGGGAGTGAGCGAGCAGCATGGAGCGACAGAGAGATAAAGGAGAGAAAGAGAGCGAGAGACAGGAGCAGGGAGAGAATGGCAGCTGCTGCAACCTCCTCCACGCTGCAACTCCTAGATAAACCAGGTGCGCGAAGCTATATGGAATTACTTCGGCTTTAAAACAAATGAGCACGGTGAAGCCGTTAACACCGAAGCACCACTGTGTTACATGACATGTCTGGCCAAGGGTGGAAACACTTCCAACCTGGCAAAACAAAGGACAAGCACCCAGACCTGCACAAGGAGTTCAGAGAACGACAGGTAATAACTTATACACCCATGAAAAAAGCCACATTCAGTAGGGATGTGCATATCGATCCAGAAATATCGATAGTTCGATCTGGACATGCGTTTTTTAGGATTTATCTTCACATAAAAATATCGATTCCAAGACCGCTTTTAAAAGAAATATCAATACTTTTATGACACTGAATCCGTAATCAATTCTAAAAAAAGTAGAAAGTGAACTCTATAGTCAATATTTGTGTCGGATATAGGAACTACTTTTCCTTCTGGGTTCTGCTCTCTTCTCAGGCTTCGCGCATGCTAGCAGCCCTGTCAGTCACATCATCACAGGGGAGAATGAATGAAGCTCTACAGTAATGGCAGACAGAAAAAGAAGCATCGTTTGGAGTTATTTCACTCCAGTAAACGCAAATGAAGCAACATGTGACTGGTGTTGAAACTCTGTGCGGTATTGTGGCGACACCACAAACCTTAACAAACGCTGGGACCGCACATCCCTAACATTCAGTGCTGAAAGCAAGCAATGCCAGCCCCCTTCACTCTCCACAAAAGTAGCTCTGGAAAAAAATTAAAGCTGCATTGCAATTAGCTACCACTATCTCTGCTTTAATTAGCTTATTAATATCATTTTATTTTATTCATTTCAAAATTGTATTGTCTGTGCATTAGAAAAGTCTTTGTGGTATTTTATTTTATTTATTGATGCATAGTTATACTTCCAAGATTTTCTATCAAAATAAAGTCAATAATGCCATATTTTGTGTTCTCGTTTTATTTGGAAAAGTATCAAAACACATGTTACCGGTATCGATACCAAAATGTTGGTATCGTGACAACATTACTGTATACACAGTTCAGTGTAATTTTTGTCATTAGATCTTTTATTTCCAAACATGCGTTAGAAACAGAAGTATAAACTAAGACGGTGCTGTCTTATGAAGAAGAAAGTCCCTGAAAGGTCAGAGTGAGGACTACAGTTCCATTGGTCTACAGTAAAAACTCCATTTTCCTCTGACCAACAGTACAATGGAGAGAAAGATATTATACTTGTGCTACAGTATCATACTATAATAAACACACACGCCCGTGCACAGAGATCACTGTCAAATTCTATGTTGTGATCAATCAATACAGAAAATAATACCATGAAGGTTTTTTTTTTTGCTAAATTGTCCTGCCCTACACTATATTGTCTCATAGCAGCAGCTGGAGTCCAAACAATAAATGCCTGTTGTTCTCATTATCAGTTTCCTCTATCACTGGCAGGCAGAGCACCTGGAGCATTGCTCACAGCTACTACCGAGAACCTGTCCGAATCAATTCTGAGCACTAAATGCAACAAGGCTCACATCATCTCTTCTCTCTGCAGTACATCATTGGTGAATTTGACCAACAAGCCAATTGTTCATTTGGGTCAGAAGGAATGTGCAGTAACACAAAAGTAGATCTCACAGTACCATACAGTCTTTTATTTGATTGTGTTCACTTGTTATTATCATCATTAAATCATCAACATTCCAACTTTTTGAAAATGTCATCACATACTATAGTCTGTTACTTGGTTGGCAACTAAATAACACATTTGTTACCTCTGTCCAGTGAGCCTGCAGAGTCCCTCCTTCTGTCCTCTTCACCAGTGTCATCCAAGGAATCATAGAGAGAAACTAAGACCAACAGTTTTACTGGTAACAGCAATTTTTCGAACAAAATGTCACATTTTAACATGGTAAGAACACCTTTCAGTACTGAGATTCAAATATTTTACTTTCTCAATAATTTGTATTTTCACAAACTTTGAATGGTATTACTTTGACTTCCAGTGCCACCTTTATGGTTGGTCTGGCTCTCGTACACCACACAGCACAAAGAGCAGCAACAGCAGACCCCCTGCCATATCTCCTCATGTCGGGGGAGGTTAGACAACCTCTGACTGCTCACTCCAACACACAATGCATGCGTGTGCAAGAGGGCACAACTTTTTAGAATGGAGGGGGAGTCTATATAAATACTCAGTAAGGTAAAAAACAAATGAAACCTTTGCATAAGGCCAGGCCAGTAATAGTTCAGCAATCTGAACTATCCGACTTAGTTCTAGCTCAGTTAGAAGGGTACTGTGTTTAGACTCAAAAACCTGCATGCTGTAATTGAGCATTTTAGCTTCATGCACTGAAAAATAACAGTAAAAGCTGCATTAACTTTCTAGAGAGTTCACTTCCTAAGCCAAGCAGCCACCCAGACTAATCTCTCTTACTGCCAGACCTGACGACTATTTAACATTGCAAACTGGCTGGAAAAAAAAAAACCAAAAGTGCCGATGGTGTCTGACAGAGCCGATGATGCATTCCGCACCAAAAAGACAAGAGAGACATATGGACACAGATGTTCAAGAAGTCCTTGATGACCGGTTGTTGGTTTGATGTATAGAGGATCTAAAAATAGGTCTCTACGACAGTCTTCTTTCACCTTTGCATGATTGCCAAAATTTGGAACATCCTTTCTCAGAGTGATGCTAAATAACACTGCTCCATGCATTTGTTACTTCAGGATAAGACAACTGCAGTTCTTTAATAAAAGGGTTGTCCCAATAATTCTTCGGAAAGTCTACAGCTGATCCAAATTGTTGCAGTGAGAGTTCAGATGAGAATTAACACAGCTAATCATATATCTCCAGTTTTATCTTCTCTTAGATTCAGAAAAGAATTTAAAATTCTGCGTCTCAAATAGAGCTCTAAATGACCATGCTCCATTGTAACTTAAAAATCTCATCAAAATATAATTACAACGTAGTAAAACCATTGAACATTTTTCTTAGTGATATTTTGATTTGTGTTTTAGTATTGAATAGATTGCGAGTACATTATGAGGGTGCAAACATCATTGCCTGCTCTATTTTGAGTGACATATCTGTCCTTGATCTGCTTCTCTTACCTCTTGCCAGAATTGGAGACATTTTGGACTTCTGAAAATACAAAAAAATAACATGAATTGATGAACAATGTGGCAAGATGCAGTTTGTGACATTACGCAACAAAGATAAAACAGAGACTGCTGTAATGAGTTTTCAGGGCTGACCTTAGCCTTGCCAGTCCAGGAACTGCCAAGCTGTGCAAAGACAAATTAACTGGAAAGTCAGCCTGCTTTTCCCAAGCTCATTCTGCCTAACAGAGACAGTCTCATCCATCTACAGTAAAATGTGTTCATTTGGAGTTACTTTTTAGCTTAAGAATTCTAAATTGTTGTTTTGAGGAATGAAGGTGGGTAAGGAAATGATTTGTATCTGCATCTTGACAGAAGGTAAACTGTATGGAAAGTACAGTATTTTTGGGTGTAGCCTTGTAGCTTCAATACTGGAGCCTATCCCAGCTGTCACTGGGCGAGAGGCAGGGTACACCTTGGACAGGTCGCCAGTCTGTCACAAGGCCACACAGAGACATGCACACTCACACTCATGTACTATAAAACTCTCTTTGGCAAACATCTTCTCACAGTAACAACTTCTTCAAGTTCCTGTTTTGATGGATTTTATTGTTTCTTGCATGAACTGCACTTTTAAGATCTATACAGAGTTGTGATGATGTTTTTATCAGGACTATTTTAAATCCTCTCAGTAACCCATTTTGAATTGTTGAGAGGTTTTTAGGATCTATATCCTGTTGTTGAAGTAGAGCTCAATACACAGTTAAACAGCACAATATTTCGTTTCAACGTTAAGACTGTAATGTGTGCAATACTGGCATTGCATTCTAAAAGTAGCTTAAAAATGTCATGATCCATCTTTTTGACTACATGAAACATGAGAAAGACAATTTTTTATGACTAATGTAAAAGACATGTCTGTATGTCTGGCTGATATAACTTATCTTACTTAAATAAGGGCTCGTGAATACAGTTTTTTATTTCTAACTAATTCACCAAATACTGATTTAGTTGCTGGTTATATGCTGGCTGTCCAAGGGACATGAGAAAAACCCATCTGTGTTATTGTATCCATGTCATTGTATTGCTTTGTAACTATTATAACCATCTACATTCTGTGTAAAGTTTGGAGAGTGAATTAACCAGGACAGAAGCCACAGGTTGTGTGCACTGCTTTTGCTTGTGCTCTCTATACTATATATGTTGCTGAAGTCACAATGTTCTTCACAAGTTTGAAATTGTTGCAGGCACCCCTGATCTAACATATAAAATAAGAAAATAAGAAGAAAATCAGAGGCTGTTTAGAAAAAACTACATGGGCTATCATGTGGTACTCCAACCTAATAATAAACGTAGGTCAATTATTAAATACTGAAAATCAAAGAAAAGCCTTAAACACGGGTTATTTCTTCAATGTAATCAACTCACTGAAGAGTCTAAAAAGATGACCTCCAGCTGAAACTACACTATGGCAAGGTCAAAAATAAACTTTCAGGCTAAAATACAACAATCAAAGCGACAAAGAATGTGACTTTTAGAATTATAGATTGCACCACTACAAACCTCCTCCAGTGGCTCTTTCATATTCTCCTCATCTTCAAAATCTTCACTGTAATGTGGGGAGCCTGTACAGGCTAAGAGAGGAAAACCTGCATGAGATACGCAGCAAGGCACAGCAACGTTTGCTTGCTGTTCAGCGTTCTTACCTGGAGACTCTCTGACAATTTCTGTGACTCTGGCTTTGCTTTGATGTCCATCAGTCTGCTCCAGTGCTGCTTCCTCTGCTTTCCTACAACGAGAATATGTCATGTTACCAGTGTCTGGACAAAGAACACATTCATCTGTCAACCAGGACGTACGATCTATTCCTGCAGAGAACATAACCAACAGCATCTACAACTTGATGGGCCTGGCCTTTTTTCAAAGTCTCAAAGATAATTTCATCCATGGGTCTTCTGCATTTCCACTGAGGTCTAGGATACAGGATAGAAATTAAGCCCCCTAAAATATGTTGTTCCTTCCTGACACTCTTCCCTGGCGTCTCGGAGAGGCAGTGCCGGGCAGACAACTTACTGCAAAGCAGACAAACCAGGAAGTGAAACTCAGCTGTACTAATGCAAAATCTGTTCATGTTACACATTTCTACAGGCTGTAGGTCATTTTATTTTTGTCTTCAAACGTAAGCGCAGTTGAACTATCATATTAATGTTTTATTGCACAGATTCAAGGCTAACAGATGTTACTATTGGCTCGGTGAGTGTTGGCCTATAACAGCGTAACCAAATCATTATTTGAAGGGTTCCACGCATGGTACATTTAGACTTAAGATATGGCCAAGTATCACTGTAACCTAAATGGGTGTAGCATAAGTTGGTTAAAAATTCGACAGACCTGCAGTTGAGAATTTTTTAAATGGTTTTAAAAACATCAGATCACTGACCTGTTGGGACTATGTTAATGATGCAGTAATTTCAGTTTTGCTTGGAATTTTCCCAAGCTGTGCTCTGGCCTGGGGATAAGGGAGACCTGCTGGTTGGCTTCACACTTATGGTGCTGTATCTGACTGAATGTGAAGATATTTTGCAGGAGAAACGTTCAATAAATAGTCTAGGGCTTATGGGACTAACTAGTACCACCTTCATGGGCAATTTTGACCTATTTGTACCCAGTGAATTTTCCATTAATGTGGCTACTGTCCCTCCATGAGTTGTACTAACTCCGAATCATTGTTGTAAAGATTTCAGACCCTACTGCAAATTTCCTGTGGCACCACTTTAACATGTTAAACACACCACATGAACACATTAAATCATTTGAAAAAAAACTTCCATTTCAGCAACTAGACAAAGCAACAAACTCAACAAGAAACAAAAATATGAAGATGGACCATAACATTTTAGTCGGTTACTGTCTCCAGAGAGGAGGTCCCAGTGTGATGGGACTGACCTGTTGCAGGGTACTTTTCCATTCCTTTAAATCAGAGGAGACACTGTGTATGACACAACGTCTGCTTTCGTACCTGAGGTCAGTAGCGATGGTGGAACTGGTTGAGTCCAACTCTCTGTTCAGCTTGGCATAATCTACAGTTGATGAAGCTCCTGCCTCTAGCTGAGCAAAGAACCTGTCTTTCTCCTCTTCCTCATCCAGAGTGTCTAAGCCCACACTCGTTATGTTTGCAGCTGGTGTCATCGCTGATCCTGCACTTGCATGTAAAGACGGCACAAATGGAAAGTACAACTGTAACATTTCTGAGAAGAAACACAACAGTCTAAGGATGGAGAAGAAACATATTCTAATCATATACATGCATCTATATACACACAGGCATTGTATTTTAGATTGTCATGTCCTAGAGGATTCTTGGCTGCTCCATCAGTGCATCTGTCTCCACATGTTCCATGCGATTGTGCCTTATGAGTGATTTGCAGTAGGTTAGACAAAGTAGTTTTCCCAGCAAATGTGCAACGTCTACAAAACTAGCCACAGTCTGGAGTCCTACCCTTTGTTTATGGTGAATAAATATCAAGATATCTACTTGAAAAACTTTAAAATGCTCGAAAAATCATCTGATTGTCTGAAGTTATTTCTGCAGTAGTCCACTGAAAGTTTTTCAGATGTCAACAGATACACGGCCAACAGCTTAAAAATAGGTATCTAAGCGCACTTTTAATTGTGCCATGACGACAAAATGTAAACACACAGCTAAAAATGAGCCACAGCTGGTCAACTAACTAAAGGACATAATTATTACATCCAGAGCAGGCCCCAGATAATATAAAGTGTAGTGAGTAACATGTCTCAATCTCCCATTGTCAACCACTGACATCCTGCGCTGCAGTGCTCCATAAAACATTGCCAAACACACTGGATCATGTCTATTATATCAGAAAACAAGTGGCTGTTCAATGTGTGATTTTCAGAAAACGGTCTTTAACCACAGATAGGTATTTCTCAGCTGTTCACTTGTGGTGGACTCTTCCTCTGTCTCTGTACTGTGTCTGCTGAACAAAGCAGCTTCAAGACTTTCATCCCTCAAACAACAAGTATCCCTTGGATCCTCATCCTCTTCTCAGATAGGCACCGACTTCCTCAAAGACTCTCTGAAAGATCCTGACAGTATTCCACATAAGGAAAGTCATAGAAAACATAACAATAAGCCTTGCATAGTTACTGTGGGACATGTAGGTCACACCAGTGGATCTAAAGAGAGATTAACATCATTGAACAAACCATTTATATATTTACAGTCTTCATTACTCTTATATCAACAATAAGCTCTGCTCTTTCACATTAACATTGTTAATACAGCTTTTAAGGAATACAAAGACAACGTTTTTGAACAACTATTAAAAGGCTCATCTCATTTGTCTAACTTGTGTCTAGTCTCCTCTCTCCTCCACCCATCTGGCTGTGGGTTAGGGTAACCCAGGATATCCCTCACAGCCAAATATTCTGAAGGATGTCTTGATTCCTAAATTCAATGTATGCTTACTGAAGGCTATAAGAGAGGCCACGCTGCTGTATCCATGGTGGGAACTTTTGTCTGGCCAGTTAATTCTATACTGTAATCGAAGTTAAAAGTAACATCTATACTGTCACACACACTTACTGGCTGTCCACTGCAACAAAACAATGGTTAGATGATGGAGCTGTGTCACATGTTATATGACATTTTCTTAAATGCCTGTCACCACGACATCTCTTCTTTTGTGTGTCTGTCCCCACTTTCTCCACTCACAACTCTGGTGAGAGACTAAGACTCAAGCAGAGCAGAAAAGTGAAGAAATCAAGTGTGTGACACAAAGTAAGATGGTTAACACCCTTTGATGTACACAGTTTGCCAAAACCCTCTACTGCCACCCAGTGTGTTTTATTCAAAATGCACCCATCCACTGGGCATTTGATGACACAACTTACTGGTTTGTTATTTTACCAAAGTCAAGTCAAACATAGTTTGGTGTAAAATGTCTAACCAAATCATCACCACTACCTGTTGAGTTTCCAAAATTCTAAATCAAATGAGACTTTCTTATAAGCCTACTTAATAAGAAAGAGCCTCCATTAGACAGAGAATGTCAATGACAGAAGCAATTATCTTCTATTAGATGTTGTATGGATCGGTCCTGAAATCAAACATAACATCTTCCCCTGGTTAATGAGGCAGACAGGACAAATAACTTAAACAGACACACACACATAATACAGTTCGTAAGAGACAAAAACACACGATAAGAAGAGACACAGTAGGACTACAACACTGCTAAGGGACCAACAGGGGTATGGGGGGTTGTGTTAAGATTACCATTATCACTGCCCCCCTGGGAATGACCATCAGAGCTAGCTGGTTGAGTGTCACCAGTTTCATCAGGATTCCTCTCTCCTGACAAAGAGTGGAGGTTTTCCTGAGTGGGACTCAGACTTTCTGAGCACGAGTCATCTGATGAAGCTCTGTGTCTTTCCACAGTTTGGGAAATGCCCAAAGC
Organism: Leuresthes tenuis; assembly: GCF_036924035.1. Classification (NCBI taxonomy): domain Eukaryota; kingdom Metazoa; phylum Chordata; class Actinopteri; order Atheriniformes; family Atherinopsidae; genus Leuresthes; species Leuresthes tenuis. Next base: position 33,091,440 of record NW_027325364.1, read on the forward strand.
AACAGCTTTGGGAGTCTTGTCAGGCTGAATGGGTTTACCTGGAGCCTTGGAGCGAGGTTTTGGGACAGGCTTTTGGAATGGCTCCCTGCTGACAACTTTGCACAGCAAGAAGAGAGAGAGGGTAGGTGAATTGGTGCTGGATCCAGTTAAATCCAATATAGTTTGAATGTAACGTTTGAACTACACAAGGATTGTTCATTCATCTTTACACTCTGGTCATTGTTCATTACATTTTACAGGAGCTGAATGTGCTATAAAAATGTAATGACGGCGTTGGAACTAAAACGATCAGAGTCCCTTCTGCTCTGACATTAAACAGCAAGAAGCTGCGGCTGCCACCACCTCGAATGCTAGTTGAACACGAGCAACAGACAGAGCAGGAAAGTGGTCCTTACCAGGCATTAAAATTGAGTAAACATAACCTCATACGAACGGCACATGACATATTGCACTGTTAAATTCGTTATCAGAAGCATTGTGGGAAAAACGTGGGAAAAACATTGAACCCATGATTCAACAGCCTGCAGAACCCCTTTGAACAACAGCTAAAGTATAACGTTAGCAGTCTCTCACATGGTGTTCTTGGGATCATTTTCCTTTTGCATGACCCAATTTGGTTAAGGATTAGTTGTCAGACAAATGTCCTCAGATCTTACTCTAGAAAACTTTGGTACACAAAGAAGTTCATAGTCGACTCAATGACTGCAATGTTCCTAGGTCCTGTGGTTTGCAAAAGAATTTGAAGTGATCCCTCTTAAGTGCTGCCATGTACTTTTAAGAGAGAGGAAACGTTCTAAACTAGCAATACTTATTCATTGTTCTTTTTATTGTACTGTCATGAACTTTAACCTTTAACATGCTAACTGAGGCCTGCAGAGTCTGAGATGTAGCTCTTGGGTTTTTGACCTTGGGGTGAACTTGCTGGGATGTTTATAAACTGTCTTGAATGTCTTGTAAATAATCTTTCTTACTGTAGAATGACTGATATTAAATTGCTTGGGAAATGTCCTCATAGCCCAGATAAATGGTCAGAAACAATTGTCTCTCTAAAATCACTACTCATGTCTTTCTTTATTGGCATTGTATTAACACACGCCTGAATGCTCCAGACCAACAAAGCGAGGTGGCCAAACTAGTTCATAATCAATTAATCAAGTGAATTTGATCAGAAGTGCTGAGCTGTTACTTCCCATCTAAATTTCTCGGAAAGCAATAAGAGTGTACGAGTCTGTTTATAACAACTATACTTTATTCTTACTTAGTTTAGTTAAAAACACAATGTAACATGACACGCATAGTTGTATTTTTCTAACTTTAACACCTGTAAGGACCTGTATTTAAATAATCCTAAGAGATCTTCTATTGTCCAGTCGAGGGTAGTCCACATTGTGTTTAATGCTCGTCATACTTTTACTGTTACTACTTGGGGTAGTAACTGTGGTGTCTCACAGTTTCAAGCGTCCACATGATTGTTAAGACCTTGCTGTGTGTCACAGCTACAGAGCCTGGGAATAATTGTCTGTTTAACATGCAGTATCTTTAGCTGCACTAAAACCCCACATGCATGAACATAAACCAGCTTTGTGTATAGTTAAAACGCCCACTGGAGAGCTCTGTGTTGTGGGACCTTTTGTCATCTTTATCTCACCTTTGTTAATCTCAGGTTGGGACTTTTTGGCTTTGATAAATCTGCGTTTGGGTGACTCTGCTGCAAAGATGTGAAGAGAAGGGAAAAAAAAGAAAAGAAAAGGAAAGGAGATACGAGAAGAGAAGACAACAAAACACAAAGTTTTTCTATCAAAAACAGTGAAGACATTTCTGCATTTAAAGTAGTGATTAGAAATTTAGTTATGTTGAAAAATCCTTCAAATGCAGGTTGTACAAGCTATGTGAGCTCAAACATTGGCAGCTCCAAACAATGACGTGCAACAGATGAACAGTGAAACAACTATCATGCCTCAGCATTGTTGAGTCAGAATTCAGTCATGTAAGCAGCTGGAATCAGAGGGAGCTGCTTGCCCAGGGGAGCATAACTTGAAACAATGGAAAAGGTTGAAACTGTTGCAGCAAATCTTAGTTTTGTTAATCATATTCAATTGTGTTTTTATCATAATGTATTCATAAAGTTTATTTTACATGCTTCAATTTATTCACAGCTTTATTATAGCGACAGTCATTCTCTGAGCCTTCACTTCTCTTTACGGCCACTGTCCCATCAGTGTTTCTAACCTCTTGACAACTTCACTATGTGGAAAGCAATATTTTCAACTGTCTCCAACTGGCTGCTGTGTGTTCAACAAAACACAACCATGACTACAAACATGTGACTATGATAAGTAATTGCTGTGCTAACAAACTGCACTGAAAAAGGATAGTCTTTGTGAAACTACTGTGTAATGCAACTTAAAATAGAAAGGCAAAGTTTAAACAGTGACTGGACTAACACACTAGCCTCCTGAAAAAGCCAACAAGCTAACATACCCAGTGCTATGCATTATGTTTTAACATCAAGAAATCCCCTTTGATCATTACCTCCCCCCGTTCCTTCACTGCTGTGTTCGTCATCTTGCCACCATGACAATGTTGGTTTCCGATTGGATTTCTGGCTGCTTCTGCCCTGGGGTTGCTTATCAGGGCCACCCAAATCCACAGAGTCATCTGAAACAGACTGTCAGAGACAAAGGTTTAAACTAGTTAAAACACAACCTGCTTGGTTCTGTGTCTCCTCTTCTCTGATGTCAGGCACTCATATTTCTTGCCTCTGATAAGACCCCAGCCACCCCTACCAAAGCACAAGAAAACAAACACAAATTCAAACATAAATTAGGAAAATAACAACTATCAATGACTCATCTCAAACTCAAGTCAAGTCAAACTCTTGACATTGAAGAAGATGCTAGAGGCTCCACTGCCATCAGCAGGTAAGATAATCTGCTGTATCAGAATGTACTGTACAGTAATCCTTATTATCATACTGTAGTGTGCTGCAAAACTGCAATGACACTTTCACACTTTGTTATATTACCTCTTTTAAAAACTGCTCAAACTGTGCATCCAGATCTTCCTTGGTCAGCCTGTGAGACATAGTGATGATACCCACCCTATCAGCCAAAAGCAAACAATACAGCTGAAAAATAAATCAATAAAATCAAACTTATTATGCATAGTATGTCATTAAAAAAGCAATACCATAACTTACTTTAAGCACTAAAATCTAAGACAAGTGTACAAATCACCTTAATCACAACCTAAATGAAACCATTAAGCATCAAGTATGGCAATATCTACAATCTATGGCAAAAACTGCAATATGGCATTGCAACTCAGCATTAGGAAAGCACTGGTGTGAACAAATTAATTTAAGAACTGTTCTTTTTCTAAAACGACGATTGGTATAACTGAGAAAATGAAAAGTGGGCACCTCCTCACCTTGCCTTTGCTAGTATCAACCTATCATAAATCACTAACATTAGGCTACGATGACCAACTGTGTGAAAGCACTGTTGGCAGGAGAATCCAGTTCTCAGCCAGGTGCATCTCACTACATTATTATTTTCAACCATAAACAACCTTCAATAAAAATGTAGTTAATACATGTATCGTTAATATATCAGAGTTAGTTTTGTTTCAAACATTTCAGACGTGAAATTAAATTAATGATTTCTTTACACATTTTCATTCTATTAAAAACACGTTCAAAGAAATAGATCTCTATTACTGCGTTACATGGGACTGACCGGTTTGCCGAGCTGACAATTGTAACATCTGACAATTCCCCAAAATATCCGTGTTTACAAGGCATTCATAAGAAATCAACTGTTCCTGATCTTGAATACTGTTTACGAACACATTCGGAACACTTCACATTTAACCTAACAATTGCAAGGCAGAGTAATACAACACTTCTGAACTTACGAATAAGGACTGACGTCTTAAAGTAGACCAATAGCAAAACGGTACTTTACATGTCAATTGCTTAAGATAGCACAATGATGTTTCCGGTACCCATTTAAAAAGTAAATCGAAAATAAAGCAACACATAGGCGTTTAAACCTTGGAGTCTAAATATCAGCATATTTGTTGTATGTCGCTCAAGTGCAAACAAAGTTAAATAATATCCACTGAAAACCTTCACCAATATGGGACAGTGGCTTCATATTTTTCATAAGCAATTGAAAACTCTTCTTTGAATAAAACCGTTTTTAAAACTGGTTTTTATTTCGACGAAAGCAGAGCAGTACTTCCGGTGCTTTTCAAGTATATTGACAGCAGTTAAGTATTCACTTAGCTAGCAACGCTTGCTAGTCAGAAGAGTTAGCCGACTCTTCGCGATATGTGTTGATATATGTACCCCACTGCAGTTAACGTACGCGTGTCAGACTAACCCTAATAGAACTTACTCAAGAGACTCGACTTTGGCAGATCCTCCAACTGAACACTTGTAGCATCCTAACTGGTTTGTCTTTTTCGAGTGACTAGCAGTTCCCGCGACACTACGTGGGTGACCAAACTAATCTGATTGGCTACTAAATAGCGTCATGACAGATGATAACCAATGGGAAATTAGACCATTTGGGAAATAGATTTGAGAAAATAAGGCAAATTGTTCATAATCACCCCATGAGATACCTACAGTAAGGTGGCCAGACGTCCCCAATTTCTGGGGACAGTCCTCGTTTTCGGTGACCTGTCCCTGGACAAAGCTGTCCCCGAAAATGTCCCCGATTTAGACATTGAATGGGGGGTATGCGCGCAGACTCAAAGTAACACAAGTTACGGCAGCCGTTTAACCATCGCCAGAGAAGACGCCGTATGACGTATAAACTCAGCAGCGTCAATAACAACAATCTGGAGGCGGGAAAAAAGGAAAGAAAAGGAGACCAGCGGCCGCGATAAATGGTAAATTGTGTATTAACTTATTTGTTTTGTGTGAACTGGCAGGTTTTTTTGTTTGTTTGTTTTTTTTGGCAGATTTTTCACCGCCGCATTGAAAATGACCCTGACACACCCCATTTTAAAGCATTTGATCACATCTCATATTTTATATGAATTTTTAATACAATTCATAATGTAAAAATGAGCTTTAAAGATCAATAGCTTCCAGGTCATGTGACATATTAGCTCAAAATCAATGTCGGACAGTAGATCTACACATGCTGTATGAGACACACCTGTTTTTATTGCATTTTAACACTTCTCATATTTCATATGGATTTTTAAGACATTTCATAATGTAAATATGAGTTTTAAAGCTCAATAGCTTCGAGGTCATGTGATCTATTGGCTCAAAATCAATGTCGGACAGTAGATCTACACATGCTGTATGAGACACACCCCATTTTAAAGCATTTGATCACATCTCATATTTTACATGAATTTTTATTACATTTCATGATATAAATATGAGCTTTAAAGTTCAATAGCTTCCAGGTCAGGTGACTTATTGGCTAAAAATCCATGTAGGACAGTAGATCTACACGTTCTGTATGAGACATACCTATTTTTATAGCATAACACTTCTCATATTTTTCTTATAAATTCTTAATACATTTCATCATGTAATTATGAGCACTCCTTATAGGTTATTTTACCTATTGACTTAAAATCAGTACAGGATCATTCTTGTTTTATGAGACACAACTCCTACTTTCTCTTTTTTTTTTTTTTTTTTAATTAAATCTTAACATTCTTCATATTTATAAATCAATGTTTAACACATTTAATACCCACGCTTTATTTTGAAAACCGGAAGTGTACACACGCTGCAGTAAGTAAGCGCTTACTTTTCTCAGTTGTCTTAAAGTATTTGCCATAAAGTCGGCAATGAGGTCGCACTTGAAAACGTTGGGGCGGCTGGCTTGACCGCAGTGATTGGACTGAAGAGAGGTTTCGGTGTAATCTGTTGGTTTCCTTAGCTAGGATATTGTTTTTGAATTGGCTCTATATTAATGAATCGGATTATTTTGAAATTAATTAATTGGATTTCATTGGATTATGATTACAATGAATTGAACTCCAACTGGCTTGAATTGGACTATATTATTTAAGTGCCTTGAGATGACATTTGTAGTAATTTGGTGCTTTATAAATAAAATTGAATTGAATTTAATACATTTTTGGAAACGTCATAATTTCCATCCATCCATTTTCTATACCCGCTTAATTCAACTGTCAGGTCGCGGGACTCTTAATTTGATCTGCTAAATCTACACTAATTCCCCACTAAACATTAGACCTCATATGGACGTGCAGATTATGTCTATATTGCGTCCGTCGGTCCAAGACCAATTCTGGACTTCTGTACGACGTGCAAACTAGGTCAGTTTGGAAGTCTAACTATGACCCCACTTGGACGTCAATATGCAGTTAAAGATTTAAACCTTGGACTAGGTCACTTTTTTGGACGTCATGGGGAAGTCTAACACAGGTGTAGGAAATTGATTATTTATTATTATAAAATGTATTATATAATATTTATTCTTAACTTTATGATCAGTATTGATTACCGGGATTACCTACACCCGTGCTCATAAAGAAAACGCTATACTGCCACCTGTGAAGACCTGACATAACTTATGAAAGACAGACAAATAAACATATGTGGCTCCTACAATCTGAGTACATGATATTTCGTTATCTATTTAATTCAGTTTATGCATATGTTTATTTATTTGGAAATGCAATATGGGGAAAATCATGGTTGGCCTATTTCAACCACTGATTTCTATAGAATGTGTGATGCAGTCAGGACTTAGGCGCTTGTGCCGAGTTCAGCAAGCATCACAAAGCAGTAGCAAACATGCCGTGTCTGCCACTGCTTTCTGTCCACAGAGTTCAGATCAAATGTGTTGAAGAAAACCTGCCAGCGATCAGGTTAGGTTCACAATGTTGCCACAGACGTGGCGGAGTAATATTTTTAGTGATGAGTCAGACGTACTGCTAATTTGAGCGCGGTTTCAAGCTTTGGGCGCGATTCGGAGTATTTCAAGCAAACGACAGCTCGGCTCTTTTCACTGAACTTGTCTTCCATTAAGTTGAAGGTATGTTTGGTCAGGTCAGTTAATTCATGTATTTGTTTGTAATGTTATCTGTTTTGGCTTTTGTGGCCTTAAACTACCTGAATTTGCTGTGGCTATTAGCATTGCCTGTCTTCGCATCAGCTAAAGTTAGCTAAACATTGGTCATAAAATGGCATTGGAATTACTGAAAATGACCATAGTGCCTAAAAACATTCATGCTTACCAAGCTTTAACGTAAACAAGCATTGTTCGGTAACTAAGTCACTGCACTAACCACAGGCTGATAGCCAAAATAAATCAAAGATAGTTCATGGCTAAATTCACTAAGCTAGGGTTTTAGAGGCTACCACAAGGCAGGTCATATGTTTTTATTTAACAAGTAGGCTACTGGATATTTTTCAAGTGCAATTACGGCCACGTTCTGTAGCAGATTGCCTTCATATTTCTAATCACTTCTCTTTTTCTACTTCTGCAGATGGAGTCATGAAATTCGATGACACAGCCAAAGAGAACTTCATCAGGATGTGTTGTAAGAACATCTCAAGCATGCACCACAAAGAGGTGGAGGACACACAGTCGACTGAGAATGGTTTTCTTTTTACCTCACAATTTTGTTTTACTGGTTGTTAGCAGCTCGACATGTTTTGACTGTGACAAATAAAAATGAAGATAGAAAGACATGAGTGGGGATTGTGATTTATTTGTAAAACTTGTTGTGTATAACTGTAAAGTGTATAACTGTAGTTATAACTTCCAAAGGGAGGTGACCGGGAGACATCCTAACCAGATGCCCGAACCACTTCAGCGGACTCCTTTCGATGCAGAGGAGCAGCGGCTCTTCTCCGAGTTCCCTCAAGGTGGCCAAGCTCCTCACCCTATCTCTAAGACTGAACTCAGCAGTCCTCCGAAGGAAACCTATTTCAGCCACTTGTAACGCTTCGCCTTCCAGCTCAGCTCCCTCTTTACCACAATAGACCAGAGCAGTGCCCTCATTACTGCTGACAAAGCCCCAATTCATCTGACCATCTCTCACTCCAACCTGTCATCACTCATGAACAAGATACCTAGACACTAAACTCCTCCATTAGAGGGAGGGGCTCATCCCTAACCTGGAGAGAACATGTGCAATGTTCTCTCCTTGTTCAGGTTGAGAACCATGGCCTCAGATTTGGGAGAGCCGACTTTCATCCTGGCCACTTTACATGCTGAAGGTCTTGGCCTGAAGAAGCCAACAGAACTACATCATCCGCTAAAAGCAGAGATGCACGTCTTAGGTTCCCAAACCAGACGCCCCTCTCTCCCCTTTCGACCATGCCTCGAGATCCTGTCCATGAAAATCACAAACAAGATTGGTGACAAGAGGCAGCCCTAGCAGAGTCCAATACGCACTGAAAACAAATTTGACTTCTTACCAAGAATACAGACACAGCTTTTGCTTTGGTTATACAGGGACCGGATAGTTCGTAAGTGCAGCTCCGGTACCCCATACTGCCTCAGCACCCCCCAGAGAATCCCTCATGGAACATGGTCAAAGCCTAACAAAACACATGTTGACTAGATCGGCAAACTCTCACGATTCCCTCAGTAACTCTGCAAGGGCAAAGATCTGGTCCACTGTTCCACGACCTGGGCGAAAGTCACACTGCTTCTCTTGAATCCTAGGTTCGACAATCGGTTTGAGCCTCCTCTCTAACACCCTGGAGTAAACTTTCCTCTGTAGTTGGAACACACTCTCCGGTCCCCTTTCTCTCTCCCAGCCACACCATGTCCAGAGCCTTTAGCATCTCAGGGCAAATCTTATCCACCCCCAGTGGCAAAAGCTTTTTAACAGCTTCAACAACTTCCGCCAAGATGATGGCCGAATCTTCTCCCAAGTTCTCACATGCTGCCTTCTCAATGAAGGACATGCCAGCTAGATTAAAGAGATCCTCAAAGTGCTCCTTCCACCGCCTGACAACATCTGCAGTGGAGGTCCTGAACATGGTCCATTCAGATTCCATGTCCTCAACCTCCCACGGAATGTGAGAAAAATTCTCCCGGAGGTGTGACGCAAACACCTCACATACAGGGGCCTCCACCAGACGTTCCTAGTTCACCCTCAGTACTCATTTGGGCTTACCAGTTTTGTCAGGCAGTCTCGCCATCCGGCAGATTCAACTCACCACCAGGTGGTGATCAGTTGACAGCTCTGCCTGTCTCTTCACCCAAGTGTCCAAGACATACGGCCACAGGTCTGATGACACGACTACGAAGTTGATCATCGACCTTTGGCCTAAAGTGGCCTGATACCAGGTACATTTAGGAGCCACGTAAAGGCCCCAGTATGGTTGCTGCGATGATGTCACGGTGTCGTGCCGGTCACATATAGTGGCGCGAGTCGATGCACCAGTAGTTGTAATCTTCTCCGTCACAGAGGTGTCGCTGCTACGTGAGGGTTACCACTAACTACTCTACAACGAAGAAAGTGGAGAAGAAAACAATGTCCCCATCAAGAGCAGGAAGAGTAGCACTGTCATCAATGATCAGCATTCTCACCACTGCTTACATAATAGCTGATGAGCCTACAGGAGTTATAATTTCAGTAGGCATGATGATGCCCATCTCACCTCCAAATACCTGAGCATTCTCACCTATACTTACATAATAGCTGACACACAGTCCCAGGTCCTGACATACTGTGGACGTTCAGTGAGGTAATCCAAAATCCAGTATGTGACATGGTGGTCCACCCCGGTGTTCTCCAGCTCGTCCCTCAGAAGTGCAGGTTGTATGGTGTTGAACGCCATAAACGCCATTAAGTCATGTTTATTGGTGGCAATTTTAATATAGACTTGTTAAATCCAAATGAACACAAGGTGACCACTGAATTTATAAATACACTATACAGCATTGACTTATATCCCAAAATTACCAGACCCAGCCAAATTACAACTCAATGTGCAACACTAATTGATAATATATTTTCAAATGAAGTGGATAACAATACAGTAAGTGGATTATTAGTGAACGATATCAGTAACCACCTTCCAGGCTCTACAGTCTATAATGATAATCAAATTAAAAATAAACAGGGTAAGATACCACTGTACAGAAGGGTGAGGTCTGAGGAATCTATGGATGCATTTAAAAATTAGTTACTAAAACAAGATTGGGATTTCCCGAATAAAAATTATACTGATAAAGCATATGATGAATTTTTAAGAGTATTTACAATATTATATGATAAAAATGGTCCAATTAAACAATACCGTAGAAAACAAAAGTATAAAGATCAATGGATGTCAAAGGGATTGCAGAATGCTTGCAAAAAGAAAAACACACCACATAGAGAATTTATAAAACAAAGAACTAAGGAAGCAGAATATAAATATAAGAAGTATAAAAATAAGTTAACTAACATTATGAGAAACTGTAAGAGAGATTATTATGATAAATTACTAGAGAATAATAAGCATAATATAAAAGGTATATGGAATATATTAAATAGTATAATTAGAAACAAAACTAGAGAGATTAATTTTCCACAGTATTTTATAGAAAATGTTAAGAATATAAATTATATGGATGATGTAGTTAATAAATTTAATAATTTTTTGTAAATGTTGGACCAAAACTTGCAGATGAAATTGAAGGTCCAGTGACATCCAATGATAATCTAATAAATAGAAATTCAAGTACATTGTTTCTTAAGCCTGTAGAAGAAAAGGAGATTATAGACACTGTTAATGGGCGCAAAAACAAGACGTCCACTGACTATCATGAAATAGATATGAATATAGTAAAAAAGGTTATTCGTGGGATTTCCAAACCATTAACGCATATCTTTAATTTGTCATTACAAACTGGTCAATTTCCCAATTAAATTTAGCTAAAGTTAGTTCTCACAAATTATAGACCGGTTTCTTCCAATTAAGAGAAAAATTTCTCGGGGTGATAATAAATGACAAGGTTTGCTGGAAGTATCATATTAAATACATCTGCACTAAAATATCTAGAAGTATCTCTGTAATAGCCAAAGCAAGGAATTTTTTAGATTACAAATCACTCCACACGGTTCTGTTCTCTGGTCTTACATTACTTAAATTACTGCACAGAGGTATGGGGAAACCCATATAAAAGTTCACTAGAGCCACTATTCATTCTGCAAAAAAGAGTCCTCAGAATAATTCATAAAGTTGGTTATCTGGAACATAGCAATTCATTATTTGTAAAGTCTAAAATAATAAAACTCTATGATATGATAGAATTCCAAACAGCACAATTTCTATTTAAAGCCAGGAATAATCTGTTACCAAGTCACTTACAAAAAATGTTTCATGAAAGAGAGGGAGGGTATGATTGAAGGGAAATGTTTAATTTTAAGATTCAAAGATATAGAACTACAATGAAAAGATTCTGCATAACAAATAATGGAGAAAGTTTTTCACTTAAAAAGGAATGGTCAATTATCACACATGGTTGTATCAGTATTAATCATCATTTTTCAACAGGGTCATATATTCATAGTTCCATGCCTTGGTTAAATTTATAATGTTTTGTTTTGTATTGCTTATGATTAATTTTATTAAATGCTTTTCGTTTAATCATTTGATTCATTCCGCTTTAATTTGATATTGTTGCTGAATCCTTTTAAGTTTACCAATTACTAGTCAGAGCCAATCATACACATGTCCATTGCCGTTGGTGTGAATCGACTGTTCGGAGTGAGACCTTAGGCACTGAAACGTAAGTCAGTGGTCGGCGTGGGAATGCGGCCATAGGAGAATTTTCCCAGATATCAGCCATTGGGTTCTTCACTCCTATTCGCTGTGAACAGTGGACAATCCTGATGGTAATGTTAATTGCCTCAAGCAATTTTTGAGTTTCAATATTCTATAAATTTTTGTTGCTTAGTTAATTATTGTTATGTGTTGTGATGGTACTTATGGGTGAGCAGGGCCTTGCCACTGCTCAAACCACATATGCTTTTTGGCCATAATGTACTAAGATTCTACACAGAGATTGGGTTTGGGGTCACATACACACAGATATGAAAAGCTTTTCTTTAATTGTGATGTGCCCAGAGTTACACTATTTATCATTCACAAACACTGCCAGCCCTACTCCTTTCCTCTTATTGCTTTCCTTTGTCCTGTCCACGCACAGCAGCTTGAAGTCATCTAGCTCGCTCCGTGTCTGGAGTGAGCGCAGTCAGCCATGTTTCTGCAAACACCATGATGCTGCAGGTCCGGTATGTCCTCTGGTGCCGGGTCAATGCTGATAACTCGTTCAGCTTATTGGGAAGAGATTTTACGTTCCCCATAACTATGGACGAGAGGACAGGTCTGCATCTCCTCCTCCTGGCAAGGCGAACACCTTCACCGTGTTCTCTTCTTAAGCTTGCGGAGAACGTTGGGTCTCTCATGGGGCTGCACCACTGAGCCACAACAGCTCTTCCCTACTGTAATAGTGTAATATTGCCATATCTCCCGAACACAGTCATAAACAGTGAAAGAAATAGGAAAAAGACCAGAACAAGCAGAGTTTCTTTAGTCTCCATAGTGCAGTGATAAGTAAGTAAAAACAAAACACTTAAATAATTAAAAGTAATTAAAAAAACTCAGTAGTGAGTTGGAGCTGCTGTGACAAGCTGCCACTGGAGCGGTGCCATCTTGGCCATCATGCTGTCTAATAATGTTACCTAATGGAAGCATGTATAAAGTGAAAAGAATCGGTCCAAGCACAGAACCCTGAGGAACTCCATGACTTACTCTGGTGTGTGAGGAAGATTCTTCATTTACAAGAGAAAACTGGAATCTATCAGATAAATTGATCTTGATTGGATTGGATATAGGTCGATAATTAGCCAACAGAAGTGTTGGCTAATTATTACATTTACTTTAAAAAAAAACCTACTCTTGATTCAGAAGTTATTTAAGTGTTTTGTTTTTACTTACTTATCACTGCACTATGGAGACTAAAGAAACTGTGCTTGTTTTTTTTTAAGTAAATGTTTAATAACAGCAACCTTAAAAGTCTGAGATACATCCTATCAAATCCAATATGGAAGTGTTGATTAAGGGGATTGGGTTTGGATTCTACATTTGCTGGCGAACAAAAGTAACGCTTTATGCTTCAAATGACCTCTTAAACCCCTGGCATTAAGCAAAACAACAGATAAAGACAAAGTTGTAACATAAATTTCCAACAATTGCTACCCATAGCTAAATACATCTTTGAATACCATGCCATCTTGGTAACTGCACCGGTCAAATTCTTCATTGTTGTCGTACATCGCCCACCAGGACAACTCAGTGACTTTCTAGATGAACTAGGCACCTTGCTCTCTTCCATCCCTAAGCATGACTGTCGCATAATGGTCCTTGGTAATATGAATATCCACCTTGATAGTCCTAACTCTTTAGATTTTCTGTCATTAATGCACTCATTTGAGCTACAACTGGTTTTCAGTCCTCCAACTCACAAAACTAGCAAAGATCTAGATCTCACTTTCACAAGAAGCTGTGCCACAGAGGCCCTGTCTGTCACACTTCTGCATTTTTCAGATTTTCTTAAGAGTGAGCCTCCCAGAAAGAGCCACTGCTTCCACCCCTATGGTTTCCTTCAACCGCAACCTGTCGCCCACCCACTTCTCCTCCGTTGTTGCCTCCGCTCTTCTGACCTCGAACACATTTTCCTCCCTTGAGGTTAATGATGCCACGGAGTCCCTTTGCTCTACACTGAGCTCTTGTCTGGATAGTCTGTGTCCTCTATCCACCAAACCCACCCGATCCTCCCAGTCCCAGCCTTGGATTGATGATACCTCTGATCGCTCAAACCAACCTCAGAGCTGCAGAAAGGAAATGGCACAAATCAAAAGATCCTCTAGATCTAACTAAATTCCAGGTGCTACTGTCATCATTCTCATCCAGTGTTACTGATGCAAAGGCTTTCTACATTGACAATATTCACAGTACTACTGACACCTGAAAACTATTTTCCATCTTCAAAACTCCACTTAACCCTCCTCCTCTGCCACCTGCTACCAGTCTTGATGCCCAAGTACTGTTTATTAATTTATTTTTGTTACAATACTTTACATATAACAATGCCAAACCTGACAGGGGGGCAGGAAAAGAGGGAGAACAAAGAAAAAGAAGGTAAATGAGACAGAGATAGAAAGAAATTATCTGAGAAGACGATGAAAAACAAGACAAAAACAGACAACTAACTGCTACATCTGTAGAAACCAAACAGAAAACATCCTACGGCCTCTGTGGGGAAACCAGGTGGAGAACCATCAGGAGCAGCTGCAAGTAGACAAACAGAGAGAAAAACAACAACAAAAAACACTAGCAGCAACAACACCAGCAGCAAGTACATATGACATAACTGTGGATACGGATGGTTTGAAACCACAGGACGACACAGCACCTGTATGATAAGCATGTGACTGCGTGAATGAATGTGTGTGTATGCATGAACATGCAAAATATATGGTTATCTCTCTGAGAGATGTTTTCGTGGCAAGGCAAAGCAAGTTTATTTGTGGAGCACAATTCGTACACAAGGTAATTCAAAGTGCTTTACAGAAACATAAAATCACAAGAAGGCAAATAGAGTGCAGTTAAAATACTTTCAGTTGTCATATGCACAGCTAAATAGAACTGTTTTCAGCCTGGATTTGAAAGTTGTCAGAGTTGAAGCCTCCTCTGGAAGACTGTTCCAGATTTTAGGAGCATAAAACTGAAATGCAGCCTCACCTTGTTTAGTCTTGACTCTAGAAAATGTTTCAGTTTGGCTTGAAAACCATCTGCACCTGAAAGGTTTGACTGTCTGGTCTCAGACCTGCTTCAGGTGGAAATTATTTCATTTTTAATGCCTTGAACTTTGTCATTAAAGAATATTGATAACACTTATATGTAGAAATGAGTTCTAAAGGCAATGAAACTGGAGGGTTTGTTAATCTGTTACTGTAGCAAGCAAGACATGAGAGTTGTTACTGCATTTTTCTTTATGATTTCAGAAAAATAACTCTCCCTTGTTCTACGCAAAGTCTGGTTGAACACAGTTTTTCTTTGTAAACCTCATTATGAATCTGGAGTTTTGACTAACCCTAACCCCTTATCAGTGAGAGTCCAACTGCTGGTTTGGGTGTAACAAACAGGTCAGGGGGGCTCAGTCACATGGTGAGTTAGACCAAAGATTTCAAGGACAGCAGTGAGTTCTTTCGCTTGCTTATCTTGGGCTACATCCATGTGCACATTCAAGTCCCCTGTTATGACTAAACAGTCAACAGCAGTGCACACAGCTGACACAAACTGAAATGAAGGGAAAAAAAAGACTAATGTCTCTCACAATTTACATTCTGTTTCATGTCTTGTCTTTTCATTTCCTGTTTTATTTTGAAATATTAACTTCCCTCTCGTTTCACGTATCTTTCCCGTCCTCCCGTGTCAAGCTTCTGATTGTCTTCCCTGATTCCTAAAGTGTTTCCACTGTTCCCCTTGATCCCTCATGTGTTCAAATAGTCTGCGTCTCCCTTGTCTTGTGCCAGTATGTTGTCTCCGTTTGAGCTTCATGACTCGCCTCGTGTTCCATAGCTTTCATAGATTCACAGCCATAGTTACCTCGAGCCTGCAGTCGAGCGACTCTCCTGCAGGGCATATTTCTTTGTAATTTATTCCTAGTCATAGTTTATTCATTCATCACGGTAAGTTTCACAGTCTTGTTTTGTTCCTCCGTTTTTGGAGTGTTTTTGTTCTTTTAGATCCGTCACGCCTCTGTAAAAACCACAAGGTTTGCTCACCTTCAACAGTTGTTTGACAATTTCATACCTGCATAGCAAACATAACAACAACATTGCAGCAAACAAGCAAACAAATAAACAAAGATGGATTTATTTATTGCGATCTCCCATTGCAAACTCTCTTAAGAAAGATTCCACTTATAACGCACGGCGTGGAGATATTCATTCCTGTAGTCTTCTCACACAGACTATGGACTCACACACCCTTACTTGACTGGTTTTATGTTACTTATCATGGGTTAATCCAACACAACAATACAGTCTTTAGTTAAAGGCTACACCCTTTGATACTTAGCTGCACCTGAAATAGCAAAAAAAATAGCAATGCCCCTACGTCATGTATCATCATAGTACAAGTTCCTCATCGCAATCTTATACAGTTTAGTTAAAGGCTGCTTGGGTACTTAGCTGCACTTGCAAAAAGAATAGCAACGTTTTTTTTCAGATTTTTGTGAAGTATTACACATTTATTAGTTCAACTTAATAAATGTATGTCTAGCAGATATTAGCTGAGTATCAATTTTAATAAGTTCACTGGAAGAGTAGGTTACAGTTGAACATAATACTGTTCCATACTCACTTCACTGTCTTATTTAAACGCAGTTCAATTTAACCTTGTTGGTTAACAGTTGTTAGTTAAACAATCACAAATTTTTGCCTTAATAATCACACTATTTCTCGCCAACAATAGTAACACAAAGAGTTCCTTACCCTAAATCCACTGACAAGTTCAAGATCTAAGGATCCAGCGAGTGTGGCTGTCACAACTTTAAGTTGTTTCTTTTTCATGTTTTTGGGTTTCTGTTAATTTTGCCATTGTTTTCCCATCAGTCACTCTTGGACACAACATCACCTGTGTTTTGTTCTCAGCTGCACTCCATCACCAATCACCTCCCCTCAGTATTTTTGTCAGGTTTTGCATCACGGTTTTCACAGTCAGGTTTTTGTTTATGTGTTTGCTAAAGTTTTCTTCACAGTTAAGTTTTGTTTTGTATTCCTGCTCAGCCGAGCCTGTTGTTGTTTCCTTTAAATAAATCAAGTTCTTTTTACTTTAAAATATCTGCATCCGGGTCCTAAATCTCCACCACGCCACGTACAACCACCAGTTGTGACAGAAGGATTTCGCCAGAATGGACCCGGTGGATATTAAGGAGTTTCTGCAGTTGGTCTGAGCCTTTTGGACCTGCAAGGGAAAAGGAACCAACCCTCTGAAAAAGCTAAAGGTATCAAATGAACTCCTTGACTTTTTTTATGAAAAGTCTGTGCATCTGATAGTAACAGATGTGGACTTCTTATCACTGGATTCCATTGGGAGCGTCATGAAGTTCCAAAATTATATCCAAGATTTGTGAAAAGAAGTAGAATGATTTAAAAGTGAATAAAGCAGTAAGCAGCAGGAGGAAGCAGGGACACGTCTGCACTCTTCAGAAGCAGGAAGCTAGTGTTAGTATGAATGAAGTGATGTCTGAAACAACAGTTCTCCCTTCTCCAGGCACCTCAGGGATCTGTTTTGAGTCCGATTCTATTTTTGCTTCACATATTCCTTCTAGGCCAAATAATTAGATTAGACAATAATATTTCTCATCACCTCTATGCTAATGACATTGAGTTACACTGTTCTTTTTAGAGCCTCCGAGTTTTATAAATTGTCTAGATTAAGTAATCAAGCAATGTACAAATGACAACTTCCTTCAGTTATATACTGATAAAACAGAAACTTTGATTATTGCTCCAGAAATTAGGCACACAAATTCGGGTGTCATTTTTGTCAGTTTAATGTCCCTTGACCATCATTTCAAACAGTTTTTATCATTTAAGAAAAAAAAAAAAAAACTCAGACTCCTTACTTCTATTTGCCTTATGTACCATCCGTTATCCCTATCACCTACCATGCACATCCTATTCAGGTTCTCAGGGGGACTGAAGCCCAGCTATCATTGGGTTGGGGGTAGGGTACACCTTGGAAAGGTTGTCAGTCCATCACAGGTCTTAAGCTTGTTTTATAGTTATACGGCGCATGACGTCAAAATGACATATTTCCGCCTGGTGTGTGCCATGAAAAGGGGGCGCTGCGCTTAGTTGTGCATCACTCAAAATTTTTCACTTGACGCATGCAGAGAGGAAGTACAGGTACTGTACAGGCACCTGTATGACACTGCATTGAAACAGCATAAGCTAGTAATACAACAACTGATCCGTTATTATTATTGCATCCAGAAAGGCAACGATAATTCCCAAGTGTGGCCACTGAAGCACTTAAAAGGCCTATAACAATATTCCCAGTACTATATCAGACTATAATGGTGATAACACATCTGTTGAAATTTTAACTTCTGTAGGCTCATCAGCTACTATGTAAGCAGAGGTGAGAATGCTCAGATATTTGGAGGTGAGATGGGTGTCATCATGCCAATTGAAATGATAACGTCTGTTGGTTCATCAGCTATTATGTAAGTAGAGGTGAGAATGCTGATCATTAATGGCAGTGCTATTCCTCCTGCTCTTGACAGGGGCATTGTTTTCTTCTTCACTTTCGTCATTGTAGAGTAGTTAGCAGTAACCGTCACTAGCAGCGACACTACTGGATTGCAACTACTGGCGCATCGACTCACGCTACTATATATGGCCGGCATGACACCATGTCGTCATTGCGCGAGTCATTGCGGCAACCATACTGGGGATTTTATGCGCCGAGAATAGGAAATTAGTAGATCCCTGCTACTGAGGTTATACAACTAAGTTTTGAAAATATATGGGCAGTATAGTATGCCAAGGTAGTGCCTGTGCCTTATCTGTCCTAATGTCAGATAAGGGTGCAACTATTAGTCAACGTTGTCGACGTATTTAATTGTCGGTTACATCTACCGATCTACAATTTAGAAGTCTCAATTAGTCTGGAAAAATAGTTTAATAATGTATAAGAAAGCACTTCGTAAAGGTAGAACTGCTTATTATTCATTATTGATAGAAGGGAATAAGAATAATCCCAGGTATCTTTTCAGCACTGTTGCCAGGCTGACAAAGAGTCCAAGCTCTGTTGAGCCATGTATTCCTTTAACTCTCAGCAGTGATGATTTCATGAGATTCTTCATCAATAAAATGGATTCTATCAGAGAGAAGATTGATGGGATCTGTCACAGTCTATGTTTTATCTGTCTCAGTTTATGTTTAATCATGTTTTCAGTTATGTTCTAGTCATGTTTTTCCCCTGCCACCTCGGTTCACTCAAGTCACCTGGCTCATTGTTCACAGCTGCACCTCATTCACTGATCACTCCCTCCACAGTATTTAGTCTTCTGGTTTCCTTTCAGTCATTGCAGAATCCTTACCTCACTATCCCTCCATGCTTCGCCACAGAGATAAGTCTGATTATGCCTCAGAGTCCTGTTTTTTTGTTTAGTCAGTCTTGTATTTCAAAGTCTTGTTTTTTTTTTTGTCATAGTTAAGTATTTTGATCCGGCCCTGCCGCGCCTTTTGTTCTTGTCTTTTGCTCCCTGCTTGTGGAATAAACCCTTTTTGTGAACAGAAAGAACTGCATCTGGGTCCTACCTCTCTGAACCGTGACAGAATCCTTCCCACCATTATCACTGATGTATCATCAAGTAGAGCAGCTTTAGTAGTATCTTTCTAACCTGATTTGTATTTAGACGGGTTCTGCCCAGTTGATCTTTCTGAGCTAACAACAGCAATAGTCTCTTCTAAACCATCAACTTGTATGTTAGACCCAATCCCAACCAGACTGTTCAAGGAGGTTTTCCCCTTAATTGACACTTCCATATTGGATTTGATCAATCGGTCTTTGTTGACAGGATATGTACCTTAGACTTTTAAGGTTGCTGTAATTAAACCTTTACTTAAAAAACCTACTCTTGATTCAGAAGTGTTGCTAATTATCAACCCATATCCAATCTCCCTTTTTTGTCTAAAGTTCTTGAAAAAATAGTTGCAGTTCAACTTTGTGATCATTTACATAGAAATAATCTGTTTGAAGAGTTTCAGTCAGGATTCAGAGTGCAACATAGCACAGAAACAGCACTGGTGAAAGTTACCAATGATGTCCTCTTAGCCTCTGATAGCGGACTTGTTTCTGTGCTTGTCCTGTTGGATCTCAGTGCTGCATTTGATATGGTCGATCACAGCATTCTGTTACAGAGACTTGAACATGTTATTGGGATTAAAGGAACTGCATTAGGCTGGTTTAAGTCATATTTATCTGATAGATTCCAGTTTGTTCTTGTAAATGAAGAATCTTCCTCACACATTGGAGTAAGTCATGGAGTTCCTCAGGGTTCTGTGCTTGGACCAATTCTTTTTACATGCTTCCATTAGGTAACATTATTAGACAGCATGGCATAAATTTCCATTGTTATGCTGATGATACTCAGCTGTACCTATCTATGAAACCAATAGGTTGGTCAGACTACAAGCCTGTCTTAAAGACATAAAGACCTGTATGACACAGAACTGTCTGCTTCTAAATTCAGACAAACAGAAGTCGTTATCTTTGTACCTGAGCGCTTCAGGGAGAAATTGTCTAGTTATATAGTTAATCTAGATGGTATTTCCTTGGCTTCTAGTTCTACCGTGAGGAACCTTGGAGTTATTTTTGACTAGAATTTATCATTTGACGCACATAAAAAGCAGATTTCTAGGACTGCCTTCTTTCACCTTTGTAATATTGTTAAAATCAGGAACATCCTGTCTCAGGGTGATGCAGAAAAACTGTTCCATGCATTTGTTACTTCAGGATTGGACTACTGTAATTCTTTATTATTGCGCTGTCCCATGCAATTTAAGATTCTTCTCCTCACATATAAAGCTCTTAATGACCGGGCTCCATCATATCTTAAAGATTTAATTGTAAGATATTTTTCTAACAGAGCACTTTGTTCCCAAACTGCAGGTTTACTTGTTGTTCCCAGAGTTTGTAAAAGTAGAATGGGAGGCAGAGCTTTCAATTATCAGGCCCCTCTCTTATGGAATAAGCTGCCAGTAAATGTCTAGGAAGCAGACACCCTTTCCGCTTTTAAGATTAGGCTTAAAACTTTCCTTTTTGATGAAGCTTATAGTTAGGGATGGCTCAGGTAATCCTGAAACATCCCATAGTTAAGCTGCTATAGGTTTAGACTGCTGGGGGACCTCATCTGTCACACCTTTCCTCACTTTACTGTCTTTTTCCCCCTGTTTAATTTCTCAATTGATTTTATGTACAGGTGACATTATTGTGGTTATTAACTTGTGTTTCCCTGTTCCAACAGGTATCCTTTGAATGGTGTTATGGTGTTTTTCCCCCCTCTTTTCTGTCTTCTCAAACCCCAGCTGGTCGAGGCGGATGGCCACCCTTCCTGAGTCTGGTTCTGCCAGAGGTTTCTTCCTGTTAAAAGGGAGTCGTTCCTTTCCACAGTCGCCTCAGGCACGCTCAGGACGGGAGATTGGACTGAAGACAAGTTTCAGTGCAATCTGTTGGTTTCATTAGCTAGGATATTATTTTTTCAGTTGGCTCTATGTGAATGAATTGGATTATGATTACAATGAATTGAATTCCAATTGGCTTGAATTGGACTATATTATTTAAGTGCCTTGAGATGACAATTGTATTAATTTGGCGCTATATAAATAAAATTGAATTTGACTGAATTGGTGCCAATCTTAAGCACCAAGGCACTGAATGAGCTCCCACCCAGAGTTCTGAGATTCACATTTGACATTGTGCATGTGCAGGGTAAGCAGTTGATAACAGCAGACACTCTATCAAGAGCTCCAGTGAAACACACGTTCACACAAGAAAAAGAGAACGAGGCAGAGGTCAAAGTCCTTTTTCAAAGACTTCCTGCCACAGAAGCCAGGCTGAAGGCGATACAAGAGAAACAGAAAGCTGTAGAAAAACTCACTGGATCTTGTGAAGAGAACAGAACATTATCAGACAAGTGGTGGAAAAGTATGTAACATGCTCACAGCACAGAGAACCCCTGCTGACCACACCAGTACCATAGAGACCCTGGCAACGAGTCAGCACAGACTTGTTCTTCTGGGAGAAACATACTTACCTTCTTGTTGTGAATTACTCTTCACCTTACATAGAGGTAACCCACCTTACAGTAGCTTCAGCAGAGACAGTTGTGGCAGCTATGAAGGATGCTTTCAGTCACCATGGAACACCAGAGACAGTGGTATCTGACAACAGGACACAATACAGTGGAGCTCTCTTTCAGACCCTTGCTCAGTGCACAGTGGCTACTGTGAAAGGATTGTGGAAAGGAGGAGGTGAGAAAGCAAAGGCCCTGATGACCTATCATGCTACACCTCTGGAAAGCGGCTATTCCCCTACACAGCTTCTTATGGGAATTGCGGAGACAGATACGCTTCAACACAGCTCCCGGCGACCCTTCTCCCTCGCTGGTCAAACAGAGAATTTAGGAAGTCTGAGAAACAGACAAAAGAGAACCAGCGTCGGCAATACAGAGTGCAACCTTTATCACAACTGCAGTGTGGCCAAAAGCCGTGGCTTCCCTGGGAAAAACAACAAGGGACTGTCTTACAACAGGCATCAACACCAAGGTCATACATAATACACACAGACGATGGATGGGTCAGGTCAGGAGAAGTTGTACACACATGCACACACTTCACAACCCACCGGTCCAGACTACAGTTCCGGAGGTACATCATACATCCACAGAGTCAACCAACACTGACACACTCAGTCACGTACCAGTTCGGGGTACCTGACACACTGACAGTCAGATACATACTGACAGCACTAACACATCATATGTGACTTCATCAGGAAGAGTGTCACGCCCTCCGGTGCGTTTGGACTCATAAAACTGATTTAAGAGACTGTTCTGTTCTCAGAGAGGGAGAGAGTATAACAAATAAAATGTGTTCTAAGGTAGAACTGGAAAAGATGGTCCCATAAGAGTACTATAACAATTAAGGATAACATGTTCTGATATACTTGAAAATGTTTGAGTTACCAGTAAAAGAGATAAAGGAAGTAGATCTAAAAGGGGGAAGTGTCCTGTAATGGGGACTGTTGCTACACGGACAAGTTAGAGGGTAACACTGTGTTACTGTGAGGGTGAATGTTATGGCTGTGTCTGAAATCACTTACTCTTCCCCTACTCATATATAGGGAAATAAATGTAGTGCACTATATAGCGAGCTCAACAGAAAAATCTTTCGGACTCTACTCTCGGCGCCGGTAATTACGTCATAGCTGTCGTACAATTAAAACGTACCACGTTAACGTTGTCTCACATAATCTTGTCTGTTTACTACTGCATTTTTGTGAATTTAGAGGCTTTTGATTACTGTCATGTAATTTTTATTTTCGTATTGTGTTTACTATTTAATCAGATTTTCATCTCTTGGCTCTTTAGTAACAGAAAGTTACAGTGTAACCTACTGGAATGTTTAATAACATGCTGTTCGTTTTACACTTTTTTTTTTTTTTTTTTTCAATGAATATAGGAAGCCATTTAAATTGCCTTTTTTTAACATTTGTAATAAAATAAACAATGGAATAAACTGGCTTTGACTGTTGAACTGCTCCACAACTCATGAATTTGTCTCACACCCATCATCCAACAACTAACTACAAGCAATTCATCAGAGAAAAAAAAACAACTTACCGTTATCTAGAAAACTCAGGTAGTTCTATCGAAATGCCGTCTTCTATCAATCTGGCCGTGTTTCTTTTAACAATAAATCAATTAATGATGATACGGAGGAGAATTAGAATTGCGAGAGAGTGAAAGGAGAAGAGTGCTGCTTTTGTAAGACTGGCTAGATTGTGAGTGTTAGCTTAGTTTTTACTACCTTTTTAATTAGAGTAATATGATTTTTTAATTCTCTGAACAATAAACTACCCTCTGTCAAATTAATCCAGTTGTCTGAGTAGTCACAATGGTCAGATTCACTCAGCTTTTAGTCACACACATGACCGTACGAAGGGCCCAAAAAATACTGAGGTCATGAGTCAGAACTTCTAGGCAGGTTCGGGGACTCCCCGGAATTTTTTATTTTTTTAAATTCTGTTATATAAATATGGCCATTTTCAGAGTCTTAAAGAGCAAAAGCAACATCATGACTTTTAGGTTTATTTGCTTTGTTTGTTATCAGAGAACATCACCCTCATCCTAAATGATTTGCAAATGAGTTAATGTAAAACTGGAGAATGAATTTCATCAAGTCATGGATCAGGAATAAAAAGGAATGAACTGTCCTGGGACAGAGGGATAATATATACAAATGCTTCATATTTCCTTCCGTATTTAAAATAGATACCCAAGCCCTATTACACTATCATGTTAATGATAGTGCCTCATCTGTTCACTGTTGGTAAGGAAAGCCAGCTTTTGAACACATTTCTATTATAATCTTACACAATACTTCTGTCAGGGTACGGTGGTGAAGGTAGGACCCAGATGCAGACTTCTAAAAACAACTTGATTTATTAACAAAAAAGCACACAAGGCAAGAACAAAAAACGCAGCAGAGCTGGATATCCAAAACTAAACTGTAGCAAAAATAATGAGACAAAACGAGACTATGAAAAAACTAACAAAACAAGACTATGGGACTGTGAGGAAAAACCTGACAACATACGCGGCGTGATCATACAAGGTAAAGTGAGTATTCTGCAATGAGTGAGGGAAACCAGGAAACTATATACTGTGGGGAGGTGATTCGTGATGAGGTGCAGCTGTGGAACAGAAAACAGGTGACTTGAGTGAAACTAAGTGGCAGGGGAAAAAACATGACAAGAACCTGAAACAAAGAACCTGAAAACAAGAATATTAAACATAAAACGTGACAGAACCTGAAACATAACAATAATCAGAACATAAACTGTGACAACTTCAATTATCCTGCATTATACATCTGACTTTTAAAACATATACAGGTCTGGCGTAGTCTCTTCCTTTTATAGTAGCTGCTCTCCCTCTATCACTGCTCCTCTCCTTGCTGCTTGAACCAAAGATGAGCTTGGTTTGGCTCAGCCTTTTCCTTTCTATCCTGTTTTCCCTTTAGTGAAGAATATAAACACAGTTAAATACTAAACTGATAGAAATTAAAACAACACGCCATTTCAACATCATGTTTTCAGATGTGTCAGAGGTACAAATGAATTTAGTTTCTGCGCACGACTTCCTGTCCCGCACGAGCTGCTCTGTGCAGCGTTGCTGCGTTGTGCTCCGGCATCCGGCAGAAATATATAACAGGTTCAAGATCCAACATTGAGAAATCAACACTGAATAAACGTTTAATTTTCAATCGAAGACGTCGTTGACATTTTCAATCGCAAAATCACTCAACCGGTGGAGATTGATTGATGACCGGTACTGACGGAGTTAACCAAAATTAAACTTTAATTCGATGTTTCCTTCTATCTGAGTAGTACGCTGGGCTGCAATAAAAATATCTCCACATGAAAATGCATTTTTTCCTCACAGTCATCTCCCACTTAAACTGCTCTCCACCTACATTTTTAGCTTTTTGTGCTCCTCTTTGGAGGTCTGTAGCGATTGACTCTGCAGAAAGTTGGCAACCTTTCAGCATCTGCTGACCCCACTCTGTCATTTTACGTGGCCGACCACTTCCTGGCTGAGCTGCTGTCGTTCCCAATCGCTTCCACTTTGTTATAATACCATTGACAGCTGACTGTGGAATATTTAGCAGCGAGGAAAGTTCACAACTGGACTTGTTGCACAGGTGGCATCCTATCAGGGTACCATGCTGGAACTCACTGAGCTCCTGAGAGGAGCCGATCTGTCACAGATGTTTGTAGAAGCAGTCTGCATGCCTTGAATTTATACACCTGTGGCCATGTAAGGGACTGGAACACCTGAAGATAATTATTTGGATGAGTGAGTGGATACTTTTGGCAATATAGTGTATATTAAACATATTTGCCATCTGTTCATTTAAATTATGTTTTGGTGACTTAATGTGCTCTCGTGATTTTGCCTATAGAATGAAATGGAATGACTTGCTTTTTTTAATGCTATGTTTTAGGAGCTAAAAACTACCAGACTTAACACCTTCCTAACATATTGGCAAAATAGCTTAGAAGTACATTCATCTATGTTGAAATATGAACAAGCCAAGTATCTGGTATCTATCTAATAAAAATAGCAGCAGCAAAAATTAGTTTTAGATACTGCATTAAAGACAAAAAGAAATACACGGAGGTCATTGTCACATTTGAATATGTCAGCTGGAAGAGCACACATGTGAATAAGGGCACTAATATTGAACTCTGCTTCAGTTTAGTCTTGGTATTTTGTATGTTGACTCACTCTATCTGAATCACTGAGGCACTTGAACAGAGCAGATTTAGAGTTGATGTGATTAAGCACACCTTCTATTTTTGTCCCATGCTAGTTTATATGCACTTTGTCACCACTAGCTTCTTGCCTAACTCATGTAGCTAGCCACTCTCAAAAAGTTATGTATCCAAGAAGCTTGAGTTAAACACCCTCCTGATGGACTTTGAGACACATTCAAAAGCTGTAAATCTTTTTTTCCTAGATACATACAAGTTTTAGTCCTCCCAACATTCAGTAACTGTGTCAGTCATCAACACACTGACTGTCCTCAGTGCTAATGATGGCTAAAATTAAACTAAAACGAGCTTTAATTCTTTCTGTCTCATTCAATGGACAGGAAAAAACAGCCTCAGCTATTTCAGGCACTCTGTGATTTATTAAGGCAAGAAAGCACTGGTGTGTGTGGGTGAGAGGGCGCCTAAGTGAGAGGATAATGAAGCCAATGAATTACAATTTTTCCACTTGCTTTGAATGCATAAAGTTCTTTAAATTGCATTTATCACTTGTTATCACTCCCATGTCTATGACCAAGATATGTCTTTCTGCAAATACCAGGCTCAGCAGGATGTTATCACCTTTAGCACAGTCAGAATGTGTATGGGGGTGCTGGTGGTAGAGCTACCTTGATCTTCCACAGAATCTTACCATTATCACAATGCACCTGCAAACATTATGATTTCTCAGTTAGTTTTGGTCTTTATTTTCTCAAAATTCACAACAGAGAATCCAGATGCGATACACGCCCTGCCTCATCTCTATTTGGCTTTTTGGCTGACCTGTTGGCTCCCGATACCTCCACAGTTCTTCAGCTGGTGGTGGAATGTGTCAGGTGCAAGACTTTAAACTGGGACTTGACATTTTGTTTTTCATCTTTGGTTGATAGGGAAATGAAACTGACTTGTTGGCTCAACACTTTCCTGCAGGGAACTTCATGTAGGCTACGACTCATGATTAATACTTTTAGTTTACTTTAATTTTTGATCTTCTGTTTTCAGTGGCTGCACGGATAACTTTAGGGTTAGGAAAACATTAGGCCTCATACAAGAACGACTCGTACAAACAGATTTGTTCTTAAGTCTTCTAACTTGCCGCATTCACCAATTTTTTTGTGTTATGAGTTTTCTTTCAGGTACGAACAGAATTTAGGAGTGATTCAGACCTTTCGTAGGAGTCCCGTAAAATAGTCTGCTGTTATTCAAATCAAGTTTGCTTGACTAATGGATTGTTTATTTAATTACTTTTAAGCAATCATAAATAAATATATACATTATACCCCATAATTATGCTGACATTATTCTGTTTGGCTTAAATTATACACTAATTGAAGGTTAATTTGACTGTATATAACAAGGTCAATGGGAAGTGTAACCAGCAGCTGACTTGCTGCTTTTGGATGTCTTAGCGCGTCAGGCTCTTGGAAGAGAGCGTGTGTTCCGAGGCCATGTAGATATCCTTGTGGAGACAGACGAATCACTGACATCGCGATTTAGATTGCCAAGGACTGTGCTGCTGCAAATATGCAGCTTGATGGAGTGTCACAACTCCAGAGAGAAACACGCCAGGTCCTCACCACCCTTGGATTTTTGGCCACGGAAACCTTTCAGAGGGAGATTGGAGACAGACCGGGTGTGTCCCTGTCCTCTGTGAGTCGTGCCCTCCCCTTGGTCATCAAAGCTCTCATCAGTTTATCACCCATGGTACATCAAATTCCCATACACCGCTGCCCAATAAGTACAAATTAAGAGGAAATTTCATGCCATGGCTGCATTGGCAATTCAGGGGGGTGTGCTGGGGTGGCACCCCTGAAAGCTCATTGGCCACCCCTGTGGCCACCTCAAATCTAATAGGTAGTTGGTCAAGTTCATCAACACAAGAAACAAGAGAAATGCTGTCAATCGATGATGACAGCTGATGAGCTGATCTGGGGGGAAAATCTCCCTCTTTTCAATAGCCCAGTATTGGCAGGTATGAGTTAAGCATTTAACATTAGCATTTTCTTATTGTTATTTGGATACAGCCATGAAATATGCAACGTTTCTGAACTGAGGGTGTTTTTGCAGGTGTGTGTGTTCAGTATACCTTGTAAATTTTTGACCAACCAGTGTGTGAAATATAGTGTGACAGTCTAGATTTAAGTAGCTTGGTTTATTTATTTGCTCTGTGATTTAAGGGTTGTTTAAAGGCTTTTTTTCTCTCGGACATAAAGGACTTTTTGTTTGTATCAATTAGCCCATCTTCACCGTTCACATATTTTTAGACTATTAAATAGGCAGAGGCAGAGTAAATTGCATTCATGCCACAAATGTTTGAGATGCAATATGTGTTAATTGTGTTATCAAAAGGGATTTGTAGTATAAATAGAAAGGGAATTGAATGACTGGTTGATTGATAGATTGATCGATTGAGTGATTGAATTACATTTCCCCTAGGGGTATTAAGGGACTATTGTCAAAAACAGTGGTGAAAGGTAGGACCCAGATGTAGTTCTGAATAAATACTATGGATAAGACTATGATTAATAAACAAGACTATGAGGCAGGAAACCAGACTTAGCTTTCTATGGCATGACATAAAGGGTAGGTGAGGATTCTGCGATGAACATGAACCAACTGGGAGACTAAATACTGAGGAGGGTGATTCATGAGTGAGTGCAGCTGATGACAATGAAACAAGTGACATGAGTGAAACTAAGTGGCAGGGTAAAAACATGACAAGAACATAACAAAGAACCTTAAAACACGAAGATCAAACATAAAACGTGACAGAACCTGAACATAAAAATAGTCAAAACATAAACTGTGACAAATATGAAGAGAAGCAGCAGCAATGAGGCCCAGACAAGCCAGCAGTCTAGGTTCAGCAATATTAGTGATGAAAAGCAGTCAGCTTTTTTTTTGGCATTCATCATGTTAAAGCAGGTCCAAAAGTTTTATCCAAAGTTAAGAGCCTTTGTTGAATCTGACGTGACGTTTTCGTATTAGACCTAAATATGAAAAAAGTGTGAGAAACTTAGAATAAGAACACGAAAATGTTCTTTTAATTCAATTCAATTAAATTAAATTTTATTTATATAGCACCAGATTACAACAATTGTCATCTCAAGGCACTTAAGTAATATAGTCCAATTCAAGCCAATTGGAATTCAATTCATTGTAATCATAATCCAATTAATTCATATAGAGCCAATTCAAAAAATTAATATCCTAGCTAAGGAAACCAACAGATTGCACCGAAACTTGTCTTCAGTCCAATCTCCCGTCCTGAGCGTGCCTGAGGCAACTGTGGAAAGGAACGACTCCCTTTTAACAGGAAGAAACCTCTGGCAGAACCAGACTCAGGAAGGGTGGCCATCCGCCTCGACCAGCTGGGGTTTGAGAAGACAGAAAAGAGGGAAAAGAGGGGGGAAAAACACCATAACGCCATTCAAAGGATATCTGTTGGAACAGGGAAGCATACGTTAATAACCACAATAATGTCACATGTACATAAAATCAATTGTGAAATTAAACGGGGGGAAAAAGAGAGCAAAGTGAGGAAAGGTGTGACAGATGAGGTCCCCCAGCAGTCTAAGCCTATATCAGCTTAACTATGGGATGTTTCAGGATTACCTGAGCCATCCCTAACTATAAGCTTTATCGAAAAGGAAAGTTTTAAGCCTAATCTTAAAAGTGGAAAGGGTGTCTGCTTCCCGGACATTTACTGGCAGCTTATTCCACAAGAGAGGGGCCTGATAACTGAAGGCTCTACCTCCCATTCTACTTTTAGAAACTCTGGGAACAACAAGTAAACCTGCAGTTTGGGAGCGAAGTGCTCTGTTAGGAAAATACCTTACAATTAAATCTTTAAGATATGATGGAGCTCGGTCATTAAGAACTTTATATGTGAGAAGAAGAATCTTAAATTCTATTCTGAATTTAACAGGGAGCCAATGAAGAGAAGCTAAAACTGGAGAAACATGATCTCTCCTGTTAACTCTGGCTGCAGCATTTTGGATCAGCTGGAGGCTTTTCAGAGAATATGTGGGACAGCCCAATAATAAGGAATTACAGTAGTCCAATCTTGAAGTAACAAATGCATGAACTAGTTTCTCTGCATCACCCTGAGACAGGATGTTCCTGATTTTAGCAATATTACGAAGGTGAAAGAAGGCAGTCCTAGAAACCAGTTTTATATGTGCGTCAAATGATAAATTCTGGTCAAAAATAACTCCAAGGTTCCTCACTGTAGAACTAGAAGCCAAGGAAATACCATCTAGAGTAAATATATAACTAGACAATTTCTCCCTGAAGCGCTCAGGTCCAAAGAGAACAACTTCAGTTTTGTCTGAATTTAAAAGCAGACAGTTCTGAGTCATACAGGTCTTTATGTCTTTAAGACAGGCTTGTAGTCTGACCAACCTGTTGGTTTCATCTGGTTTCATAGATAAGTACAGCTGAGTATCATCAGCATAACAATGGAAATTTATGCCATGCTGTCTGATAATGTTACCTAATGGAAGCATGTATAAAGTAAAAAGAATCGGTCCAAGCACAGAACCCTGAGGAACTCCATGACTTACTCCAACGTGTGAGGAAGATTCTTCATTTACAAGAACAAACTGGAATCTATCAGATAAATATGACTTAAACCAGCCTAATGCAGTTCCTTTAATCCCAATAACATGTTCAAGTCTCTGTAACAGAATGCTGTGATCGATCGTATCAAATGTAGCACTGAGATCCAACAGGACAAGCACAGAAACAAGTCCGCTATCAGAAGCTAACAGGAGATCATTGGTAACTTTCACCAGTGCTGTTTCTGTGCTATGATGCACTCTGAATTCTGACTGAAACTCTTCAAACAGATAATTTCTATGTAAATGATCACAAAGTTGAACTGCAACTATTTTTTCAAGAACTTTAGACAAAAAATGGAGATTGGATATAGGTCGATAATTAGCCAACACTTCTGAATCAAGAGTAGGTTTTTTAAGTAAAGGTTTAATTACAGCAACCTTAAAAGTCTGAGGTACATATCCTATCAACAAAGACCGATTGATCAAATCCAATATGGAAGTGTCAATTAAGGGGAAAACCTCCTTGAACAGTCTGGTTGGGATTGGGTCTAACATACAAGTTGATGGTTTAGAAGAGACTATTGCTGTTGTTAGCTCAGAAAGATCAACTGGACAGAAGCTGTCTAAATACAATTCAGGTTCGAAAGATACTTCTAAAGCTGCTCTACTTGATGATACATCAGTGATAATAATGGAAAGGATTCCATTAATCTTCTCTCTGATAGAAACAATTTTATTGATGAAGAATCTCATGAACTCATCACTGCTGAGAGTTAAAGGAATACATGGCTCAACAGAGCTCGGACTCTTTGTCAGCCTGGCAACAGTGCTGAAAAGAAACCTAGGATTATTCTTATTCTCTTCTATCAATAATGAATAATAAGCAGTTCTAGCTTTACGAAGTGCTTTCTTATACGTTATTAAACTTTTTCTTTCCAGACTAATTGAGACTCTTCTAAATTAGAGGAACGCCACTGTCTCTCCAGCTTTCTTGCAGTCTGCTTTAACGCACGCAGCTGTGAATTATACCAAGGAGCCAACCTCTTCTGACTGATTACCTTCCTTTTCAGAGGGGCAACATTGTCCAGTGTTGTACGCACTGAAGCTATAGTGCTGTCAAGAAGAGAGTCAAGTTCTACTGGAGTAAAATTTAGGTAGCCGTCCTCTGTCATATCTGCACATGGCAGTGAAGAAAAGGATGATGAAATCAACTCTTTAAAACTGGTTACAGCATTCTCTGATAGACACCTTCTATATGTAAAATTCTTCTCAGAAGCCGTATAGTCAAGTAATGTAAATTCAAAAGTTATTAAAAAATGGTCAGACAAGACAGGATTATGAGGGAACACTGTTAACTGTTCACTCTCAATGCCATAAGTCAGCACAAGGTCAAGGGTATGATTAAGGCAGTGAGTAGGTCTGTGAACACTTTGAGAAAATCCAATAGTCTAATATAGAATTAAAGTTAATATTTAGGCTGTCATTTTCAACATCTACATGAATATTAAAGTCACCCACTACAATGACTTTATCTGTACTCAGCACTAACTGGGATAAAAACTCTGAGAATTCAGAGAGAAACTCAGAATAAGGGCCAGGTGGACGATACACAACAACAAACACAAGAGGTTTTTGTGATTTCCACTTTGGGTGGGAAAAACTGAGAATCAGAGATTCAAAAGAGCTAAAACTAATCTTGGGTCTAGGACTGATTAGTAACCCTGATCTGAAGATAGCTGCCACTCCTCCTCCTCTACCTGTGGTTCGAGGAACGTGAACATTTAAATAGTCAGAGGGAGTTGATTCATTAATGCTAACATTATCCTCCTGCTGCAGCCAGGTTTTTGTAAAACAAAATATATCAATATGATGATCACAAATCAAATCATTCACTAACAGAGACTTCGAAGGGAGAGATCTAATATTCAGAATAACCACATTTAATAGTTTGATGTTTTTGTTCAGTTAAAGTTTTTGTTTAAAATTATTTGTTTTGCACAAGAGGATTTGCTCCTTTTGTGTTTTTTGATTGAGGGGAGGCAGCATCAGGTGGGAAGCCGCAGAGAAGTGTGTAAGACTACAACTCTGCATCCTCGTCTCAACCCTGGGTTGTCATGTTTTTGGATGACTAATAAATTCGTCCATATTTCTAGAAATGAGAAGAGCTCCTTCCAAAGTGGGATGGATGCCGTTTCTCCTCATCAGACCAGGTTTTCTCCAGAAAGATTGCCAATTATCTATGTAGCCCACGTTGTTTGCTGGACACCATCTATTGAAAGAGGACATGCGGCTAAACATGTCATCACTGGTCAGATTTGGTATTGCATCACTTCCTGTTGCTTTGTGTGTGCACTGTGACATTTCTCGCTCCTCTTGAACTACTAATAATCACCTTATTTCTCCCTATAATTTACACATCTTGCATAGTTAACTCTATCGCATACTTTTTATATTCTAACGCTCACTCTTACAGACTTACAGTCTTTATTTTTCACTTTTTAGCGGTGTGTCTGGTTCTCTAGCTTAGCATGGCAACCAGTTCTCTTCCTCTATCTCCTGCTTTCACCTGCTCCGTGTGTCAGATGTTTAGTTACTCCTCTGCCTCCGTTAGTGGTAATGGTACATGTAACAAATGTATTTTTGTAGTTTTGGAGGCGACGTTATCTGAATTGGAAGCTCTGCTCTGCACTGTTGAAAACCACAGGATAGCGAGCCAGGTCCCTTTAGCCAGTGCGGAGCCACCCAGCCCAGCTAGCTCTGTTAGTAGTCCCCTAGCAGATCCCGAGCAGCCGGGACCTCAGAGTGGCTGGGTGACTGTCAGGAAGAGTCACAGTCCTAAAGTCAAGCCTGTGGTTCACCATCAAACTGTCCACGTTTCAAATAGATTTTCCCCACTCAGTGACACACCCGCTGAGGACAAAACCCTGGTAATTGGCAGCTCTATAGTCAGAAACGTGACATTAGTGACACCAGCGACCATAGTCAAATGCATTCTCGAGGTCAGAGCAGGTGACATAGAATCCTATTTAAAACTGCTGGCTAAGGATAAGCGTAAATACGGTAAAATAGTTATTCACGTCGGCGGTAATGACACCCGGTGATGCCAATCGGAGGTCACTAAAATTAATGTTGCATCGGTGTGTAATTTTGCCAAAACAATGTCGGTCTCTGTAGTTTTCTCCGGACCCCTGCCAAATCTGACCAGTGATGACATGTTTAGACGTATGTCCTCATTCAATCGCTGGTTGTCTTGATGGTGTCCAGCAAACAACTGGGCTACATAGATAATTGGAATTCTTTCTGGAGAAAACCTGGTCTGATGAGGAGAGACGGCATCCATCCCACTTTGGAAGGAGCGGCTCTCATTTCTAGAAATATGGCCAAATTTATTCGTCCATATTTCATCCAAAAACTAGACAACCCAGGGTTGAGACGAGGATGCAGAGTTGTAGTCTTACACACTTCTCTGCGGCTTCCCACCTGATGCTGCACCCCTCAAAAAACACAAAAGGAGTAAATCCTCTTGTGCAAAAAAATTTGAAACAAAAACTTTAACTGAACAAAAACATCAACCTATTAAATGTGGTTTGCTGAATATTAGATATCTCCTTTCGAAGTCTCTGTTAGTGAATGATTTGATCTGTGATCATCATATTGATATATTTTGTCTTACAGAAACCTGGCTGCAGCAGGAGGATCATGTTAGCATTAATGAATCGGGTGGCAACACCCATTCCGAAATACCGCCATTCCGACATCCCACTATTCCGACATCCCACCATTCCGACATGCAAACGTCCCACCATTCCGACATCCCACCATTCCGACATCCCGCTATTCTGACATTCAAACGTCCCACCATTCCGACAAGGCTTTCCGTATAAGGAAATGTGCGTTACTCAACAGGTGAGTCCCTTCTTTCTGTTCATGCAATTTATATGTTTAACACATGTTTACAGATAAGCGTTATTAAAGACAAAAAGTCTCGGCAACTGGAGGAGGAGAAGCAGACCGCGGTGGTTTTCAATCACACACTCCAATGCCACTTGTTTCAACTTCCGAAAATTTAATCCAGGAAAAAAAGGCTTACAAACATGGACCGAAACGGCTCCATAACACGCACAAGAATCCAAAAGAAACGAAAGTTAACTAAAAGAAAACAAATAAACAGCATGAAGTGGTCAAAATTGGTTTTACGCATGCCTATGTGCGTCTGGCACATGCGTCTTCGGGCTCTCCCACGTTGGTTTGTGGATGAAAGCTATATGTTCAGCTGTAATGTCATGTAAAAACAATCTCTACATGACATTTACTCCCAGGTGTGACCAGTTAGGTCCTTAAGATATCAACAGGCTGTATAAAGCCTTGCGCAACGGCTGTGTGTTTGTGCCAAATGCGCAAAGCCCATCCGCGCTTCCCAAAATTGGAGCAAGTACTCATAAATCATGTGAATAACATGAATAAACGTTTTTACTGCATTTTGTTGTGTTTTATACGTTCTATGCTGTAATTTCTCTCCTCTCCTATTGGCAAGGCAAGGCAGAGTGCTCGCAACTGTGTCCTGTGCAGTAGCCGTGATATCTGTAATTGCAATTATTACTTTTGCATATGATGACAGCGTGCAAAGGACGCATGGGCTCTGTGGAGAGCTCCGCTCCAGCTGGCTGCTGTGACAGCTCACTGACACTGTTTCTTCTTAATCAGTTTCAGTCTCGCCAGAGTTACATTAATATCTGTATTTCTATATTTGAAATTTCAGGGGATTTTGATAATAGATTATTAAAGTTTGTTTGCGAGGCTGTGGCCTCTGTATGTGCAGAGGTTGTGCGCCAAACTTTAGGGCGTATTTGCGCCAGCATATCATTAGTGCAAAATGTTTTGGGTAAAAAATAGGCTATTAAAAGGAACTGTCGGAATGGCGGTATGTTAAAAAAAAAAAAAAAAACGTACCGCCATTCCGACCATAGGAGGAAAAAAGTGTCGGAATGATGGGACGTTTGATAAAAAAATAAGTGTCGCCACTCCGACAATTGGAGACCCATGTCGGAATGGCGAGATGTCGGAATGGCAGCATGTAACCTAATGAATCAACTCCTTCTGACTATTTAAATGTTCATGTTCCTCGAACCACAGGCAGAGGAGGAGGAGTGGCAGCTATTTTCAGATCAGGGTTACTAATCAGTCCTAGACCCAAGATTAGTTTTAGCTCTTTTGAATCTCTGATTCTCAGTTTTTCCCACCCAAAGTGGAAATCACAAAAACCTCTTGTGTTTGTTGTTGTGTATCGTCCAGAATAGGGGCCAGCCTATTCTGAATTTCTGTCTGAATTCTCTATATAGAATATAGACTAAATTAGACTCTCTTGGATTTTCTCAAAGTGTTCACAGACCTACTCACTGCCTTAATCATACCCTTGACCTTGTGCTGACTTATGGCATTGAGAGTGAACAGTTAACAGTGTTCCCTCATAACCCCGTCTTGTCTGACCATTTTTTAATAACTTTTGAATTTACATTACTTGACTATACGGCTTCTGAGAAGAATTTTACATATAGAAGGTGTCTATCAGAGAATGCTGTAACCAGTTTTAAAGAGTTGATTTCATCATCCTTTTCTTCACTGCCATGTGCAGATATGACAGAGGACGGCTACCTAAATTTTACTCCAGTAGAACTTGACTCTCTTCTTGACAGCACTACAGCTTCAGTGCGTACAACACTGGACAATGTTGCCCCTCTGAAAAGGAAGGTAATCAGTCAGAAGAGGTTGGCTCCTTGGTATAATTCACAGCTGCTTCAAAGCAGACTGCAAGAAAGCTGGAGAGACAGTGGCGTTCCTCTAATTTAGAAGAGTCTCAATTAGTCTGGAAAGATAGTTTAATAACGTATAAGAAAGCACTTCGTAAAGCTAGAACTGCTTATTATTCATTATTGATAGAAGAGAATAAGAATAATCCCAGGTTTCTTTTCAGCACTGTTGCCAGGCTGACAAAGAGTCCGAGCTCTCTTGAGCCACGTATTCCTTCAACTCTCAGCAGTGATGATTTCATGAGATTCTTTATCAATAAAATTGTTTCTATCAGAGAGAAGATTGATGGAATCCTTCCCACTATTATCACTGATGTATCATCAAGTAGAGCAGCTTTAGAAGTATCTTTAGAACTTGATTTGTATTTAGACAGCTTCTGCCCAGTTGATCTCTCTGAGCTAACAACAGCAATAGTCTCTTCTAAACCCTCAACTTGTATTTTAGACCCAATCCCAACCAGACTGTTCAAGGAGGTTTTCCCCTTAATTGACACTTCCGTATTGGATTTGATCAATCGGTCTTTGTTGACAGGATATGTACCTCAGACTTTTATGGTTGCTGTAAACCTTTACTTAAAAAAACCTACTCTTGATTCAGAAGTGTTGGCTAATTATCGACCTATATCCAATCTCCCTTTTTTGTCTAAAGTTCTTGAAAAAATAGTTGCAGTTCAACTTTGTGATCATTTACATAGAAATAATCTGTTTGAAGAGTTTCATTCAGGATTCAGAGTGCATCATAGCACAGAAACAGCACTGGTGAAAGTTACCAATGATCTCCTCTTAGCCTCTGATTTTGGACTTGTTTCTGTGCTTGTCCTGTTGGATCTCAGTGCTGCATTTGATACAGTCGACCACAGCATTCTGTTACAGAGACTTGAACATGTTATTGGGATTAAAGGAACTGCATTAGGCTGGTTTAAGTCATATTTATCTGATAGATTCCAGTTTGTTCTTGTAAATTAAGAATCTTCCTCACACATTGGAGTAAGTCATGGAGTTCCTCAGGGTTCTGTGCTTGGACCCATTCTTTTTACTTTGTACATGCTTTCATTAGGTAACATTATTAGACAGCATGGCATAAATTTCCATTGCTATGCTGATGATACTCAGCTGTACTTATCTATGAAACCAGATGACACCAATAGGTTGGTCAGACTACAAGCCTGTCTTAAAGACATAAAGACCTGGATGACTCAGAACTGTCTGATTTTAAATTCAGACAAAACTGAAGTTGTTATCTTTGGACCTGAGCGCTTCAGGGAGAAATTGTCTAGTTATATAGTTACTCTAGATGGTATTTCCTTGGCTTCTAGTTCTACCGTGAGGAACCTTGGAGTTATGTTTGACCAGAATTTATCATTTGATGCACATATTAAACTGGTTTCTAGGACTGCCTTCTTTCACCTTCATAATATTGCTAAAATCAGGAACATCCTGTCTCAGGGTGATGCAGAGAAACTAGTTCATGCATTTGTTACTTCAAGATTGGACTACTGTAATTCTTTATTATTGGGCTGTCCCACATATTCTCTGAAAAGCCTCCAGCTGATCCAAAATGTTGCAGCCAGAGTTCTGATGAGAAGTAACAGCAGAGATCATGTTTCTCCAGTTTTAGCTTCTCTTCATTGGCTCCCTGTTAAATTCAGAATAGAATTTAAGATTCTTCTCCTCACATATAAAGCTCTTAATGACCGAGCTCCATCATATCTTAAAGATCTCATTATAAGATATTTTCCCAACAGAGCACATTGCTCCCAAATTGCAGGTTTACTTGTTGTTCCCAGAGTTTCTAAAAGTAGAATGGGAGGCAGAGCCTTCAGTTATCAAGCCCCTCTCTTATGGAATAAGCTGCCAGCAAATGTCCGGGAAGCAGACACCCTTTCCACTTTTAAGATTAGGCTTAAAACTTTCCTTTTTGATAAAGCTTATTGTTAGGGATGGCTCAGGTAATCATGAAACATCCCATAGTTAAGCTGCTATAGGCTTAGACTGCTGGGGGACCTCATCTGTCACACCTTTCCTCACTTTGCTCTCTTTTTCCCCCTGTTTAATTTCTCAATTGATTTTATGTACAGGTGACATTATTGTGGTTATTAACTTGTGTTTCCCTGTTCCAACAGGTATCCTTTGAATGGTGTTATGGTGTTTTCCCCCCTCTTTTCCCTCTTTTCTGTCTTCTCAAACCCCAGCTGGTCGAAGCAGATGGCCACCCTTCCTGAGTCTGGTTCTGCCAGAGGTTTCTTCCTGTTCAAAGGGAGTCTTTCCTTTCCACAGTCGCCACAGGCACGCTCAGGACGGGAGATTGGACTGAAGACAAGTTTCGGTGCAAGCTGTTGGTTTCCTTAGCTAGGATATTATTTTTTGAATTGGCTCTATATGAATGAATTGGATTATGATTACAATGAATTGAATTCCAATTGGCTTGAATTGGACTATATTATTTAAGTGCCTTGAGATGAAATTTGTTTTAATCTGGCGCTATATAACTAAAATTGAATTGAATTGAATTGAATTGACCTCGGTTCATCTATCCACTATAGAGGGACGGGTCCAACCACTACTCGGTCATCTCTACTGCCAGCGTACCACCCTGTCTGTGTCCTCGCAGCCATCTTCGGGTCTCTGTACGCAATCATTTATTCCAGCTACTTTGTGAATAAATAGCTTTAACTAACTCAACTTCTTGTTAATTTTCTGGGTCCTGTGACAGTAATTGCCTAATTCAGCTTTGACGTAGAGGAAAGTCACTTCATCCCAACACGCCCAGGCTGATAAGTTAACTTCTGCAGGCTGAACAGTCATTACACTAACATGGCCACAAATCTAATTAATCTCAAAAGTTTTCATCTTAAGTTCTTGTTTTTAAGAAGGTTAACATTTGGCACATAGATATTGAGAAATATATAAAAAGAAAGTAGTCACTTTACTGCAGTGTGTTTTCCTTACATTTATTTCTGCTTCTCAAAATTAAGAAGGAATTTTATTTCACTATGAGTGTTTGATCATTTATGTCACAAATTATTATACAGTTCTATCATTTTACATACAAAAGATATGAGCATCTAGAGTGAAATAATCAGTTTGTTGTTCATCAAAAAACAAATTGCGTTTGGCTTTTTTAATAATCATTTATGTCTTTTCCTGTAGACAATAAGAGATAGTGGTTCCAGCTTTTCAACTAATAACTGCATTTCCTTTTAATCTTTAAATTTCATATGTAAAAATTTTGTTTACATTACTAAAGTGGGAAGCTTGGATACTTGTGATGGACATTTGTTACAGGTTTTCTGATGCTTTACAAACAAATGAGTGAATTAAGAGAATGTAATTACTGGAGTCTAACATTACTGGTGCAGAAATATTCTTCAGTTCAACCAGCACTTGCTCATTAATGCATAAGTAAAAAGATTCTAATGATTTCTCAACCTACGACTTTTCACCTTTTAAGGACACAGTTCTTATTATTCTTACTTGTTTTAAGATACTTTTACTCCAGTAAATTATACAAATACTTCCTCTACTTGATATAGTGTACTGTGCTATATTTCCCTTGAAATACAAGTTCTGCAACTCGCAAGCTTCAAATCACCTTCTCAGTTTATCTATAGCATCTCTGTCCTCCCATAGCCATAAAGACATTTCAAGTGCAATGGCTCAGGTGACTCCACTGTCCCAAGCGGATAGAATACTAAACATGAGTCATAGACCCAGTGTTGCAGACTGGCTGAATGTTTTGTCTATTGGTCCTGCTTTGTGTGTGTGTATGTGTGTTCTGACTTTGAGGATTTACACATGTATGCAGTCTGTGTCATATTTACTCCCCCAGACAAATGGAAGGTGTCTGGATTGGTGTTTGAAAATAGTATACCTCACTTAGCTCTGTATTTATATCAAATATTAAATTCAATTTAAATACAAAATTACCACATGAAATATTAAGCAAGAATGTAAATATTTAATGTTAGCCCTTTACCAAAGACCTGGTATTCATTACAATGCGGTGCTGGATTTTAATGGGCAATATCCCGTGAGACAGTGTAGAGATTCTCTGTCCCTCTGAACTCCAGCAGGGGATGCTGTCGCTCTGTGCATTTTCAGAGAACTCATTCAAATAAATAAATAAATATAGAAAAATGTACTGAGAAAACAAAAGAAGCTGTTTCTTCACAGTGAATTACAATATTTTCTATTCACTCTTTCAAGACATGGTACAAAAAGTGTTTCTATTGTGGAACTAATTCAGTGATTCTATAGTAGTTCATTAAGTTCCATGAAAGAAAAATCACCAGAATGAAAATAAGTTTGGATATAGTCTTAAAATTGAAGGGAGAAACCGTTGAGCATAACATATAAGTGACAAAAACATTAAACGGGTCCGTTTTTCTGCTGCATATCAAAGGGGAATGAAAATTACGTTCCAATTGTTACCACTAGGGGTCAGGCTGACATCACTTGAAAAAGGTCTTTCAAATTACAGTAAGGAGAAATAAAAGGGCCTGGTTGCTTCTTTTCATTTGTCTTCATGATTGATCCCTTCGACAAAGACCCGTTTTCTACAGTTTTAGCACATAGACAGTACAATGGGGTTTCTTTAAAACCTTTGCACTACAAGAGGTACAAGTTAGTCTTTACTGTCCTTCAGCTCCAATGCAGTGAATAGAAAAATAAAAAGTCCAAGTGAAATTAATCAAACAGGAAATGCATCGTTTTTATTTGAGACAAAAATCTGCAAGAAAAAGAGGCCATTTCTAATGGTATAGATATAAGATGATGAGGCATGATGAAGTCAAAGAAAACACGGAGAAAGCTATGAATGAAAGAAATTGACTTTACAGAGTGCTGGGGAGGAGGCGTAGGGTTAGAGATGCATAGGCACACAGCTCCTATGAGGCAAGGCAGAGAGGAACATTAATCATTGGGAGACATCTGGTAATTCTACAGCTTTACATTTCTGTCAAAGAGCTTGGACTCCCCCCACCCTCCAACCATCCACTCAGAGAAAACCTGTCCTCCGTTAAGCATGGACAGGCAGAGTAAAACATCAGAGTCAGTCTCTGCTTAGAGTCGGCTTCAATTTGATTTCCATTTGAACCCATTTAAAACGACCAAAACACAGGGAGACATAGAGAGTAAATTAGTGCTATTTGCCTCTGCAAATGCCAGCTTTCATGAGGCAACAGAGCCTGCATGTCACTGGGAAAACTTCTGTGCATGTGCATTTGTCATATGGTAACACACAAACGTTTGTATTTGTCATATTTGGGGATGTGTCAATGACCTATCTTTAACCCGCACCATAATCCCTCACCACTGCTGTAAAAAGAATAACAAACTAGTTTCACTCTGTATGATTTTTTTAAATAAATATATGTATCTCTCATGTATATATGTATATATATACAAATATATATATATATATATATATATATATAATATAATTATGCAGTATTTATATATATACATCTGAGCAATGGAGGAAATGGAGCAACTACATCCCCATTATTCAAAGTGGGGGTGCAAACTTATACATTTGCTCCCCCACTTTTTGTATACTGGTGTTTCAAAACTAAAACTATGATTATGCAGTAAAGTCCCAGAAATCATGACATTTCATTGAATTTAAACATCTCACGGTATAGACACTGATACCGAATACAAACAACCTACTACACTTTCAGTTGGTTCAGTCCAACATGTCCTGTGGCCATGGGCTGTTTTGGCTGTTGGTTTGTCAAACTGTACAGGGATCAACTGCTAGGAGATAGGAAAGTGCGATATAGCTTAACTGTAATCACTGACTTAAAACAGAGCACACAAAAAAAATGTATGTTAAATTAACCAGTATGGCCCACTCATTTTATTCAAACGATTAATCATCTAAATACAGAAACGCCCTGTCGGGTTGTTGCGATAACCGCAAATTTGTAACTGCCATATTGATACAACACCTGCAGGGAATGCCATGCTACTGCCAAAACCACAAAGTTCCTTTGTATTTTTTATTAGCTATTCAGTGTGCATGTGGGGCTCATGAATGTTAAACAAATACCCAGCAAAGACATTAGTATTAAGTTTTGACACCACACATGAAGGGGTAAAAACTGCCTGCTTAGACTCCTGATGTATCATGCAGCCAAGATCTCTCCCACCTCACCTGACACCAAGTGTACAGTGGAGCAGGACAGATGTTAGCCGCGATTTAGCCTCCGTCTCTATTTATTTCTTTGTTTCTTAATTTATTTTTGTCAGACTATGGCTGTCATTTTTCTAGAATATTTAAATCAAGAATAATGTTCCTCCCACTGCTCCCTCTGAAACGAGTGAAACAGCGCCTATCTGTGTTAAGATGCGTCACTGCTCTGCTACTAGATCAATGTCAGGTCAGCAAGAAGGCCAGAAAAGGGCATCCCTTGGTGAAAAAATGAAAGAATGATGAACCAATCAAATGAGGTTACCCATATGCCACTTCCAAAGTGTGATAAATCCAATCACACCAATCAAATCACAGCAGTTTGTCAAGATCATTAAATTACAGTGTTAGCAACATTGGCAGGGTAAGTACAATTATAGAGGGTGATCATTTGGAGTTCTAGGAGAAAAACAAAACAATTTTACAAAACAACCACTACAGCATCAGGCTAAAATGAAATCAAACAGCAGGCCAACACCAAAACTGGAGCTGCGTATGGAATAGAGCGATTGGGACTTTCACTGTAGAAAATTAGTTCCGCACAGAGTGGCTAGCTGGTACAACTAAATTTCAGTGGAAATTTGTTGGCCCTGTCTTCTGTTTTACAAGGAGTCTGCTCACTGAATTACCATTGGGCCATCACAGGATTTAGCAACCTCGCCAACCTGTTACTGTTTTACTGTTACAACCTAGACTGCTGTGAAATTGAAGCCTTTTGGATGTGTCAGGATTGATAAAGCTCTGGATTTGACAAGAAGCCTTGACATAACGAAACTCAATGAACAGATGAAGAAGAACTCAGATATTCTCATGTGACTCTTGTCTGTAGCTTATGCTGATGATACCAGCTACCAGCACATCTTCAGAG
This sequence comes from Leuresthes tenuis, assembly GCF_036924035.1. Classification (NCBI taxonomy): domain Eukaryota; kingdom Metazoa; phylum Chordata; class Actinopteri; order Atheriniformes; family Atherinopsidae; genus Leuresthes; species Leuresthes tenuis. The sequence continues at coordinate 33,135,004 of NW_027325364.1, forward strand.
CACTAATTTTCCTGTCTTAAGTGAATTAAAAACGTACTTCTGAAACATGTATGGACAGGCCAGACTTGTCAACTTAGCCAAAATGTCTGTTGACTGTTGTGAAGGATCTTAAAGCAAGAGAGAAATTTCATGACATGGTTGATAACCACTTTGCATCTATGAAAGACAGAAGAATGATATTCCTATTCAAACAGGGTAAGTGGAATGTACAAGCAAGCCTCACTCAGTTTGCTGTTGACTGAACTACCCATGGAACTGTACGTAATTTTGGATGGATATATTATCCTGAGGGAAGGGTGTGGGGGCGTTGGTTACTAAAGCTGTTATGTTATTGCACAGAAAAACAACACCAGGAACAGCATCCACATGAGTCACGTTAACCATATATATAGCTGTTCCTACCCCCTACAGATCGGAGTTGCTGGTCTTACTGAGTATTAATAGACTGTTGTGACTGGCTTTGTTCTTAGACATTATATATACATATTCTGTATTTTTCTAAATAAGCCATGTTCCTAGTTTGTACTTTTCCACTCTGCTCATACCATGCATTGTATGTCATTGAATGGTCCAAGACTTTAAGATAGCATAACTGGACTAAATAACTGGGACAGATGAAACTTCTCTATCTTGTCAGCTAGGTTTGGTACATTAGATACACGCCTAAAACAACACCCACCCACACACGTTGATTATCACATCCAAAGAACATAACGAGGACAGTGGTTGGCCTGCTCACGTCACTAAAAACTTGCCAATCATACTTGGTCACGTATAAGTACAACCATTGTGAGATAAATGTGAAGAAGATAAATACTATTTCCAGATATCAGGGCTCGGGCTGATGGATTTCCTGCAGAGCTCTGTCACTCCGAGTCCAGCCAAACTTTACCTGTGACCACTAATAAATACTTTGTTTAACTTAAGATTTCTCCAGCTTGTTCTTGGGCTTCCAATGAAAGAGTCAGGCTAACAAGACCAAAAACATAGAAAATTGATGTTGTTTGTAGTTCATGATACTGTGCGTGGGACCTTTTGATATTTGATCGTCAAGCATAAAAATGTCTAGATGATTTAAATAAATTCCCATAAATTCTGAAACAGAGTATAGACTGAAAAAGTGTCTAATACATGTGTATACATATGTACATATGTAGGTGAAATCCCTTTTATAATGTGAACCCTCTGCCCGAGCATGAGTATGTCCCCAATAATTTCCCTCACACCACTGCAGTCAAGTGTCTGACCACGTTTGCTCCCTCACTTTACAACATAATCAGGTGCCCATGTTTGTACATGTACATATATATGTATATATATATGTATGTATAAATATGAGGAGTTTTTGCTTTTGCTACATACATAAGGACCATCTGAAGAGTACTTTAAGTAGAAGGATATAGATATAATATACCCACCCAGGGCTGAGACTGAACAATAGTGAAAAAGCATATAGACAAAGAGGCATTACACAACACTAATGTTCCATGGTTAATGGACCTGAGAGCTGACCACAGCAATCTTCCAGAACAGGAACCAGTGATCATCACAGCGGAAAACATCCAAGAAAGAGTATCAAGTATGAAGTTGGACTTGACCAGGCCATAGCATGATACACACTAAGAAACTGTAAGCTCAGACATGCATAAATCTGTGTGACTACAAGAAAGCCTACAACTAAACGAGAAGAACAAAGTCCCAGTGATCAACACATATGCACTGCCAATAATCAGATACCCCACTATTATGATAAACTTGCCAAAGGAAGAGTTAGAAGCCACTGATATCAAGACAAATTAATTCCTGAAAAGGCTGGTCTAAACAACAGGGCAGACTAACTTAATCGTGTTTTGGAAAGAAATATAAATCAATTGTGAGGCATTTACAAAATGCATACTTGTAAATTGAACAACCCTCCTTCCATTTTTTCAGTGTAGCAGTTCATGAACAGGCCCCGAGCAGAAGGGCAATAGAGGTCAGACACACCAGACAGGACCCCAGGTGCTGGCTGTGCAAAGAGGCTGCTGGGACAGTTCAGCAAGCAGTGAAAGGTGTAACATACAGACAGGTAAACACGGCAAACACTTAACGCCGTTGCGTTGTGTAAAGTATATATTATATACATACTACAGTATATAAAGTTTAATAGCAGTTTCACTTGAAACAGTATTATTTTCAGCCTTCAGAATATAGCCACTTTTCACACCCATTCCTGACTTGTTTTTGTTGCTAATAGAATAGAATAGAATAAAAAAAATACTTTATTCATCCCCCAGTGGGGGGAATTCAAATTAGTCAAGTAGTTAAAAAAATGGAAGAGGGTGGAATGCTCTCTCCGGGTCGGGAATGAGATCCTTCTCCAAGTGGAGGAGTTCAAGTATCTCGGGGTCTTGTTCACAGTGAGGGACGAATGGAGCCTGAGATTGACGGGCGGATCGGTGCAGCGTCTGCAGTGTTGCGGGCTCTGCACCGACCCGTCGTTGTGAAGAAGGAGCTGAGCCAGAAGGCGAAGCTCTCTATTTACTGGTCAATCTACGTTCCCATCCTCACCTATGGTCACGAGTTGTGGGTAGAGACCGAAAGAACAAGATCGCGAATACAAGCGGCCGAAATGGGTTTCCTCCGCAGGGTGTCTGGGCTCTCCCTTAGAGATAGGGTGAGAAGCTCAGTCATCCGGGAGGGGCTCGGAGTAGAACCGCTACTCCTCCGCATTGAGAGGAGTCAGATGAGGTGGCTCGGGCATCTGGTTAGGATGCCCCCTGGACGCCTCCCTGGTGAGGTGTTCCGGGCACGTCCCACTGGGAGGAGACCCCGGGGAAGACCCAGGACACGTTGGAGAGACCATGTCTCTCGGCTGGCCTGGGAACGCCTCGGGGTCCCCACGGAAGAGCTGGAGGAAGTGGCCGGGGACAGGGACGTCTGGGTTAAAGCCGCTTCCCCCGCGACCCGACCCTCGGATAAGCGGCAGATGATGGATGGATGGAGTTAAAAAAATGATAAATATTTACAATGATTTCATACTTAATAATAATAATAATAATAATAATAATAATAATAATAATAATAATAATAATAATCAATGACGAAATAAATAAAATGAATTTGAGAAGAACATGTCAGCAGTCACTGTTAAAAAGCTTTATGGCTGTGGGGACAAAGGACCTCCTGAACCTCTCAGTCCTGCAGTGCAATGAGATGAGCCTCTCACTGCAGCTGCTCCTCTGTCCTGCCAGGATGCTGTGGAGAGGATGTCTATTATTATCCATTTAATTTCCTCCTCATCCGTCGCTCCACCACAGCTCTGAGAGGGTCTAGTCTTTTTCCTACAACAGAACTGGCCTTTTTCACCAGTTTGTCCAGACACCTACAGTTTTTGTCTGTAGTGCAACTCCCCCAGCAGACAACAGCATAGAACAGTACACTCTCAATGACAGTGTGATAAAACATGCATATCATATCACTACAGACATTAAAGGACCTGAGCCGTCTCAGGAAGAAGAGACGGCTCTGCCCCCCCCCTGTACACTGCTTCTATGTTGGCAGACCACTCCGGTTTATTATCCAGCACCACCCCCAGGTATTTGCAGGTGTAAACAGTCTCTATCTCCCCTCCATCAATGCAGACCAACTGGTATGGAGTTTTAGATCTCCTGAAGTCCACCACCAGCTCTTTGGTTTTGGTAGTGTTCATGAGCAAAAAGTTATTTTTGGTCCAGCCCATAGAAGGACTCCACAAGGTCCCTGTACTCCTTCTCCTGTACACCACGCACACATGCCACAACAGCCGTATCATCAGAATACTTCTGTATGTGGCAGGACTCTGAGTTGTACCTGAAGTCTGATGTGTACAGGGTGAAAAGAAAAGGAGCCAAAACAGTACCATGCGGAGCCCCAGTACTGCAGTCTATATTAGTATATTAGTATTCTAGTGTTCTGCTAATGTAGATGTCTTTAGAATGAATAATCTTTCTAAATTCTCCAAGACTTCCACTCAAAAGAACATTTTAGGGGTGAAAATTTAGGACCCTATCCATCATCATTCATCGTGCAGTTAGAGAGATACTGATGATTGATTTCAATATTCACATCCCCTTGTTATTGCCAAGAGGAGTGAGAAGGGAGTGCTATACAAATGAGATTTTTTGATAGGTTCTGTTGGCTCTAGTGGCCTTTATTTGAAAGTAGCTTGACAAGAAATGGGGTACAGAGAGAGTGGAGAAGACATGCAGTAAAGGGCCACAAGCTGGAATCAAACCCATAGCTGCAACAGGGCAAAGACCCTCCATACATGGGCTGCCTGCTCATCCCAGTGAGCTAAACAGTGACCCACAAATCACATTTTCAAGTTTGTTTCGAGAATCTGAAATTAATTGTCATGTGCTCATACAGTGAGGCTCATTCTTATGGTTGCATTTTAGTGGTCATGTTATTTATATGTGATGAATACTGGCTGCTTGCTGCTTCTTTACTTCTGATTTTAATTTTAATATCTCAGCACCAATTTGAAGATTTTAAGACACACTTGGATCTTGTGGCAAAATCAGAGTGGACTGGATCTTTAATGCTTCACATATTTTTTAACAGAATCAGGATCCTATAAATCTTTCTTATCTGCTGAGAGTGCCCTGTAATATTTTCAGTGGGAGCATCAAATAAAATCTGAATTCAAGCTGTGAGCATACAGCAGTCCTCCCATTGGCAACAGAAGAGAGCTGAAGATGAATGAGGACTTTCTGTGGCATTTGAGGACTGCAGGCATGAGGGTGCTTTGTCATCATAATATTGAAAGGGAGTTTTGCAGGAGATTGTGCCTTTTGGCCATGAAGGTATGTGCTGCCTTGTTTCACAACTCATTAGGGTCAACATTTTGATTGACTACCTGCTATTTAATCTGATATTGGAATTCACACAAATTTCTAAAGCTCTGTTATTCTTTCACACTGAGAGCGTATTATAATGTATTTTTGGTATATTTTGACCTTGAGGGTAAAGTAATAAGATTAAATATCACTAGAAGCTGGTGCCAAATACCACATTCCCATTTCTCTATTATCTAATAATTTTCTATCTCTCATAATTATATTTATTGTCTGTCTTCTTCCCTACGACCCTGAATTGAAAAAAAAACAGGTCTAGAAAATAATGGGCGGATCCCTTAGACTTTTTTTTTCTGTCTAACTAGATTTTCTGTGGTGGTTTTCTCATTTCCTTTATTTCTGTGTTTTTGTAAGTGCGAGCATGAACAGTGAATGAATAATAGTTTTGATCTAAGCATATGCTAACTAAAGCCTTGGCGGAAGTGCGTTTTTTCCTGATGATTACTAAAACATGTGGTTGCAAACAAATGTCAGATTGTCCAGAGGTCTATCAGGAAATTACTCCACTTTCACCCATTTTATTAACTAAGTGACCATTATCCTTGTGAGGATATGTTCTCAGTCACTGGTTTCATATTGTCTTCAATAAGCAATGATGAACATTTTAAAAGGCACGGTCTTGTTTAGAGTAAAGAAAAAAAGACAAAAAGCAGAGTTAGGGTGGGGCTATATTTCAAGTCATGTGTAGTGTAATCAGGTAACACTGCCTGGTCCAGCCCCTACTTATACCATTTTGTAAAACCAAGATGGTAATGGTCAAAATGCTATACTTGAGGATTGTCCACAAACAGGTCAATGATACAGCACGATATTTAAAACACACTCCTGTTAGAACAGCTAGAACATCTTGTCACAAGCATGCAGGCTCACTGAAATGAATGAAAGTTGGGACAGAAAAAAACAAGTATCATTAATTCAGTTCAATTCAATTTTATTTATATAGTGGCCAAATTACAACATGTCATCTCAAGGCACTTCAACAATACAGTCCAATTCAGGTCCAATTCAGGTCAATTGGAGTTCAATTCATTGTAATCATAATCCAGTCAAATCCAAATTATTTAAAAATGAATCCAATTCATTCATACAGAGCCAATTCAAAAACAATATCCTAGCTAAGGAAACCAACAGATTGTACAGAAACTTGTCTTCAGTCCAATCTCCCGTCCTGAGCGTGCCTGTGGCGACTGTGGAAAGGAACGACTCCCTTTTAACAGGAAGAAACCTCTGGCAGAACCAGAACCAGGAAGAGTGGCCATCCGCCTCGACCAGCTGGGGTTTGAGAAGACAGAAAAGAGGGAAAAGAGGGGGGGGAAACACCATAACACCATTCAAAGGATACCTGTTGGAACAGGGAAACACAAGTTAATAACCACAATAATGTCACCTGTACATAAAATCAATTGAGAAATTAAACAGGGGGAAAAAGAGAGCAAAGTGAGGAAAAGTGTGACAGATGAGGTCTCCCAGCAGTCTAAGCCTATAGCAGCTTAACTATGGGATGTTTCAGGATCACCTGAGCCATCCCTAACTATAAGCTTTATCAAAAAGGACAGGTGCCAACCTGGATGGGTTAAATGCAGAGGAGAAACTTTGTGTATTTCCCTGTACATTAAATCTCATCTTAATCTTTAAGGTATGATGGAGCTTGGTCATTAAGAGCTTTATATGTGAGGAAAAGAATCTTAAATTCTATTCTGAATTTAACAGGGAGCCAATGAAGAGAAGCTACAACTGTGCTTTTTTTTTCCTTGTCCTGTCCAGCATTACGGCAGCAGAATTCTAATCTGAATACCTTTTATGCCAAACAGATTTGCTTTGCCAAGGGAAGCTTTATAAATGAAAAGCTCCCCTTGATGCCCAGAGTGTGTGTGTGTGTGTGTGTGTGCACAGGACCTACATGATAACCGTGCTTAGTTATGAGTGTATAAATGTACAGGGCCACAATCCACAGCTGCCCCCAGCAATCAGAAGCAGGCAGAGAGGGCCACAAGACCCAGGCCACCAGCAGCCCCCTCGGAGCACAGAACACAGGAAGCCCATCACAGGGACAACCACGCATCCACCCAGAAGACTGCAGAGGAAGCCCCCGGAAAGGGCCCCCTTAAGCATAGGGCAGAGGCCCCCCGAGAACCAGTGGCAACAGCCCACCGACTCCGCCAGGCCCCAGCCACCCAGACATGGGCCGTGCACCGGACCTGGGCCCCAGGAGCCCGAGCAACTCCAAACCCCCCGTCAAAGGCCCCACCCAATACCCAAGAGGGCCAACCGCCCCAGACAGCCAAGCACAGTGGGCCAGTGCATGCCTCATACGCTGGGCATACTCCCAAGTTCCCCGGGAGTCAAGACGTGCCCACAGGTGGGTGAAGCCATGAGCAGCGGGGAGAGGCAATGCTACCCCCCCATCAGGAACAGCACAAGCAGGCCCAGTCATCACCACACACACTTGCACATCCCATACATCCACACGTCCCCCCTCCCTCAACTCCGCTGGGGTGTGGCGCAGCAGCCCCCCAGCCACCACAGACCCCAAACCAGCAGAAAAACTCATCCTCTTGACCCCTCCCACCCTGGGCAGCAACCAGGCAACAGGGGCGTGGGAAGACCCCTCCCCTTACCCTTCTGGCTCTTCAATATTTTCTAATAGTGAGCGATTAAAATTGAGGGGCAGCCAACCTTGTAGAACGGGGAGCGCGGCCCTCTGGGCAGCCTACATACCCAAAGAGCCCCGCCCACCAGATGCCACTCAGTGCAACCACCCCCCAAGACCTAATGTCTGTGTGTGTGTTTGAGTAGTGATGTCTAAGGTGTAATTAAAACAGGGGCGGGGGGCTGCAGAGTGCAGCAAAGGGGACCACCTACGTGGCCCCATCCACGACACCCCACAGAAGACACACGCCCCCAAAACCCTTCATGTGTGAGTGTGTGCTGTGTACAGGAGCCAGAAGGGAGAGGGGTATGGGGATATAGACCGGGGGAGAGGAGCACCCCCGGAGAGGGCAGCCAGGGACTGGCTGCAATAGGCACCCCCGTTTCCTGTGACCTGCCACAGGGCAGGAGGGCCTGATGTCCACCAGGCTCGAGGCCTGCAGCGACCATATTCGGGGGATCTCATTTTACGTCAAAAAACATGAGCAAGTAGGCACAACAGTAAATGGTTTTATTATCCTAAATTGCTTCAGTGTAGAGTGGAGAAATAAGGGTTTCATGTTCTCAGAAACGCATGACTTGATATACGGAATTGTGCAGAAAAAGGCTGCGATTCTGCTAAAATTCAATAATCTGGAAAACTAATTTCAAATTTGATGAATTTATTTGTGTTATTATGCACTCTGTGTATTTATTTTCTAGGGTTGTTCTTGTGGAGCTTTGGCATCCATCTTTTGTTCTTAAGATGTTCAGAGCTTTTGTTCTAAAGAAATTACTGTTTGAAAACACCAAAAGCAGTGACACAGGTCTTCAGTATGTTATGCTTCAATTCATGGCTTTGGCCTATATCATTAACCTCTGTTTGCCCTATTATAATAACTTGGATGCTTTTGCAGTCATTAATTCACATCAAGGAATATGCTTTAGTGAGAAGCAATCTTTTCTGTTAACCCATAACATCACCATAGAGTGATATTTATGGCATCTGATGTAATAGGCCAAGCTCTGTGACAGTGTGGCTCTTAGAAAACCTGACGGTGGAAACAACCTATTTTAATTGAAATAACTACTACTAATAATTATTATTATTGTAAATATTTTATTGAGTTTAAAATAAACTTGTGCACATACATTAGTCAGTTATATAAATAAATATACTTAAGTAAATATAAATCTGCAGTCCTATATAATATTTTTAATTACATTACTTTCTATTTTTGTATAAATGTATTGTTTCAAACGCATTGTTTGCATTGAGAGACATTTAATGTTGTGAATCAACCGTTAAAGTTGTTAAAATTGCTCCCATTATTGCTTTGTTTCCCTTTTGTTTACGTTCTAAGTGCCATGGGACTCTACAGCCACCTGGGGGCGTGGTTTACAGGGGTGTGGGTTGTAGCGGCTCTGGCTACTGATTCTGAAGGTGATGGGCAAATTAGATTAACCCTGGCAACACATAGAGACTGAAATCTGATTAGACGAAACATTGATCAGCCACAGACATGTATGGAAAGCAGCGCAGCCAGGAAAAAAGAGAGAATATTAAGAATACTAAGTAAATTAACATTATAATTTAGGTTGTAGATATAAGTTAGGGATTCTGATAGTGTTTAGGCCAGCAGAGAAGGCCTTGCTGTCCATGACGGCCCACCACTGCGTTTTAACATTTGAATGGTTTTAATGGCCTACAGTATGGAGGAGTAGTTAAGATCCAAAACACCTACGGAAGTCTAACATTTTTCAGTAAATATTTTTTTTAAGTTTACATATAGAGAAAAATAATAACACATTTTGTTATTCACCGTCACTACTATTACTAACCGATGGTACCAGTGAAGCTAACTTCACATCACCCTGTGTTTTCTCTCTCCAGCAGTAAAATCCAATCTTATTTTTATATTCGTCCTGCTGGTACACTTTACTTCTTCTTCCTCACTTCCTCTTAAACCTAATTTGACACCTATTGACAACAGTCCTTTCTCTTTTTTAAAACTTCAGTGATGGTGGTGAAAGTGTGTTTACATCTCGTTGCTGGTGCATGATATGGTTCTTTAAGTATAACTGTGAGCAAAACCGTGTCACACTGGGCAGGAAACGAAAGTTCTGAAGTGTCATGTTTGCCACTGGGGTAGTTTCAGGCCCGGAAATGTGGAAAACAAAGGATGATGAGTCAGAGGCACATAGTTTTAATGTTCAATACTTTCCAGAGATAGACAAATATGACAGACAGACAAACGTGTTTCCACGTTTTGCTACAATGACACACATTTACACACACATATGCACACTTACACTGTGAATGTGACATGGGATGCAGAGGGTGATGTTCCTATATGTATGTTTGTGTGATTATTATTATATGACACCCACATATACGCACACACACACACACACACATAAAAACTCCTGACATTTAAAAATTTTTATTGATTGAATATGATTTATTCTATAAGTTTCACAAGCAGGTTAAATTTGCAGGTCACATAAACGTCCTCACTCATGCTCAAACCTGAGAAAAATGTATTCCCATAAAAAAATCAATTTTTTTTCTTTCTGATACAGTTGTACCAATCAAAGGTTACTTCAACAAAGTTTGAAATTTCATCATGATTCCTTGTCGTCGAAGTACATCACATTTCCAAGTTTGTTTTTTCTTTGTTTGCCAGTTTGTTTCGAAGAGCAGCAAAAAGATTTGGTCCAATTATGTATGTCTCTTTCGCTTCATAATGTGCAGATGCATAGAGCTCATCAACATGTTTATTGTTGTTGCTGTATCTCACCAAAACTCTGTCTTTGTTACTCTCAGGGTTGCTGCGGTTGTAGTATTCCCTGACTTCATATGGCAGGTCTTCGGCATGAGGAGAGTGGAGGTTTCCAATCGTATAGTATCTGTATTGTTTTTTGTCCCTAATCACTGGAAGCAGATGCTTGGGCCCTCGATTCTGAAACCTGTGAAATCCATATTCTCCTTGCGTGGGATCGCATAGGGCCATCATGTTGTTGTCAAGGCAACTCTGAACATACCATACAAGAAGCTTGAGGCCGTGGCGAGGAGGAGGCTGACCAAACCCGCAGCTCTGCAGTTCTTGTTTTGAGTCGAGGGTTTTCAGAGCTGAGGTCAGGACCAATGACAACACCAGTGTGAAATTAACCAAGCAGTACATCTCTTTGCTGTATGCTGTCTACAAAAAAAGCATCAAAATATGATCAACACATTATTTTCCAAACTACATGAAAATATCAGTTAGCAGTATTCTTCTCCAACTCACCTTTCAGTTGAAATAAGAGAAAATTCGTTATAGTGCGCTGTTAGCTGAAGCTGAAGTCAACACACGAGTTGCTGGCTCTGTTTTTCTTCTTCTGTCTCATCTGTGTATGATCAGAGCCCTTCCTCTTTTCACATTCTGTTTGTGATGAAAAAGGAAGTACTGCACAGCTGCCACAAAGTTTAATGTAAATTTAGACAACTTAAGCCACAGCTTTAGATTTACTGCAGGTGTTCAACTACAGATTAGCAGCCCCCCTGCCATCCCTTCTAAACTTTAATAATCCTTACAGCATGTGTTCTGACTCATCAGAGTATCATTTTCTCATAAACGCATCTGTGACCTCAACAAATCTATTATTAATTTATAAGAAAAATGTTTGGGCTTTTTTCCATCCATCATTTACTGTGAAAACTGATATATTTTACTGAAACTTAACTTACATCAGTGAAAAAATACAACTTCAGAAATGGTGATGAAAATCACAATGTTTCATATAATGGATCTCTGGAGAAAGGTGAGTCAGTGCTGCCATAAGATAAAGTATTCATACTTAATGGAACAATTCTAGTGGAAACAAGTAACTAAAGTGCTATTCTATGGATAAACACAAAGAAAAAACTGATATCACATGGCTGATGGTTGCGACAGCACTGGATCCTAGGTTTAAGGACTTCAAGTGTCTGAGAAGGGCTGAGGTGTGGCACATGACCAGGGGCCTCATGTACAAAGACTTGCGTGGATTTCCTACTGAAACATGGCGCACGCTCAAACCAAAATGCCCTCCAACGTACAAAAATATCAGGATGTATCAATGTGTGCGCACGCATGAATCCAAGCACATTTCTTTTCTACATCCCAATCGACGTGGAATTGAGCGCACATGTCGGAGTACCCGACTCCTCCCTGTCCACGCCCCAACTTAAATATGCAAATCATATTTAAATTAGCCCTGCACCTCTGCACGATCATAAAATAAAGAAAAAAGAATGAGTAAGACGGAAAAAGAATAACTTAACGGAAATCGAGATGGAGGTGCTACTTTCTGATGTGGAGGCCCGCAAAAATGTGGTCTTTGGCACGCTGTCCTACGATATAAGCAGCAAACATAAGAGGAGTGGGTGGGAGAGCGTGAGCGAGGCCTTTAATGCTGAGGCGTCTGAGAAGCGCACACAAGCAGAGGTGAAAAAGAAGTGGTCCGATATTAAGGTGGATGTGAAGCGGAGAATGGCTGCCCACCGCCGAAGTGTGTGTAACTCACAACAAACATGTTCATACAGTAACTAGTGCAGAAGTGCGCTGGGGAAAAGGTGAGGCTGATTAAGACATTTCACACTTTACGCTCATGATTATTAACATTTGCACACAGAGACGTTCAGGGGCTTGTTAGAAAGATCTTAAGCTGTTGTTTAACCAGTAAAAAACAGCAAGTTACTAACTTTAACCACTAACTATGATGCTGCACAGTGCCAGCTTGTAGGCTGTTCCCAACAATTCCGTTACTGAATATATGAATCGTGCGTTGAACCCCCCCCCCCCAAAAAAAAGCATTTGCGCATCACATACGATCTGTACATTGATGGAATGAAAATGTTTCCTGTTGATATACAAATGCATCATGTGATGGCGCTTTTATAGCCCTGTGTGTGCAGTCGATAGCTCCAATTACATTGGGAAAACCGGCTCTCGCTTCAAATTGCGCTTCAATGTAGGCCTGTTCAACTGCATTGTGGGAATTTGATGTACGTGCTGAGATGCAGATAATTCCTCCCACTCAGGTTGGCATGGCTCGGCTCAGGGTCGACTGGAACAGTCCCAATCGGTTGGCCAGCTCCCTCTGGAATGCCCCGGTTGCTAGGAACCCCAGTGTGGTCATCACCTGTGGCACAAGCAGCGCATGGCTCCTCGCTGTGTTGTGTGCCGGCCGCAGCTCTGCGCACAGTTCCAGGAGGATTGCCCTCAAAACGGCTGATGAGCCAGTTGTCATCATATGCCAGCAAATCCTCTCAGTCTCTTAAAAACACGCTATTTTCTATTTGCACTTCTTCTAATACCACTAAAGCAGCCATTGTTTTAAAGGTATGCACTGCAACACTTTGCGCATGCTTTTATATCCACTTGTGTACTTGCAGACACGTGTATTAATTGTTCATGTGTCTCAGATGTGCACATCACTCAGCCTGAGGACAAATTGTGTTTAAATTGATTTATTATAACAGTTTCCCAACATCACCTGTAAGTGTCGCCAAAGAAACAACCGCTGTAGAAGAGTGCGTACGACAGCCCTGAAATTTGCGTGAGGCACCGCACATTTTCACGGTCATTTCGCTCTTGATACATCTGTAGCGTAATCATGATGACCAGAAAAAGGGGGGAGACCGAAAGGAACCCTTTTTGCTTTGATCTGTTAGGAGTGGGTTCAAAATAACAAACCCCTTAATTTACGATCATGAGAAACGGAGTGAAAACAACATTCTAAAGAAAGACATCCCACTTTTGAAAGATTCTGGAGTCAGATTAACATCTGCTCGGCCAGCCAGAGCTGAGTTGGATAAACACAGCCTCACCTTTCGGGTACCAGATAAGGTCACTGAAGCAGATATCAAAAAGAACATTACCATCCTTATCTAAAGAGCTGTAAATTAAGATGTGACACCCACCATCTGGACAACAGACAGACTCTTGTTGGAAATAAAGGAAAAACTTCAGAGCCAGTTTCAGATGGATTAATGAATCTGTTACCAATAGGCCTCATAATTACCTACTGACTGTGGAATACGGAAAAGGACAGCTCAAGCATCATTTTAAGACTTTCCACCAGGAAAGTTAATATTACTCCGTAGGACCCGACCGTCGTGCTGTGGAACCACAGTGCCATCTACAGGTCGCGACAGCGAATCTTGGGATTAAAATTATTCTGTATTTTATTCTCCGGTTTATAATATGGTGACTACTGCATTAGTGCCAATTAAATGTGTGTGTGTTACAATGAACTGGAGGTCCAACCGACGGAATAATCGGCAGTCGATAAACCGTGTGAATAATACATTTTCAGTTTTACTGGTCACTCACTATAATCCTTTGTCATCTCTTGTTTGAACATGTCTACTGATTCATGTTTACATTGCTTATGTTTAATGCCTGTGTGATAAGTATGGTATTAATGTATTCTTTGAATGTAATTTGGGATGCCGGGATAAGAGAGATTAACTTTTCTTTTATAAAAGTTAATTTAAGAATCAAAGCCCCTCTGTGACGCCCAAAAGCCAACCCGACACTTCATTGGATGTAAACCAGTGACGAAACTCCACCCTCGCCAGTGAAATCGAAGCGCGCTGCCGTTTGAGCTTCAGTCTTGTTTGCAGTCTAATTTTATTCCTTTTTTTGTTAGTCTAGTCTTGTTTTATTTTATTCTTCTTTTATTTAGTCTTTACGTTTATTTTACACTTTCAGACTCTAGACTCATTTTCCCTTTTTGTCACTTATTTACCCTCTACTTAGATTATTTCCCTTCTCTCATTTTTGTTACCTTTTTGAGACGCTCATTTCCTAAGCAAACCCCACGGGGCAGACTCAACCAATAATCCCCCCTTTTTGACCAAGTTTACTTGAAAACCCAATTTTTGTTGGGGTTATTTTGACTCAACCCCGCTCAAAGCCACTGAGCCACCTGTCCGCCCCCGTTGGCAAGAAGAGGAGACGAGATACCGCATCAGGTGCCTTCAAGCCGAACCAGAACCAGAGACTGGACCGCACGCACCACGGATCCTGAGCTGCAACAATGGCCACGATTCCACCGGAGAAAGAGAATCTACGAGCTTCCGCTCGTAGACTCGCTTATCTGATGATCCAAACTCCTGGGAAGGCGGCGGCCAAATTCTCTGGATTCTGCGCAAAGTAAGGTCCACCCTTGTCTACCTTGGCTACGGAGCATCGGCTGTGGTTTGGTAATAAATAGGGCCGAGTTAAAATAACCAAGTTTTCATTCACGCAGTAAACTCATCCCTATAATCAGCCAGAGACCACGATAGAAATATCAAGTCCCGTGTCTCTCTTATCCTTGGGCTCTTGAATTGAATCTTTGGTGTTATGTCCTCCTTATCATAAGTACTGTCTTTCCCCTATGTTAAATAAATTACCATATATATGTAATTGATCCATGTTTCATGTTTCTTAAGTAATTCCGGTCAATTCGGAGAGAATTCTAACCTTCAGTAACGACTCTTAATATAAATATTTTCATACGCTCCTGCCAGCGTAAATGGTAGGTGGTGCCCTATTTCTAAACGAGGTATTAAGAATTAATATCATAGCTAGAACGCTACAACATCTGATCGTTGACGTGAAAAAGTGTGTACATCACTTTTTTGTGCGTACGTTCCCTTTGTACATGAGTAAGAAAAGACCAGAGGCCTCATGTACAAAGACTTGCGTGGATTTCCTACTGAAACATGGCACACCTCAAACCCAAATTATCCTCCCACACACAAAATTATCCGGATGTATGAATCTGTGCATACGCATGAATCCAAGCGCATTTCCTTTGTACATCCCAATCAACGTGGAATTGAGCGCACATGTTGGAGTACCCGACTCCTCCCTGTCCACGCCCCAACTTAAATATGCAAATCATATTTAAATGAGCCCTGAACCTACGATTCCCCTCTCTGCACGATCAGAAAATAAAGAAAAAAGAATGAGCAAGACGGGAAAAAAGAACTTAACAGAAAGCGAAATGGAGGTGCTACAATAACAGAGGTGCTGTTTGAACAGTGAGTCAGGACAGCTATGGGTGACACTGCTCTCTCAGGGGTGGTGGGAGCACATGTGGATGACTCTGAATAAAGGTAAATACCTATGTATTCATACAGTAACCTAGAAGTTCGCCGGGGAAAAGGTGAGGCTGATTAAGACATTTCACACTTTACGCACAGGGTTATTAACATTTGCACACAGAGACAATCAGGGGCTTGTTAGAAAGATCTCAAGCTGTTGTTTAGCCAGCAAAAACAACAAGAAACTAAATTTAACCACCAACTATGATGCTGTGAAGGCTGGATAGAAATTGGGGGCGCACATGCTCACGTCACGGGGAATAATATTAGGACAGTTACACAAATAAAGTTACTCAACAAGAAGCCACCCATCGCGCACAGTGCCAGCTTGTAGTCTGTTCCCAACAATTCTGTTACTGAATGTATGAATCGTGCGTTGAACCAGGCCACCCCCACGAAGCACTTTCACGTCACATATGATCTGTACATTGATCAAATTAAAATGTTTCCTGATGACAAAACAAATTCATCATGTGATGGCGCTTTTATAGCACTGTGTGTGCAGTCGATAGCTCCGATTACATTAGAAAAACCGGCTCTCGCTTCAAATTGCGCTTCAATGTTGGCCTGTTCAACTGCATTGTGGGAATTTGATATAGGCTACCTGGCTGAGATGCGGATAATTCTATCCCACTCCGCTGGCATGGCAGGATCGACTGGCACAGTTCTAATCTGTTGGCCAGCTCCCTCTGGAATGCCCCGGTTGCGAGGAACCCCAGTGTGCACGTCACCTGTGGCACAAGCAGCGCATGGCTCCTCGCTGTTGCGCACCAACGCTGGCGCAGCTCTGCACACAGTTCCAGGAGGATTGCACAGTTGGAGAAATAAATATATATATATATATATAGATATATATATATATATGGACAAGAAATCTCCTTTGTTCTGAGGGTTGATCCGGATACGAAGACACACTGCAAGAATGAAAGACCCCAAGCATGACCTGAAGCCCGACAGAAAGCTATTGAATGGAAAGGTGAATGCATATCTTGTGAATCTTGATTTCCCTCAAACTAAAGACTACAGAACGAGTTTGAGTTAATCCTGTAAGACTGGAACACCCTGATATAAGCATTTAGGACCTCAAATGGACATTAAACTAGAACCTAAAACATATCTTAGGATCTGTACATTGTCTGATGGTTAAGTGACTGTAAATGTTACAGTAAGCAATTGTAAGTCAGAGTTTATTGCACATTCACCAATAAAAACTGTAAGCCCTCTCGTGTTTTTATTTGAATACTTATAATCCCTCAGTCTTGTACAATGTGTAAACAGCAGAAGGTGACCTCTCTCCTTTTGTATTTGCGCATCTGTGTATGTGTATAGCAATTCAGGCTTTTCTATTTATGCTGTTCATAAATAAAATATCTATTTTTTCACTTTAAAATAACATCACATTTTTAAAGGCATTATGCATAGGACACACAGACAGGCAAAGGATATCAAAGAAAATGTTATTCCTTTAAGGAATTTCAATTCCAAAAGAGTTGGAACATAGAAACAGAATTTAAACAAAATGCAAGGATTTGCAAATCTTGTAAAACACAAGTTTATAAACAACACAGAAAACATCCAATGTTGAGAAACAAGTGAGACATTTTACTATGAAATGACAATTATAAGCTTATCTTGAAATACCAGCAACATACCACAAAGAAGTTGGGACTAGTCCCTGTACACCACTATGTAGCAGGTACAAAGACTGGACTGAAAACAATGGAAAAAGCAGTCAATGTACAAAGAAAATCTTTGAAAAAACCTTCAGAAAGCCAGGAGAAATTTAGAGCTCTTAGTTTGGAGAATAAGAAGCTTGTCTGATGTGCAAGCTAAAACCAAAAGCTACACAAAACGAGGCCAGCAGGAGAGGAAATTTTTCAAAATCTAAAGTGATTTAAAACAAAAAGTCTCACAGTGATACATCTGACAGCTGTTCACACTTCTTCCAATGCAGCACTAGAGATGCTGACTTCCAAAAATGGCCAACTGTATGTCACTCTTGACGTAGTGGCATTGGCCAATCGTGCCATGGTTAACTGCTGCTCTTGGCCATAATACACCCTGTATATTCACAAGACAGAATATTTTTCAGCTGCAAGGGCCACTTGATTTTGAATAGTCAATTCTGTCCAACTATAAGACGAAACCCGCCACCTCATACATATGCAAATGTTATAACCTTAAGACAGGGCGGGGCTGCATGGTGGTGTGGTGGTTAGTTCCAGGTTCAATTCCCACCTTGGGCTTTTCTGTGTGGAGTTTGCATGTTCTCCCTGTGTATGTGTGGGTTCTCTCTAGGTACTCTGGCTTCCTCCCACCATTCAAAAACATGCATGTTAGTTATTTGGTGTCTCTAAATTGTCCGTAGGAGTGAGTGTGAGTATTTGTCTCTGTGTGGCCCTGTGATGGACTGGCAACCTGTACTCTGCCTCTCACCCAATGACAGCTGGGATAGGCTCCAACTCCCCCACAACCCTAAATTGGATTAAGTAGGTGTAAAAAAATTAATGAATAAAGGCGCTTTTTCTTTATCATTTATACCATTATTGACAACTTGGTGCAAGACAGTAAATGCAATATACAGTCAAAATGTGCTAACATAAAATGTTCTGGCACAGTTTGCTCCTTAGTTTCATACTTTTGAAAGGTTTAATTGTTTGTGTTTGATCGAGTGTTTGAGGCTTTCAGACCAAGTTGTAATTAAGTATTAGATGTGTTCAAGCTAAGGTAATTCCCCCTCTCTTCCTTGCTTTTCCTTCTGTTCCCCGTGCTCTGCCTATAAATGAAGTCCTGGTGTGTGCAGGATGGGCATCAGCTGCAACTCATTGCAGCCTCTTCAAATACTTGGATGCAGCTTCAGTACGCTGACAGTCATTGACTGCCAAATCACAGTTAGTCACGTTCAAGTCACTCTTTCAAAGTGTTTCTCTAAATGATTTAATTGCTTTTTCTCTCTGCCATGGAGTCTGGGCCCCACCACTAGTTGTTTCTGTTTTATGTACAACAAACTCTTCAAGGTGACAACCCAGGTCAAACAAATGAAAATGAATCCACAAAACTACTGCATGGTTCTAAGTCTGTATCTGGGTTCTCTATGCTAAAATGCAACAGTACAATCTGATTAAGACTCTGATCCACAGTCACTTTATGGTCACGGCAATGCAAAAGGCCATCATAGCACAAGGTATGAGAATAAGACAGCATGAGCAGCTCCTTGAGAGTTTGCTGGAAAGCGGCAAAGAACTATGTTCTCAGCTT
Source organism: Leuresthes tenuis (assembly GCF_036924035.1). Classification (NCBI taxonomy): domain Eukaryota; kingdom Metazoa; phylum Chordata; class Actinopteri; order Atheriniformes; family Atherinopsidae; genus Leuresthes; species Leuresthes tenuis. Next base: position 33,153,889 of record NW_027325364.1, read on the forward strand.
TGGCATCCAACTAGCCACTTCGCTGCCTTACCTGCTCAGCTGTCTCACCAGCCCCACAGCCACAGCCAGATCAAAAATTACAAGCGTCTCTCACCGTGAGCAATTTGTGCTACCTCCAGAATCCCTAAGACTGAAGACTTTGATTCCCACCAGGCATTTTTCACACAGTGCTCCTTAATTCAATTCAATTCAGTTTTATTTATATAGCGCCAAATTACAACAATTGTCATCTCAAGGCACTTAAATAATTGGAATCGGAATTCAATTAATTAATTTGAAAAAAATGCAATTCATTCATATAGAGCCAATTCAAAGACAATATCCTAGCTAAGGAAACCAACAGATTGCACCAAAACTTATCTTCAGTCCAATCTACTGTCCTGAATGTGCCTGAGGCGACTGTGGAGGGAAACAACTCCCTTTTAACAGGAAGAAACCTCTGGCAGAACCAGACTCAGGAAGGGTGGCCATCCGCCTCGACCAGCTGGGGTTTGAGAAGACAGAAAAGAGGGAAAAGAGGGGGTAAAAACACCACAACACCATTCAAAGGATATCTGTTGGAACAGGGAAACACAAGTTAATAACCACAATAATGTCACATGTACATAAAATCATTTGAGAAATTAAACGGGGGAAAAAGAGAGCAAAGTGAGGAAAGGTGTGACAGATGAGGTCCCCCAGCAGTCTAAGCCTATAGCAGCTTAACTATGGGATGTTTCAGGATTACCTGAGCCATCCCTAACTATAAGCTTTATCAAAAAGGAAAGTTTTAAGCCTAATCTTAAAAGTGGAAATGGTGTCTGCTTCCTGGACATTTACTGGCAGCTTATTCCACAAGAGAGGGGCCTGATAACTGAAGGCTCTGCCTCCCATTCTACTTTTAGAAACTCTGGGAACAACAAGTAAACCTGCAGTTTGGGAGCGAAGTGCTCTGTTAGGAAAATATCTTACAATGAGATCTTTAAGATATGATGGAGCTCGGTCATTAAGAGCTTTATATGTGAGGAGAAGAATCTTAAATTCTATTCTGAATTTAACAGGGAGCCAATGAAGAGAAGCTAAAACTGGAGAAACATGATTTCTCCTGTTAGTTCTCTTCAGAACTCTAGCTGCAGCATTTTGGATCAGCTGGAGGCTTTTCAGAGAATATGTGGGACAGCCAAATAATAGAGAATTACAGTAGTCCAATCTTGAAGTAACAAATACATGGACTAGTTTCTCTGCATCACTCTGAGACAGGTTGTTCCTGATTTGAACAATATTACGAAGGTGAAAGAAGGCAGTCCTAGAAACCAGTTTTATATGTGCGTCAACTGATAAATTCTGGTCAAAAATAACTCCAAGGTTCCTCACTGTAGAACTAGAAGCCAAGGAAATACCATCTAGAGTAACTACATAACTAGACAATTTCTCCCTGAAGCGCTCAGGTCCAAAGAGAACAACTTCAGTTTTTGTCACGATTTAAGTTTTGATTCATGTCTTGTCTCATCATTTCCTGTTTTATTTTGAAAGCACTAACTTCCCTCTCGTTTTAGGCACCTTGCCCTTCCTCCTGTGTCTAGTTGTCTTCCCTGATTCCCAAAGTGTTTCCACCTGTTCCCCATGGCTCCTCATGAGCTCAAATAGTCTGTGTCTCCATTGTCTTGCGCCAGTGTGTTGTTTCTGTTATGAGCTTCATTACTCGCGTCTTGTTCCACAGTTTCCACGTCCCTAGTTTTCACAGCCTTTGATTCCTTGAGCCTGCAGTGAGCGATCCTCCTGTAGAGCATATCCTTTTGTTGTAATTTATTCTTTAAGCCATAGCTTTAGTGTTCATCATAATAAGTTTCATAGCCTGGTTTTGTTCCTCCCGTTTGGAGAGATTTTGAGTTCTTAATGTTTCATAGAAACCTCCGCTAGTGTAGTGATTATTTGTGTTATATTCTTAAAGATCTTTGTGCCGCTGTTAAAGGTGTGGTTACATTTATTGTTAAGTTTCATAGTGCCTCTGTTTTAAGAGAGCGTCTTTCGTTTAAGTCCGCTTCAATAGGAGTTTGTTTGTTAATTTTCATAGCCGCACTCTCCACAACCATAGTTACTGAGGAGGGTGGGTTAGGAGTTTCACAGCCTCTTCATTTGCTCTGTGTGGAGATCCTCAACCTGCTGTTTATATAAACAAACATTCTTGCCTTTGAAAAAGACCCTGCATCTGTGTCCTGAGGCACTGACAGTTTTGTCTGAATTTAGAAGCAGACAGTTCTGAGTCATCCAGGTCTTTATGTCTTTAAGACATGCTTGTAGTCTGACCAACCTATTGGTTTAATCTGGTTTCATAGATACATACAGCTGAGTATCATCAGCATAGCAATGGAAATGTATGCCATGCTGTCTAATATTGTTACCTAATGGAAGCATGTTTACAGTAAAAATAATTGGTCCAAGCACAGAACCCTGAGGAACTCCATGACTTACTCTGGTGCGTGAGGAAGATTCTTCATTTACAAGAATAAACTGGAATCTATCAGATAAATATGACTTAAACCAGCCTAATGCAGTTCCTTTAATCCCAATAACATGTTCATGTCTCTGTAACAGAATGCTGTGATCGATTATATCAAATGCAGCACTGAGATCCAACAGGATCCTTAGTCTTTGAGCAACAGCCCCATTCATATTCCATCACACCAGGTTTAAAATCTTTACACTGGCTTCCAGTCAGTCACAGAATAGATTTTAAATGGTAAATGGACTGTACTTGTATAGATTCCTCAGGGCCAAACAGTGTGTCCGCAGTAGGCCCAGTGCTGGCCCATGTGTGGCAAACTGGATCTGGGCCAGTAAACGACAGTCATTCTCTGCAGTATGTGGGCCAAATGCAAGTGCATCATCTGGGCCAGAATTGGGTCAGACCAATTTTGCTTTGTGGGTACAAGCATGATGTACGCATGAGCTTTTAATAAACTTCTTCTTCCATAAATTTTAACTAAATTGCTGTGGTGTACAGCATTAATTTCATACAATGCTGCATATTGTCCGTGTCTCAGTGGTGAGTGTGGTTGTCCAATAACCTGAAGGTTGGTGGTTTGATTCCCACTCTCACCGCTCAAAAATTGGTGAACTGACAGCTGGAGAGGGCGCTGTGATTGGCTGCCCACAGTGTATGGCATCTGTCTCCATGAGTGTGTGGCTCTGTGCATGTGTGTGTTGAACAGGTGCCGACCTGGATTAGTTAAATGCGGAGGAGTAATTTCCTTAACTTAACTTATCAGTCTCTCTACTGCCGTTTATCATTTCCGCCCTGTACCCAATATGCTTCCAAACAAACAATTTGAAAGTGGCGAGGGCACGAGATCTCGTCACACCCCTATTGTGAACTATCTGTAACAATAGCATATCTGTGATAGTGATTTATACTACAGCAATACAATTTCCATTTGTGGATTATATCCATTATCCATTTTATTTTGTTTTATGATTAGATTCAGCTTTATGTCAAATGTGTTGCCCAATGTGACCTACTCTTACCTCTGGTTTCTAAAACTACAGCTATGTTTAAACAGCTAAATGTTTACTTCTAGGAGAGAAATATATTAATTTGACTTGAATAATTTCTAATTTCTAGGTATACATATTTTCTATGTATATGCTGCATAAGATGTGTTGATTTAAAAAAAAAAACAAAGAAAAAAACAACAACAGTACTTTGAAGTGTAGAATTGATGTTCAGTTTGGGGGAGTGCATTTGTGTTTTACTCTGTGTCTCCCAGGTACATGTGATACATGATGATAGATGCGTTTGCATAAAGGGGGGTGTGGGAGCTGATGCAATGCATACCCCCTGTGTGGTCGCTCGTTCCCTTTCTCATATTCATATCTGAATTTCTTTATTATTAAGTTTCAGAGCTAATGAACCAATATTGACGTTAACAACAGGCCACCAGTAGGTGTGGAAGTAACCTTAGTTATCAGTGTTTTTTTTTGTTTTTTTTCCGGCTTCTCTAAGAAGGCTTGTGCCATTCGCTTTGAATTGGCTAGAGTAGTTTACTTTGTTATTTTGTTTTTTGTTAATATGTGTGTGATGTGGCTCAGCAGTGACTCCTAGCTTTATTTTAAAAGGTGCAATAAAAGAGTCCAACATCAAGGTAGAGTCTTCACTGAAGGAGCAATCCGTACAGCCAGCATCTGGATCATTGGGGCAAGAAGATGCCTCACTAAAATTCTATGCAAGTGTGTCACATGCAACAAACTTCGTGGCAAGCTAGCAGAACAACAGATGGCAGCTCTACCATCAGATTGTCTCAGCATGGAACCCCCTTTTACAAATGTAGGCCTGGACGTCTTCGGCCCTTGGACCATCTCCACTCATCGTACCCGAGGAGGAGCAGCGAGCAGTAAAAGGTGGGCGGTACTCTTTACATGCCTTAGCATACGCACTGTACATATTGAGCTTATAGAGTCAATGGACACATCAAGCTTTATTAATGATCTATGGCGCTTCTTTGCCATGCGTGGTCCTGTAAAGGTGATTCGGTACGACTGTGGCATGAACTTTAAAGGAGCCTGCAAAGAGCTGCAAATCCTCTTGCAAGATGAGAGTGACATATCAAAGTATCTCAGTGAGGAAGGATGTACATGGTTGTTTAACCCACCACACTCTTCCCACATGGGAGGAGTGTGGGAGAGAATGATCAAGATGGAGTTTCAAGATGGATCCTCGACTCTATGATATCTCAGATCAGCCCTTCACATCTCACTCACGAAGTGCTTTCAACCTTCATGGCTGAGGTTTCGGTAATAATAAATGCAAGACCTCTCACACCCATCACAACGGATGCAGACTCACCCTGTCTTCTCACTCCAACAATGCTCATGACGCAGAAAGTCTGCATCCCTCTTCCTCCACCAGGATCCTTCAAAAACGCAGATCTTCATCGTCAGCAGTGGAAACGCGTTCAGCACTTGGAAAATGCCTTTTGGGAAAGATGGAGGCAAGAATATCTCTCCACTCTTCAAGCCAGAAGCAAGTGGCAGGATACACATCACAATGTCAAAGAAGGAGATCTAGTGCTACACAGAGACACTCAGGTAAAAAGGAACCTTTGGCCGATGGGTCTCGTCACCAAGACTCACTCTGGCAGTGATGGAAAGGTCAGAAAGTTTGAGCTAAAGGTCACCAAAGGCGGGACTGTTCTTAAACTTCTTCAGGCCAGTAACTGAAGTGGTTGTACTTATGTCTTCCTAAGCTTCTACCATGGACAGCTCCTTGGATTGTTTCTAATGTCTGTTAGTGTTTAGTAATCAATAGTGGTATTGTGTTTAATACCAGATGAGGAGTGTGATGTAGCTCAGCTCAGCTCAGACTCCTAGCTTTATTTTGAAAGATGCTCTTTTATTTTGAAGCTTCTTGCTTTTTTCATTGATGTTAAAGTCACATGGGCAAAGTCACAGGTCGGATCAGCCATCTTGAATTCTATCAAGAATGGTAATGTGCTCCAGAGCAGCATCCTTTCTTTAATCTATTTCATCCACCACCGTTGAGCCTTGGAGAAGCTTTGTTTGTAAGTTTGTTAAATATTATATTTGTACCGTTCATAGTTTGGGCATATTGATTGTTTATTTCATATATTTTAGCTAATGATTAAAAGATATATTTCATTGTAGGTAACATGAAACTCTGTTTTAATTTGACAATGCATTGTTGATAAAAGCGTTTATGTATTTTTATTTTCAGTTTCACAAGAAAGTGTCTGGCTTTGTAAAGCAACTATCTGCGTTATCTTTTCACTTTTTCAACGCCACACCAAGTGTTTAGCTATCTGTTACTCAGTGCAGAGTCACGCACATGCAGTGGACAGAATAATGTGGTTCAGGTTGACCTGGGGAGGGAGATTTGGGGTGGGGAAAGAAGACCTTACAAAAACTGATTACCAATACGCAGGATACTATGACTGATAACACCAAGGAAAAAAAAAATCTCACTTTTTCTACCTGGAATGTGCGTGGAGTAAATAATTCAGTCAAAAGAGGGAAGGTTTTGTGCACTGGCCTCGGATATTATGTTTTTACAAGCGACCCATCTGAATAATACATCACATGGCAGGCTCAGGACAAAGTGGATAGGAGAGGTCTATCACTCGGCTTTTGCTTCCAAAGCAAGAGGCGCGGCAATCTTAATTAGAAAAGGTGTACCTTTTTTGCAGAAAAAAACAATAACCGACAAAGAGGGTCGCTATGTGATAGTGATTGGAGAGATTCAGAGTATCTCCCTCACCCTAGTTAATATGTACGCAGCTATTATAGATAACCCTGTATTTTTTCAGAAAGTTTTTGCGTTAATACCAGATATGTCACAGACATTTATTTAATTTTTATGATAATCGGAGGAGATTTTAACACCGTTTTCAGATGCATATCTAGAAATGCCTCAAGTTAATTCCTAAATACATATATAATTAACACAAATATCCTAGACATATGGAGGATGATGAACCCCTCAGGTCAGGACTATTCATTTTATTCACCTGTGCATAATTCTTATAGTAGGATAGACTACTTCCTAGTTGTTGCCAAACTGGCACCTTCTGTAATGGATGTTCGGTATCATAGTATTGTGATTTCAGATCACAGCCCACTTTCCTTTTCAGTATGTTTAGACCACACAAACAAACCACATACCTCTTGGAGACTAAATCCTTACCTGCTTACAGAAAAAAGATTTTGTGATTACCTGAAAGATCAAATCTCATTATATTTTGAGATGAATGATATTCCAGAGACATCTCCCTCCACTATCTGGGAGGTGTTTAAAGCCTATATTATAGGTAGCATAATCTCATTTGAAGCATGAAGGAGAAAAGAAAACATGTCCAAATTAAAAGATATGGAAGAACAGATCAAAGTACTGGATCAGGAAAAAGCTTGATCCTCATCTACAACTCTGCACTAGGAAAATAGCAACATTGAAGTATGAATACAATCAAACTTTGTCTGTGAAAATAAGTAAAGCAATCCTGTATACCAGATAAAGGTTATTTGAATTTGGGGATAAACCACATAAATTATTAGCTCGTCAACTCCGAAAAATGGAGAGCGATAGGACAATACATAAGGTAAAAGCCTGTGATAACACAATACTCACAAAACCCAAAGATATTAATAAGATCTGTATACTTCTAAATCCTCATCAGAGTCTGAGATTATGAATATGATTTTAGATAAATGTAATCTAGGTTAGGTGTTGAAGATTGTAAATCGCTAAATGAGGAACTCGCAATCAAAGAGGTTCAGTCTGCTGTGACCTCGTTAAAAGGTAATAAATCACCTGGTCCTGACGGACTCCCTGGAGAATTATACAAAACGTATGGTGAAAAGTTATCTCCTTATTTATTAAAGGTATTCAAACACGCTCAGGAAAGCGTTGCTCTACCACCGACTTTAACTGAAGCTGTGATCACGGTAACTCATAAGAAAGGGAAAGATCCACAGGAAGTAGTTGCCTATTTCACCCCTGAGTGTTGATGCAAAGCTATTTGCTAAAATACTTGCTAACAGACTGGGCCCCCTGTTGGAGAGGTTAGTCCACCCAGGCCAGACAGGTTTTGTACCTAACAGAAACTCTACTTTTAATCTGAGACGCCTCTTTTATATCATGTACACAAGAAGAGAACCACACTCTGATCTTGTTATAATTGCGTTAGATGCCGAAAAGGCATCGATCAGATTGAGTGGCGATACTTATTTGAAGTTCTCAGGATATTCAATCTCGGAGATGGTTTTTTGTCACTAATTAAACTAATTAAACACTATCCTCCCCATTTAAGTTATGTAGGGGGACGAGGCAGGGATGCCCCCTCTCCCCTTTAATCTTTGCTCTTGAACCATTGGCTCAAAGTATTAGACTTGACCCTCAGATACACGGATACACCACTAAAGAAACAACTAGTAAAATATCATTATATGCAGATGATATTCTTCTTTATTTAACACGTCCATAAATGACTACTCCGGTACTTTTAGATAAAATCAATTTATTCAGTACTTTCACAGGATATCAGATTAATTGGACAAAAAGTGTCTTAATGTTCACAATCATACATTCACATATATGATTTGACTTTCCTGATTAATCTCCCATTTAAAATCTCCTCGGAAAAATTCACCTATTTAGGTATAGAAGTGACAAGACAGTATGCTTCTCTCTTTCAACAAAACTTTCTCCCTTTAATAGAAAAACTGCGCTCTAGGTTATTGTTTTGGGATGCACTCCCAATTTCGGCGATCAGAAGAATAAATGCGGTTAAGACGGTTGCTCCCTTGCTCCCACAGTTACTATATCTGTTTCAAAATATTCCAATATTCCTAAAAAAATTTTTTTTAAACAATTACACTCTTTAATTACTCCTTTTTTATGGGGACACAATGCTCCCAGAATAGGTAAGAAATATCTCTGTAGGCCTAAATCTGCAGGAGGTGTAGCACTTCCAAATTTTTTTATTTACTACTGGGCCTCAGCGATTAAGACTTTTATTTTTTGTCTAAACACCACAACGTCCCCACCTAACCAGCTACTGATGGAACAGGAGGATTGACATCCATAGTCACTGGCTACAATTCTATTAGTGCCAACTCAGATCAGGAGGTTATTATATAACAGTAATCCTATCATTCATAACATGATTCGTATCTGGACACAAATCAAATCTAGTTACAATCTTACATCCATATCCTCTGCATTACCCATAGATAAAAACCCTACTTTTGCCCCGTCTGGTTTGGGTGGAGCTTTTTCTAAGCGGAACCAGAAAGGTATTAAATGTGTTGGAGATCTGTATATACGAGGTGTATTTTCCTCATTTTCTCACTTACAGCAGAAATTTGGACTGGAAAATAATCATTTCTTTCAATATCTGCAAATTAGGGACTATATACGTAGACATTTGGAGGATTTTCAGTCTGAAAATGCCAATAAATGAACTTAAATTGATAACACTTATCTATAATAATCTCCAATCATTAAGTCCCCCCCGCCAATATACATAGACGCAAATGGGAGAAAGAATTTGGCGAACCGATTACAGATGATCTATAGGACAGAGCTCATGAGAAGATCAGCACCTGCATACACAGTACAAGATATTGTCTTTTTCAATTTAAAATCATACACATGCTCCACTTCTCAAAGGAAAAGTTACATAATATATATAGAAGTATCACTTATGTGTGAGAAATGCAAATCTTCCATTGCAACCCATCTCCATAGTTATGCACTATGCCCCAAAATTTACTCTTTCTGGTCCAGTGCTTTTGAAATAACGTCCGAGGGTATGAGGTTTGTGATAAAGCGAAAACCCTTACTTATTATTCTTGGGTGTCTGAAACCTTTAAAAATTTTTTTAAAAACACAACGTTTTATTTCATATGGTCTTATAATAGCGAAAAAAATTATTCTTATATTATGAAAGAGTGTAAACGCACCAACAGACCAAAACCTTTATTGTCAACCAGGTCCGTATCAGAATTACAGAATGATGTATCAAGTCTGGAGAGATGTGTCAAGCCTGGATTCCCCAAAATCTCTGCCTTACTGAGGGTGCGGTCTTCGTTAAGTAGAATCTACCTGTTCTTAGTGACCTTGAAGATGTTGCATGTTCCCATCACCAAGCCTGGATATGGTGTGTGCGTAACTTTGAGCCTCTTCTTGGACAAACGTACTGGGGAGTATGTTATTTTCAAAATGTCCTGATTTATCCCAAGACTCCCTTACACATCTGGTATTTATTAGATTTCTTATCATTTTCCCAAAACAACTTTGCACAGGTGGTAAACATCAGACACTACATATTCCCCCCTTCGGGACTACATAAGAGTCCTGAAAAATGAAATGATATCTCGAATATGTGTCTTAACAAATGACCGAACTCAATCTGCGAACCCATGTCAACAAAAGCCCCATTGTTCGACATTATCTATAATTAAAAGTCCTAATGTTTATAAATCCTCAATTACAGAGTCAACTAATTAACTAAGATCCTATTTACATCCCTATGCGCACATTATTTTAACTATTTTAGACTAGATAAACTAAACTTATTTTGTAATTAGACCAAATTCAGCTACGATAAAACCAGCCTACAGGCCTCCTTCCAGTCACACACCTCATTCCTCTCCTGACCTGGCAAAACCTCCTTGTCTATCTCACCTATGAATTCTGTGTGATCCTGTAGGGAACCTGCAGATCAGCCTTCGTCCACTCAATAAAAAACACCCTACATAAAAGGTGGGGAAAAAGAGAGAATGGCCTAAGGGAATCTCACTCTTGAGCCAATCTAAGCAAGAAATCCCTGTTTTATTTGACTAATTACCATTATCGTCTAATTTTAGGACCTTCATGGCCAATTCGGTCTGGTTCCCACCTATTATCAAATATATGTCCTCAAAGTGTGACTCCTACTGTGCTATAGAGAGTAAGATATACCAAAGTGTCATAGCATCAAGATTATAGGTAACATAGATGTTTACAATCCATTACCGTATATAAACAGATTAAAATGATTCATAACAACTACAAAGATTATGGTATTTCAGATTACGATATCAGAGATTATAACGAAATCAAAACAAAATCAAAGAGCATAATCTTAAAATATAAAAATGACAAGACAAAAAAATATTAATGCATTTGCAGTGGAATAGCCAGAAACATGGTGTGGAAGGGAGGACCGAGATGCAGAGTTTCAAAACAAAAACTTGATTTATTTCCAAACGAGAACAAAAAGCGCAGCTGAGCTGTATAACAAGAATTCTTAAACTATAAACTAAATAAACAAGACAAGGCTATGACTATGGAACAAAAGGCAAAAACCTGACCTGACCAAACTTGAACAAATGTGAACCTGATGCATTGAGAGAGGTGAGGATTCTGCATTGAGCTGAGGGAAACCTGGAACTAAATACTGTGGGGAGATGATTGGTGATCGGGTGCAGCTGTGAAACAACGACAGGTGACTTGAGTGAACCTAATGTTGTGCAAGGGAAAAACATAACAAGAAATAAACCTAAAACCTGAAAACAAGACAAGACAAAAACAAAACTCAAAGCATGACATGACAATTGTATTGTCCTGTCTAGTGGCCCATAGTCCATTTTCATTGACTCTGAGTCCATTCCGAGTTTGGGTCCCTGGATAGCTAGTCCCTCTATGTTGATATCCCAGACGTCCTCCTGAATAAAAAGCAAACACCGAACCAGTATCTTGCAAGAAAATTAAACTATGTTACAATATGTTGTAACTTGACAACTCCCCTTGCTGTGTAATTGTAACCCAATGTGTCCAAACTCTGCTTCCAGAGTCCAAATAACTGTGCATGTATCTGCTGTTTAATAATATCCTTTTTATTTCTATATCAGTGTGTATGTGGCAAGTGTAGCTGTTTATGTCCACCCGTCATGTCCTGTCAACAGCAAACTCTAGACTTGCTCTTTGCCCACTTATATCTGCTGAAATTCCTTTACAGAGCTGGGACACCTCGGTGTCCGGCAACACCACTGCAATACTAGGTCATTTAGTAAAACAGCGGATTAAAAGTCAGGAAATGTTTTCAAATAAAAGTAATTCAAATCAATCTAAATCAATTATATGAACAACCCATTGTGGTGATTGTGACGTTTTGTTGCCTTCGTTTAAGTATGTTTGTACCTGGGTGCTGGCTGGTTTTCTTTTGTTTTTTTTCAGGCTGGGCTGGACGGCTGGGAGGAGCGCTCTCACCATCCCCACCTGTGTCCCATTATCAATCTGGCACCTGTTAAAGCCTGCTCCCTCCTGGTTTGCGGTGTCGGATTATTGCCTGCCTCACAACGGACGAACACGCATGACTACTGGATACACATGTCAGAGATCGGTACCCAGCCCAGCCTGCCACCGAGCCCACCCGCAGCCTGTATCTGAGACTCACTACACGAGTACACACGAGATCTTCGGAACACTGGAACCACTCATCTCCCGAGCCTTGAGTCACCAGGACACGGAGCTTCCTTCCACCTCACCTAATAAATCCCTTTTTGACTTCTACCTTCTGTCTCCTGTTCGCTTTTGGATCCAGTCCTCCCCATCACCTAACACCCATCATGCATTCAGATAACAATTAATTTAAACAATTGTGCGTAGGCAATGTTAACTAGACTAAATACTTTAAAAAATAAGGGATCAAAATATATATAGAAATGTCATGCTTAGTATAAAGGAAGCCTAAATAAAACATGGACAAGATAAAGCTTTTCTCCATTACAGCTGAACAACTGCACAAAAGATAGGTTGAAAATAACCGTCTGACGCTGACATAAGCATTCCTCTTACAACAAATCGGTTGTAGTAATGTTGGAGTGGACCACAGCCAAAATAACAAACAAAACAGATCTATTTTGTATACAAGCAACTTTCCTGACCAAAAGAATGCCAATAAAAATACAATCACCTTACCTCCCTGTAGCAACATAAACAGGAGAAAACAGGCTTAACAAAAAATGGCAGTCCACCCTTACTGCATGATTATTACGGGAATGCTGTTAACCTTTGACCTTTTTCATGAGAACCGTTCATCTCTGTGTTGAAATACTCTTAAGCTGTCCCCCTTTTACAATTAAATTTAAGGTTCCAATTAAGCTGGCATATCCATTCCATTTCACACTTTTAGAATGATTTTAGCAAAATGTCAAGACTTTGAACTTATTTTCATTCTGCTTGAAATCCTTTAGTTGTTTTTAACCCTTCAGCTTTTCTTTGCTGACACTTCTGTCATTTTTTGAGCCATTTAAACACTTTTTTCAATCAGCTTCAAATCGTTTCACAAATTTCTTTTTACCTTTAAATTCCTTCTACCAAGACTTCAGCAACGAGTTTTCTCCTAAAATATAACTTTTTGATTTTATTATTATTTTTTTTTAGCAGATTGGATCATGATTATAACTAGAACAATACAAAAGTGGATACATGTCAACGATATCATCGTCTGCTCGCTACTCCTCTGTGTCTTTATCATTTATTTTCTTCCTGAGCAATATCAGATGCTTTGTCTTTTTGCTGCTCGCGATCTGCCTGTTTTCGCACCAATGGTACCTGATGGCACCATATCCTTCTCCTCCAAGCCTGGTGGTTGGGTAGATTGTATCGTGGTACACCCAAAAACATCAACTGTTTGAGGTAATGGTTGTTGTTGTCACAGTTCCCAGAGACGTTTTAATCGTAGAGGATTCTATGTTCACCCCCTTTCTTGAGGCCTTGACCCTCACTAAAGTGATAACCTGTGTAGTACCTGCTGTTGTTCCCCAGCTGGATGCCGAGGTTGGTGGTGGAGATGATGTTTAATGGTAGCATTTCTTCAAAAAGTCTCAGCTCTGCATCAGAGCTGCCATTAATTACTACTAAAACCACCATTTCAACTTTGGTTTCAAGTCTGTTGCTTAACTCTAACCACCCAGGTTGGGGATCCAAATATATTCGCTTATAGAGACTATTAGGACTGCAGTCCCCTTTCCTTTTTCACTCTCCTAACATCACTGAGCAGTGCATACTTAACTGGAGAGGAGATGTTTGAGAAATCTTTCAGTTTTCCATAGTTGTCTTTCCACTGCGCTCGAAGAAGTATGTCAAGATTCCATGCTGTGCACTGGCATGGGAGCTGAACCGACTTACCCAGGGTTGCGTCAACTCTGGTTCTCGTAACGCTGGAGCTTGGTCTTTTTACGGACTGATCTTGGTCTCCTTGGTACAACTGGCTCTCTTGTCCTTCTCGAAGAGTCGTCGTCGAGTCTTTGTTGGATCGCCTTCCGGAGGGGAAGTCACCGTTGTTCCTGGCACATGTTGCAGATTGATGACACTGAATCTTCTTCTCTGTTCATCGACTGGTAGGTTCTTGCTGGCATCATCCCCAGCACCGTAAGTGTTCGCGGCATTGTTAGCCTCTTCTTCTGGATCTTGAAATTGAGCTTTTGTGTTTCTGGTTTGTCAGTCTTCTCTCTTGATCCACCGGAATCTTCGTCTCTTTGTCCTTGACACATGTGATAGGTGATGCAATGTGGGAGATCCTCTAACTTGGACTGCTGTCTCTGTGCTGCAAACAACTTCAAATGGTCTCACTTTTATCACATACACAGTTGTTTATACATTGCCTTCCACCATAAAGCTTTGTCCCCTTTTGTAGTATTTTGTAGTATTTAAGTATCTAATATTATCTTGGTCCCGTTAAAACATGTATTTTTCCAATCTAATTCCTTGTCTGTTGTTTCACTGAGACACTACTGAGTAACTACAACTCAACACAGTTTATACACATAACATTCACATACATACAAACAAACGATCCGTGAAGACACAGGACACAGATGCAGGATCTTTATCAATAATAGTGTTTATTAATATTAATCACTCGTTGATCTTTTTGACAGAGCAAAGCAATTGCCTGTGAAACTGCAGATGCGGCAGCGACGGCGCACCACTGCGTGGGCGGAGGGATTCGTGAACCTGCTCCGGCTCAGATCGAGCCGGCGGAGTCCAGGCAGCAGTGGAGTGAGGTTGGGCGTAGCATGGTGTCGCTGAGCGTTCCCCTCGGAGTGCTTGGAACTCTGCCAACCGGTTATCTGTCCGGATGGCCAGAGCAATTAGTCCGTCCAGATCTGTGGGGACATCTAAGGGTAACAGTCTCTCACGAATATGGTTAGCCAAACCTTTAAAAAAGATTTTACGAAGAGGTTTTATGAAGACCTTCCTGGAAGTCGTGGAGTGTGCTGCAGACCCTGGAGCGGCATCCCCACTTGGCTGTCGCCCATGCTGTTGCTCTTCCTCCCAGGTTGCTCATGATGTAGGCCACCTTGGCTCGGTCGTTGTGGAAATGGTGAGGAGAAAGTTGAAATTGAATGTCACACTTAATAAGAACTGACTTACAGCGTCCTGGTTCCCCTGAGTAACGCTCGGGCGGAGCTAGGCGTAATCCTGGACCAGCAGGGGCGAGAGTGGGGACGGGAGCAGGCTGCTGAGTGGGCGGTGCGGCTCGTTCCCCCTGGACAGATCCGATCAGCTGCTGGATCTGGTTCTGAAAACCTCCAAGCTGTACCATGAGCTCATTGTGTTGCCGGGCTAGACCTTGTACCCCTCGGCTGAGAGTAGCCATTTGCTCTTCCTGTGCGGAGAGTCTGACTGCCTGCGAGTTGAGGGCTGTGGTGAGGCGATTAGATCCTGCTGCATCCATGCTGGCCAGTGTGTACTGTCACGATGAGTGAAGACACAGGACACAGATGCAGGATCTTTATCAATAATAGTGTTTATTAATATTAATCACTCATTGACCTCTTTGACAGAGCAAAGCAATGGGCTGTGAAACTCCTAACACACTCACCTCAATACCTATAGAGGGGGGAGTGTGACTATAAAACGTATTAAACAAAAACTCTCTCCACTCCAGGAGGACAAAACAAAGGCTATATCAAATTGCAACTTAACTCAACGCTCTCCTAATAATCGGAGGCACTATGAAAACTTGAAACAAAAACACTCCTTCTAATGGAGGCGCTATAAAACTTTAATCTATTGAACGAAAAACACTCCACTGGCGGAGGAACTGTGAAACCTATAGAAAAAAACAAGGATCACTCCAAAGGGATGAAAACAAAGCAGGCTATAAAAAGGATTGCGCAAGCTAAGCTATGACTATGAATAAATTATCAACAAAAAACACTCTGAAAGAGGGACCGCATCAAAACAAGATCTTTGAACTGCAATGGCTATGATCGCTGTGGGAGACGCAGACTATTTGAACACATGAGGAACCAAGGAGAACAGATGGAAGACAATCAGACACTTGACACAGGAGGAAGAGCAAGATACCTGAAACGAGAAGAAAGTTAATATTTCAAAATAAAACAGGAAGTGACGAGACAAAACATGATTCAAAATTAAAAGTGTCTACAAGACCTGACACTTGTCATGTTTTTTCCCCTGTCACGTTAAGTTTCACTCAATTCACCTGTTTTCTTTCACAGCTGCACCCCCTCACTAATCACCTCCCCACAGTATTTAGTTTCCGGGTTTCCCTCACTCATGGCAGAATCCTCACCTCACTTCCATGGATCACGGTACGTCTTGTCAGGTCAGGGTTTGCTTGACCTTGTTTCTTATTTCATAGTCTTGCCTTGTCTGGTCTTGTTTATTTATTTTCCACAGTTAAAGATTTTTTGATACCCCACTCAGCCGCGCCTTCAGTTCTTGCCTTGCTTTTTAAAAAAAATAAATCTTGTTTTTGCTACGAGTTCTGCATCTGGGTCCTTCCTTCACACCAACGTCTCTGACATGCGTTAGCTAAACCTTTTATATCAGCACTGTTTATCATGATGCTGGGAACAGAACCTCTTTCCCAGAATAGTTCAACCTTCATTACTCAACTGATCGTAACTCCGCAATGAGCACATTTCCAAATATCACACCTCTACATGTATGCAAGGACTATATGTATAAATGTTTAATATTTCTTGATGTCATTCTGGGTGCATGTGGCCTAAACCCAGTCTCTGTGTGGCAATATTACTTTAAACTAGTTGAACTCTGCCTCTGATAATTTAAAAGAGGTGTGTACAATCTTTCTCAGGTAATTACTGATCCTAGAAGACCGAACTTAAAAGATCCTTCAAGGTCGTCCCTGATTGGCTTGATCTTAACAAATCAAAGGTAGAAAATCCGCAGTATCTGAACTTGATGTTAGTTATCACTGCTCAATAGCCTGTATCAGAACTGCAAAAATTAAAACATTAGGTCCACGCTTGGTATCCAGACGGAACCTGAAACATCTCCATGAGCAGGCTTTTTTTAACTGATCTGTTGAATAGTTTTACTCATGACACTGTTAAAATCCCAGATGAAGATCTCGCTTTAGACCATTTTTGTAAATATTCTAATTTCATAGTTGATAAACATGCCCCTTTTAAAAAGTGTAGAACTCAGAACAGGTCCAGTCCCTGGCTTTCCGCTGAACTATCTTCTTTTCTTAAAAGATAAATAAGTCTTGGATGCTAGCTAGGCGTAAGGGGGACCTGGGTCATTGTCTTGCTTTTAGGCAGCTTAGAAATAAATGTGTCACAGTCTGCTCTGTAACAGTCTTTGTCATGTCACAGTTTGTTTAACCATGTTTTGTTCTAGTCATGTTTTTTCCCTGTCACGTTCAGTTCACTCAAGTCACCTGGTTAATTGTTCACAGCTGCACCGCATTCACTGATCACTCCCTAGACAGTATTTAGCTTCCTGGTTTACTTTCATTCATTGCAGAATCCTCACTATCCCTCCATGCTTCGCTGCACGAAGATAAGTCTGGTTTTCCTGCCTCATAGTCTTGCCTTGTTTTGTCATAGTCATAGAATTTATTCATAGTCCTGTTTCGTTGCTGATTCACAGTCATAGTCTTGTTTTGTTTCATGCTTAAGTATTTTTGAAATCCGGCTCTGCCGCGCCTTTTGTTCCTGCTGTGTGCCCTGATTTTTGGAATAAACCTTGTTTGTGAATCGAAAGAGCTGCATCTGGGTCCTACCTTTCCACGTCCATGACAAAATGTACAGCAGAAATAAGAAAGGCCAAGTGTGATCATTATCTAAATTTGATTCCCAGAGCTTACTCAAATTCCACAAAGGTCTGTCCTATTGCTCCTGTTCTTAATTAGACTTCCATGCTTTCGCAGTCCATCTTTGTCACTCCTTTTAAGCTTATTGTATGTTCTAAATGTTGTGTTTTAATCGTGTCTTCAAAGGTTTTTGTGTTTTTATGTCTCAGCTATATTGTAAATGAGATTGTTTCCTCAATATATCTCCAAGTTTAAATAAATGTTATAACTAGTGTGGCGCCTGCTGTGTCGAGGGGACATTGATGGTACTCTGTCCTGCATGATCTTTATTTCTGCTAATCCATGCTTCATACCATAAAATTGGGACTACTATAATAAGAGGAATTATTAATAATCCACAGCTGGTTCCTCTTAACTCACAATCCTGATAATATGAATGGATGCCACGGACATTTTGTTCATCTTATTTTCGCCACACCCTATGTTAGCCGTTGTTTTCTTCACTGAGGTTGAGACGAACCCCCTCCTGCTGAGAGAATTCCCCTTTGTAGTCAGACTTTTGCCTCAGAGAACGGTGGTGGGTAACTAATCTTTCCCTACTTCTGCAGGTCGTGGCCTTACTAATTTACAGTGTGATAAGTGAATCCAGGATATATTATTTTTGCTGCTGTGGGTGATGTAAGTAGTACCTGATATGGACCCCCCCCCCCCCCCTTGGGCTGGACCAGTTCTTTTTCTTTATCACTTTGATGAGGATCCAGTCTCTGGGTTTTACTGTCTTCAGAGATTCCTTCACCTGGAACAGACTAAACAGAAGAGATCTCTCTGCTTGTTAATATTTGTATTCTGCTAAGGTTTCTTCTCTTTTATTTTTCTTCATGTCTGTTGAACGGTTTTAGCTGTGGGAGTACAAATAGTCTGCCATACATAATTTCAAATGGAGTTAATCCCTCACTAGTTGGAGCAATATGCATGTTTAGGATGGTAAACAGTAAACCCAATATTTCCCATTTCTTCCATGATTTTCTTCAATCTTGACTTAATTAGTGTCTCTCCACGAGACCTGCTGACTGTGTATGATATGCACAGTGGTTTCTAAGGTCTATTTAAGTTCTTTGCCATCAGTGAGATGACATTGTTCACAAAGTGTGTCAAGTTATCACTGTAGATCTTTTCAGGAATGTCAAATCTAGAAATGATTTATTTTATCCGTGCTTTTGATGCTGAGAGTGCATCGTATTGTGCACATGGAAATATTTCAGTCCATTTGGTAAAAACCTCTGTTATCACTCAGAATCGTTTCCCTTAACATTAATTTAGTTACATGAAATCTACACATTAATCAAATAATGAAATCCATACAAATATGTTGAAAAAGGTACACTGGCTTAGGGAATTATCTTCATTCTGGTCTTTGATTGCCCTGTTGATTGTATTTTGCACATATTTGACCTGCTAGACAAAACTTTATCAATTTATTTATTAATATTATTGTTATTTTAATAATTAGTAAAACCATATGTTGTAAAAACCTTGTTCATTATTGCTTCCATCCCTCCTGTAGAGCTGTGACATGGTCCATGGCTCAGTACTGCAGCATATTTAAACAAACTCTTTGGCAGTATGGGTTTCCTTCCGGTCATTCATACAAGTCTGACTGTGCATTGTTGATGGTACTTTTATTCTGCCATATCTGCATTTCTGTTTGTGGAATTGTTTTTTTTTTTTTTTTTTTTTTGCATATAACATAAAACTTGATGGTTTATTTCTATGTGAGGTTCTTCCTTTTTTTTTTTTTTTTTTTTTTTGGCTTCTTCCTCTTCTTCTCTATTACTTTTTGAGACAGAATCAGTGTTTTTGTATGTGCAGCACATTTACAAATTGCTACTTTAGCTGGTAATTGAATAACATTTGATAATGCTAAAATCTTTATGGTTTATAAATTTACCTGTGGATGTTTTCTCATTGCTGTGTTAACACATGTACAGTTGAGAAAGCATACTGACTGTCTTTTAAGAAAACTTCAGTTTCTGTTACTACTGCAAATTCTGTAGCATTTGTGCCATCAGGGTTTTTTCCCTGATTGACCTTTCAAACAAATATAGTTATTTCTGCATTTTCGTAAGGTATATCAGTTAAGTCTGGCCTGCCTGGGTAAAACACTGATGGTTATTTCTGACATGCAATCATGAGGCTCTTCATCTGTGCAGTAGGCAGCAGTGTGGATGCATTAAGTGTAGCACATCTCTTCACAACAAGGTGTGGCTGTGAAAGAAGAACAGTTATGCAGGAAAGATGTCTGGAAGGAGACAGTAAAGATATTTTGTTAAGTAACCATATCACAGCCACTGCATGAGGTCCCTAAAGTGTTAATGGGTGAAATAACACTAATTGTTGATGCCTGCACTGCCAAGGTAGCAGGGCTTCTGACCATTGATTCAAAAATACGATCTCGTCACCCCCCCCCCCCATCTCCCAAGAAAATCTCCCACCCCCCCAAACGCCTTTCTTTTCTCCACACTCTGCACTGTAAGCACACACTGAATCAGAAATGCTTTTTTCCGTCTTTTTCTACATTGTGTACTGTGGGGACACACAAACCCCTTTTTTTTTTTTTTTTTGGATTGGTGTGTCAGGGTGTTGTCTCACGTATTAGATTTTGCTTAAGATACAAATGGGTTTATCAGTCACATCAGAATCCATACATACTGATCCTCCCGTAATAAGATGGTCAGATCTCATCAAACACACTTTGTTTCTTGTGGCAGTCAAGTCAGCGCAACAGCGTATACATGTCAAGACACTGAATCAAGTTTGCCACAAGAACTAATAGGTTTGGCAGTTATTGCGCTGCCATCAGCAATCATACACCCATTTTATTTTTGTGAGACATGTGAAGGCACCTGTATATGTTCTACTCATATATCACTGTGTTAGTTTATCTATTGTCAATAAGAAGACTTTATTAAAGTACGTTCGAACTATATATATATAAAAAAAAAAAGATATATATAGATATATATATATATATATATATCTGCCTGCCTGCACTTGATGATAATCCTGACGCATACAGTAATACAATACAGCTCTACAGAGCCAAGCATTGGGACCCAATGATTTCAGTCCATAACTTGGATGCCACAGCAAATGCTTCTTTGGAAAGGCTCCTTGTGAGAACAATAAAGAAAAAAAACTGCACTGATGTTGTACTTGGACACTATGCAGGTGACTGTGACCCACATCAGTTAAAACTTTAACTGACCTTGCTGCCCACCGTCATTAATGCTGACCCAAACACTACAGAGGTGCTGAAAAAGGCAGTTGCTAAAATAAAAGATTTAGGTGACACTGGCAGGCGCTTCGATGAAGTCAGAAACACTGCTGAAAATCCTGTTGGTCTTGCCAAGTTCATCAGCCTCAGTCAAGAGGAACTTCTCTGCACTTTGAAGGCAAAAGCAGTATCTGAGAAGCACAATGTCAAAGACAAGACTAAACAGTCTACTTCTCCTGCATACCCAACAGAACAAAACTGACAGTTCTGAAAAATCTGAAGGGAATGACACTGCATCCCTTCAATGACTGTGACTGTGCTGAACAAATTTGCTAAGAAATTTATAAAGTACAATATTCCCTTGTCTTCCAATAATTTATGAATTTTGCTGTTTATTCTTTTATACATTAAATGAATGTCGACACTGTAGCGTTCTAGATATGAAATTAATTCTTAAGATCTTAGAAGAGGCACCACCTACCATTTACGTTGGAAGGGACTTTTCAAAATTTATGTCACTAAGAGTCGTTACTGAAGGATAGAATTATCTCTGAATTGATCGGAATTACTTAAGAAACAGGAAACACGGATCGATGATATATGGTCATTTATTTAACATGGAGTAAAACAGCACTCAGGACGTATGGTAATGAGGACATAACACCAAATATTCTGTTAAATAGCCCAGGGATAAGAGAGATATGGGACTTAATATTTCTATAGCAGTCTCTGGCGAAATAGAGGGATAACTTATTGCATGAATGAAAACTTGGTTATTTTAACTCGGCCCTATTCATTACCAAACCACAGCCCGAGGTTTCTTGGGAGGTAGACAAGGGTGGACCTTACTTTGAGCAGAATCCGGAGGTATCGGCCGCAGCCTTCCAAGAGCGCTTCGATCGCTGGATGAGCGAGTCCCAAACGGACACTTGGGAATTCCTTTTCTCCGGTGAAGTGGCTGCCAATGGAGCAGCGGAGGATCCTTGGAGCGTGCGGTCCAGTCTCTGGTTATCCCCTTTTGGCCAAAGAATGCGGGCCTGTGCCATAGTGGCTTTTGAGCGGGGTCGAGTCACAACAACAACAAAAGTTGGGTTTTCGAGTAAACTTGGTCAAAAAGGGAATTATTGGTTAAGTTTGCCCCGCGGATTTAGCTTAGGAAATGAGTGTCCCATAAAGGTAACAAAAATGAGATAAGCAGAGTCAGGGAGAAGTTACAAAAACTGATCTAAGGATGGGTTCATAATATAGGGCAGAGAGCCAAAAAGAGTATTCAATTCAATTCAATTCAGTTTTATTTATATAGCGCCAGATTACAACAATTGTCATCTCAAGGCACTTAAATAATATAGTCCAATTCAAG
This sequence comes from Leuresthes tenuis, assembly GCF_036924035.1. Taxonomy (NCBI): domain Eukaryota; kingdom Metazoa; phylum Chordata; class Actinopteri; order Atheriniformes; family Atherinopsidae; genus Leuresthes; species Leuresthes tenuis. Next base: position 33,176,096 of record NW_027325364.1, read on the forward strand.
CCAATTGGAATTCAATTAATTGTAATCATAATCCAATGAAATCTAATTAATTAATTTAAAAATAATCCAATTCATTCATATAGAGCCAATTCAAAAAATAATATCCTAGCTAAAGAAACCAACAGATTGCACAGAAACTTGTCTTCAGTCCAATCTCCCGTCCTGAGCGTGCCTGTGGCGACTCCCTAAAAAGGAACTAAAAGGAACGACTCCCTTTAAACAGGAAGAAACCTCTGGCAGAACCAGACTCAGGAAGGGTGGCCATCCGCCTCGACCAGCTGGGGTTTGAGAAGACGGAAAAGAGGGGGGAAAAACACCATAACACCATTCAAAGGATATCTGTTGGAACAGGGAAACACAAGTTAATAACCACAATAATGTCACATGTACATAATATCATTTGAGAAATTAAACGGGGGAAAAAGAGAGCAAAGTGAGGAAAAGTGTGACAGATGAGGTCCCCCAGCAGTCTAAGCCTATAGCAGCTTAACTATGGGATGTTTCAGGATTACCTGAGCCATCCCTAACTACAAGCTTTATCAAAAAGGAAAGTTTTAAGCCTAATCTTAAAAGTGGGTGTCTGCTTCCCAGACATTTACTGGCAGCTTATTCCACAAGAGAGGGGCCTGATAACTGAAGGCTCTGCCTCCCATTCTACTTTTAGAAACTCTGGGTACAACAAGTAAACCTGCAGTTTGGGAGCAAAGTGATCTGTTAGGAAAATATCTTACAATGAGATCTTTAAGATATGATGGAGCTCGGTCATTAAGAGCTTTATATGTGAGGAGAAGAATCTTAAATTCTATTCTGAATTTAACAGGGAGCCAGTGAAGAGAAGCTAAAACTGGAGAAACATGATCTCTCCTGTTAGTTTGCATCAGAACTCTGGCTGCAGCATTTTAGATCAGCTGGAGGCTTTTCAGAGAATATGTGGGACAGCCCAATAATAAAGAATTACAGTAGTTCAATCTTGAAGTAACAAATGCATGAACTAGTTTATCTGCATCACCCTGAGACAGGATGTTCCTGATTTTAGCAATTTTCCAACCAATGAGATTGTGAGTTTGCCTTTGGGCGTCACAGAAGGGCTTCATTCTTAAATTAACTTTTTATAAAAGATAGGTTAATCTCTCTTATCCCGGCATTCCAAAGCACATTCAAAGAGTACATTAATACCATAATTATCACACAGGTATTAAATATAAGCAATGTAAACAGGAAGAGTTGACATCGTTCAAATAAGAGATGACGATGGACCATCCATCCATTTTCTATACCGTCAATCGGGTGGCCTGGAGCCTATCCCAGACAGGGTACACAAACAACCATGCACGCTCACTCCTACGGACAATTTAGAGTCACCAGTGTCACCTTTTGGACGGTGGGAGGAAGCCGGAGAAAACCCACGCATACACAGGGAGAACATGCAAAAAAAAAAAGACCCAGTCAGGGATTGAACCTGGAACCCTCTTGCTGTGAAGTGACAGTGCTAACCACCACACCACTGTGCAGCCTCTTGCAGATAATCACTTTCCTGGTATTTTAGCTACAGCGTCGAGGAAAGTCTTAAAATGACAGATCATATAGGAAACATTCTCCATAGAGAATTAAATAAAAATGATCATTATGCTAAGTTTATTATGAGAGTAAGATTCTGTTTTTAATTAAATGATCCTTTAAGTAACACACTCATCATAGCAGGGGACTTTAACATGGTATTAGACTCAGGAGTAGACAGACTCAGTACTTCAGGAAGTCAGTGGAACTGGCAGTCCACGAATATTGTTAAACAGTATATGAAAGATTTTGGTCTTTGTGATGCTTGGCGCTCCCACCACCCCACTCTTAGAGAATACACCTTCTTCTCACCGGTACACTCATATTCAAGAATAGATTATTTCTTAGTTAGCAGTTCCTTGATGAGGGATATTTCAGACACCAAAATCCACCCCATCACTATCAGTGATCACGCTCCAGTTTCTATCACACTGAAGAGTTACACCACCAGCTAGGAATTGGAGATTTAATACATCATTACTAAAAGACCCTGATTTTATTAATTATTTCAAAAGGGAATGGTCTGTATATTTAGAAAATAATGACCTGCCAGGAATGTCAGCTTGTACTCTTTGGGAAGCCGGAAAAACAGTTATGAGAGGCAAAATAATCTCTTTTTCATCAAATAAGAAAAAGAGGGAAAGTTCAAGGATATCAGATTTAGAACTCAGGATTAAATCATTAGAAATTGTCTACAGTACCTCCAAAGAGGAACACACACTGAATGAACTAAGAAAAGCTAAACTTGAATTAAACAAAATTATTGATAAACAAACACAGTTTCTGATACAAAGACTTCGCTTGGAGAACTTTGAGCACGGCAATAAATCTGGAAGGTTCCTAGCTAACCAACTAAAGAGAAACAAAGAGAAAACAACAATCACTTCTGTTAAAGACTCAAAAGGAAATGTCACCCATGACCCCGATGTAATCAACAACGCTTTTAGGGACTTCTATAAAACCTTATATTCATCACAAAATGATCCATCAGACAGTAACATAGATCAGTTTCTTAGTAATATTAACCTTCCAAAATTACATGGCTCTGGATTCACCTCTTTCAATAGGAGAACTCCATGAAGCCCTTCAACATATGCCTAGTAACAAAGCCCCGGGACCAGATGGTTTTCCAGCAGAGTTCTACAAAGAATTTTGGACTGTTTTGGCACCTGTATTTCACAAAATGGTATTACAAGTTAAGCAGAATGGCAGATTATCCCCACACATGAACTCTGCTAACATTATCTTGCTACAGAAACCAGGAAAAGACCCCATACTTCCATCCAGCTACCGCCCAATATCTCTAATAAATGCAGACCTCAAAATAATTTGTAAAGCCCTTGCCAAAAGAATAGAAAAAATAACTCCACTTATAATACATCCTGACCAGACAGGTTTTATAAAGGGTAGACACTCATCCACTAACACTCGCAGGCTAATTAATCTCATAGACTATTCTAACATCAACAACCTGGAAACCACAATAGTCTCTCTAGATGCAGAAAAAGCATTTGATCGAGTGAACTGGAAATTTTTATTCGCAGCATTAAACAAATTTGGGTTTGGGTCACACTTCATCAACTGGATAAGGATATTATATAGCTCCCCAAATGCGTGTGTCAGGACAAATGACCAAACCTCTCCAAGCTTCAGTCTGCAGAGAGGTACAAGACAGGGTTGCCCACTTTCTCCCTCACTTTTTGCTATTTTCATCGAACCTTTAGCAGCTGCTATCAGACAAGAAAGAAATATTAAAGGCATCCAACCCCAAAATATTGAGCATAAAATAAGTCTTTATGCTGATGATGTTTTACTTTTCCTTCAGAACTCTCAAACGTCTCTCACTCACACGATCACACTCATAAATAAATTCTCAGCACTTTCTGACTACTCTATCAATTGGTCTAAGACCACAGTTCTGCCCATTAACTGCAGAGTCCAGAATATACCTGCGATCACTTTACAGTCAGGAAATATTAGATATTTAGGCATAAACATTTCCTCCAGGCTCTCAGAGCTAACAAAGCTAAATTATGTGCAATTATTAAAGACAGTAGAGGACGATCTCTCTCGTTGGAAGTCCTTACCTATATCACTTATGGGGAGAGTTACAACCATTAAAATGATGATACTACCAAAAGTTAATTATTTGTTCTCAATGATCCCCATAAAACCATCTGCTACTTGGTTTAAGTCACTAGATTCATGCATCTCCAAATTTCTGTGGAAAAACAAACCACCACGTATTAGTTTGAAAACCCTACAGAAGACCAAGGACTGTGGTGGATTAGATTTACCTAATTTTCAGCACTATTCCTTAGCCAATAGGTTACAGTATATATCAAAATGGTTTAAACCTAGCCCAATAGATGAACCATGGATAAATATAGAACAAGCATTGTGTGATAATCTGGAAATCTCTGACCTGCCACTTATTAGTCAAAACATAAAAAATCACAAATGTTTCAAAAGCATTAACATCAGCACCTCTCTGACAGCCTGGTGGGAATTTCTTAAAATAACAAAGTCTTCAATTGTCCCATGTAAGCTTACACCCATCTGGAACAATCCTGACATACTGCAAAACAAAAAAATGCTAAACTTTACTCTGTGGAAGATCAAAGGAATCAAACATCTGGAACATATAATCCAAAATGGACATTTTATTTCATTTGATGAGCTCATATCACAACACGAGATAGGCAGCAATAAATTCCTAGAATATCAACAACTTAAATCTATAATAACAAAGAAATATATCCTCCACCAACCAGACTTACAACTCCCGACTAGGGTAGCAGAATTTCTAAGCATCTGCACCCCAAAACTACTATCAAAAATATATAAATTATTGTCTAAAATAGATGACACAATGTCTCTTCCATCCTCAAAATGGGAGGCAGATTTATCCATCAGTTCTAGTCATAGCTTCTGGCCACAAATATGTTTGAACACTTTCAGAATGACTCAGAATTCTAATTTACAGCTCATACAATACAAAATTCTTCATAGAACACACTGTACAGGACAAAGGATGTCCAGGATGGGTCTAACACACTCAAACATCTGCTCACATTGCACAGATAACACACCTGATGATTATGCACACGCTTTGTGGTTCTGTGCGCCTGTCCAGAAGTTCTGGCTTGAAGTCTGTGAGGACCTATCAACATGGCTAAAGTGTAGCATCCCCCGACTGTCTTGCGGTGTGGGGCGGGGTCCCTTAGGGGCCTTGGGGTGGTGGCTGCTGGCTCTATGCCGGGTGGCCGGGCCGCTCTGGCGTGGGTGGTGGTGCTGGGCCTGGGCCCTGGTGGCTGGGCGCTGCCTGTGCCTGGGGGGGCTGGGTTGACCTGGACGCGCCACAGTATGGGTGGGTTGGTGCAGGTCCTGGTGCCGGGCTTGTTGCTCTGGGACCTCCAAGGTGTCCGCAGATGGCTGCGCTACACACCAGCGGAGTTGAGGGAGGGAGGACGTGTGGATGTATGGGACGTGAAAATGTGTGCGGTGATGATTGGGCCTGGATCTGGGACTTGCTGTCGCCTGGCCTGCTTGTGCTTCTCCCGATGGGGGGGCGGCGTTGCCTCTCCCCGCTGCTCGCGACTTCACCCACCTGTGGGCACGTCTTGACTCCCAGGGCACTTGGCCAGGGGCGCTGGGGCAGGCGCTGACCCACTGTGTGGCTGTCTGGGGCGCTTGGCCCTCCTGGGTATTGGGTGGGGCCTCTGCCGGGGGGTTTGGGGGCGCTCGGGCTCCCGGGGCCCGGGTCCAGTGCACGGCCCATGTCTGGGCGGCTGGGGCCTGGCGGGGTCGGTGGGCTGTTGCCCCTGGCTCCCGGAGGGCCTCTGCCCTATGCTTATGGGGGCTCTGTCCGGGGGCTTCCTCTGCAGTCTTCTGGGTGGATGCGTGGTTGTCCCTGTGGTGGGCTTCCTGGGTTCTGTGCTCCGTGGGGGCTGCTGGTGGCCTGGGTCTTGTGGCCCTCTCTGCCTACTTTTTGATTGTGGCTCTGTACACTTATACACTCATAACTAAACACGGTTACCATGTAGGTCCTGTGCCATGGGTGTTGCATTTTCTCACACACACACACACACACATTTATTAGCCCAGTAGCATGGTCGCTAAGCAGTTGATGTATGTTGATGTCTCAGGTCATCTATATTCACACCTGTATTGTATGCGATTGCCGCTTCTTGTGCTTGTTTTTGTTTGGTTGTGTGTTTGTTTTTTCTCTGCTTGTCTGCTTTCAGGTACTCCAGGTGGCGCTAAGGCTGGATTCCCCACAGAGGCCATGGATTGTTGTCTGTTTTGTTTTTTACAGGTGTAGCAGCTGGTTGTCTGGTTTTTGTTTCTATTTTTGTTCTGTTTCCTCTTCTTTCCTCTTCTTCTTTCCTTGTCCCCCGGTCCGGTTCAGTTCTATTACATGTCATATATTGTCAACAGAAATAAATAAATGGGCATCAAGGGGAGCTTTACATTTATACAACTTCCCTTGGCAAAGCAAATCTGTTTGGCATCAAAGGTATTCAGACTACAATTCTGCTGCCATAATGCTGAACAGGACAAGGGAAAAAAAAAAAAAAAGATCCTTTAAGTTTTGCAAGGCAATAGAAAATTCCAAAATTTCATGAAAATTGAAAAGTCACTAGATTTAAACATAAAATTGGCCAGTGGGGTTTGAATTAGATGTTTGTCCATGTAAATCATTGTCTCATGTAGTTATTATTCATCATTGCATTTGTTACACTTTAGAGATGCGGTTAGGTTTGTTTTTTTCCCCACTGTCTGCATAAATATCAATGGTTGGTACCGAGGTCTGGCAAGAAAATATTTTTCTAATATATGCAATTTAATCTTGCAATTTTTCTTGTGCATAGCTGCAAGTGATGGTGAGTGTATGCTCCCCCAGCCCTCTTTGATCATATAATCAAACAAGCTTTATTGATTTAAAAAAAACCTTGATTTAGTCAGAGAGGACGAGAATCGCCAAGAGTAGAACACGAAAGGACAGGACAGATAAAGACAATAGACAGAAGACAGACAGGTGTGTGTAAGGTGTACTGTGGTGCGTATAGTAGAATGTCAGGCCTTCATATCTTCATATTCCTTTACTAGAATTGAATTCTGAATAGTGGGGATTTTTTCTAAATTCAGAAGGACCAGTTTGTTTGTTACAGCTCTCTACAACCATGGGAAAGGGGTGTCCCCATAAACCATGATATGAACTGGTATGGGGAAAAAAGATATAATAAACTATTCATAAACTACTCGTACCTGTATATGTGATTTACACTTAGTATGAGTAGGTCTCAGTGACTTTGTGAATTACTTTTAAGGAAAAACTCCAACGTAAAATGTTTTAGCACGAGTTAGGAGCACTCCTAGTGGGAAGTAAAAAGCTTTGTGAATACGGCCTCGGATTTTATTTGAACTTATGTGCCATCCAGAACTCTCCAGGCTTCAGATGCGATCTTTTATTAATTTCTAAGGTTAGATCTAATCCTTGCGTTTAAGCAGCAGTTTTTATCATATTCTGTCTTTTTATTGATGTTTAAAATTTTCACCTGTTTGTGTATTTAGCGTATTTATTGTATAATTTTAGTTAATTTTATTAACTTTCGTTTATTTATTTTTATTACTTATTTTTAGCTCCTTCCATTTATTTGGTTTTACCCAGTCTCTGGTGTTTCCTCACTGCAATTCGCTGACAATAAGACAGTGCTTCAGATACCTTCCTTCCAGTATGTGTGGTGTGGGTGTATGTGTACATATAGATGTGTGTGTGTGTGTGGCCTTGGGTTTCCCTGCTTTGCTTTATTTGCTTTTATCTTGTAAAGCCCTTTGTGCTACATTTTTTGGTATGAAAAGTGCTATATGAATAAAGTGATTGATTGATCGATAGGAAAAAAACTAACATCACATAGCTGAGGTTTGCGACAGCACTGGATCCTACATTTAATTGACATTCTATTGAATGTCTATTCATTGACATAGAGAACTGTCCCCAGCAGTGATGGTCCAAACATGAGGGGGCACACAGTGAGATTGCCTACTTTGAATGCAAGTACTTACACATCCGTCCCATGTCAGAGGTCCCTGGGCCCTGTCATCAGAAAATGTAAAAAAACTTTGTGGAACTGGCTCAGTGCAAAGAAACGTAATGGGAACAACCCATTTTTGGCGGCTGTAGCTCAGGAGGAAGAGCAGTCACCCACCAATCGGAAGGTCGGTGGTTCGACTCTGGCTTCCCCGGGCTACATATCGAAGCGTCTTTGGGCAAGACACTGAACCCCACGTTACCCCCCCAGTGTATCATTGGGTGTATGAATGTGTGTGAATGATTTGAAAAAGTACGTAGTTATGAATCTTAAGACGTGCTGTATGAATGTGTGTGATTGGGGTGAATGCGGCATGTAGTGAAGCGCTTTGAGTGGTCAGCTAGACTAGAAAAGCGCTATACAAGTACAAGTCCATTTACCATTTACTGCATTTTGTAGTTATTTTCTACTGTTTTTCCTTTATGGTGTTTCCATGTTCATATTAAGAAAAAGGACAAGGAAGTAGTTTGGGTCGCTCAACCTCTGTGAAAGACAAGAAGAGAGCAAAAAGATAGAAATATAGCCCAACTGCTTTATCCAAATACACTGTAAGTATAAGGAATAACCTAATTGCACTTTATAGGCTAAGTCTTAGCACTGTATTACTCTCTCCACTGTTACATTTGCACTTTATTTATTGTTTTTTTAAATAATTAGTGTTTTTGAGTAAATGTGTTTTGATCCAGATTGAAAGAGTTTTTTTTTTGTGAACCTTAATTGTTGGGAGTATATGCCTTTAAGGTTTGGGGTTTATCTGGAGATTATTCACGACAGCATTTGTCATTGTTTTGGATTGTTGCAATAATGATAAACATGCATTTGTAAAAAGGAAATATATTTGTCCAATCCCATGCTTACAAGAGTATTAGAAAAATGAAAAATATTCTGTTAAGGTACAGTTAAAACAGATTTAAAAAAAACTGTGATTAATTTTACATTAATCGTGAATACCCTAGTTTTGATTAATAGTTAAGATGATTAATATTCTGTTTGTATCTACATATTTCTGTACAGAACATAAGAAAACCATATGTTAGAGTGGCGTTCATGCTATCTTAAATAAAAAGTTTGTCGGCTTAAGTCAACAAGAAAAAACTCTCAACAGCCAAAACACTGCAAACCATGGTAACAACTCTCTGAATTAGTCAAAACACATCTTAGTCCTATGGATACTTACAAACACACAGTGACTCATTTACAGGTATACGGTTCATTCCTTAGTTCCTCAGAATATCTAGCTAGGCTTTGCATGGGAAAAAGTCTAGAAGCTCAGTCCTTGTCAACTCCTCCTCTCTAATTCCACATCTTGCTACAACTGTCCCTTTGTGGAAGTTCAGTACAGTACTGGAGTTACTTTGCTTGTAATGAAAACTCGCAAATTGCAGAGTCCAAGAAAAGAGCCACAACTGAGAGGGGCAGAGAACACTAAATACGTCAGAGTTCTGACCACAGGGTGCTCCTGATCTCTCCATTTCATGAATGTCAATATTGTGAGTAAATGTTTGCATCAGAAAGTCATTGTCTGTCTTAGTGCTTCTCGTTGCTCATGTTCTACAGTCCCTGTTTGGACTGTCCCAGTTTGGCGCCATCTTTTTTATTTCAATGCTTTTTTTTATTTATTTCAAAATGAAAAGACACCCCCCCCACACACACACACACACAATATTTGCATGACTAAAAGCCTATGTCTAACACGTGCAACAAGTTAATTCTTCACATCTAACACAAATCCTTTAGTGAAAAAAGAAATGGATCTTAAATTTAAATTGTAGTTTTCCATTATGGCTTCATATACTCAGCACAGATGGAAAGAGGTTACAGGAGCAAATGTCACTTATTGTTTCCACTACATTCCTTTTTCCTTCTAACACACTTCATTATAGCTTTATTTGTTTGAGAGATGCAATCTCTGTGTTTGACTGCTGTTTTTCCAGCCCAGGGAATGAAGGCTCTTAGGGGACTCTGCCTGCAGCTCACAATAAATTAGATGTGGCATGGCAATCTGTGGTAAAAGACTCGGGTCATAGTAAGTGCCCCCATACATAAATTACCTAGTTAAGGCACAGCTAATCATACAGACACAAGGCTACAGCCGCTGATGATGTGTATGTGCTGTAACATTATATGAAATTGATTGACATACACAGTAACATTATATTGATGGGCTTTGCATTTATCTCCATGGACAAGTCTTTCATTGTTTGCACAATGGAAAACAAGTGCTGTGCTCAGATGTTTTGGGGATGAAAATGTGTAAGTCACCAAAGTTTAAACCTCTTAACTAACTTTCTAATCTTTCAAATTACTTTACTTTATTTCTCATGAAAACAAAAACACTTCTTGGTCATACATACACACCAAAATGTTTTTTGGCTGTGGCAACTTTTTGTCCTTTGACAGAATATGGCCCGTCTCTCAGCACAAACAAATGCGTCAACAGCCAATGGGCCTGGCCATTATATCAAAATACATGTCAATTAATTTCCATAAAACATTGTTTTAGCGACCAGCCAGGAAGAGGACTAAATGCATGTTGAGCTGAATGAGGAGCCAGAATACGCTGAAGGGAGTGTATACCCCATCTGGTCTAGTAACGATTTGGGATCCTTACGGAGAATCTTGAGAGTGTTGTTTCCCTCCTGGACCTGTTGCCCCATGACCTGAACCAAAATGGTATAAGCGGACCCAGCGGGAGTTGTGAAAGCAGGAATGAGACCAGAGACTGAGAGTGAGCTGTTATCCTCCTAAACTGCTAAATTAATCATATTGTAAATTTTACTATCCAAAATAGCAACATTTTATTTCACTGTACTGCAGCATGGAGCACATATATTCAACACTCTCTTGTTTTGGCGCATAGACTACACATACTCGCAGTATATCAACTACTTCCCTCCATATCTACAAATACAATGAGTAATTCATATGCACAGAAGCAAGGCTGCTGAGTTACACAGTTGCTATCTGAATGCTTGTGTTGCAAAATTTACATACATGAAAAAAATACATACAAAAAAAAATAAGAATAACTGAAATAATTCACAATTATTTGTTTCACATATAATACCAACTGTGGTTGTCATTCATTATTAATCTAAGCCCATTACCTGATATCTTCTATATGAGGTAGAGCCCGACAGATTTATCAGCGGGACGATATCATCGGCTGATATTAAGTAGTTTCCAAACTATCGGTATTGGCATTTATAATGGCTGCTAAATGAATATTTAAAAAAACGGATGAAACACCCTTCAACCATGTTATGAGTGTTGCTGTTGCATAGTTCGTCCTCCAGAGGGCACAACGTCCCTGTTGGCAAGGAAGCCACAAACTCTACAAACAGCTGATCCTGCTGGAGGGCAGAGCAAAAGAGTTATTATCGGTGAAGTGTGTTCATGGTAAGTTGGTAACTGTCACGAGACATACGTTGCTTGAACATCAATTAAAAGAAAATCACCATCAGTTCTCTAAACTCAAATAAGCATGACAGAATTCATGACTACCATGTCCAGTTTTGCTGCTGTTATGTGTCAGCCGGGAGTGAAACTAATTTAGCTCGTATGTTGTTGTTAGTTGACTGACTGTCGGTTTAACTCTTGACAATGTGACTGAAAATGTATTTCTTTAATAGCGTGACAGTTATAGCAATGAGACATATCATCTCTCCCCGCCAGTTATTTGGAAAAACTATGTTTTACAATCATTTGCAGCAGCATATGATGTTGTCCATTGCTAAATTATGGCTTATCATAGACTAACCACAAAGCTGGCTAATGCCATTACTGTCAGTGGAAGACCGCTAACATTAATGTGCTTGGAAACCACAAAAACTTCCATCCATCCATCTTTTATACCAGCTTAATCCGTTGGTTGGGTCACGGGGGGGCTGGAGCCTATCCCAGCAGTCATTTGGCAAGAGGTGGGGTACACCCTGGACAGGTTGTCAGTCTGTCACAGGGCCACACAACCACATACACACTCACACTCACTCCTAAGTACAATTTCAGAATCACCAATTAACCTAACATGCACGTTTTTGGGCAGTGGGAGGAAGCTGGAGTATCTGGAGAGAACCCACGCATACACAGGGAGAACATGCAAACTCCACACAGAAAGGCCCCAGCCAGGATTTGAACCTGGAACTGTCTTGCTGTGAGGCGATGGTGCTAACCACCACACCACCATGCATCAACAAACTTATTCTGCCTAAATAAAGTAATGATCACTGTATTTATAACTAGCATATATGTAGTTTACAGACATTGTAAAACGTAAGTTAGGCATGCAAGGAGTGAACATTTAGACATAGAGAAAATGTATCAAACAGCTTGTGCATAAAAGTTAGGGCGTGTTGCTGGGGCAGGCAGCATGGCTCCAGCAGGAGGGGAGCAGCAGTGAATGCACGTCCAATGAGGGGTGCTGAAGGGCGGGTGGCTGTGTGTGCGTGCTGGGCATGGGTGCCTGGCTCACAGCGGGAGTACTTGTGACTCTCTTAATGTAGCCAAATATTAAAGAAAAAAAATAAAAGACCACTATAGTACCAGGGGCACGAGCTGAGCATCAGAAATTTCTCACAAGACGGGAGAAAGGGACAAACTTTTTAGCAGACGACAAAACTACCTCCCGCGCGATATCAGAATGTGAGTTTTTAAGAGCCCAGAGTAGGCAGGAGCTGAGCTGAGCATCAGAAAATGACTAAGTCGACAGCCTGGCTTCTGGAAGAGGGAAGCAGCGGTGAATGCATGTCCAGTGAGGGTTGTTGAAGGGTGGGTGGCTGTGTGTGTGCGCAAACTGATGTTCTTCTGTTCTGCTGTGACAATAAAACAAGTTTATTTTTAAACTGTATTATCCTATCATTTTAGCGAGGACTCATAAATAACTACATCTAACTAATGTTAGGGAAATTTGTTTATGTTTCGTTATGCGTTTCTGGAATTTCGTTTTTAAAATATATATATCGGCTGATACATCATATTTTTAAATCTCCAAATATTTGTATCGGTATCGGCCTTAAAAAACCCATATCGGTCTGGCTCTAATATGAGGTGCACCATGATACAGTTGCATTCTGTAACTCACTAAAAATTCAGATTACCCAATTTCAGTTTTGAGTACAATCTACAAACGCCACTAACTCAAGGAGGTTATCCAAGTCATAAGTCACTAACACACCAGCTCAAGGATATTAAGAGCGTATGTCAACAGACAGGGTCAAATGAATACTGTGAGTTATCAAGTAGCTAAGGTGTGTTTTACCTGTAAACATCATCATGCAACCTGTATTGACCTTTTTTTTATTATATCAATTTATAAATAAACATGAATTATTTTAAAACAATACATATTATTTTTTGCGTGTCCTTTAATAGTACAATTCAAGACGTAAATAAAAGCACTTTCTTACTTTTACAAAGGCAAATTAAAACACTTTCGACCAGCAGCTTTGAATAGTGTAATTCAGAACATGACAGTCAAGCAACAATAAAGGAAAAAAAAGAATGACAGCTGTCACTGAACAATAACTTGTCAGGGCCACAGGACACAGATGCAGGGTCGATTTCAAGGCAAGAATGTTTATTTAACAATAAACAAGTTGAGGATCTCCAGACAGAGCAAAACAAAGGGGCTGTGAAAACCCTAAAGCACTCTCCTCAATAAATATGTTTGAGGCAAAACAAACAAAAGACGCTCTCCAAAAATGGAGGCTCTATGAAATTACAAATAACTATACGCAACCGCTCCTATACCGGAGGTGCTATGAAACATTAATGAAATCAAAAACACTCCTTAAGGGAGAAACAAAAACAGAATATGGAACTTACCGTGACTAACCTAAGGCTAAGGAATAAATTACAAACAAAGAATGCTCTACGGGAGGATTGCTCGACTGCAGGCTCTAGGATTCAAGGCTGTGGATTTCGTGGGACAAGGGTGCTGGAGTGAAGAACATGGATATTTACGACACACTGGCACAAGACAAGGGAGACGCAGACTATTTGAGCACAAGAGGAGCCATGAGGAACAGGTGGAAACACTTTGGAATAAGTGAAGACAATCAGACACTTGACACAGGAGGAAGGGCAAGGTACCTGAAACGAGAGAAGCAGTGACATAACTTTTACACTCACCGATCTCTGTGAGTGAGTGGCATAGGCAAAGAATATTGCAGTGACCAGTCAGACCACAGGGTGTCTAAATAAGTCATAACCACATATTTCAGTGTTGAAACATGTCAACAAGTAAGTTTTCATGACTGATTACAATTAATTACAATGTTTAAACATCAAACATTGCTTCTTGAAGTAAGAAAACCCTCTAGAATTCTAGACCTTCCAACCATCTTGGCACTTCAAACTAACTTTACACTTTGCAGGAGCTAACATTAGAAATCGGGTGCTGGTATATTAGCACAGCTAATTAACTGAATTAACTCACAGATAGCTACTTCTAACAAGCAATGAGCTGCAAGTAACAGCAGTTTGAAAGTAACTATAGTTCCTGCTCTGTTTAGAATGTGCCACAACAGTGGTGGCAACAATTTGCATTAGCTCCAATCACATGTGTAGTTTGTTTCTGGGTTTAATGTGATTTATACTCTATATCAGGGGTTCTCAAAGGGCAGTCCGTGGGCCAATGGACTATAAGTATAATACAACTGTACATTGCTTTGAAAGGATGAATCTACAATTAGTGGTCTTTCGCGACATCTATAGGGATTAGCGGTAATGACAGGAATAAGCGGTAATTACAGGTGTGGTTTAGACCTCACCTGACCTCACTCCCAGAGGTCCATTATGCAATGTTTGCACAATGCTAAAAGAGTAATAATATCTACGAAAAATTCACGACGAGGAGCACACTGGTAAGCTTGAACAGATGAAAAGAGGCTACACCGCACAGCAGTTAATGTTCACAAATCTGGCCAAATCCAGTGAAGCTGTTACAGAGGCTAGCTACATGGTAGCTCGAGAAATAGCCAGGCGGAGCAAGCCGTTCAGTGATGGAGAATTTGTGCGAGACTGCATTTTGAAAGTGGCTGACGTTGTATGTCCAGAGCAAAAAAAAAAGCTCTTTGACATAAGTTTGTTGAATGACACAGTGACACAACGAGTCGAAGATCCGGCCTTGTTCAAGGACACCTCGGCCATGACAGGGAGGTGGACTGACACACATCCAGCTGTCAGTTTCACCAAGCAGTTTGAGTGGAATCGAATTCGAGAGTAGAATCAAACCGCCAACCTTCCGGTTACTGGACGACGTACTCTAACCACTGATCCACGGCCGCCTGTAGCCATGCTGTTTGAGTGGATTCTCCTTGTATTTTTTTACTCTTTTCACCATCTGTTATGATGGCCAATGCAAGAATCGTCTGCAGCTAATTGACCTTTCCTAATCAACTAATAATCGAAGGGGTCGCCTGCCAGACCGTCGCCGGCTCCAGTTCACTCATCACTTGTATGTCTGGCTGCCCGCCAGACCATTGTCGAATCCAGTCACCCCGTAACTAGACGTCTGGCCGACCGCCTGAGGGGCCTCCTACCCATCGCCCTGAGTGGTCCTCGTTCCTCCTGTTCCCTAAGTTTTGGGCATTGAAATAATTTATTTTGATTGATCGCTTCTTTGTTTGTGTTTTAAACTTTGGGTTAGGATGTCCCGTGCTGTTGTTGTTGTCTGGTTTTGTTTTTCAGTTCATTCTTGTTTCTGTTGTAAAACTGAATAGTTTTCTTTTCTTTATACCTGCTGGCTACCAATTTGTGTCTGCACCTCCTTCCTCGCCGTCTCCAACACGTGACAAAAGACGAGTTCCAAACAGCTGAAATCAACTGCCATGGATCAGCAGTTAGCATTCCCTGTCCATGACAAGACAGTATGCTTGGTCCAATCATCAACCTTTTCTCAAAACAGGCAGTGACACCAAAATCATAGAATAGAATAGAATAGAATAGAATAGAATAGAATAGAATAGAATGGAAAAATACTTTATTCATCCCCCAGTGGGGGTAATTCAAAATTAGTCAAGTAGCTCAAAATTTTTACTTTTATAGAATTTTTTTACACTGATTGTATGTTAGAACAATAACAACAACACCAATAATAATAATAAATGAATATATAGATTAATTTATTTATTAAAAAAATAAAAGCCAGTAATCACTGTTAAAAAGCCTTATGGCTGTGGGGACAAAGGACCTCCTGAACCTCTCAGTCCTGCAGCACAGTGAGATGAGCCTCTCACTGCAGCTGCTCCTCTGTCCTGCCAGGATGCTGTGGAGAGGATGTTTATTGTTCTCCAAAACAGAATATAATTTCCATCTCATCTTTTGCTCCACCACAGCACTGAGAGGGTCGAGTCTTCTGCCAACTACAAAACCAGCCTTTTTAACCAATTTGTCCAGGCACCTACAGTCGTGTGTGTGTGTGACAGTGTGTATGCGTGTGTGTTAGAGCTGCAGCCAGGTGAGTTCTCCCAACTGTGGTTAAGTAGGCCTTATCAGCTAGGCCACTTTTAAAAGAATGTGGAAGACGCCACCTGGTTGCCAGTGAAGTGTGTTTTTCAGTAGCTTGTGCAGGGTTTTGAGAAACAGCGTAACTCTTTCAGTGGAAGGAGGGTGATTGCTTGAATTTGTTTTAGGTTGTTCTGTTAATCATTTAGGCTCTTTCCTCAACAGGTTCCGTTAGGATTGAAATTTTTCTTTTGGGTTTTGTTTGAATAGTGTTAATTTTTTCTTTCAAATAAATAACTCTTTAACATCACCAATCAGTTCTCCTTGTTTTATTTCCTCAGCCCGGGACACTGTATTGTCAACAATACAGTACTGTCACAACAAGGAGCAAACAGTTATTTTTGGTCTAGCCATTGTAGGACTCCACAAGGGCCCTATTTTCCTGTCCACTGTGCACATGTGCTACAACAGCCGTATCATCACCGTACTTCTGTATGTGGCAGGACTCTGAGTTGTATCTGAAGTCCGATTTGTACAGGGTGTAAAGAAAATGAGCCATAATAGTACCCTGCAGAGCCCCAGTACTGCATTACAGTGTTCCAGAAACACATCTCCCCCATCCTGACATACTGTGGTCTGACAGTCATATAATCCACGTCTATAATCCACGATGTCAGGGAGGGGGCCACACCCATATCTAGAAGCTTGTCTTTCAGAATGGGAGGCCATATGGTGTTCAAGCCACTGGAGAAGTCAAAGAACATGATTCACACATATGAACCAGGCTACGATGTAGCATGTACAGAATCGCGTCTTCCACTTTTATGTGTTTCTGGTAGGCAAACTAGAGGGGGTCAAGATCCTCAGTAACCTCAAATCTCATGCGATGAACAAGGACTCTCTCCAAGGTCTTCACGATATGAGATGTCAAAGGCACCGGTCTGTAGTTATTCAGCTCTACTGGTTGCCCTAATTTGGGCACCGGTAAGATACAAGAAGTTTTCTACAGCACCAGGACTGTTTCCATCTGAAGGCTCATATTCAAGAGCCTCTGAAGAGGAACTACTAGTTGACTAGCACAGTCCCTCACAAGCCTTGGAAAGACTCCATTTGGGCCTGCAGCCCTTCCTGACTGAAGCCTCCTGAGTTCAGCTCCAACCTCCTCTATAGTTAGAGACAGAGGGAGCCGCTCAGGTTATAGCAGAAGGATGGCGACAGGAGTGATGTTGCTATCAATCATAGAGATGGGGGTGGGGTGCAGCTGGACAGAGGAGGGATAGTGGTGGGAGTTGCTGCAGATGTGGAGGTGCAGCTGGGCTCAGGAGGCCTGGAGGTGGTAGCTGCCGCAGAGGTGGATGTGCAGCTGGACTCAATAGGCCTGGTGGTGGAAGCTGACGCAGAGGTGGAAGTGTAGCTGGTCTCAGGATGCTTGGTGGTGGAAGCTTCTGTAGAGGTGAAGGTACAGCTGGGCAGTGGAAGCAGTATAGCGGAAGCAGCTGTAGTGGTGGGGGTGGAGGGAGCAGCAGCAGAGGTGAAAAAAGCCACACTATCAAACCTGTTGTAATATTGGTTGAAAGTATTGGCTCTGTCATCATCACCTTCCACAGAAAGAGTTCTTCAGTCTGTATCCAGTGATGGTCCTCATGCCCCTCCACGCCTCCTTGGTGTTATTGTACTCCAGCTGTTTCTCTACCTTTTTCTTGTACTCCACCTTAGCTTGACGTGTTTTTTTTAAGCTCCTGTTGTACATTCCTCCGCCTTTCTCCATCCCCATTCTGGAAGGCCTTCTTTTTCTGGTTCAGGATGTCTTTTATGTCACTGGTGATCCATGGTTTATTATTAGGATAGCACCTTACAGTCCTCACTGGAATCACAGTGTCCCTACAGAAGTTAATGTACTCAGTGATGGTGCTGATCCTCCTCTTCGTGTCAATGTCCATTTCTTCTTCCTCTAGCAGTACAGCCCAGTCTCTGACATCAAAGCAGTCTCTCAATGCATCACTCGCCTCTGGTGACCACTTCCTGAAAGATCTGGTAGTAACAGGAAGTCTTTGTACACAAGGTCTGTATGTGGGTTATAGATAGACCATGCTGTGATCATATCTATCCAGTGATGGAAGAGATACTGCCCTGTAAGCCTCCTTCACGTTAGCATAAAACAGATCTAATGTTTTTTCTCCACGTGTTGGACAGTCCACATACTGTACAAAGCCAGTCAGGCAGGAGGATAGAGAGACGTGATTGAAATCCCCTGTGATTGCAATAAATGCCTCAGGATGCTGGGTCTGTATCCTGGCAACGACGTCATGGATGACGTCACACGCCGTTGTAAGTGCCGCCCTTGGTGGAATGTAAACAACAATGACAAATGTGTATGGGAACTCTCTGGGCGCACAGAACGCACGGAAAACAGCTGACAGCAGTTCAATGACTGGACAGCATACCCTCTCCTTAACAGTCACATTGCAGCGGTTTACCCATCTCTGATTAAAAAACAGGACAATACACCTGCCTATCCGCTTACCGCTCATATTCAAGTCATGATCCGCTCGTACGGCTGTGAAGCCGAGCGTATGTCCACACACGAGTCTGGTGTGTTGTCGTTAAGCCAGGACTCAGATCAAACTGCTCCCCTTATACAGCCGTTGGTTCTGCAGCAGCACCTCTGGCTCATCACACTTGTTTGACAGCAAGTTAGCGTTTCCCATAATAACAGAGGGCAGAAAAGGCTTGTACCTCCACCTCCTGTTGTGCCTCTTTGTCTTTAGTTTTGCTCCAGCTCTGCATCCATGATACAGCTTTTTTAGCTTGGTTGGAATTGGATGTTTAATTCCGCGTACGTTCCTTGACAGTGCCAACAGTTCTTCTCTTGTCTACACTGCTCTAGTACTGGTAGCAGTGCACATTGTCAAAAAATAAAAATATAACGAAATGTAAATAAAAAGCAGATCACTAAAAATCACTAAAATGTTTAGATTAAAACTAAAATTACATATAATTATACAAACGACGAACAAAATTCTGAACTACATAGACTTTCTGCCGATAAGGTCGGCGCATAGCAACCGTCTCATGTCTGCCAGCGAGAGGGAAAATGGAGTTGTCTTCTAACTCCACACCTGCCAAAAGGGAAGGCTCCACAGTTAGAGGTGACTGATGCCTCCCTGTTATTCAGGGTCTCTCTACCCACAGGTCAAAATGGACAGCCTCCTTTTTCTCTGTTGGCACTGATGTCAAAGAAACATCAGTTAAGCAAACTGTACAAAAGACTGAAGTCGCCTTAACTTTGTTGAGTGTTACTATCATTATTGTATTGTAGGGAATTATTCACCGAGTCTGGTCGATTTTTTTATTCATTTTTTTAGCACAAATTTCTTGTGTTTACCTTTGAATTCAGATCTAGCCTAGCTAGTGACTGCTGTGAAAAGGGCAGCTGACAACAAGGGAAAGACCATGTGACAGATTGGAAATACAGCTGACAGGAGGCAAAGACCCCAAAGGTGCTGCCATGGGCTAGCAATCCATGGTAGCAGTAGCGAGGCCTAGCAGCTTTGTTACAACCAGCATATGCTACAAGTAAATTAAGGAAAATATCCCTAGGGTGTTGTGGAAATTTTAGTAATGTTGTAAATATCCGCTTCATCCCTGTCCCCCTTAAAGTGCAGCTATTTCATGATAACAAGCCCACCATTGTAAAGAGGAATTTAAGAAAACAGGACTGGTACCTTGCAGCTCGGTCAATTTTCCATTACAAGAGTGAGCGAGAGCAGTGGCATAAGATGACTCACAGGCAGACTACATGGCAACTGACACTGGAACGAACACGATTATGAGGTGGAGATGTGACTCAGTGAAGAATAGGGGCACAGACCTATTCTCTACAGGACTGTGAGCACAGGGTGGGAGGCGTTTACAGACATGAATATGACTTAGGAGGATCGTCCTGGTATATCTATACATTACAAACACACAAACAAAGCAAAACCCTTAGTTGTGAGGACGAACCTGCTATAACTGCACATTACCCATACACACAAGCCTATTAAACCCTTAGTTGTGAGGACCAACCTGCTGTAACTGGACATTACCCATACACACACAAGCCAAGAAGTCAAGGACCAAAGGACTTAACAACTTCAGACCTGTGACCTCTTTGCTTTCACACCTGAAAGCCATCACCAACCCCCTGCAGTTCGCCTACAGAGCCAACAGGTCTGTCAACGATGCAGTAAACTTGGCCCTTCACTACATCCTCCAGCACCTGGACTCCACAAGAACCTGTCAGGAACCGGCAGTACACAGGACACAGATGCAGGGTTTTCACAATAAGTCAGTTTATTTATATAAAGCACTTATGAGTCTCCAGGTCAGAGAAATCAAGGGGCTGAGGGAGATGCAGAGGAAGACGCAGACTATGAATACACATGAGGAAAAATGGGGAACAGGTGGAAACACTCAGGGAGGACAATCCGTCAGGTGACACATGAGGAAGGGCAAGTGACCTGAAATGAGAGGGAAGGTTAATCTTTCAAAATAAAACAGGAAATGACGAGACAAGACAAGGTGCAAAACAAAAGACCTCACCGGAGAGAACCTATGCCAGGATCCCGTCTCAGGCGCTGCTTCAGCATAAGCTCTCCCAGCTGAGTGTGCCTGACTCCACCTGCAGGTGGATCACAGACTTCCTGTCTGACAGGAAGCAGCATGTGAAGCTGGGAAAACATGTCTCCAACTCACAGCCCATCAGCACCGGATCCCCCCAGGGCTGTCTTCTTTCTCCTCTCGAGTCCGCCCACAGCTCAGAGATGGAGCAGACAGAACAACTTAGAGCTTAACGGTCTAAAGACAGTGGAGATGGTTGTGAACTTCAGGAAGAACTCAGCCTCACATGCCCCCGTCATCCTCTGTGACTCCACAATTGGCACTGTGGAGTCTTTTCATTTCCAGGGGACTACTACCATGTCCCAGGACTTCATCAAGAAAGCTCAGCAGAGGATGTACTTCCTGCGGCAGCTGAAGAAATTCAACCTACCAATGATAGTGCACTTCTACACAGCCATCATTGAATCCATCTTCACCTCCTCCATCACCATCTGGTATGCTGTTGCCACCACCATTTATTCGATCTGCAGAGAAGGTGATTGGCTGCAATCTTCCATCTTCCCAGGACCTGTATGCCTCCAGGTGTTTGAGGCGTGCAGGAAAGATTGTAGCTGATCCCTCGCACCCTGGTCACAAACTTTTTGAGACACTCCACTCTGGCAGGAGGCTTCAGTCCATCAGGACCAAAACCTCACGCCACAAGAACAGTTTCTTCCTGTCACAACCGGTGTGGGTGGGGTTGTGCGTGGCTTGGTGGAGGTAGGACCCAGAGGCAGATATTAAAGGTAAACTTTATTTATTTAACAAAAAGGAACAAAAAGTGCGGCTGAGCCGGATAACAATAAATCTAAACTGTGGATTAAACTAAACAAGACTAATAAACAAAACTTTGCTATGGCTGTGGTTGTGGAAAAAACAAGAGGCAAAACCTAACCTGACAAACCTGAAAAACATGAAGCACTTTGCATGAATGAAGGTGAGGTGTCAGTGAGGATTTTTCCTGAAAACAAAAACAAAACCCAAGACATGACATAAAAAAACCCAACACATGACATGATACTTCCCATCCACTACTAGCCTTCTCAACAAGTTCTGGAGCCCCCTCTGACACTGACTCTCTCCCTCTCCCCATCTAGATCGACATGCTACATTAACATATCATCTAAAGACTTTCTGCGTAACAGTAAGTCTTTAATTATTTGGGACCACTTCATCCTGTTGTATATCTGCACATTCATAGTATTCTATGAATACATTGTAAACTCTCACTATTACATGTCATGTACTTGCACCTCTGCTTGCACTACAGCTCCTTCATTGCAGAAGATGTTGTATATGTATATTGTTTATATAAAACTTGTGTTTTTAACTTCCTATATTTTCTTACTTAATGTTTATTCTGCATGAACTACAGCAAGTCAAAGTCCTTGTATGCACAAACCTACTTGCCAATAAACTTCTGATTGAACTGATGATTCTGATTCTGAAGGCTATTAAACCCTTAGTTATGAGGTTTTGAGGCCAAAGTTATGAGATGACTGAACATTATCTGTACACAAGAATCCAGAGAAAACTAGCTCGGCCTTGATCAAGGGAACAGAGTACTAATTGTTGGGCAAGCTTTAGTTCTACAGTAGGATTTTGCTGAGTTCAAATTCTCTAGTTAACGTCTGTAAATGATGAAAACCTCTGTAATATCCATCCATCCATCCATCATCTGCCGCTTATCCGGGGGTCGGGTCACGGGGGCAGCAGCTTGAGCAGAGAAACCCAGACGTTCCTGTCCCCGGCCACTTCCTGCAGCTCTTCCGGGGGGACCCCGAGGCGTTCCCAGGCCAGCCGAGAGACATAGTCTCTCCAACGTGTCCTGGGTCTTCCCCGGGGTCTCCTCCCAGTGGGACGTGCCCGGAACACCTCCCCAGGGAGGGGTCCAGGGGGCATCCTAACCAGATGCCCGAGCCACCTCATCTGACTCCTTTCAATGCGGAGGAGCAGCATTTCTACTCTGAGCCCCTCCCGGATGACTGAGCTTCTCACCCTATCTCGAAGGGAGAGCCCAGACACCCTGCGGAGGAAACTCATTTCGGCCGCTTGTATTCGCGATCTTGTTCTTTCGGTCACTACCCACAACTCGTGACCATAGGTGAGGATGGGAATGTAGATTGACCAGTAAATAGAGAGCTTCCCCTTCTGGCTCAGCTCCTTCTTCACAACGACGGGTCGGTGCAGAGCCCGCAACACTGCAGACGCTGCACCGATCCGCTCGTCAATCTCACGCTCCATTCGTCCCTCACTCGTGAACAAGACCCCGAGATACTTGAACTCCTCCAAGGGGAAGGATCTCATTCCCGACCCGGAGAGAGCATTCCACCCTTTTCCGGCTGAGAACCATAGTCTCAGATTTGGAGGTGCTGATTCTCATCCCAGCCGCTTCACACTCGGCTGCGAATCGCTCCAGTGAGAGCTGAAGGTCACGGCCTGACGACGCTAACAGAACCACATCATCTGCAAAAAGCAGAGACCCGATTCTGAGGTCGCCAAATCGGACAACCTCAACGCCCTGGCTCCGCCTAGAAATTCTGTCCATAAAAGTTAGGAACAGAATCGGTGACAAAGGGCAGCCCTGACGGAGTCCAACTCTCACCGGAAACGTATCCGACTTACTGCCGGCAATGCTGACCAAACTCTGGCACCGGTCATACAGAGACCGAACGGCCCATATCAAGGGGTCCGGCACTCCATATTCCCGGAGCACCCCCCACAGGACTCCACAAGGGACACGGTCGAACGCTTTCTCCAAGTCCACAAAACACATGTAGACTAGTTGGGGGAACTCCCATGCACCCTCCAGGATCCTGCCGAGGGTATAGAGCTGGTCCACTGTTCCACGGCCAGGACGAAAGCCATACTGCACCTCCTGAATCCGAGGCTCGATTATCCAATGGATCCTCCTCTCCAGTACCCCCGAATAGATCTTACCAGGGAGGCTGAGGAGTGTGATACCCCTATAGTTGGAACACACCCTCCGGTCCCCCTTTTTAAAGAGGGGGACCACCACCCCGATCTGCCAGTCCAGAGGCACTGTCCCCGATGTACACGCGATGCTGCAGAGGTGTGTCAGCCAAGACAGCCCTACAACATCCAGAGCCTTGAGAAACTCAGGACGGACCTCATAGACCCCCGGGGCCTTGCCACCGAGGAGCTTTTTGACCACCTCGGCAACCTCAGCCCCAGAAATGGGAGGCCCCGTCTCCAAGCTCTCCGGCTCTGCCTCTTCCGAGCACGTGTTGGTAGGATTGAGGAGTTCCTCGAAGTACTCCCCCCACGACTCACAACATCCCTAGTTGAGGTCAGCAAAGCCCCGTCCCCACTGTACACAGTGTTGACTGTGAGCCGCTTCCCCCCCCTGAGATGCCGGATGGTGGACCAGAATCTCTTCGAGGCCGTCCGGAAATCGTTCTCCATGGTCTCACCGAACACCTCCCAGGCCCGAGTTTTTGCCTCAGCATCCGCCGAAGCCGCAGCCCGTCTGGCCTGCCGGTACCTATCAGCTGCTTCCAGGGTCCCACTGGCCAAAATGGCCCGATAGGACTCCTTCTTCAGCTTGACGGCTTCCCTCACCACTGGTGTCCACCAGCAGGTTCGAGGGTTGCCGCCACGACAGGCAGCGACCACCTTACGGCCACAACTCCGATCAGCCGCCTCGGCAATGGAGTCACGGAACATGGCCCATTCGGACTCAATGTCCCCCACCTCCCCCGGGATATGGTTGAGGCTCTGCCGGAGGTGGGAGTTAAAGCTCCTCCTGACGGGGCATTCTGACAAACGCTCCCAGCAGACCCTCACAATACGTTTGGGCCTGCCAGGTCTGATCGGCATCCTCCCCCACCAGCGGAGCCAACTCACCACCAGGTGGTGATCAGTTGACAGCTCCGCCCCTCTCTTCACCTGAGTGTCCAGGACATACGGCCGCAAGTCCGATGATACAACCACAAAGTCGATCATCGAACTGGTGCCAAGGGTGTCCTGGTGCCAAGTGCACATATAGACACCTTTATGCCTGAACATGGTGTTTGTTATGGACAGTCCATGACTGGCACAGAAGTCCAACAACATAACACCACTCTGATTGAGATCGGGGGGGGGCAGTTCCTCCCAATCACACCCCTCCAGGTCTCACTGTCATTGCCCACGTGAGCATTGAAGTCCCCCAGCAGAACGAGGGAGTCTCCGGTAGGAGCATTCTCCAGTGCCTCCCCCAGAGACTCCAAAAAGGGTGGGTACTCTGAACTGCTGTTTGGCGCATAGGCACAAACAACAGTCAGGACCTGTCCCCCCACCCAAAGGCGGAGGGAGGCTACCCTCTCGTTCACTGGGGTAAACCCCAATGTACTGGCACACAGCCGGGGGGCAATAAGTATGCCCATACCTGCTCTGCGCCTCTCACCATGGGCAACTCCAGAGTGGAAGAGAGTCCAAACCCTCTCAAGAGGACTGGTTCCAGAGCCCAAGCCGTGCGTCGAGGTGAGTCCGACTATATCTAGCCGGAACCACTTAGCCTCGCGCACCAGCTCCTGCTCCTTCTCCAACAGAGAGGTGACATTCCACGTCCCAAGAGCTAGCTTCAGTAGCCGAGGATCAGACCGCCAAGGCCTTCGGCTGCTATCCAGCTCACATAGCACCCGACCCCCTTGGCCCCTCCCACGGGTGGTGAGCCCGTCAGAAGGGGGACCCATGTCATGATTTCGGGCTATGCCCGACTGAGCCCCATGGGCACAGGCTCGGCCACCAGGAGCTCGCTGCCGGGCCCCACCCCCGGGCCTGGCACCGGGGGGAGGCCCCGGTGTCCCATATCCGGGCAAGGGATGACGAGGTCCAAATTTCTTTTTCATCATAAGGAGTCTTTTGAGCTATTCTTTGTCTGGTCCCTCATCTAGGATCTGTTTGCCTTGGGTGACCCTACCAGGGGCTTGAAGCCCCGGGCAACATAGCTCCCAGACTCATTGGGGCACGCAAACTCCCCCACCACCATAAGGTGACAGCTCAGGGGGGAGTTTACTGAGCTTTATATCTGTAATATGATAAATGGATTTATTTCAAAGGGATAAAAATTGGCATTTACTAAACGAGTGGCTGGCATGCTCTGAAGCTGTTTTTTGTTTGTTTAGAAAGTGAATAAGACAGCATTAGCAACTGGAGGAAATTAAATCAAATGTTAGATAACAATTCCTTTAAATGAAAAACACTTTTATTGTAATATATAAAACTCGTAATTTTTATGAAACGTTCTACAAACGTTTAACATAATACATAAAGTGCAAAACAAGGTCAGAATAAAATAACTGGCAATAAAATCAATTAATGTGAAAATAATAAAAATTACTCTGGAAAAAAATATCAACAACAAAAAACAAACAAAAACTTCAACATAAACTACCATGACCCAAATAAAAGGTTAAAAAAATACATGTATGAGTACTGTAAATTAAGTACAAGTACGACTACTACTACTATAATATTCCTTTAGAATTCCTGAATTCATCATTGGTCAATATTGCTCAAAAGATGTGCAGAGTAAAATAATTGGCATTAAAATTACAAGAAAAAAATTAATAACATGGAAAATGCACAATAGTAGTCAGTCAACTCTGTTAATAACAACAACAGTCTTACAATAGTCTTGTTTTGTTTTATTGATTACTCAGTTTTAGATTTTTTGATAACCAGTTCAGCCGCGCTTTTTGTTCTTGTCTTTTGTAAATAAATCAAGTTTTTGCTTTTGAATTTTGCATCTGGGTCCTCCCCCTACACCATACCTGACAGTAAAATTCGGTAAAAAAGTCCCTCAGGCAAACTGTTCTGTACTGTTGGTAAAAAAGGCCCTCAAGTAAACTGTACTAAGTCGGTAAAAAAGGCCCTCAAGTAAACTGTAGTTAGTCGGTAAAAAAGTCCAAGTAAACTGTTCTGTATTGTCGGTAAAAAAGACCCTCAAGTTAACTGTAGTTAGTCGGTAAAAAAGTCCAAGTAAACTGTTCTGTATTGTCGGTAAAAAAGGCCCTCATGTAAACTGTACTAGGTCGGTAAAAAAGGCCCTTAAGTAAACTATTTTATACCGTCGGTAAAAAAGGCCCTCATGTAAACTGTACTAGAACGGTAAAAAAGGCCCTTAAGTAAACTGTTTTATACCGTCGGTAAAAAAGGCCCTCAAGTAAACTGTACTAAGTCGGTAAAAAAGGCCCTCAAGTAAACTGTTCTATACTGTCGGTAAAAAAGTCAGAGAGATAAAAGGAATCCTTCGATCAAACTCTTTTTGACAGGTGACCTTTGACCTCTTATCGATCAATCAAATTAATATGACAGATGACCTTTGTTTGACATCCGTTTGCTGACATCTGGGGATATGACTTTTGACCTCTTATCGATCAATCAAGCTATTTTGACGTGTGACCTTTGTTTGACATAGATCAGCCATCTGTTGAGGAGGCCTTTGACATCTAAGGAAGGGGGAGTTTATGGCTAGGGTTAAGAATGATTACAGCTAAAGTCAGGAGGTTGTGAGAAATATATTAGTTGAATGTTTAAATAAGAGAAAGGGTTAGGGTTAATAGAAAAGGTTAAGTTAACAGCTTCAAAGACCGGTCCCTGTAAGGTAAAGATGGGAAAATAATTAGATGTGTGGGGGGTATTGTTCGACCCCAGGTTTGAGGGCCAATGGGTGGACAGGGGAGGGGTTTCGAGTAAAGGATAAAAACCCTGAGACAGTCAGTGTGTAGAGAACGACTTTGGGGTGAAAGATAACTGATTCCAGATGCCCAGGACAAGAAGCAGAGTGAGTGTAGAGGAGAAATCTACGCAGGCACTGGAGAGGACGTGTGCTCTGCGGTCTCTCATTTGTGAGACTCCGGTAACGATATTTGAAGATCAGCCCTTGATACCAAATGCTCCCAAGAAAAGGATGGTGTTTCTGTGCAGAACGCAGCAACTCCGGACGGTCACACGGTTTTATCAAAGTTGTGAAAACTGCAGTGATACACCTCTTGAATGAGACCATCAAAAAATTTATGATTGAATCATGCTACGGGTGTTGTGTCGATCACCCTAGTTTACGCCAACATCAGTGCAAGGATGTCCTCGAGGACGACTTTTTTCATGACCATTACTACACTCTGATGCGGAGACTTTATAATCAACGATTCATTGCTTCCATTCAACATCTTCTAACTGCGCGTAACATTTGTGAAGATGATGCCAGAGTCAGGGCTATGGCAGAAGCTTACTTGTACGAACTAACTCTGGTGAAACAAATCAACACTTCTATACACGATATGTACGAGCAGTTGATTGGAGAAGATGTAAAGAAATTGCAGCAGCTTCAAACCATGACAAAGTTCTGGGAGGGTTAAAAGAAGGGTGTAACATTCCTTCTTTCCATCAGCTGGATGTGTTTAGACTAATATTGTAATCATGTGATGTTGTTATAACATTTAACTTTTCTTAAATCCTATATTACTAGCATTCCTGCTTTTCGTGATCATGTGTATGTGTGTGTGTGTATTATCACACATTAGAGAAAAAATAAAAGGTTGAAATATACTTGCGTTTTGTGTTTTCTGTCATTACAAGCCAGAGTTTGTATAAGGTGAGATGGCTGAAAAGAGATTAATGAAAAAGGTTTTCTACGATCCTATCCACCCAGGTAGTTTTGGGGGAGTAGAGAGGTTGCGTAAAGCTGTACAGGACGAAACGGGTAAGAAAGTCGCGTGCGAAAAAGTGCAAGACTTCTTATCAGAGCAAGATGCATATACTCTACATAGAATTTTTTAATAAAAAATTTAAGGCATTATTAGAGAACCACGGAGTTGTGCATTTTGCTACGCCGAGCGAGGTAAAGGCATCTGTGATTGAAAGGTTTAACCGAACGTTAAAAACCAGGATGTGGAGATATTTTACTGCTAATAACACACGTCGATACCTAGACGTCCTGCAGGATCTCGTGGAAAGTTACAACCACAGTTACCACACGAGCATCAAAATGAAGCCTGGAGAGGTGACTCTAGAAAACACCTTTAAAGGTTTTCAGAACCTGTACGGCTCTGCACGCGATCGACGCTACAAGGACTCAAGGATAAAGTTTAAAAAAGGAGATCTTGTAAGAATATCTAAACTGCGAGGCGTGGTTGACAAGAAATATGAACAAAGTTTTACAGATGAAGTGTTTACAGTGACCGAGCAGCTTGCACGATCTCCCCCTGTGTACAAACTCAAAGATTTTGATGGAGAAGCTATTGAAGGTTCCTTTTACGCGGAGGAGCTTCAAAAAGTTCTACTGAATAACGACGAGATGTATCAAGTGGAGAAGATATTAAAACGACGCAGCATCAGGGGTGTAAAACAGGTTTTTGTCCATTGGAAAAACTGGCCTGAGAAATTCAACAGCTGGGTCAGAGCCAGTGACCTTCACGAGGTATAAAGGGGCCATCGCTACTCCTAGCCCGCTACATTACGCCATGAACCGAACGGTAGAGGATGTGGGGTTTTATATCACCCTGCCTTCCAATGCTAGTCTCAACATCTTTAAGAATAATACCAGTTCCAGTTTCCGTGTGGATTTAGCCCAGTATATCGATTTGGAAGGTTCGTGGCAGGTTGCCTTGACGGAGATTTCTTATCCGTACACATGGCATAATGCCCCCAGGGACCAGGATTTTTTTGAATGGAGGAAAGCGGGGCTGGAAAAGTTCTACCGCCAGAATATAGGATGCGGACATTTCAAAGATTTGAATCAGCTCAAAGCCGCGATTGAGGGTCACCTTAGAAAAATAGGTTCTCATATTTATTTAGTCGTGAACACGGTGGAAAATAGACTCATTTATCAGGCAGGTGCCCAGTACCACCTGCGTTTTTATCCACCACTGAGCTACATGCTAGGTGTGGAGCCTGGCAAATGGATGGTATTTGATAAAAGGAGTGCCCCTTACCCGATGGATTTAAAAGCAGGTTTCTACCAGCTTTACTGTTACAGCAATGTGGTTGCTCCTCAGATAGTTGGCGATGCTTATGCCCCGCTCTTGCGAACAGTTAGAGTAGAGGGTAAGTTTGGTGATATAATTACGCATACTTTTAACCCGGTCAACTAGCTACCTGTAGGAAAGAGGCATATTGAAAACATCCACATAGAGATTAAAACGGATCAAAACACTTTTAATTATGGGAAAACCGTTGTGAGACTACACTTCCGACCCGTGATATCACAACGCGTAATGAAATGATGGTCATTCACTCTGATATCACAGAGAGAGTAAGAGGGAATTGTGATTCTATCTCTCCCGATAAGCTCTGATCAGAAGTAAAAACGGGTTGATCACAGACTCTTTAGTCACTATCAAGCAAACGTTCAGTCAGAGGTCACCTCAGTGTCTTTGTCTGTGTCAGGAGGAGGATAACAAAACAAAGCAACATGGTTCAGATAAACATGAGGGATGATCCTCACCGCTTCGTAAACTATTACCAGAACCAGGTCGGAGGTACCCTGCCTGGTTTTTATGGAGCACCTGTAATGTACGGTCGCGGAATAGGCTCTATATTTTCAAAATTATTTCGCTTCATAGCCCCCCTTGTTAAAAAAGGTTTTGCTATAGCTAAGCCTCATCTGAAAACAGCAGCTACAAACATTGCCTCAGATGTCATAGGCAAAACCATGAGAAGGATCTCTGGTCCTGCAGAGATGGGAGGACAAGAAGGATCGGGTATTATGGTTCTGTCACGAAGACCAAGAAAGCGGCCGCCGGGTGAACGTGTGAGGAGGTCACAAATAGTGAGGCCGCTGGAAGTCAGTTGGAAGGATCAAGCCTAAAGGGAGGAAGTCTGCACGGAGCAGGGATATATTTCCCTGAATCATAAATAGAGAGAGAAAGAGAGTAAAACATGGCTCTTTTGCATCACAAATCCCCTGAGTACACCCTGGCAGAACTGGACTTATTTTCAGTCCCTATGACCCAGCTTTCGATCGAGGATAAGATCTACACGGAAATTATGCCTCTATCCGCTATTACAGAGAATGGTCCGATTGAGTTTTTTATACCGGGAGATGGTGAAAAGTATCTGGATCTCAACGATACCTTGTTACATCTACGCGTGAAGATCACCAATGCAGACGGCACAAACTTGCCGAACGACGCACCTGTGGGTCTCATCAATTATCCTCTCAATACACTATTCAGTCAATGCGATGTTACTCTGGGTGATAGATTAATTTCACAGTCTTGTGCCACCCACCCATATAGAGCTATGATCGAGACTCTGCTAAACTTTTCTGAAGACACGTTAAAGAGTCAGTTCAGCGCTGGTCTTTATTATAAAGACACAGCCGGCGCCATAGACTCTATAGTAACCAATAATGGGCCAAACAGAGGGCTAAACCAGAGGGCTCTCTGTACAGCTAATTCCAGAGAAGTACACCTAATGGGCCCCCTCCATGGGGATATTTTTTTCTGCGAAAGGCTCCTGCTGAACTCTGTGGATATGAGAGTTAAACTAACCAGAGCCAGCGAGGCTTTCTATCTCATGGGAACCAGAGACTCGACTTTCCGATTAATGATATTAGGAGCCTCTCTTTTTAGCAAAAAAGTTTCCGTCTCCCCCGCTGTTCGTTTAGGCCACACATCGGCCTTAATGAGAGGAAACGCTCTCTACCCACTGTCACAAGTGAATGTAAAAACATACTCCATCCCTGAAAATTCGAGGATATGTAATCAGGAGAATCTCTTTTTGGGAGCGATGCCTAAATATATTGTTTTAGGTATGGTGCACCACGAGGCATTCACGGGAAGAAGGGACTTGTCACCCTTCAACTTTAAACTTATGGATATAGAGTATCTAGCTCTTTGTCAGGATGGTAAAAAAGTTCCCGCCAAGGCGCTCCAGCCTCAGTTCAACCAAGGCATTTCAGTCCGGGAATTTTACAATTTGTTTACAGCGACCGGTCGTCATTTAAAAGATCTCCCTCTGAGTATCACACGTGAAGAATTGAACAACGGTTACTCGCTGTTTATCTTTAATCTCAATCCTGGTGTCACCTGTTTCTAATGGGAATTTAAGACTGGAGATGAGGTTTAGAGTATCGTTACCTCACACCACAACCCTCATTGTCTACGCATGTTACGATTCCATTTTGGAGATCAACTCGAGAAGACAGGTGCTGGTGGAGTATTATAAAAAGAGTAAGCATGAATAACCACCAACTGGAGAGCCTGTTACACCATCTACTGGGAGACCTATTTTGTGGCATGTGGGCTAGTGACCACCTCCCCTTGCTCACACAAACGTTTACAAAGCCGGCTTACTTTATTGTGAACACACATCCTTCTCACATGCCTGGGGAGCACTGGCTAGCTCTGACTCTGGAGGAGAATGGTCAAGCCACCTTTTTCGACTCTTACGGGCTACCGCCAGATTTTTCTCACTACCCCTCAGACATTGTGTCATTTCTGAAAGACCGATCCCTGAAGATAACGTACCATAATCGCCAACTTCAGAACACCTTGTCCACCGTGTGCGGTCAGCAGTGCGTTTATTAACTCTGCCACCGGATGTGTGGAATGTCTCTGCAACAAGTATTATCCTCCTACAGTGATGATGTTCTTAAAAATGATGTGATGGTATCTAACTTTGTGAAAAAATATCAGAGATGCATCAGAAAGCACAGTGCTACCTCATTGCATCACGGAGCCTGTCCTTTACAGATGTTCAAAGAGTGCTACAAATTGTGTAATATGTATGAAAGTGATGACTCTGTAGACTCTGAAAATTGGAATCAATAAAAGTTTTTATTGAGAACAAATGACGGTATCATTTTATTCATTTCTTACAGAAATTTATGGTGAAAAGGTAACCCAGCGCGGAGGTTTTATCTTTTTATGCAAAGTATGTTCATCTGCAGCCTCGTCTCACTCACCATGTCCAGATCTTAAAAAATGTGGGGAGAGGGTTATCTTGTTCTTCGGTTTTACAAATGGTATTTTCTCCATTCCGCTCGGCTGTTTTGAGACGACGGTATTGTTCACGGGCTTGCGGATGATTCACAGAGGATAAAGGTATGTTCAGTTCATTCAGGACATTGAGAAAACTTGTCCAGCCTGTTGGTTGCATGGTTTGGGCTTTTCTTTTAAAAGGGAGCAGAAGGTTTTTAAGTAAATCAACCAAATGTGATCCTCTCACAACCTGCCCCTGATAAACAAATTCTCCTCTGGTGGTCCAGCCATTTCTCTCAGATAATTTCCTCAAGATGTATTCACATTAAGACTGTTTCGCTGAAGAGTCACAGTCATCCGTGGCTCCTCCATCTGAACTTGCTTGATTAGGGCGAGGTATCTTTGCAGCAGGGTGTTGTATTTCTTAATTTTTTCATAAGAGGTCATTCCTGACTCCGCCGTCTGTCTGATAGAAGTCTCTGACTGACTCAAGTGTTGGAACTGATGAGGTGAGATGAGAAACATCTTTTGTGCCGTCCTGAGCGACATCTTATCTTCTAACAATTCCGGCCACTAGATCCCCAATTACGGGTGCAAGAGCCGTTAGGATGGGGAGAATAAACCCACCTCCTTGACTTTTGAGAGACAGCTGCTTACGTTTTAAACCGGTTCTCTTATCAGCCAGCAGTCTGATAACTTTCTTTTGCTTTTTCAAACTCCGATACTGGGGAGGGGATAGCTTAATGTTACCCTTTAAAATATTCAGAGCAATCTCACACAAAGCTTTAAGAAAGTCGGGTGAACAATGGCCGAGAATGTCCTTACGTTTCTGAGGTGTGGCGTGGTACAGAGCTCTGAGTAACGGAGCATTCCTTTTTATACGGGCTGACATGATAAATTACTATGCTTTCGGAACATAGACAACTGGCCACTGACCAGGAAGTAAACCCGTTCTCAGTCTGTATTGTTCTGGGCATGAGTGGGTCAGGTCGACGATTAAATACCCGTGCGGCTCTCTGGTGGCGTCCTCAAAGCTCTCCAGGAGGATAGCTTTCTCTGAGGGGAAGATTTGACGGGCTAGTATATTCACCTGCAATCTGTCTCTGGGATTCTTAAACAGCACCAGGTAGTTACTGTTCAGGCTGATGGTGCAACTATATTTCCCTTGATGAAATACACTCATATTTCTGTGATGTCTGTACTGTGTGAAAATTTTTACCACTTCAGGATGGTCTGAAGCCTGAAAAATGACATCGTCCAGAATAACCAAGTGCTTACGATCAGGAGGGAACAGATTTTCATCTTCAAAAGAATGAGGCAATCCTTCCACAAATTTGATGTTTTTATTCAGCCGCTGCAGTTCAGCGTACAATGGTTGGAAAGAGGTATAAATCCAAATAATACTATCAGGTACATCATCCATCACATGGTTACACTTCTTTAAAACACTTCTAACAAAAAACGATTTCCCACATCCGCTGGGCCCCACAATCAGACATGAAAAAAGGAGTCTTTAGTCTGGGGTCAAAATCAATCTCCTTCATATCAGAAAATTGCGACTTTTTTTTTTTTTTTTCCTCCCTCTTAATCACCTTAATACCTTAATAACCGAAACGCAGAGTTGTACCGTCAGGAAAAAGGCGTCTCTTGTCATACACCACCCGGAACTTTTTCGGGAATGTCACATTTTTTAACAGAAACCCCTTTTTATCTCTTCTGATGGTACGCTGAGGGGTCTCGATCACCATTTCTCTGGAGCCACCCAAGTATCCCTCCACTAACTCTTTGACGCTGTCAAAATTGACCTTCTCGCTGCATTCATGCGTCTGAGTGATGCCTTTAACGCGCATCGATACTTTTTTCTGATTTCTGGTCTGGTAGGCGTAACTCTTGGGTCCTGCTGCAACAAATTCCTGAATTGTGTCACCCCCCAGCTCATCGGTCAAATCCCCCAGATAGTTTCCCAGTTTCAGAGGAGTCTCACCTTTTTTCACCACATAGATCAGACTGTCTGTGTCTATGTAGAGAATTTTGTCCTGAATTACTTCCAGACAGCTGTACAGCTTTAAACGTGCATATGCTGTGGTAAATGCTGCAATGAATACATCGTTTACCTTGTTGGGAGGTGCGATGCACCGTTTGTTGTAAGTCCACTGCAAAATGCACATGTCAGGGTTTAGAAAGTGGAAGTAGGCTATCTTGTATTTACCCGAGAACATGAAATTAAAAAATTCATTCGGGTCTGTGACGATGGTGGTCTGATGGACGTCGTTCCTCTGCGCAAATTTCCCCCAGAAACTGTTCAGACACAGTTTAGCCACCTGTCTTTTAGCAGGGTTCACCTCTATTTTGCTGGTATCCAGCTGAATACCTTGATGGAGTTTGTAATCTCTGACGTACCTCAACTTACTCTCCTCATCAAGTGCATCTGCGGGATATCCTGAAGCCTCTTGTTTACCTTTAAGAAATGTGTGTATGTAGTCTACAAAGATTGAGCTACTGGTCCTGTCAAAGTGCCACACCTCAGTGATTTTAACAAGACGTTAACCAAGCTTTAACACCTTGCTAAACTCCACACTCACCCACACACCTGTTAGTGCTCTCTCCTCATCGCTGTGGTTGCATGCACCTGTCTCGTTATTCATTTTAGCACAGGTGCGACAGAGAGTGAATACAAGTTTTCCGTGAGATGACTTGTAGGGTAAAACTGGGGAAAACAGCCCGCGCGGAGGATAAACAACAGCTCTTATTAAACCAAAGTAGCTGTCAGGGTCATCAAAATCTTTGCAAATAATTCTGGGATGGCCGAGAGGGTAAGGAAAGCTGCAATTTACATAGGGGTAAAGAGATGCAAAGTCAGCGTAGTACATAGTTTCATCTTCCCCCGCACTGTACCTCAACCTGAGTGCGCAGGTCCGACCACCGTACAGTGCTTGTCTGGGAGAGAGAGGTTCAGGGGCGTTAAAGCTCTTGAGAAATTCAATCACCTCCGGATGGGACTTTTTCATCTCAGTCCACTCGCGCTTCCACATGATATGCAGGCAAAGACCATACACTGACTGAAGCAGTCTCTCTCTCTCACGGGTCTCTGCATAGAACTTTTCAAACGGCGCCTTCCTCAGCGGACATGCATCCTGAGGCAGATGGCAGACGGGGCAGCCATGAAAGAAACAGCCGTAAAACTCAAAAGCTACCCTCACACCGTCAATTTCCGCATACCCATCTACGTGATAAGGACTGATTCCCTTTTCCCCTGTGTTTAACGCGTGGCTAATCTCAATCCCTCTGCTAAATGCTAACCACTCCAACCACTGGATGGATGCGTTTGAGAATGTCTTACTCTCCTGACTGTAATCAATGGGTGAAGGTATAGCCAGGGTTTTAGGCTGCAGAAAGTTGGCGGTAAAAACCGTCATACAGGCCGACATGATCGTGATGCATTTCAGGGGGTCACGAAAGTTAAAGGTGCCTTTACACAGTCCATTGTACCATCTGTAGAACTCTCCCTGCTCACTTGGGCTCATGAGTTCTACAGAGTAGTAACTCGGTGAAGGAAAAGGCCCCACATATTTCAAATTCTGTTCTGAAGAGAATCTGTGGGGAAAGAAACCTTTGGTATGATCACTGAAACCTAATGCTTTCGGCATCATACTCAGTTTCATAGCCAGGAATGACAGACTATCGATGAATCTCAAACCATAATCACAGTCTGTAAAACAGAGAATTTTACTCCCCTGTGTGATGAGAGAGGGCTTCATACCTAGTTGCACCATGACGTTAAGGATTATATAGCTATCATATCCTCATCCGTTGTGAGCAATAAACGTGTATCCACGGTAGCGTGGTCTCCTGAAATGGAGGAGGAATTGCCTGACACAATCCAATCCATAGGCAGACCACTCGGCACCTTTCAGCGTTTTTGCACAGACCAGAAAGGGGACATGCACATCATTCTGACGGACTAAGGATTCAAAATCATAAAAGATCAGTTTCTCATCAAGCCGTTCGTCAATGCTGCTAGGTTGAATGTAGCACTGGTTTCCACTGAGAGTTGCTGTAGAACCGGGGGTCAGTTTCTCACCACAGATTGTACATTTTAAACCTTTACACACGTGGGGGGTTTTTACCTTAGTCATCGCAACGCGATAAAATCTCTTACACGTCGGACACCTTTTAATCAGATCACAATCGCTCACTTGCATTCTGGCTCGGGGTCTCTCACGAGGTTCTTTGTGTCTGTTGAAGCACGACGAGTTACGACAGCTTCTGTTGCAATCGCCACAAAATACAGGACTGAGCTCTTGATTTGTACATGACGAGTCACAACACACAGGACAGTAACCAGGATAGTAGTGTGAGTGTGGCTCATTATAACTGGTGTAACAGTTCTCACAAATGTACCTCGACCCTATAAATCCTTTGAGGTTTTTTATTCCATAGTAATGGTTTTGGAGTAAAAACAGAAAGAGAGGGCTTGATCGATCTCTGAAATCAGTCTCAAATTTACACAGACCTCGGTCATCTTTGGTTCTGTGAAACACCACAATTTTTCTGTTTAGGATTTTTTCGAATTTTCCAACATCACTGAAAGATACAGGCGTCTGATCAGTCAGCCCTGCCAGACGCTGCCACTCTCTTGCCTGGGCCGAAGCCTGACTATCGGTAAATTTAGAGCCCGAGACGTGCGCGAGACTGATGGCGAAGCAGAGCTGATTGTCACAGTTATCTGTAATGTACAAGTGACGTTTTTTCTTATGGATTAATTCTCATTCTAAGGTTTTTGAAGCCTTCCGTTTGGCGCCCCCTGTAGGGTTTCTTACTACCTGGAGGACTAACTCCATGTTAGTATCAGAGGCAATCTCTGCATTCGATTGAGTTAACTCGTCTAAAAAGTCCAGAAAGGCTTTAAGAATTACATCAGACTCGTCTGTGACAGAAACGGTAATGTGTTGAGAAATACTCTCATCTACTAATTCTAGTTGTACGACATCATTACATCTGGCGAGTGATCGCGCTTTTTCTGCCACTTAAATAAGATTGCTCATAACAGCTGAAGTGAAGTCAGCGATGTTGAGCATTATATCAGGGCACGGACGCGGTATTGTGACGGGACGTCTTATTTCAAGACAATTGAAACGTTCACGCTCAATCGATGGAGGTGTATCTCTCTGATTCTGTTCAGGGACGGCTACATTCTCCTGATTCAAGCCCCCAATCGATG
The DNA here is from genome assembly GCF_036924035.1 of Leuresthes tenuis. NCBI lineage: Eukaryota > Metazoa > Chordata > Actinopteri > Atheriniformes > Atherinopsidae > Leuresthes > Leuresthes tenuis. The sequence goes on from NW_027325364.1 coordinate 33,213,985, forward strand.
GAGGTGTATCTCTCTGATTCTGTTCAGGGACGACTACATTCTCCTGATTCAAGCCCCCAATCGGTGGAGGTGTATCTCTCTGACTCTGTTCAGAGACGGCTACATTCTCCTGATTCAACCCCCTACCATGCTGCCGAGTTTGTTCTGCTGCAGCTGGAGAAGGTAAAGAAATAAGATTTGGTGAGACAGTATCTGATGCTGAAGTTTGAGAAGCACTATTCGCTGAGGCTGTATCTAGTTATGTGACACAAGGCTCTGGATTTGGTGAGACAATATTCGGTGACTCATTTTGCAAACTCAGGGCGGGTGGCGGAGGCCCGTTTAAATTCAGGATTGATGATTATAATTCGTGTAACACGTCAATTTCATCATTTTCATCTTCTTCAATATTCATAAGAGATGACTGATAATCGACATTAAGGAGCGCATACTCCAGCGGTGTAAAGTAATTCCACGGTATGAAACGGTATGGGAATGTTTTCCAAATTTCCCACAGCCTCGGATATTACAGCCGGCACAGCTCTGCCTGCTTGATTATCCATCTTTACACAGAATTGAGAATGGCTAAGAGGGGTTAAGATATCTACTTATATATATATATATATATATATATACACATATTTACTTTACTTCGAAATCACCTTCAAGTCACGGTTAATTTTCTGTATAAGAATCTCGCTACTTCTCATGAATGCCCGAGCTCTTGATTTTTCACGTCGGATGGTAGCGTTTCTTTTCCTCCACAGACGAGGGTCGGGCCGAATTGTAGGACTTATCCGTTCTATCGACAGGTCGGCCTCTGTGGATGAAGGAGAAATAACCATAAAAGTATTTTAAATATGCCTGGTTCCGTGATTGTGAATGTTTTAAAGATAAATAAAAAAATAATAATTAAAAAAAAAATAATAATATTAATAATAATAATAATAATAATGAATTAAAAAAGAGAAAAAAAATGAAGAGAAAGAAACTGCACCTCTCATTAACCCTCGGACAAGCGACAGTCTGGTGCGCACTCTACTGCACCGTCGATTCTTTACCACGGACCTCACAGGAACTATAACATCAGATTCTGTCAAATTGAAACACAGTTTAATAGCATAAAAATAGATAAATAAAAAAACTTTGCTTAAGTATACACTATGTGAAATTTGCATAGATGTTACCATGTAATGCTCCCGTTAAATGCTGCACGGAAAAGTGGACAGAGCAGTAATAATATATCAACTGGCTTGTTTTACAGGCACTTCACATGAGTTCTACTGAAAAAGGCTGCGCTCATTCAACCACTACCCCTCCCACTCTCACTCTCTCCCTATGCGTCACATCCGTGTTGATGACGTATGACGCTTACGCGCACACGTGAGAAAACAAAAACAAAGAGTGATGAGTTTTTTTTTTTTTTTTTTTTTTTTTTAAAACTTACCCCGCAGATCAGGCTGTTTAGCGAGGGGTCCTTCCTCTCCGCGAACAAGGCCCGGCTCCTCTAATAGCTGCGCCGATATGCAGCCTAGTAAACCGACAGCCTGTGCCCCCTCGCCCTCAACCGTATCGGTGTTGAAGCCGCTCACAGGCGACTCGGGCCGCGGTATTATTCGAGGGGAGAAATGTATGGTCGGTGGTGTGTGTAACACCGATGATTCCAACTGCCCGTCCTCTGTAGCAACACTCGGACACTCCGTTGAAAACTGATTGTCCCGAACAGGGAGCAGTCTTCGTCGTAGCCGGGATTTATTCAGGGAAAGTCTAGGATTTTCTCGGATGAGGAAGGCGCCGTTTGAAAAGTTCTATGCAGAGACCCGTGAGAGAGAGAGACTGCTTCAGTCAGTGTATGGTCTTCGCCTGCATATTATGTGGAAGCACGAGTGGACTGAGATGAAAAAGTCCCATCCGGAGGTGATTTAAGGTTTTAAGGAGACTTTTGCGTACCAGAGTCCATGATTCCTGTCCTGCCTCGGTTGAGCCCCCGACGTAAATGCCTGAACCATTTTATATAGTCTTACATCCCCCTCTATAGAAATAAGGGAGCGTTTTAAAAATTTCTTGAAGTGCTAATTTCAACCCATTTGCTCTTCACACTTAGTTTACATCCATCCTACGGTTAGTAACAGATGTATTGATTCTGTTTACTTGTGAAGTAAGACATAGGATGTTTCCCACACAGCATGATGCATTCTAGTGAACATCATATATGTTAATTTGTTTACTTGCGAACTAAGACAACGACACAGACTGTTTACCACACTGTACTTTGCATTCTTATGACCCCTGGCCATTTGTTCCTACTGTTCAGTGCCACTGTATGATGCATTCTTGCGACCCCCTGCAGTTGAGTCTCATGGTATGAGTTGATCAGTCAGAGAGAACCAGATGTAAACTTTATGGGCAACCTGGTCTATTAGTGAATTCTCTGTAGATCAACCCTTGATACCATATGCACCATGTGTGCAAACTAAGAGGGAAACCTTTTTGTGTAATTTAAACCTACAACTATTTGCTATAAACACCCCATCCTCCGTTCAGTGTCACAGTATGGTGCATTCTTGCGACCCCCCCTCACTCGTTCACCCTCATGGTATGAGCCAGAGAGAGCCAGATATCTGTTACCACCCCCAACCCACCCAAATCCTTGTAGTGCTGGCAACACCTGGCAAAAGGAGGACTTTCCGGCACCCTGAGCCATACTCATACGAGACTTAAAATGCTGTCTCTTTCCCACACTGTACTTTGCATTCTTATGACCCCTGGCCATTTGTTCCTACTGTTCAGTGCCACAGTAAGATGCATTCTTGCGATCCCCTACAGTTGAGTCTCATGGTATGAGTTGATCAGTCAGAGAGAGCCAAATGTCTGTTACCCACCACCCACACCCAAATCCTTGCAGTGCTGCATTCTTGCGACCCCCCACACATCTAATTATTTTCTCATCTTTACCTTACAGGGACCGGTCTTTGAAGCTGTTAAAATGTTGAACTACAACTTAACCTTTTCTATTAACCCTAACCCTTTCTCTTATTTAAACATTCAACTAATATATTTCTCACAACCTCCTGACTTTAGCTGTAATCATTCTTAACCCTAGCCATAAACTCCCCCTTCCTTAGATGTCAAAGGCCTCCTCAACAGATGGCTGATCTATATCAAATAAAGGTCACACGTCAAAATAGCTTGATCGATCGATAAGGTCAAAAGTCATATCCCCAGATGTCAGCAAACGGATGTCAAACAAAGGTCACCTGTCATATTAATTTGATTGATCGATAAGAGGTCAAAGGTTACCTGTCAAAAAGAGTTTGATCGAAGGTATCCTTTTATCTCTCTCTAAAGTCCCTCAAGTAAACTGTACTGTACTGTTGATAAAAAAGTCCCTCAAGTAAATTGTACTGTACTGTCAATAAAAAAGTCCCTCCAGTAAACTGTAGTTAGTCGGTAAAAAAAGGCCCTCCAGTAAACTGTAGTTAGTTGGTAAAAAAGGCCCTCCAGTGAATTGTACTGTACTGTTGGTAAAAAAGGCCCTCCAGTAAACTGTAGTTAGTCGGTAAAAAAGTCCCTCAAGTAAACTGTCAAACTCTTTTGTACTGTTGGTAAAAAGAAGTCCCTCAAGTAAATTGTACTGTACTGTCAGTAAAAAAGGCCCTCCAGTAAACTGTAGTTAGTTGGTAAAAAAGTAAACTATTCTGTACTGTTGGTAAAAAAGTCCCTCAAGTAAAGTGTTCTATACTGTCTGCAGGGGCGGATCTAGAAAAATATTTATGGGGTGGCGAGAGGGAGCAGTAAATTTTTGAGGGGTGGCAACATATGGCATATGTATATTTATACTGAAGTTAATCAGATTTTCTCAGTTGCCAAACAGAAATTTTCTTATTCTGTTGAGGTCAGCATTTCATCAGCTTCTCCTGGCTCCTCCCTGGAGGGTCTTAGGGAAACTCTCCCACGTTGGCTGCACTGGCACCTCATATCTTGACTTGAAGATGAAGTTAACTATTCAGTTCAATTGTTTGGCAAAAAAACAACAAAAACATACTTCAGTGTAATACAGAACTTAAAGATGCAACATAAAACCAGAAGGTACAACAAAGCAAAAGTCTTAAAAGAATAACTAACATTGGATGTACCTGCAATGGATTGTTGTTCTCCATCAACCCCGTAGATGGACTCATCACTATCCTGTAAGTGACACAAATATAGGACATTAAACATTATTCCACTTTCCCTCACTGAAAAAAAAAAAAAAAAAAAAAAAAAAAAAAAGAGAACTTATGGACTGCCAGGTCTCTTACTGAAACAGTAACAAAGCAGGATTTGGTGAGACACTAACGTTCATTATTAACTATCTGTTTCACCCCCAAATCCTCACAGTCCTGACAGCTCCCGAGTCAAACAATACCTCCCACATCTAATTATTTCACATTTCCACATCTTTACCTTACAGGGAATCGGCCTTTGAAGCTGTCAAAAAGGAGGACTTTCCGGCACCCTGTACCAAACTCATAGGATAACCAAATGCTGACAACTTCTTCTCTAAAACTTAACCATCCCTATTAACCCTAACCCTTTCTCTTATTTAAACATTCAACAAATATATTTCTCACAACCTCCTGACCTTAGCTGAAACCCCCCCTAACCCTACCCATAAACCCCCTCATCTGTCAACTACTTTGATCGATCGATTAGAGGTCAAAGGTCACCTGTCAAATTAGTTTGATTGAAGGGTGCTTTTAATCTCTCTCTCCTTGACAGGAAATTGCATTGTTACAGCAGCATCACGCTGAGATAAGAAGGGAAGCCAGGGGATCCATCAGACTCAGGAGTAACTGGAACGAGGAGACAAGGTAAGTGCACAGTACTTTTCTTAGATGCTCAAAACTCTGGTGAGAGCTGACCAAGTTACCACAAACATGGCAAAACAATCTGGCGAAGACTGGTGCTCCTGCTGCTCCTTAAGAAGCGCTCTCGATGATGGTAGACGCACAACAGGTGTGCCAGCAGGCAGCCACCAGACTTCACCCAGGTAACCGGGGAAAACCTGCTCACCCAGCCTGTAACTCAAAACACACCTCCAAGTCAAGTCAGATCATGACACTGTTGTCTTTTAGACAAATTGTATTTAGCTGTAAGTATTGTGGACGTGGGAGAAAGACAAAAATTCAGATTCAGTTCTGGGAAATTTCTACTTGCACGTGTTTGTCAACAAAGACTGTTTAACAAGATTATGCAGAGCCTTCATATAAAAATGGTATACATTTTCAATATGATGGATCTGTGGATATCTCTGGTCTCAAAAATTTGGTCATGTTGTAAGAGAACAACAAAAAATGTAAAAAAAAAAAAAAAAAAAAAAAAAAAAATCAGCTGCTAAGTGTCAATGCAAAACGGTGGTACCCCTCCACATTGATAACATTTTAAAGCTTGTCTGTGTTCTCAAATTGCCGTTAACTCTGTAAAAGATGACTGATAGCAGCTCTATACTTGTGATGGTTGGGAGAGCCCTTAGGATGAGCTCTAAAAACTTATCCCATTGTGATGCTAATGCGGGGCTCTCAACTGACAAACAAGAGATGATTGTGAACTCACTCTATACTCGCTGACTGTATTAATTTATTTACACACAGTGAACACTCAGCAAAGCTGTCAGAGGAAAAATGCATGTCAGTAATTATACTACGGTTTCTCCAGTTCTGATTTTTTTTTTTTTAAACTGTGTACTGTATGACAAAATTAATGTGTGGCATTAGTGTGTAAGAAAATCAGCTGCTGTGTCTCAAAGAGAATTTATGACAGTTCATAGCCCTGCTTATTAATAACTTGTGACACTTGTGTTCATTCTCAAACTCCTGTCTATCTACAGTTGTCTAAAAAGTGACCATAGGATTAAATGAGATTCCCCTCTCTGCCCTTATTCCTGTCAGGCACCTTTCCAATAAAAGCCACTAGTGCTGAAAATATCCTTGAAAAATATTCATTGACCTCACTTCCAGGATTGCCTCTGGAGTTCAAAGGACTTGACATCATGTGGTCCACATCCTGTAACTCTAACCAACCATTCCCACATTTTCTTTGCTCATCTGATGGAATTTCAGGACTCAAGTCAGAGCCTTTTAAAAGTAATTAGACTTGTATGATAAGGGGAGGTTAACCTCTAAAAAAAACCCAAAAACTTTGTTTTTAGCTCTTGAAAGAGTCTGTTGGTCTTGTGAAAATAATTAATAAACTCTACCATCTAAGAGATGTAAGTATATTCCTTCTATATACACTGCTCAAAAAATAAAGGGAACACTAAAATAACACTTCCTAGACCTCAGTGAATTAAATGTTCCAGTTAAAAATCGTTATTCATTACATAGTGGAATTCGTTGAGAAAAAAAATTATATAAAAATGATCAATGTAATTCAAAATCATTACCCCATGGAGGTCTGGATTTGGAATCATACTCAAAATAAAAGTGGAAAATCACATTACAGGCTGATCCAACTTCAGTGGAAATTCCTCAAAGACAAGTCAAAATGAGGCTCAGTAGTGTGTGTGGCCTCCTCCTGCCTGCATGACCTCCCTACAACGCCTGGGCATGCTCCTGATGATTATCTCCTCCCAGACCTGGATTAAAGGATCAGTCAACTCCAGGACAGTCTGTGGTGTAACTCAGCGTTGGTGGATAGAACTCCACTGTATTCCACTGTACTCGATTGGATTCAGATCTGGGGAACGGGCAGGCAAGTCCATAGCATCAGTGTCTTCATCATGTAGAAACTGCTGACACACTTACAGCCAGATGAGGCCCAGCATTGTCATGCATCAGAAGGAACCCAGGGCACACTGCACCAGCATATGGTCTCATAATGGGTCTGAGGATCTCATCCCAGTACCTAATGGCAATCAGGATACATCTGGCTAGCACATGAAGGGCTGTGCGGCCCTCCAAAGAAATGCCTTCCCACACCATTATTGACCCAGCACCAAACCGGTAATGCTGGAGGATGTTGCAGGCAGCAGAACGTTCTCCATGGCGTCTCCAGACTGTCCCGTCTGTCATATGTGCTCAATGTGAACCATGAAGAGCACAGGGCACCAATGGAGAATCTGCCAATCTTGGTGTTCTCTGGCAAATATCAATCGCCCTGCACGGTGCTGGGTTGTAAGCACAAGCCCCACTTGTGGACGTCGGGCCTTCATACCACCCTCATGGAGTCGGTTTCTGACAGTTTGAGCAGAAACATGCATAGTGGCAGAGCTCCTCCTGTTCCTCCTTACACAAAGGAGGAGGTAGTGGTCCTGCTGCTTGGTTGTTTCCCTCCTATGGCCCCCTCCACGTCTCCTGGTGTACTGGCCTGTCTCCTGTTATCTCCTCCATACTCTGGACACTGTGCTGGACACAGCAAACCTTATTGCCACAGCTCGCATTGATGTGCCATCCTGGGTGAGCTGCACTACCTGAGCAACCTCTGTGGGTTGTAGACACCGCCTCATGCTACCTCTAGGGGTGAGAGCTCTGACAAAATGCAAACGTGACCAAAACATCAGTCAGAAAGGATGAGAACAGAGAAATCATCTGTGGTCACCACCTGCAGAACCACTCCTTTATATGGGTTGTCTTGATAATTGCCTCTCATTTCCACCTGTTGCCTGTTCCATATGCACAACAGCAGGTGAAATTGATTCACAATCAGTGTTGCTTCCTTATTGGACAGGTTAATTTCACAGAATTGTGATTCACTTGGAGTTATATTGTGTTGTTTAGGTGCTCCCATTATTTTTTTGTGCAATGTATTTGTATAGCTTTTGGGGCTTCATTCTATTTGCTTTAAGATAGAATGGAAAGATTAGATTTTAACAGATCTTGATACAACACCATCATATTGTGTAAATACAGTGCATGTCTTCACTGAGTTGTTATGTCTGGCTTTCTTTTCTTTCTTCTGTCAGGGACCATCTCTTCCACCACATTATTAGTTTCTGGATAATATTTCTGATGACATTGCTGATCTTTTGAATTTCCCCCACAGGGGTTTAATTTTTTTTCCAGTCTTTTTTCTATTTTGTGGTCAAGTGGCTCTGGGTTTACATTAAACTGCAATGATCTGTTAGAAACAAAACAGTTGGAGCTTTGATAATAACTTCTCCTCGCAAAAGTAAATTGCAACTGACTTCCACAGACAAATAGGGGTGTTTCTAGCTAGGGCAGGTTTAAAAGTGACTTTATAATCTTAAAATAATCTGTACTTTAAAAATGAAAAAAAATTTGTTGCTACACAGCAGCGAGTCTGAGTTGCTCTGAGATTTTCATCGAGATTCTTTCACTTTTAATCACAATATATACAGGTATACTGTATATACATATGGTTATCTGGTTTTATTTTTAATAATTTTATTGGACAGTGTGCACTGCTACGAGTATAGCAGTGTACAATGAAGAACTGTTGGCCCTACCAAGGACTGGACACAGAATAAAACATATTCCGACTGAGCTGAAGAAGCTGTGTCGACATTGACATGAAGAGGAGGATCAGCACCATCACAGACTCCATTAACGTCTGCAGGGAAATTGATTCCATTGAGGACTGTAAGGTGCTATCTGAATCTGTGGATGAACCAGAAGAAGAAGGCGTTCCAGGACATGGATAAGAACAAGCAGGGTGTTCAACAGGAGCTCAAAAAGATACTACGTCGAGCTAAGGTGGAGTACAAGAAAAGGTGGAGAGACAGCTGGAGAACAGCAACACCAAGGAGGTGTGGAGGGGCATGAAGAAGAAAAAGCTAAAACAAAATGTCGTTTGGCAGCATCTCTTGTAGCAGCTACAATGTCACAAGCATAGAACATAATAATAGTATAAATATTAAAGTGCAATTAAAAATGTGGAGTTGTCATGTTCCAGCGGCAGTTTCCTCACAGCCATGGGGAAGAAACTGTGTATAAGTCTGTTGGTGTTGGCCCGCATGACTGAGTCTTCCAGAGACAAGGCTGGTGAAAAGAGAGTGTCCTGGGTGGGCGGGGTCTTCCCAGATCTTTGTGGCTGGTCAGGAGAAGGCTCGATTAGATCTCCCCTAGGCATTGGAGTGGGGAGCCAAATATCCACTGAGCAGTCTTGATGACCCACTGCAGTTGTTTCCTCTCAGATGCAGTGCAGCTGGCATACCACACTGTATATCCATAGGTCAGGACACTCTCTAGTGTGCAGTGATAAAGGTTTTTCAGTAGAGTTGAGTTGAGTCGATGCCACACAGGACTCGCAGTCCCTGATATTGTTGGATGGTGGGGGGCTGGTCCTGCTCTGATGGTGTCAGCTGTGTGTCCTTTGCCAGTCTGCTGTCTTCAAAGCGGGAGAAACCCGCTGGTCTGGGAGAGAAGTGTTGGGGGGGGGGGGGTGGCGGCACTGTTTGTAGTCCGTAATGTTCTGGATGCCTTTCCACATTGAGCAGGGATTGTTTTCCTTGAAGGACCCCGCAGGACCCAACTCAAATTTCGCGGGAGCGGGCGGTATGAACTTTGCTGGGGGCGGGAGCGGGCGGCTAAAAAAAACACAAAAAAACCACTGCAGGATCGGGATGCAGTTTTGCCGGGTCATGTGTACGATAATTATTGTATTATTATTTGTATGATAATTTTGCCCTTTGTACGATGTACGATCAATAATCACAAAAAAGGCCACATATATGATAATTTGACCATTCTGTGAATGTGTGGTTGTAATCAGCCTACCACAACTGATTTTTTTGTGAACCCTGAAGGCATTTCCATTGACAAGTTTCAAGCCAATCATGCTTTTCTATGTGAGCTACAGTGACGTGCATGTGTTTGCCTCAGAAGTTCCTAACAGTAGGTGGCCTCCAGGCCTCATGATTTGGCTCATTAGTTCCCACTTGTCATTGTTTACGGGGACATTTAGCCTAACGCAACTGCTGATGCAAAGCCGTGAGTGCCTTTTAGACACTATTCAACACCAGAGTGACTATAGCGCATCAATAGACTTGTTGTTTTGATTATGACGGGTGTACGATAATTTCCCTCAAAATACGATCATTTTATGTCTCTGGTACAATAATACTACATTTCCCACCTGGCAACACTGTCAGGATGTATCATAGCGACAGGATGTCAATAAATGATGTGGAAAGGAAGCTCAAAGAAGGTCTTTACAGCACAAAGACAAAGCAAGGCCAGTCTGACATTTGGAGAAGTTTCTCAATTGTCCATCAATCTCTTTATTAATAGCATAGAAAATTACGTGTTTTCTCCTGCGGGACGGGAGAAGAGACAAAATCAAAGCATTTCTATTATTGTGCGTAAGTTTTGAGGGTGCGGGTGGGAGTGGACATACACATTGTGGGAGCGGGCGGGAATGTAACACACACAATGGCAGAAATTTAGCAGGAGCGGGATGAAGAAAACAGTCCCGCGCAGGGCTCTATTACATAGTCCATGCAGAAACTGACAGTACAGATTATGTCTGGAGCTCAATGTCTGGGTCCTCAAAGAGCTCCCATATGGTGTCCTCAAAACAGTCCTGCGAGGACAATGTGGCCTCCTTAGTCCAGCACTGCACAGGCTTGAGACCTGCAAATATGGGGCTTGTAAGGTGGTCCCAGGAACAGGGAAAGATGGTCTGAGTGTCCAAGGTGAGGGGAAGGGGTGGGCTTCGTAGACTCCCGAAATGTTAGTGTAGACCTGGTCTAGTGTTCTGCCCTTCCTTGTTTTAATGTCCACATTCTTGTAAAATCTTTAAGTATGGTGTGATAAAAGTCTACAGCCACCATGAACAAGTCCACTGGATATTCTGCTGTTTGCTGATGCTGTCATGCAGCCTATTCATAGCTACGTTAGCATTAGCCTGTGGATGGATATACACAGCAGCTACAAACACTTGAGTGATTTCCCAGGGCAGATAAAAGGGTCTGGATTTCAAAAGAAAGAAAATCCAGATCTGCACAGCAGTGTCTCTCAATAACGACAGTGTCCGTGCACCAAATGTTGTTAATATACATGCACACGCCCCCTCCTCTCGTCTTGCCAGAGTCTGATGTGCGACCTGCCGGGAAGATTGTACGGCCTGCTAGCTCCACAGCTAGATCTGGGATGTTCTCATGCAGCCAGGTCTCCATTATCACCATGATGCAGTTGTCTATACAGTTGTTAACGTCCCATAGTTTAATCTCGTCCACCTCCTAACCAGGGAGCAGATGTTGGCGAAAAAAATGAGAATGAGGACCATTACAGGGTACAAACAAAGGTGATGTGGGCAGAGCCAATACCTTCAACCAATATCACAACAGGTTTGATAGTGTGGTTTTTCCACCTCTGCTGCTGCTCCCTCCACTTCCACCACGCCAGCTGACTTCCATACTGCCTCCTCTGCCCAGCTGCACCTCCACCTCTGCGACTGTTCCTTCGAAAATACCATCTCCAAGTAACTGCACCCCCATCCCCATCTCTGTGACTGACACCAAGATCACTTCTGCCACTATCCCTCTGCTACAACCTCAGCAGCTCCCTCTGTCTCCAACTATACAGAAGGTGGGAACTGAGTTCAGGAGACTTAGGTCAGGGAAGGTTGCGAGCACATATGTAGTGTGTTCAAGGCTGTGCAGGATAGCGAACAGTTCCTCTTCAGAGGCTCTTCAATATGAGCCTTCAGATGGAAAAAGTCCTGGTGCTGTGGAAGACTGCCTGTGTCATACCGGTGCCCATATTAGGGCGACCGGTAGAGCTGAATGACTACATGGCTTTGACATCTCACTTAATGAAGACCTTGGAGCTGCTCCTTGTCCATCACATGAGACTGCAGGTTGCTGAAGATCTTGACCCCCTCCAGTTTGCCTTCCACAAACACATAAGAGTGGAAGATGCAATTATGTATAAGCTGCACCTGACATATGCTTATTTAGATGTGCCTGGTTCATATGTGAGTGTCATGTTCTTTGATATCTTCACTGCCTTCAACACCATACAGCCTCCCATACTGAAAGACAAGCTTCTAGGTATGGGGGTGGCCCCCTCCCTGACATAGTGGATTACAGATGTCTCTTCTTCCTGAGATGGATCAGGTCCTTCAATGTCTGCAGTGATATGTTGTGCATGTTTTATCATACTGTAAGTGATAGTGCACTGTTCTGCGTTGTTGTCTGCTGGTGGAATGGCACTACAGACAAAAACTGTAGGTGCCTGGACAAACTGGTGAAAAAGGCCAGTTCTGTGATAGGCAGGGTATTTACCTAGAGCCTCCCTAAAAAAAATCAAAAAAAAAAAAAAAACGTACGAAAAAATGACGAAAAACCCTTTTGGCAGGCACATATTGCGATGGTGCTAAACCACCCGAAAGGGCCGTTTTGCACCATCGCCTATAAGTAGGTAAAAAAATAAACACACCCTGGTTATTAGCAGGTGGTACATGCCTAGAACCTCCCTGAAAAAAAATCGTGAAAAAAAAAATAACGTCCGAAGAAATTTGAAAAAACCTGTTTGTTAGGCTAATATTTTGATTTTGTTTCGGGCATTTTTGCAATTCAGCCTTTCACTAGGTGAAAAAAGTAAACACCCTGCAGTGGACGCATGCCAAGAACTTCCCTGAAACAAAATTGCGAAAAAAACCAAAACATTTTACATGTAAAATTCGGCTACTTTAGCTAGCATTTTGCTAACAAGCTGAAGTCGTAAAAAGCCCGCTGCTAAGCAGGGTGTATATTATGGCCCCGCTCTGATATATATATAAAAAAAAAAAGAAGGCGATTCATTAGTATCTAGACTTGTATCTCGAACCGCAATGTGAAGCCACACATGGCATACATCAATATGTGCGTCTCCACGATGCCTCGATGGGCATTACTTTTATTGCTCAAAAGTGTTACCGTGCCGTTACCGTGCCGAAAACCGGAAAAAAGGTCGAAAATTTGCGCGCTTATCGCTCGGCTATACTTTATCGTAGAGACATCGTTCAAACTTTCAAAGACTCAGGCTGATGCGGACTAAGTGCCTGTATAACCTCATTATGCGAATTATTACGCTTTTTGAGATTTTGAACTATGAATTTTTAAAAACCGTCATTTTGACTTTGGCCGCTTGTTGCTAGGCAACAGGTTGTCGTAGAGACATCATTAATATATTCCACGACTTGCCCCACTGTGGACTACAACATATTAAAATCTCATGAAGCTGTGATTAAAATTTTTTTAAATTTTTTTTTTTTCAGAGTCATCCCAATGCATTTCTATGAGGATTCTTAACATTTTGTTACGACGAAAACGAAAAAAATTTATCTGTTAATTCGGCCCGAACCGAAACTCGCAACCCACGTAATGCATACGTCATTACGTGCGTCTCCATCGTGCCTCGATTGGCCTTACTCTTCTCAATCAAAAGCGTTTCCATGGTAACGGTAGAAGCCAGGAAGCGAAGAAATTTGGACGCTTAATGCCTGGCCGAACTTTATCGTACAGACATCAATCGTGCGTTCAAACACTTGGGTCGCTTCGTACTAAATGGTCATTAAGCCTTGTTACGCTAGGTGCTCCGGTTTTTGCGATAGCTAAGTTTAAATTTTTAAAAAACTGTAAATTTGATTTTGGACCCTTGTTGCTAGGCAACAGGTCATTGTAGAAAAATCATTAAAATGTTCCCCAACCCGGAACGCGTTGTACTACAGCATATTTCAGTCTCATTATGCTGGCTATTACGGTTTCTGAGAAATTTAACGTTAAAATTTGCCCAACCGTTAACATGAGGCTTGTTACCGTGGCAACACAAATCCTATGCATTCCTGAGGGGGAGCCTCAGAGTGAATGCAATATAACCAGAGCCACCTCAGACATAACCAGAACCAACTTAGACAGAACCAGCAGATGCTAACATCATGCTAAAATGCCAACATACTAGCATCATTAGCATTTTGCGGGGAAGCCTAAAATGCTAATGTTACATCACGTAGACATGCTCTATTAGCTGATGCTATGAGGTTATTATGCCGATTTTTGGAGGACTTTTGCTCGGCCGCACTATAACGTAGAGACATCGTTCAAATGTTCAAACACACGGGACGCTTTGGACTACAACATGTTAGCGTCTCGTTATGCTGGCTACTACGGTTTTTGAGATATGACACTTTAAATTGGTCATGATTTTAATGCTAATGATTAACATGCTGATTTTGGAGAGGCTTTGCTCGGCCATGGTTTATCGTACACACATCGTTCAAACATTTAAAGACTCAGGACGATTTGGACCACAACATGTTGTAGCCTGGGTAGGCAGTAGGGCATGCCCATATCAAAATTTCCAGAAATTTTCTAGTTTATAAATTATTATTTAGTTCTACTATACAATCATTGTAAATATTTCAATTGAGCTACATCCATCCATTCATCGATTTTTCTATACCCGCTTAATCCGTCGGTCGGGCCACGGGGGACCGCAGGATAGGCCGCTGGAGCCTATCCCAGCAGTCATCGGGCGAGAGGCGGGGTACACCCTGGACAGGTCGCCAGTCCATCACAGGGCCACGCAGAGACAAATGAGACAAATAACCATGCACGCTCACACTAATTCCTAAGGACAATTTTAGAGTCACCAATTAACCTAACATGCATTTTTTTGGATCGTGGGAGGAAGCCGGAGTACCCGGAAAGAACCCACGCATACACTGGGAGAACATGCAAACTCCACACAGAAAGGCCGCAGGTGGGGATCAAACCTGGAACCCTCTCAATTGAGCTACATGACAATTTGAATTTTCTATTCTATTCTATGAAGTATTTACTGTTCTATTCTTTTAAAATTGATAATCACTTCATTACTGTAATTAAATTAATCCGTTGTGGTCAAATATTATTTTATTTTAAAGTAATGTTGTAGAATTTGAATGTTCATTGCTGCAAGCTCTAACCTGGAAAAAAGTGTGGCAGTTTCTATGTAATAACAATGAAGCATGGCTGCAAACTGACTAGTATCCATTTAATTTAATAGTAATGTTACATTAAATTGAACATCCGGATACATAATGATGACCAGGAAACACAAAGGTGATGGTTTCTTTGTAATTACCATGAATATGAGCTGCAAACGCACTTTTTAATTTCAAGGTAATATTATTTCAAACCCAACATCCAGGCGCACACTGATCACTTGGAACCAATGTAGTGGTTTAGTTGTAATAGAAATAATGTGTAAAATGTAATAAAACATGAATCAAGGCTGAAAATTAGGCCAAATATCTGTTTCCATTTAATTTCATAGTAAGACTATATTGAGACTTACATCTCATAGATAAATAGGGGGTATTTTATGATGGAAATATCTTGTAATTTACCAAAAACAACAAAGTAACCGGAAGGTTCTACCACAGTTCTACCGAGTTCAAATAATACATTACTGCAAATCAGAATAGCAGTGCTTCTGTCGATGCACATTTTATGTGGGTTAAGTGTGGATCAATAAGTTATTAACATAAAGCATCTTATTATCTGTGATTAAAGCCCTTTATGTGGACACTACATTCCCTATATACACTCATAACAGTTTTTTTCACAGAAATAAACAGATTTTCTTCCATTAAGAAAAAAAAATTTAAATCCCACTTTGAAAAATTTAGTTAATATAAATTACTGCTATCAAGTGGTCAGCAAACCTGACAGAGCAGACTGGCCTCCAAAACATATGGTGATTTATGTACTTTACTGGTTGGGTGATCCGTGCTGTTAACTAATTTGTTGAAACCAGTTAACCAGAATTTATTGGAGGATGTTCTGAAAAACAAAAGGGGTGAACCCATAGGAATGTGATGTCAGAGTGGTTCCCAAATAACTATTCACAAGTTGCAGTGATATGAAAGTGAGCAGCAATTCCATAAGAGCCTAGACGAGAGAGCTGGATGTACACCATTACTGTAGAGAATATTTGGGCACAAGCATGGACTTTTTTAGTATGAGTGCAGTTTGAGGTAGAGCATAAACATAATATTTGAGTGTGAAAATGTGGAATCCTACTTTTTAAATGAATATGCTATTGAGCGAAGATAGTACTATACCCCATGTGTACTGTATTGACACACACCTGCATACTCTAAACAAGCAAACTGCACAGCAAAAAAAAAAAAGCAAACACAAAATTAAGAAAATTCAATGAGAATGTTCTCTCTTTTTCATATGATGATGTTTGATATGCATGTATTTCACACTCACACTTGGAGTGAAAAGAAAAATCTCCTTGTGTATCTTGGCTATAGCATATGACTTATTCTTGTCACAAAAGTAAAATCACAGTCCCTGCTCTCTGTCTGGAGCCCTTCAAGTTAAATAAAGATAAAAGCCTGTGAATAGTGGGTGTTTTGCATTGGGCAACCATGAAGACCCATCTTCAAAATTGAACATTCCCTACATTAAATCTCCAATCACCATATCTTGTTTCAGGTATTCCACTGCCAAAGCCTCCACATAACACTGCTTCCACTCAGGGGTGACCTTCGCTATAAGAAGGCTGAAAACTGAGGGAGAGAAAAACACAGCAATGAGCAAATATGCCCAGAATGAATGAGCTCTGGCTATCTTTAATGTTTATGTATTTAGCAGACACTTTTATCCAAAGCAACTTACAGGTAGGCATATAGGGTAAGGGGGTCTTGCCTGAGGACCCCTACTGGAAGTAGTACCTTACATGTAGGACATTTGAACCCAGGTCACCCACATGAAAAGTGGCAATCATACCACTACACTATCCAGTCAATATGTTGATAAAGTTTCAGGGCAGAATTGGATTTTTGCAGCCTTGTCATGGACCTTTTCTAAAATCTGTTCTTTGTGATGTAACTTATTAGAATGTCTTTTTAACTCATAATGCAATCTGGACTCTCTGCTAGCCATGTCATAGAGTTGATATATTGTGTGATTGGAAATGGGCTTGTTTAGTTGGTATTATATAAATTAGACAAGTACAGATTTTAATGAACTTGATTTAAATAGATTATAATTGGATCACAATGAACTAGATCATAATTGGTTTTAATTGGACTGTATCTTCAAGACATTTATTGAGATGTTGTATAAATTAACTGAATGTAATTTAACTTCAGCCCACTGTAACCTCGTTTTCTTCTGTTTAGATGGTCATGGTGGTTTATGTCCATCTTACTTGAACTGGGAGACATAGACTGTGGGAGACAACCTCAGTTTCTGGGATTAAGTTCTCAGGGTATAATTTGGGAAGAAGACCAGACCCTCTGACCTGGGTTATAGGTGGGTGCCGGAGTCTGACACCTGTCTGCCTCCTGCTGGCTGCATTCCGGGTCCTGAGGAGAACGGTAATGGTCTTTTACCAGAGCTTGCAGCAACATTGCAGGGGCTCCTAGATTAATGGCACAATATCTTCCTCCTGGATGGGAAACAACAGAGTGAGGCCTCAGTGGTCCCTCAAACAGGGAGTTTTACGATTACTCTGCCCAGCACAGAGAGTCACTCCATGAAAAAGGGTTGGTGGTAGGGATGTAGCGCAGGGCTGCCTCCAGATCTTGGTTAGTCCACTCTGCCTGACTGTTGGTCTAGGGGTGAGAATCTGATGATAAACAAAGTTTTTAACAAAAGTATTTCTTCACCTGAGAGACTGATTGAGGGCCACAGTCCAAAATAATATCAGCTAGAATGCCATGAAGGCAAAAAAAAAATGTTGGATGAGAAATTGAGCTATTTCTAGGGAAGCTTTGGTAAAGAAAAATTAACAGTGAGGACAGTGGTGTTGTCTCTTGAAGGTGGAAATTCAGTGACACAGTCCAGAGCAATGTGTGACCAAGATCTACTTGGGACAGGGAGCAGATGAAGGAGTCTTGTAGGCAAACAGAAAACTCCTTTGGATGGAGGAGATAGAGTTCACAGCACCAGGATGACGGGTGGCAACACCCATTCCGAAATCCCGCCATTCTGACATCCCACCATTCCGACATCCCACCATTCCGACATCCCGCTATTCCGACATGCAAACGTCCCACCATTCCGACATCCCGCTATTTCGACATTCAAACGTCCCACCATTCCGACAAGGCTTTCCGTATAGGGAAATGTGCATTACTCAACAGGTGAGTCCCTTCTTTCTGTTCATGCAATTTAAATGTTTAACACATGTTTACAGATAAGCGTTATTAAAAACACAAAGTCTCGGCAACTGGAGGAGGAGAAGCAGACAGTGGTGGTTTTCAATCACACACTCCAATGCCACTTGTTTCAACTTCCGAAAATTTAATCCAGGAAAAAAGGCTTACAAATATGGACCGAAACGGCTCCATAATACACACAAGAATCCAAAAGAAACGAAAGTTAACTAAAACAAAGCAAATAAACAGCACGAAGTGGTCAAAATTGGTTTTACGCATGCCTATGTGCATCTGGCACATGGGTCTTCGGGCTCTCCCACGTTGGAATGTGGATAAAAGCTATATGTTCAGCTGTAATGCCATGTAAAAACAATCTCTACATGACATTTACTCACAGGTGTGACCAGTTAGGACCTTAAGATATCAACAGGCTGTATAAAGCCTTGCGCAACGGCTGTGTGTTTGTGCCAAATGTGCAAAGCCCATCCGCGCTTCCCAAAATTAGAGCGAGTACTCATAAATCACGTGAATAACATGAATAAACGTTTTTACTGCATTTTGTTGTGTTTTATACGTTCTATGCTGTCATTTCTCTCCTCTCCTATTGGCAAGGTAGAGTGCTCGCAACTGTATCCTGTGCAGTAGCCGTGATATCTGTAATTGCAATTATTACTTTATTTTGCATATGATGACAGCGTGCAAAAGACGCATGGGCTCTGTGGAGAGCTCCGCTCCAGCTGGCTGCTGAGACAGCTCACTGACACTGTATTTCTGCTTAATCAGTTTCAGTCTCGCCAGAGTTACATTAATATCTGTATTTTTCTATTTGATATTTCAGGGGATTTTGATAATAGATTATTAAAGTTTGTTTGCGAGGCTGATATGCCGGCGCGCGTATTTGCGCCGGCATATCATTAGTGCAAAATGTTTTGGGTAAAACATAGGCTATTAAAAGGAACTGTCGGAATGGCGGTATGTTAAAAAAAAAAACATACCGAAATTCCGACCATAGGAGGAAAAAAGTGTCGGAATGGCGGGACGTTTAATAAAAAATTAAGTGTCACCATTCCGACAATTGGAGGCCAATGTCGGAATGGCGAGATGTCGGAATGGCAGCATGTAACCCAGGATGACGAGCCATCCAAGAAGCATGCCCCAACTGGATAACCCAAAAATGGACACTGTCCGGGACAAATAGGTAGGAGGTCCATTACCTGGACAGCTGCTGATGCGAACTGCTGGTGAATACCAATAGACCACGCATTCCCACTGGATGGGGCATTTTTTGCCTCTGCCAATGGAAATCTTGGGGTCATGTATTGCTGTCAGACCCCGGTACGTTTTGGATACGTGACCAGTCATGTTTTTGGAGTGGATGACACATGTTCACCTCAAACACATTGCAAGTGTACCGTGTCTAATGGCAATGCTTAAGACTTGAATATTACCACATGACACCAAGGGTTGACACCTGGTACATAATAAATTACATACAGGTATGTTTAAAGGAACAGGTTACATGTTTAAAATAATCATTCATAATCAAGTTAGAATAAACACAGTTATAATGATTTTGATGACAATAGCTGCCATTTTTTCCTGTGGACTAATATTGAGATTTGGTGAAGTTCCAACCAGTCACAAACTACAAAAGTGCTCCTAGGACTCCAATGTATATGTATTGCCACTGCACAGTCACACCAAATGGGTGAAGAGATCCCACATTTTAATGAGATTTCTTGCAGAGGCCCCAGATTAAGCAAGTAAAATTTACCAGCTCCAGGAGGTCAAAAGTCCAGCGAGGTATTGTGAAAATTCCATTTCCCATTTGGCCAAGAGATTACAGGGTGAAATTTGTGGGCCGAGACCCTCTTGGGTGCTTTTTAGCACTGTCGGGTGACTTTTCCTTCCAGTGACCCTGGAGTACTAGTAGTAGTAGTAGTTAAATATGTTGATCTGCACCCAAAACCTATGCTTATGTATTTGAAATGTTCATGTCCATTTTTTACTTGCAAATTTGAACTCTTTCTTCATTTTTCAAAGCTGATCCAGGCTCTACAGTTTGAAACTTGAAGTTTGAAACTTGCAAACTAGGGCTACTTCCTTTTTGGAATAACAAACTTTATTCAACTCAGTACAATCTGTCACGAACCGTGAAGCACTGGACACAGATGCAGGGTAGAAACAATAATTAGATTTTAACGCAGTCTGGTTGCTTAATTAGCATACTTAATTGGTCGGGGCTGTGTTTTGACTCTTGGCTGTTGTGTGGTAGACTATATATGGTTTTAGGACACCTTAACTATTAATTATACCGTCTCTCTCTCTCTGTCTGTGTCTCTGTGTGTGTGTGTTTGTAGCTCTGGGAGGGTGTTGTTTTATGGAATATATATTCACATTGAAATTATGGCATTGATTTGAGCCCCACCGCTATATGGGTTAGCCCTACCGTAGTTGAACTAGAAGAAATACTCTGGCGCCACCACTGACTTCAGACAACAACAAACCACAGTGAACAATAGTCAAACATGAAGAAGAAGCCGATGAGACCGCTTTGGTTGGCCCCGTGGATGGGAAATTTTGTTATAAAAAACAGACGAATGGGAGTGTATAGAGGCTACAGTCCTCGCTGCAGTGGACCCCGGTTTGAATCCCACATCGGACGGCCTTTTACTGCATGTCATTCCCCCTCTCTCTGCGTCAATCAGAGCACAGTTGGTTAAGTACCAACTTGAAAAAAAAACGTTTTGTTGCTTAAGCTTATGTATTCAGCCATTATTCAATGGTATACTAAAATCGATGTGAAAAAATTTGCTTCTGAGATCAAATATTTATATGCGATTAAAAATGCAATGAATTGATTACAAAGCCTCTAATTGATAGGATAAATTTTTTTAAACGAGTCCCGGACCTAGAAATTAGGTTTCAAAAAAGGTAAAAAAGGTAAGTTAAAAATTAGCAGTACTCTCAACACTGTGGGGGCGTGTCCGCTGAAGGCACTGGAACCATGGGGGGCCGCCTCCGTGTAACGTAGCAACAGTACCAATGGAGGCTAGAGTTAACAACAGCATTGCAGTGACCCGGCCCTACATGTTTGAGCCGTCAGAGCCAGACACTGACTTTGAGTCAGACAATGAAAATGCACAACCTCGTGTCTCACAGTCTCATAATGTTACTTACACTGAACGGCATATAATGGCAGTGATGATGGCATCTGCTGCTGGCAGGACGAAATGGGGGAGAAAAAACGAAAATGGCCGACTGCCGGCCTATTTTCTGTGAAAAACATAACATTCTAAGAAAGCATCAGCATTTGTATGCATTTTGATGACATGTCTAGCGAGAGCTATGCATAATATTTGTTCAAGGAATGCAGGCGATCTTTCATTTATTAGTTTTGCTGAAGATTTTAGTATCTCCTTATAAAAACGTAAGAATAAAATGTTTCCTACTGTTGTTAAGATGGTTGCTATGGACGTGGCAATGTCTACATCACTGACCTGCGCCGACATTCCCCGTACTTTTTATTTAGTCTTGTCACAATTTTGGGGGCCAAATTGTTACATTGTTATTACACATTTTGCTGTGAGACTGGGTTGATGGGTCAGCCGGAAACAAGCTTGTTCAAAGAGCCGGCTCTTTTAAGAGAAGGACAAGTGACGGACCGGCTCCCATTGTTTTTTTTTGTTTTTTTTAACTTTTTGCTTTTGGAAAAGTACCTGCGAGTGCTGGCTATGGTTTTTATGTGCATGCTGTGCAACCATTCGTGTGAGGATTGACAAGGATCATACCATCAAGCAGGGACGGGCGGGGGTAGCAGCGCTGAGACGACAGGAGGAGGGGGAGGGAGAGACGCACTGAAGGAGAGAGAGGAGTGAAGACGAGTGTGGTGCAAAGATGAGTGAAAACAGAAAAAGAAGTATTTGGATGCATTTTGACAGTTGTTTCAATAGCTGTCCTATTTTAATTGCTAGGTTTAGGTTTTTATAGGCATTTTCTTTATAGGCAGACTTTGTGTAGCAGAGTGATTCTTCAAGCAAGTTAGAGAGTTTAGAGGGATTTTACGACTGTAAATGCAGTTGGCTACAGCAATTTATTGAAATTTTCAAATATGTGTTCAAATACAAATTACAAGTCAAAACAGCACTAAATTTGGCTGATTTCTAAAAAGTATAAGTGGTGAAATGGAGCCATTTGAAATGGAGCCGTTTTGAAGCTGAAAGAGCTTCTCTTCTTGGTGAGCTTGGTGAACCAAATGATCCGGCTCACTAAAAAGAGCCGAAATTCCCATCACTACTTGTTACAGTTGTTAGTTAGTTAGCCAGCTAGCTGCAAACCACCATGCTATGCTATCTGAAAGGCGAAAGAGCTGAATTTATTTATACTGCTACAGCAGCAAGGGCAGGTTTGTGCTAAACACCGCCGCGTTGAAAGCGGCTGTGATTTAAGAAATCCTTTAACCCATTAAATCCTGACACAGAAATGTTGAAACACAGTTTGTAAAGCCTAGCGCCACAATTCCAATCTCAATTTTTGAAATGCTTTTTACACGTTGTTGAGAAATACATTTATGACCCATTTAATGTGTTTAGAATTTTAGAATATTCTGAATTCACGTTACAAGGTCTTTAAGCATTTGTTTTTGTGTCTACAATGGGCCAAGATCTGAAAAAGAAAAAAAAGAAAAAAGCGGTTGACAAAATTTACTGTCAAAAACTGCTATATATAAAAATGCTTCAAAGATGTTTTGTGGGACTCAAACTTCACAGACTAATCACAGCCAATGACCAAATTTTGGTTGATTTGGTAGGGAAGGAGTTGTTAAAATTAGTGTAAAACTGAGTTTCCTTTAATGAGTGTGATACCTGGAAAAGTAATTACACAACACAGACAAGATAAGAGAAAAAAAGCCTTCCAGGACTCAGCAAACTGTTTCTAACATGGGTTATACCAGACAAGAGCAGGAAATGAAGTGAAAAAAACAGGTTGACTGACCCTAAGCAATTGGTTGATGACAAGAGACTTGTCAACATGATAACTGTGACTCCTTGATGAAGATCAGCCAACCAATCAAGTCAAGAGAAAAATCTTGTCATGTGCAGCCTTTTGCTTCCAATCAGCCTTAAAGTTAGACCCCATTAGAACTATAAGAACTACAATTCACAAATCAAGGATGCTGTGTAGTGTGCACAATTTTAACAATCCAACTACAATAAAATCTTATAACCCAAACTTGGCTTAAGTGCTCAATCCATATACTGCAACATTTTAATATGACTATATTTCTCCCCATAAAAAATGCAATATGAAAAGCAATAACAACAATTTTAGGTTGCCTTACAGGAGGTTCTTAATACCTACAACTCTTCCCGGCTTTATTTGTCCAAAGCCAATTCCCAAAAAAACCAAACAATGACTCTTTACTCAATGTAAAAATCAAACAACAGTGAAGTCAACAACATTTGTGCCGTACATACACATATTCAAGTGTTCTGGAGGCATTTTCCTTCAAAATACGTCTTGCAACAATGTCACAAGGAAATTATGACCAATGGTAAATGGTAAATGGACTTGTACTTGTATAGCGCTTTACCACTCAAAGCGCTTCACTACATGAATGAACAACTTTTAAAGCAAATGCTAATTCCACATTGCAATCAACAATTATTCCCAAAATCATTAAAATTTCGACTCCAACATTAAGAAAATGTTTGCAGTTTTTTTCTGATAGTGTTGCATTCTATTTAGGTCCAGTACAGAGCAACTGTGCTTGCCATTATTCAACACCTTTATTCTTTAAAAGAAACAGAAGAGAAAGAAATACAATACATTAGTGACACATTGACAAAACCAATCACATTTGCAGAAGAGTAAGATATTGGACTTAATTCACAACTATTATATTTTCATTGATAATGTTTTTTTAAGCATCCATCCATCCATCATCTGCCGCTTCTCCGGGGATCGGGTCGCGGGGGCAGCAGCTTGAGCAGAGTTAAAGATTTTTTAAGTATTACAAAGCAATTTGATTATGATGAATTTCTTTAACATCACCATGTGCAAATCCCCCACAATGTAGTGACTTGAGAACAAGGGTTCTCAAGTCACCAAGCTCAATTATGGCAATCTCTCTTGTGGGTGAGGCAGACAGCTCAAAACCACCGTAATGCTCCCTATACCAAGAACATAGATCCCGCACTATAAAACACAACTTTTCCTTAATAATACACAGCTGAATGATCTCATTAAACTTTGGCAAACCATTCACAGATCCGTGAATGATAAGCATCCCTTCACTATAATATATGCCATTGCAAGACACTTTCTTTGCAAGAGGAACCTCAGAAATATCTGGGTATCTTTCCTTCAGAGCAGATACTACTCTCTCATTAAGAATATCAACAGGCAGAACAGAGACATTTGTAACTTCCAAAGAGGACTTCTTGTGATTGGAGGATTTTGTGTAGTAGACAATTGTGAACTGGTGTTTAATAGCTAGTAAACGAGGTATGTTTTTGAAGCAATTTGTATGACGAGTAACTTGTTTTAAGAAACTATGTTTCGCCTCAAATCGTATTGTCTACAGTGTAATGAGTCTAAAGCATCGAATCATATGTGGATAATGTTCTAAATAATGATGTTTTGGCAGGAACTTGACAAGTGGAAAGAGGTCAGCATAGAGCAGTCAGTGATCATGGATCTTGGCCTCGGGATAAGCTATGGTTTCATCTGTGTGGACAGGGGCAACTACCAACTCAACTATGTCTTCTAGGTGTAGAATTACCTGCCATGCTGGCTCATCCTCTGGCAAAAGGGGTCCAATAATTAAAGGAAGCAATCTTATTCTATTCTGTTGATGGATTAATAAGTATGTGGTATGGCATGAGGGCAATTGGTTTTGTAACCAAATTTGTATGGAAATGCCTGGATCAAAGTATAAAGTGTTTTTTGGAGATCAATAAACCAATACAGTATATCGGTGGGAACAATACCTTCAAAGATATCATGAAGAATATCAGGGGGTTAACCAGTGCAGACATGAAAATATGAGAGATGCTCTGTTAAAACACAGTTTTTTTTACACCATAGCAAGTAGTTGCGTTTTCTTGAACACAATGGACATGAACTTCATGGGTCTCTCTGGTTTGAAGTTGGAAACTATCCGACATTACATCCTTACTCTGAAATTCTGATTTGTCTCCTGTACAAAACCTACATACAAATCCACCAAGCCCATGAGCTGCAAGGTTGTCCACTATTACACACTGGACAGAGCCTTTTACAAATTGACCAAGCTGAGACACAAAAAACACCATGCTCTTCTGAAAGTCCTGCAGGAGAGGTTCCAAATCCTTCAAATTACCAAAAGACTTGGCATCATCATATTTGCACAGAACTGCTAGATAGATTGATGTTATTGCTGAAGAAGAACCTGTGGTAAATAGCTTAAAACCCATTACACACCACAGAGTTTGTGCTTCTTACGAGATGTCCCAAGTGAGTTACAAATCTCAAAATCATCAATATAAAGATGAACTGCAATTCTTAAGTATTCACCACAGAGAAAATGGTTTTGCTTATAGTACTCACCGTTTGGTGGTTTGTCCTGTTTGAGTTTCAAGAAGCTCAAGAGTATCTTTCTGAGAAAACAACTGTTGCAGAGATTGTAATAAAGGAATGTCCTGATATTTTCTATTCCTTGGAGCATCTAGTACAGGGGTCCCGAACCTTTTTGAAAACAAGGGCTACTTCCTGGGTGCTGATTAAGCCTAGGGCTACCAGTTCGATACACATTTCTGAAATAGCCAGTTTCCTCAATTGAGCTTTAATTATGTTATTATTAATAATTAATGGTATTTTTCTGTATGAAGACACTGATCATGTTAGTGATTTCTCACAAAAATATCAACAATGATAAAAAGATAGGAAATAAATTAATATCAACATGCAACACTTTATTTCTATATTTTCAAGTTTCAGTGTTTTCAACAGTCCTTGGAAATCACAATGTACCTCCGCAGAATTGTTAACATTTTTAACAAACATCCTGCACAAGCCTAAGAAAAAAATGCACTTAACAGTTGTGCTATCAAATGTTACATTTTACAAACACATTTAACAAATCATGAATGACATTTTGAACTGGACACCAAATCTGGCATCTGTTTCTTTGTCAGCTAGTGGGAAGCCTGGCATTGCATGCTCTCCACCAATGTGTTGTACTCTGGTGTGTAACTTGACACTGCAACTCTGAGTGAGTCTTGCAGATGTGCGTCAATGAGGCGTGTTCTGTGTTTGTTCTTGATGAAGTGCATGTCAGAGAAGGCTGATTCACAAAGATAGGTAGAACCAAACAGGCTTGCAACCTTCAAAGCTGCTGTGCATACACCACTGTGTCAACAAGGCCCCAAAAGTTTGGTGCACCCTGATAGGCTTTGAGATGGAGGTCGTTTTGCAATGTCACAATTTCAAGCTCCATCTGTCCAGCATCAAAGCTGAATGTTGCATTTAACTTGATATGTCCACATTCATGAAAGGATTAGAAATTAATGACACGCATGGCTCAAGCTGACCAGGTCACAAAACCTGTTCTCAAACTCTTGTCCAAGTCTTTCGATGACCTGAGAATATTTTTCTGCAACTTTTTCAAAAGCCTCAGATGCAGAAGTATTGTCTTTCAGCACCATCTGCACAGAGGAAAAGTGCAGCACCTTTTTTCTCTTTAAATGCACAGAGAAAATGCTCATCTTGGCTTTAAATGCATTTAAAGCGCTTATCATATCAGCAATAGTCTTACCTTTGCCTTGCAACTCACAGTTCAAACTGTTCAGTTTCTCAGTAATGTTCGTTAAAAATGCAAGGTCAAGGGTCCAGTCAGTGTCCTCCAGCAGCGAGGTGTCTTCCCCTCTGGACTGCATGAACTCTTTGATTTCACCCAAAAGTGACAAAAAACGATGCAGAATCCGTCCCCTGCTGAGCCATCGGATTTCTGTGTGTGGTAGCACCATATGACAGCTCCTCCAATAGTACCTTGAAATTTCTGTGCTGTTTAGCTTTGGAACGGATGCTGTTTATGATCTTTACAATGGGAGTCATCACGTGTTCAAAGCCTATCACTTTTGCACACAAGGACTGCTGGTGGATGATGCAGTGGTAATGCAGAAAGTTTGGGAAATCTGCGTCACCTTTACAATGAGCAATGAATCATAGCAGGAGCCCCATCCGTAAGCACTGATACCAGCTTTTCCAGCGGCACCTTTTTCTCCACCAAAAACTCCTTCACCGCGTTATAGATGTCAACCCCCCTGGTAGTGGTCTTTAAGGGTAGTACTGTCAGAAGTTCTTCTTTTGTGGAGAAATCATCAAACGACATCCTGATGAATATCATCAGCTGCGCTGTACTGCTACTGTCCACCGACTCGTCACACTGGATACTGAACCACCTTCACCTCGCCAGATCACGGTCCAACTGATCGGCCAAGTTCGCGGACATCGCTGACACTCTTCTTACCATTGTAGATGCACCCAGTTGAACATCAGAGACAGAGGAGATAACATCGGTTCTGAACTTCTCGTCTTCAAGTACAGTTTTAGCAATTATCATCATTGCGTCTTTTACAACAGCCCCATCTGAAAAGGCCTTCTTTTTCTTAATCAAGAATTGCGTAGCTCTTAATGAGGCTTCGGTTGCTTTTTGGGAGCTTTTCACCGGTCTCGTGAAAAAAAATTTAGTGTTTGCTCAGAGCTGCCTTTAAATCGCAAGCTTTTTGTGCTCGCAGTGCGCTGCCTGGCGGGTAATTAGCATTGTAGCTTGTGTGGCAAGAAATGTCTCTCCACATTGTGTCGCTTCGCCGTCGCTACAGTCACCCCGCAAATGAGACACACGCAGGCTCCTTTCACAGTAGTAAAAAAAAACTCTCCTTCCCATTCATTGTGAAAAATATTGTTTTTCTTGCTTTTTTCTGCCATATTTTTGGGGGTCAATGTTGTGTTTCTGGCTACTCCACAAACGCTACGTTCGCAACGCGAACTGACCTTGAGTAGATCCTTGAGAAGGTCAGAGTTCATTTATATTGATCATTTAAAAAAATATTTAAAATTAATAAATTGTCATTTCACATTCACATGTGAGAGTGATTTAATCAAGAATAACAAAAAATAAAATAAAATAAAATATATGCAGCTCAGTGATAAGTGCCGTTATTTGAGCTAATTTTAGAACAGGCCTGCGGGCGACTCACGTGGTCCTTGTGGGCGAGCTGGTGCCCGCGGGCACTGTGTTGGCTACCCCTGATCTAGTATGTACCCCACTGGCTCTACAACACCAAAACGAGAACAATAATAGTGCATTATTTTATATGCAGTAGCTAAAGGGCCATTATTTGCTACTTGTGACAGCCTCATGGCCTGACCTAATTTTTGATTGGTTGTCTGGGATTTAAGGTCAGCACCTGCATTGGTGTGAGTGCTCAGTTATAAGAAGAGCTCTGAGCACTCACTCTCTCTCTCCTGTTTGAGTTTCTGGGTTTGTTTGAGCTTTGGTTACTTCTGTTTTGTTTCATCTTACATTTACACACATTCTCACACACCCATACATTACAAACATTACTGATGAACTGACATACACAGTTAACCTTATTGTGGTTTAATTAAATAAATTTATGTTTTATAGTTTAAAGTTTTGTGTGGTCTCCATCTTTTGTCCTACCTCGGAGCCAGGTTGTGACATACTGCTGAGGAACTGAGGAAATTTCATCAACTACAGACTCTTCAATTAGAAACTTAGTATTTTGAAACATTTTGA
Source organism: Leuresthes tenuis (assembly GCF_036924035.1). Taxonomy (NCBI): domain Eukaryota; kingdom Metazoa; phylum Chordata; class Actinopteri; order Atheriniformes; family Atherinopsidae; genus Leuresthes; species Leuresthes tenuis. The sequence goes on from NW_027325364.1 coordinate 33,242,849, forward strand.
TTGTTTTTGTGACAGGCAAAGATGCTGTACTCAATAAGTAATGAAGCTCTGAAAGCCGGGCTTCATCAAATACTGTCTTGGGGACATGGATAATATTTTCTAACTTCAAAGGAAGGCAAGCCATTTTTTCTTCGAAATAATCTGAACCAAGTAATTCTGCTGAATCATCACAATTAATTTTGTCATACACATAATCGGTGTCCCCAGAGTGAGACGGATACTCTGCAGAACTATTGGACTGACGGACTACTAACCACCAGTGCAGATTATATTACTTCTAAAGTCATTCAATAAGCATTTATTGTATTTCCTATTTATGTTTGTATGAAATGTACTATATATGTTTGTTTTACATTTACAATCTAGAAACACACATTGGACAATTCTGTGATGCCTGAGATGTCTGTTAATGTGTTGAAAAAACCCTTGCTCTGATATCAATTCTCTGTGTGAGCACACGTGACACAATCCAACACTGAAATGTCTGGAACTGATAATTCGGTTTTGTCTGTTCAAAATGACTTTTGTCAGTGTTATTAAAGAGCTGACTCCACAAAGTAAATGTACATGGACAATCTGTCTATGGACACAGAAAGCGATAACTAGGGATCGACCGATTATCGGCGGCGATTTTCAGCATTTTGACGCATATCGGTATCTGCCTTTTTTTAAAATTTTTAAATCACACGGCCCGATAAGAGATTAACTTCAAACAGTGTTATTTTAGCTCTGATGCAGCCGCGCTTCTCTGGATGTGTCCGAAATCACTCCCTAACCACTATATAGTGCACTATATAGTGACCACGCCATTTTGTAGTGGTGTCCGAATGTTTAGGGATTTTTTATGCTTTTTTGATGCTCACTCAATGTATCCCACAATTTACCGCGAAATGTAGCATCCAATGGTCACTAACCGGAGCAAGATATCCCATGCATTGCCAAAAATTCTCTGGGCTTAAGGGATGGCAGATGGACGGCAGGAAAATTTAATGCACAAACGTTAAATTTTCCGTTTAACGTTTGATCCCGAAGTTCAAAACAGGTTGTTAATATGCAATACTATTTAAAAACTTACTGGGAGGTACACATTAAGCCATTACAACACCAACCATGGCTAGCAACTGAGGTACTACAGGTAATTGTCAATGCTATTTTTCATGTTAAGCTAGAGTAAAAATGTATTACAGTCTATTATAATTAATAAGTAACATTAGCGAAATTACATTCAAGTGTAAAATAAGCATGGGAGAAGCTCATACATTTACTTTAATCTCACAGGGACCGACGACGAAGTGGTTGACTGGCTATGATGAACTATGATTCGGCTGAAGATGGACAATGACCGCCTTTTTTCAGGCAAACATTTCGCCTCCGCAGCCGGTTGGGAGTGAGTCAAAGTTATGTCACTCTTGTGAAGCAGTAACGTTATGTTATTAAGATAAAAACTGAGAATAACTGTAAAATGACACAGACTTTTGACTAAATTATTGTTTATCATAAGCATTTGCTACTGACAGCATTAATGATAGGTTAGTTGTTGTGGTTTTTATCATCCTGTACTTGTTATTGCACTTTGTAGAGCTGTTATGAAAGAAATGGGGCTGCCTGGGGTGGTGACTCCTGCCCGGGCGGCCAAAAAGTTGGAGAATCTTAAAAAAACATACGAGGTTAGGATGCATCATAACTACAGCTCGATTTTATGAGTGCATAGACCAGGCATGTCCAAACTGTTCCACAAAGGGCCGTGTAGCTGCAGGTTTTGGTTCCAACCACCCAAGAGCACACACTTTGACCGATCAGCTGTCTGAAGACCAGATCAGTTGATTAAATGAATCACTTCTGTTGTGCTGATGCTTGGTTGGAAAGAAAATCTGCAGCCACTCGGCCCTCTGTGGAATAGATTGGACATGCCCGACATAGATGATTTTGTATATACTTTGTATATTTCCCTGGCTGTGTTTAGCATTATAAACAAACACTACATTAATTGCACACATCAAATGTATGTATATTGCAATGTGTGCAGGAGCTGAGGAAGCCAGCAACTGGGAGTGGCACTGAATCAGAGGAGTCCACTGCCGGAAATTGGAAGTGGTTCTCCCTTATGGATGAAGCAAGAGGTGGGAGGCCTTCTATTCAGCCTCCTTGTCTTATTGCCTCAGCCTGGGGGGAGAACCCACCAGTCTCAGTATCAGCCTCCCCTGATTCAGTGCCACCAGAGCCAGAGGGTCAGAGTGCAGAGCAGGACTCGGAGTCTGAGGAGCTAGCGCCACTGAAGCAGCATGACCCAGTTTTAGAACTGTTGGAGAGGCAGGAGAAGAGGGCAGATGAGAGGGAGAAAAGGGAGGAGAACAGGGAGGAGGCTTTTGAACCTCCTCAAAAAAATAGTTGAGAAAATGTTAATTAAATTAATACATAAAAAAAGGAATACATGTCTCACTTTGTTTTCAATTGAAATACAGTTCTTTATTGAACACTGACTAGAACTACTTGTAAATTATAACATATGAACATTTCTTTCCACGGCGTTAAACAAAATTACGGAGAGCATATAAAACAGATCAAAGGCTACGTTAACTATCAACAGCTACTGAAACTATTTACATTAATTGAAACTTGAACCAATAGAAGATAAGAGGGAAGAGGAGAGTGACAGGTAAAATTAGGTTAGAGAGAAGAGAATTAATTTTGTGAGAAGAGAGAAAGAGAGAACATCTAATCTATTCTAAGCCTAACAGTTAACACTTGTAATTTCGTGTCTTTATTAATCATGATCCTGCAGAGCTGGAGGATTGTGCTTTGGCGCTGAAACTGTAGCAGCAATGCGACCACGCAGGCTTTCTCCACATTCCAAATCCGGCTGGACCTGATCGCCGCCATCATCTAGCCCCAGTGCCTCCTCCACAGGCTCCAGAATATCACCGTCCTTGAGGCAGAGATTATGGAGGATGGCACAACAAGCGATGGCCGACACAGCAAAGTTTGGCTTAACTTCCAAGGCCTTGAAAAAAACTGAGCGTCACCTGGCCTTCATGACACCAAATGCCCTCTCAATCACGGAACGGGCCTTGGTGTGGTGCCTGTTAAATCTGGCCTCAACAGGGTTTCTGACAGGCTCCCTGTAAGGAGTGATGAGGGCGATAGGTTGTGAGGTGCAGGGATACCCACTATCCCCGAGAATCTGGAAGCCTTCAGGTGGGTATAACTGCTCAACAAAAAGAGTGCTATTTTTAAAAACTCTGGCATCATGGACAGAGCCAGGGTAGCCAACAAATATGTCCTGAAACTGGCACTGGTGGTCACACACATTTTGAAGCTGAATGGAATAAAATAATTCTCTATTAAAATAACACTGAGCATTAAGACTTGGTGGCTTAATGCGGATATGGCAGCCGTCAATACTGCCCACAACCCTAGAAAACGCTGCAGATCCAGCCAACCGTTTAAAGCCTGCACCGGTTGTTTGAAGCTGATCGGCTGAGGGGAAAAAGATGAGCCTGTTCTTCAGCATGAGAACTTGTTCGGTGACCCTGTGAACTATGTTATGGACCGTGGATCGCAGGATGGCAAATGCTCTGGATACGACACAGCAAGATATTGCACTTGCCATCCAGAAGAGGAAGACCAAAACCTCAAGGTCATGACCCCAGCCATGGTCTAGTGGAGAGTGAAGGAGCCGGATAAGGTGGGCAACAGTTGGTCTCGAAAGGCGGAAGTCTGGGCGCAGGTCACTCACCATCAAAGTAGATGATCAAGACAGGGACGTGGCGGTTCAGTTGACAGTACCGAGATGGGTGATCACGCTGTAAAGAGTAATTAAAACTGATAACATGGTGTCATGAAATTAAGTGTATTAAAGCTATATGACAAAACAATCACTCTGTTGGGTATGTTTATGTTTATGTATTTAGCAGACGCTTTTATCCAAAGCGACTTACAAATGAAGATATAACAGCTATACAAAAAGCTAACAATAAACTACATAGAAGGAACCCACTAGTCCGACTCCTTCAGAGGTGACAGAGTAGTGATAGGGTGCAGGCATAGAAGGAAGTGCAGAAAGATAAAGCGCAGAGATAGAGGGGGTAGGGAAGTACAAGGTAAGTGCTGGGATAGGAGATGCTCCCTGAAGAGCTGGGTTTTCAAGAGCTTCTTGAAGATAGACAGGGACGCCCCTGTTCTGGTAGCGCTCGGTAGGTCATTCCACCATCGTGGGACGACACATGAAAAGAGTTTGGATTGTCTTAGGCGTGGTGTAGGCCTAAGGGTAACGGTTTATAATAACCATTAAAAATTATATTGATACAAGTGATGACAAAAGGCTTTCTTGATTATCAATCAACAATTAATCATCTATAAACATTTGGCTGTAGAAAGATGCAACTATCAACGATAAATGGTAAATTAATATTTAAACTTCAGTAACAGAGATGGTTGCGGCTCTATCTAGAAAATGTGCACAGATAGTTTAATAAGTAAAGCTTAATTCGCCATTTATTAATGATGGCTAGTACAGTGGGTGACTAAAAGCTGAGTGAATCTGACCATTGTGACTAGTCAGACACAACTGGATTAATCAGTTTGTCCAATATTGTGAGACATGAAATAAAGGAGCTGCCGAAGGTTCAGGAAGTTTCGTCAGTAGGGGGTGTAGTTTGACGGAGGGTAGTTTATTGTTCAGAGATTTAATAAATCATATTACTCTAATCAAAAAGGCAGTAAAAACTAAGCTAACATTCACAATCTAGCTAGTCTTACAAAAGCAGCACTCTTCTCCTTTCACTCTCTCTCGCAATTCTAATTCTCCTCCGTATCATCATTAATTGATTTATTGTTAAAAGAAACACGGCCAGATTGATAGAAGACGGCATTTCGATAGAACTACCTGAGTTTTCTAGATAACGGTAAGTTGTTTTTTTTTCTCTGATGAATTGCTTGTAGTTAGTTGTTGGATGACGGGCGTGAGACAAATTCATGAGTTGTGGAGCAGTTCAACAGTCAAAGCCAGTTTATTCCATTGTTCATTTTATTACAAATGTTAAAACAAGGCCATTTAAATGGCTTCCTATATTCATTGAAAAAAAAAAGTGTAAAACGAACAGCATGTTATTAAACATTCCAGTAGGTTACACTGTAACTTGCTGTTATAGTAAACACAATACGAAAATAAAAATTACATGACAGTAATCAAAAGCCTCTAATTTAACAAAAATGCAGTAGTAAACGGACAAGATTGTGTGAGACAACGTTAATGTGGTACGTTTTAATTGTACGACAGCTATGACGTAATTACCGGCACCGAGAGAAGTGTCTGAAAGATTTTTCTGTTGAGCTCACTATATAGTGCACTATACTTATTTCCCTATATATGGAGTAGGGAATGAGACGTATGTGTCTGTGTGTGAGAGAGAGAGTAATAATCTAATGAACTCAATTCATATCACATGTTAAAATATAACATTTACATAATAAAATCAACTACAGGCTTCCCAAATGCTGTAATAAATTAAGCATTGGACATGCTGCTGAGTCCTGGAGCTCCCTGCACTTTTCTTAGACAATAGAAATCTTTGTTTTGAAATTCTAAGCAAAAAACTTGAACATGTACTGTTAATCTAAATAACCATTAAATGTCTGAAAATCTGTTTAATAAACATATGCTTAAAGGCGTTTAAACTAATTTAAGTGTTGGTGTTTGAATTATTCAAAATTTTGACGCCAATATTTCTTTTACTGCAAATAAATATCGGCTCCAAATATTGGTTATCGGCCTCCTTGACTAATAATCGGTATCGGCCCTGAAAAAAACATGTTCATCTATCTCTAGCGATAACTGCCTGTTATATGCCCATGAGCCTGTCTAAAATGTTTTAACAACCAATACCTGCTTCATTCAACCTAAAAAAGGGAAAATGCACACAATTATCACTCAAACAAATGAAAAGAATACTGATTAACAAGTACTAAGAGAAAACTTACTATTACTAGGAGGTCGCCACAGATAACTTGGTGATTTGGAAGTAGTAACAGGGATGATCACACTGCAAAACATGGATATAAATATATTAAATATGTGTGATACCCACAAAATAAGTGTTTTTGTTGAGACATTATTATTGTTTCATGTCCTCTGAGAGTCACTTTTTAGTTTATTGCTGTTGTATTATTTTATTATAGTCTGTCCAATTCAGAATAAGAAATAATCCAGAGAAACACACAATAACATGCTGTTGCGTGAAATGGACACTAGTTGGCAGCACTTACCAGCAACGTCACCTGAACTCTTTGAAATGCTTCGCGGGGCTCATAATCCAGATGAATGGAGACTGAGCAACAGGTGTTCTGCTTCGCTGATTTCTGCCTGATATTTCCAGGTTGGTTACACATCTTTTCTGTGACTAAAGATGTTTATAAGCTAATATGAATCCCTGGTGATGTGTGGTCCATAAGCTAAAAGATCGCGAAGTGTGTAAATAAAGTAAAGTGTCGCGCAAACGTGATGATTGCATTGGAGAAAATGGCGTCCGACGCCGGAGCCAAACGGTTAATTTCTTTAGTTTCTTTCGGCTCCTGGGCATTTGTGGGTTATTACTGTATGCGTGTAAATTACTTGTGTGTGTGTGTGTGTGTGGTGCATTGCTCGGAATGTTGAAACAAATGCTAATGTGCAGTTAAAGACCAGCTATGGCTGTAGCTTTGATGGAGAGCGCGCAGCTAAAATTGGAAACAATGATAGAGTTTGAGTTCACGGTTAAAGCGGCAAGCTATGAGCCAGTTTATTATTTCAGTTTGTGTTCAGATACAGTAAATGGGAAGTAGTTTAACTGCAAGAGAGATTAATTAATCAGAGGCATGTGACAGTTAATTTTTTTCCATTTTCCTCTTCATTAGTCCAACCAAGCCCACTTTTCCTCCACACCTTGCACCGTCTGTAGTTAATCCCACCAAGTTTTCCCACTGCAATGCATTTTCACTGACGGACTTCTCCACCGCATCAAAAATGTCCTGTCCTGTCGTGTTCCCATGTATTTCAGCCACATCCAACAGCTCCTCAGTGATAGAGAGGTCCGATTTTACACCTCTAATAAAAATGGCTAACTACGCTGTCTGTGCTTTCATCAACGGCTAATGAAAAAGCTGTGTAGCTGCGTGTCTCCTCGGCCAGCTGTGTTGTAAGATTTTCTGCTAGTTCCTTCACTCGGTTCGCGATGGTGTTTCTTGATAAACTGACATTTTTAAAAGTCTGTAACTGGTCGGGACACACCTGCTCACAGACCTTCAGCATGCACGGTTTCAAAAACGCTCCCTCTGAAAATGACTTGGAAGCGTGGGCAATTTCTTCAGCCACAATGAAGCTAGCTTTCACTGCGGCCTCGTTTTTGGCTGTGGATTTCACGAACAAACTCTGCTGAGACCGCAGTTTGCCTTTTAATTCTTGGGCAATTTGTTGCTTTTCTTGAAGGCTAGCTTTAGCATACTTAGCTCCGTGTTTGGTGTCAAATTGTCGACGCAGATTGTATATTCGCCTTCCCATCATTCTTGAAACAGTCTTCCGTCTGTATCAACTTTTCTCTTTCTGGACATTTTGGGATCATATCTCAATTCCACTCGTTGGCATGGAAACACTGCTAAGGCTAAGGCAATGTGGGAAATGTAGTTTTTGGTCAAAGCACGCTCTTAATTTATTTTTTGGTATTTATTTTTAGACACTTAAAACTTTTAAGCTCTCGCGGGCCACATAAAATGACATGGCGGCCCTTGAGTTTGACACCTATGCTTTAGACTGATGACATGATTAAAAGGGAAAATGTTTTTTTGGTGTAAAACTAATTTTGATAAGTCTATTTTGTAGAAATGTGTAAAAGTAGACATTTAATGTGAATGGTATTTAAAATGGTTAATCCTAATGCTGTAATGCAGACAAAATAACAGAAATAATTGATGATTGCAGTGAAAAAGTAAAAATGAATGTGAGAATAAAACACATAATCCAGATGATTTCTGCCTGACATTTCCAGAAAACTCCTATCAGAGGGTTATCTATATATCTGTCAGTGGGGACCAAGCCGGGACCCGCTACATGTGCAATATACTTACCAGAATATTTAGTAATTCAGACCATTTAAAAATAAGTCAAAATTGAACATGAGGAAGTTTAAGATGATAACATCTTAACTCAAGAGTTGCTGGAAAAACATTCAGATTGAATCTGAGAAATATATGATTGAGATTAAATTCAGAAAGTATAAAACGTACAATGAATACTTGATACTCCATTACATACTTTAAAAGACATGATGTTAGGATACCTAATATTTTAGCCACGTTAAAACATCCCACGCAGTTACATTAACCACTAAGTGACCATTTGCATATGTGAACCACATCAGGGTTCACTTGGAAGAGAACCGAGACCCTGGTTGTAAAGCGGGCCAAGTTCACGTGTTTGGTCCGCACCAGACTGCACCAGCGCCGGTGTCACTGAACAGGTGCGCTGAGCCGTTAGATGGACAAGCCCACTTGGATTTAGCATCATAGCGCCTTTCACTAAGACCTCTGAAAGTACCTTAATTGATCAATTTCTTCCAGGTGTGAATGAAGAGCCACACAAGTTGCTTTTCAAAACTTACTGACTAGGTAAAGTCGTTCAGTTTTGCTCGAAATGTGCCAACAATCAGGAGCAGAGATTGCCTGCTAGTCCGCCGTTTTTGAACAAGAAAAGTTGAATGCAACTCATGTCGTTAACACAATTACGGGAGTTATACAGTAGCTACTGCAACCTCACGGACTGCGTCTTACTGATAGAGAATACTGACATTAATGCAGCACAACAGAAAGTAAAAGATTCTTACCAGGACTTGATTTTAATTTTCAAACCCGATGTCCAACGTGCTGCTTCAGGTGCAGCGGGAAGAAGTGGAGTAGGAAGTGTATGTGAGAGCGCTGAAACATGCGCATGCACACGGGGGCGGACCCGAAATAAAATGTATACATTCTGAGTTAATGAATCTGAGGCTATGAAATAATTTTGCTTAACATCCATTAAATATAAATATAGTAAAATTGAACTGCTAAATTTACGTAAAATAAAAACTTGAATCAGTTTTTTGTGTAGACTTCAACCACTGTCAAGAAAATGTGTCTGAATTCTCTCCTAAATTGCCCTAAAATTAGATTAGTTTAGATAGATAAACTAATCTATAATGGATTAGAGTAGATAATGGAAAAAGGGGGTGGTAAAGATCGCCTTCATGGAAATGAAGTGCTTGTAACCTCTTCTTCCTAACTAGGTCTGGCAGATCAGACTGCTGAACTAATGTTCAGCCAGAAGATGAGTGGAGCCAGCAGTGGCAGAATTGGACCTGAAGAGATTAAGCTGCACTACATTACTCTGCATGTGATGATCATTTCTATTTTTTTTAAACTTTGACTTTGTTACACTTAATTGTACACTACTAGTCATCATATCTCAACAAGGTCATATGTTCATATTCACATTGTTTAGTGTTATGTGACATTCACAATGCAATGCACTTTATGTCTGCGTCTCCCAGACTTCTCTCAGTCGCCTTCAACTTGTGCAAAATGCTGCTGCCCGTCTTTTAACCAACACCAACAGACGTGTGCATATCACTCCTGTTCTTAACTCCCTTCATTGGCTTCCTGTCCTTTTTAAACTTTTAATGTTTGTTTTTAAAGCTCTTAACGGCCTCACCCCATCGTATTTATTTCAGCTTTTAATTGTCTGTAATCCTGGCAGAGCTGTGAGGTCAACAAATCAACTTTTGCTGGAAGTGCCCAGATCAAAATACAAGCACTGGGGTGACCGAGCCTTTTCCGTTGCTGCCCCCAGGCTCTGGAATAAGGGAGGGAGCAGTGTCTTACCACAGGTAAAATGAACAACATAATATACTTGTGGAAATCTCAGACACAGTGGCATCAGATAGAGATTGGGGTTTGGCCATGATCAAGCAGAAAGTATAAGAGAATAGCACAATCTACTGTCTTTGGAAATTCCTTGTATGCTGCTGTGTAACATGTATGTCTGATAATAAATTCTCCTAAGACAAGGTCAACTACTCTGTTCTTTTTTCCCCAACAGTTGCTGGTGGTTTTGGGAAACTGGTCAGAGCTGACTCTCATTTTATTTATGCTTCACCAGACTTCTCCTTTGTCCAGTTAGAAAAGTCATTCCTTACCCTAACTCTTGACTCTACGCTACAGTTAATTTGTGTTAATTTGTTTGAGTACATATTTATGTTTTCATTTCTCATTTTATTTAGTTTGTAGTTAATAAATGTTCATGTCTATTAGTTCAGTTGACTTTACTTTTCAAGTGTCATAGATTGGTCCATACTTTGTCAAATTTGGACCGATGCGTGGACTGAAGCATGTGAACACATGTCCACTCACATTGCAGATAAGAGGAGAAATACAAATTCATCAACTCCAGTCCAGAGCAGTGATAATTGCTATACTTTTTCTATAACTTCTTGCAGCACTCATGCATCTGGAGCCCAAATCATTCTGGGCACAGGCCCAGCCAGCGTGCAATAGTAAAGAAAAAGAACAAGGTACTTTGAGCTGTTTGTGATGAATGACTTCTGTGAGCTAAAATTGGTGAAGCCCTTTATATCAGAAACATAATGTATGATAAATTCTACTGTCACTTTTCCAGTTTCAAGGTAATATTTTATTCAATTCACCAGTGCTTACTGTGCTGATTAAAACGCACTCTCAAGCAAACAATTTTACATCTGCTGCAATATTGCTCCCTCTCTCTCTCCCTAACTTGAAGTGCCTCATCCCCATTTCTTTGATTGTACTACTATACTTATTCTTTCCATGGTTGGTCAGTCATATCTTTCCTGTTATTTCCCATCTGTCTTTTCCTTCTCCACTGCCTGCTCTGCACATATGTCAGCAAGCACAGAGTCACAGTGCAGTTCTAAGAGCATGCTAAGAAATGCTTTCAAAGAGTTTGTTATATCAGAAACACCATTTCAAATTTGGTGGGCATATCTCCCATTCTCAGCCAGTTTGACTTGACCATATAGTTTGCCATAGTGCAGAAAAACCTATTTACATGTGATGGTAAAACATGTTAATTGTATATTAAAGATGCTATCCAGTTAGTGTCATCAAAGCAGTCTCATCAGGACATTTTGGAAGATTCTTAAATCCAAAAAATTTGGGGACAGTAGAGATAATCATGATGATGAACATTAAAAATCACTTAAAAATAACAGTCATGAATACTGAAGACATTCAGGAGAATCTGTATACAAGTTGGTCCTAATTTTCATCAACAGTTACTGTTCAAAATTGTACAGATGTCTTTCCTTTACAATACACTAGCCTCTTTCACAAATGCCTTTTCAAGCTGGGATTAATGCACCTTCGTTATTTATCGTGTCATGTGTCAAAGTATAGTGGCGGAAGGGGGTCAAAGTCAATCCATCGCTGATACATCTCTGAGCCATCAAAGGAAGTAGTAACTAAGGCAAAATGATGCTGGCTTGATATGTGTAAGCACACATGATGCAGGATCGTCACTCACCACTCTAACCACGAGTCACTCAGCTGATTCTGCGACAAAAGCTTTTTGTGTGTAAGGACACAAGGATGCGGTGCTGATCCACTTCTATTTGAGATATGTGAATTATGAAGAATAACTGGGGCAGGTTAACAAAGGTGTCTTTTTTGAGGCTACTGGTTGACTCTTTCTGTGTTGATACTAATACACATTGCATTTGAATGCTCCAATAAATGCTCCGTCAGATTAGCTGCTAAATTGACCCACTGTTGTCACGAGTGGTGGATTTAGTGGACCCAAATGCAGACAAGGATAAGACTCTGGAGCTGATGGGTAAAGGTTTTAACATGCAGAACACACATCAAATCACAGAGAACACGTTCTGTCGTGTTCTTCCCTTCTCCTACAGCTTCTGCTCCACCTTTTTTCTGTAGGACTCACCCTGCACACGCAAAGTTCTGTTCAGTTTCCATCCTTGAACATTTCTGGTAATCCAGAGCTTGTTGTTTAGAAAGCAGTGTACAGTTGTAATAGTTGGCATAGCAACATCCATACAAAAGTTCAGGTCGTCTGTGGTGCAGAGTATGATTCTCTCCAAGTCCTCACCATGTGGATCCTGTGGCACACTCAAGTCAGTGGTCTCAAATGCAGTCCCTCAAAGCCTCCTCCGCCTCTGGAGACCAATTGCTGATTAAGTGTGTCTGGTCAGATGCCTTTGTAGGCGTGGCTTATACTTTGGTTTGAGAAAGATTAAGTTGTCAGAGTTCTCATGTAGGGGCAGAGTGGTGGCAGTGTATGCATCCCTCATATTGACATACATAAGGTCACTACTCCTGTTTTTCCTGGTGGAACAATCCACAAGCTGAAAAAAGGCTGACGGGGTGGTGTCTATAGCGTGACGTGATCAAAGTCTCCAGATATTGCAAAGAAAGCCTCGGAGTGTTGTGTTTGGAGCCTTGCAATTGTGGAGTGGGTGACATCACAAGTAGTATCAGCCAACTCTTGTGAGAATATAAACGATGGTGTGTGAGAATTCCCTGGGCATGTAATACGGTACAGGCTCATAGCAAGTATTTCCATATCACGGCAACAAATAATTTCTTTAACAGTGACATGCCCCAGATTGCATCTGATCTTAACAAAGAGTGCGAGACCCCACCTTTGCTCTTTCCACAACGTTGCGTGTCTCTGTCTGCTCTCATGGAAGTGAACCTTGGCATCCACGTTAGCAGTTGGGATATTGCTAGTTAACCACTTTTCAGTTAAGCACCTAAAAAGCTAAAGTCCATGTAGATCAGCCATCCCGTCGGCCTTGTTGGCCAGTGAGTTTACATTACATCGCATTACCGACTGAATAGAAAGCTTGTACCTCCATCGTTTCTGCAGGTGCTTAGCCTTCCACTTAGCGCTGGCTCTGCAACCACAGTAGATACACTTAAGCTCCTCCAGTACGGTGTAAACAACACCAGCTTTTCATTTGGTTTTAAGTGTAAGCAACTGCTCCTTTGTGTAAACTATGTTGTTGCTGCTGTTTCATGGAAAATATGGAAAATTCCATGTGGATAGAGTATCAAATACAATATATGATGTAGAAAAAAGAGGAAAAAAAATAGATAAAAAGTAGTAAAACAACACGCTAAATAGACAGTTTGAAAGGCTGCCACTCGCGTCAGGCACCGGAAGTAACTGGAGAGTGGCTCCGATAGATCCCAGGAACAACATCGGAGTAATCATTAAAATGACAATATAATAAAACGACCAGTTGTATAAGGATGCTTACAAACATTGTATGCCAAAGTTGGCAGTTGGATGTTCCCTCTGATGCTGCTAACTTGAGAAGAGACAGCAGGGGGTCTCCTGTCACTGATTGTTTTTGATGTTGGTTTGGTATATGCTCATAGAACACAACTTTGCAAAGTACAATGGAGCAGGAGTCTACAAATTATTTGTGATGGAAAAAACAACAACAAAAAACAATGTTGGTATAAAGTCAGGTCATCAATCAGGTTTTGCTAAGCAACATAGTTCTAACTCACTTACTGGCCCCTCCTTTTGCCTTAGTGCCCCTCTGTCTAGAACAGGGCTCGGCAACTATAAACACTGAAAGAGCTATTTGTACCCATTTACCACAAAAAAGAAAACACCGGGAGTCACAAATCCCTTTTGACATCTAAAATGATTGCATTTATGAAATCAATGAACTGCTACACAGACAGTAACATTCTTTTTTGGCATGCAACAAAAACATTTTGAACATTTTTGAAAAAAAGACTGGGTTGAAGGTTACTTTCAAATAAAATATTCATGTCTATTTGAGTCCTCCTCGTGTTTATGAAATAAAAAGCCGAACTTAAATTATCCACCTGCAGCAAATCCATCTGGATATTTTTCAACAAAGGCTGTGTAATTATTTTAGAAATGTCTTGCAACATTGTTTTTTTGTTGTTTGCCAATTTCTTCCCACATATTAAGCAGACTGTTAAACCAGCCTCGTCAGCAGTGAAAGCAAATTGATCTGCCCACATTCACAGCCAATGCAAAAGTGTTACTTTTTCAGAGTTTGATAATGTAGAGGTGTTTTTTTTTTTTTTTTTACACCGTGGAGTTCATTAGTAATTAAATACACTTCCCATGTTGGAACAGTGTCACCTATTGGTGTCAGTTATTTCTGCAGTGTTGGTGAAGAGTTTGTTAAACTCACTAACTCTCATGGGTGTGTATTTGTGGTCGAGTCTTCATGGTTCACATTTTACATAGCGTACGTGTGTACATCAAGTGCGTGTCAGTTGTGACATACTCTGAATGCGCCTGCTCGTGCCAAACAAGCAGACAGTGGTTATTTGTTGGCGGGATTAGCAAGTTTGGACAGAGCAGTGAAAGATATAACTTATTTTCTGACAACAGAAAACACAGGTAAGTACATTGACAGATATGTTTATACATGTAATTTTGTCCAAATATTCACGGCAGCAGCTGACAGTTAGGTAAATGTTACGCTAGACATGGAACTAGCGTAAAAGAAGTAGCGTAAACTTAAGGAACCCCAATTTACCGGTGCTAGTACATTTTTTATTTATTTATTTATTTTTCACTAAGGAGCCAGTTAGACACGTCACTGTTCCCACAGTTTTACTCAAAAACTGCACTCTGTTTCCTCAGTGTTTTGTTTACTTGTTTGTCCTTCTCTCCCGCTCCCCCTCTGGTGCTCTCGAAATCTAGCACTGGCTGCTGATTAGCATTCCCACCCATAACAGTTTTGCCCTGCTTGTTTGGTGGTGGTGATGTTAACCTGCTGTTAGCATGAACAGCTCAAAGTTTAAGTAATGACTAAGTTTTTTTTCTCAGATTTGTGTGGCAATGCTCTTTAAGGTTCAATATGCAGGAAAGAAACGCTACATTAAACTCAGTGGAGCCTCTTGGTCGACATTTATGAGACAAGGTAATTGTTTAATATTATTGCACTGATTGCCGATCACGTTTCAACTGAGTCGTCCTCGGTCAGAAGGAAAGGCCTACTCCAAGTATATAGTTCAAACAAGTTTAGTGAAGGAGGTGTGTGAATGGGTGTCTGTGTATTTGTGGTCATCTGAAATAAAGGTGTAAAAATGTGTATTAGTTACTGTGTATAACTCTATACAACCTACACCATATAATGAATTAACCTAGTCTAATCCAGCTAGTAGTAACATTAACTAATCAGTAGATGGCACAATAGGATTAAACTCAACATGTATAAGTTCACAAATGGACTTACAACCGGTTACTACTAAACAAGAAATGGACTACAAAGACAGTTAAGTGAACATTCACGTGTAAATAGTGCTATACAGTAAATGTTTACATAAAAAAAACACACAAAATGAGCTAAACTACTGCCTCGTGTAAGCCGCGGATCGCGTGTTACCATCAGCAATGAGCTAACGTATTACAACACAAATGACATTCTTGAGAATCAAAGTGACGATATATCACTATATGACATACATCACTTCTGTAAACACAATGCTTACATGGCAAGAACACACACAATATTCATACACAGGAACACTAATGATTTGCACCTCCGACACACCTGTTAATCTTTGAACACGCACTAAACTAACATCACTCGCAACCGGAACTACAACTGAGGTGCGTCATGGGTAGCGTAGTCTACAAATACGGTTGAACTCGGGGACTTTTAACAGCCGCCCCCGTGTTTGCATGCAAATACACTCATTCTAAAGTCCTTTCTGATTTGAATCAGTGTCACTTGAATCCTCGGGAACTTCTGGGAGTTCCAGCAGTTTGCTTACAGGGCATATGTAGGTACTGTCTCTAACCTTAACCTCGACGGCTCGGACAATACCATCTGTCCCCAGGAAGACTTAAGAGATGGTGCCCAAGGGTCATAGACCTCTGGGTAGATTAGAGTCAACAATCAAGACAATTTGTCCCACTGTAACATTGCTAGTGGAATTCTTCCAATTCTGTTGCATTTGTTGTCCCGGGAGGTAGTTCTGGATGAAACGTTTCCAGAAGTGGTCACTGATGGCCTGACTGTGTGTCCATCTTCTGTTTGTAAGAGATCAGAAGTCACATACTGCCAATGCTCAGGGGATGTCAGCTCCTGTATCTCAGATTCTAGTCCCCACAAATACTTTGTAACGGTGGGAGCTAGACTTGATCCACTGCATCACTGTTGTAGGCTAGTTGGGCTCCTGTGAGTGCTGTACAACGTTCTAATCGGGGTATTGACACCCGTTTGCGTGGCACCACTCTTGATTGAGCCACCAGATATGAGGTGGAGATGTGCACTTGCTGCTCCATTACTCTGAGATAAGCCACAGCACCATAGGCTCGCTCTGAGGCATCGCAGACTATGTGTACCTCATATATTGCATTACTGGAGTTGTGAGGTGAGCGTCTGCAAATGCGGCTGAAGTCGGGGATTTTTAACAGTAATATTTTTTGTTTTATTCAAGTTGAACGACCTAAACTTATGTATTATTTTTTTGCCTGCATTTTTATAAATTTGTTCACCTTTTTCATAGTGGTAAATATACACAAATATTAGTGATACATGAAGAACTGACATAATTCTAAGTGACATTCTGGAGGAGAAATCCAACTTGGTCTGGACCCTCATTGATGCCTCTTCTGTTGACAGTAAAAGTAGCACTACAAAATTAGGCCTAGCT